>NC_139019.1:233088-833088 GCF_964374135.1 Grampus griseus
GGCCCTCAGGGCTGGACCTGCGCTGGAGGGAAGCAGGGCTGGGGCGTGACCGCAGCGGCGGGTCCCTGCACGGCGGATCGGCACCTTGAGCTCGGAGGTGTGTGAGCAGCGGGGCTCCCCCCTCGTTTGCATGTTTGGTCTTGATTGGGCTGTGACTGAGCACGCAGAGCTGCGCGTCCTTACAGTGCACAGTCTGATTGGTTCTGAGATGTGTAATCACCCGAGAAACATTGCCGAAGCCAAGGTCACAGACACTCCCGTCACGTCCGAAGGTTCCTTGTGCCCTGGTCACTCCTGCGGTAGCCTCGTCCCAGGCGACCTTGCCTGCGCCCTTGTCCGGTAGGCTGTTTGCATTTCCTGGAATTTCCTATAAATGGGGTCCTACACCTTGTGGGCTTCTCTCCCTTGTCAAGATGATGTCGGTTCCTCTGTGGTTTGTGTGCCGGGTGTGTCCTTCCTACGCTGAGTGGTGCCCGTCGTGTGGAGGAACCACGTGTGTTTGTTCATCTCAGGTGGACATTTGGGTGGTTCCCAGGTTGGGGTATCACGAATAAAGCTGCTGTGAATGTTTACGTACGGGTCTTTGGATGTAACGTTTTCATTTCTCTTGGGTAAACACCTAGGAGTGGGATTGTGGGTCACATATACAGCAGAGGAGGGTTTGACTTTTTAAGAAACCACCAGACCATTCTCCAAAGCAGCTGCACCGTTTACATTCCTGGCCGCTGAGCGTGTGATCCCTCTACTTTCTCAGCGGTGCCTGGGGTGTCGGTCTTGGTTTCAGCCACTCTGATGGGTTGTGGTGGTAGCTCACCATGGTTTTAATTTGTGTTTCCCTAGTGGCTAATGGTGTTGATATCCTTTCATGTGCTTATTTGCCGTCCATACAGCTTCTTTGGTGAAGAGTTTTCTAAATAATTTGCCTATCTTCTTATTGGGCTGTTTGTCTTCTCGTTGAATTGTAAAACTTCTTTACATATTCTGGATACAGGCTCTTTTTGTGAATATTTTTAACCAATCTATGCCTCCCCTTTTCATTTTCTTAATGGTGATTTTCAAAGACAATTAAAAATTTTTGAAAAAGATCAATTTATCATTTTTTTCTTTCACGAGTTTTTTTTTTTTTTTGGTGTGTGTCCTAAGAGTCCCAGGACTACTCTGAGGTCTCAAAGATTTTCTCGCGTATTTTCTTGTAAACTTTCATGGTACGTTTTAGACTTAGGTCTGTGATCTATTTTGAGCTAATTTCAGGTATTGTGTGAGGTAAGGGCTGATGTTTACTTGTTTTCATGGATGTCCAGTTGATTAGCACATTTATTGAAAAGACTTTCTTTCCCTATTGAATTGCCTCAGTATCTGTGTCAAATGAATTGACCAAAAAAATGTGAGTCTGTTTCTCGGCCCTCTGTTCTGTTCCATTGATCTATGTTTCCATCGTTTCTCTAATACCAAACCATTGGGAACATTGCAGCTTCAGAGAGGCTTATAGTCAGTCAGGCAAGTCCTCCAACTTTGCCCTCTAATTGGCTATTCTCTGTCCTCTGCATGTCCATGTGAAGTCTAGACTCCTTGTCATTTCTGTAAAAGGTCCTGCTGGAATTTCAGTTGAGGCTCCATTGAGTCCACGGATCAGTTTGGGGGAGTGACACAGTCTTAACAGTACTGAGTCTTACGGTCCTGTGCATGGTGTGTCTTTCTGTTTGTTTACGTCTCTTTAAGTTTCCTCAGCGCTATTTTATAGTCTCCGTTTAGGCGTCTGGAATGTCTTCTGTTGGGCTGGTCCCAGGTGTTCTATGTTTTGGCTCCCGTTGTAACCCTCCTGCCAGCGAGTGGCCAGGCGCCTCCCGTGCTGCCGGTCGTTGTCCCCTCACTCCTGCCGCGTCTCCACCCTGGGGAGTTGGAGCTTCCTCCCTGTGGCCCTGGGCTTGAGCCAGAGGCCAGCTCAGGGGAGCATTTCCCTCCACGTGGCCCCTCTCACCCACCTGGCGGGGGCGGGGAGGTTCTGCTCTGGTGCCTGGAGCTGGAGGGGGGCTGCGTGGAGGGGCAGCCAGGTGGTCTGAGAAAGCTGGAAGGACTAGAGCTTTTCCAGCGCCTGTTTCTTCAGTTGCGAGTGTCCCCCTAGTTGCCCCTCGGGGGTGCGGGCTGGGGACAGTCACGGCTCGTCCCATCCCAGGCACACGTGGGCTGGGAGGGGCGACTGCTCCCCACAGGTCTACCCGGAGGTGAGATTTGAGCCGGGCCACCCTCTCCCCTTCTCTGGCCCCCACACCTGCCCTCAGTGCTACCTTGTTTTCTGGGGCGGCTTCGAGTGTCTTTCACTCCTGGGTGGGCCATTCCACACGGGGTCTGTTCAGTCTCCCCAGGCCTCCTGACCCTTTAAATTTTGGCTAGTAGCATGAGTAATGTTGGTGTAGGTGCCTCACTGAGGGGAAAAAAATAAAAAAGAAACAGCAGAAAGTGGCAAGATAACCAGAGAATGGGAGAAAATAATTGCAAATTGTATGTCTGTTAAGGATCTAGGATCCTGAACATATAAAGATTTCCTACAACTCAAGAACAGAAAAGCAAACACCCCAATTTGAAAATGGGCAAAGGACTTGATTAGACATTTCTCCAAAGAAGATAAAGAGATAGCCGACAAACACGTGAAAAGACGCTTGACTTTACTGGTCATTAAGGAAATGCCAATCAAACCACAATGAGATACTGCTTTACACCTACGAGAATGGCTCTTATTTTAAAAAAGGAAAATAACAAGTGCTGGCGAGGCTGTGGAGTGTGGCTGGGGGGCGTGACGGGGCACAGCCTCTGTGGAGGACAGTCTGGCAGCTCCTCTCAAGGTTAAACCTAGAACCACCAGGTTAAGCTGGTTGCTCCGCTCTTAGGCGTATACCCAAGAGAAGCAAAAGCACGTGTTCAAGCAGAAACGTGGACTCGAAGTTTATGGCTGCAGGGTTTACAGTACCCGTAAAGTGGGAGCGAGGCAAGCGCCCGTGGACTGGTGAACAGGTAAGCATCCATCCAGGCCGTGGAACACAGCGTGAAAAGGAGTGGAGCTCCACCCGGGCTGTGCCGTGGGCGAACCTTGACGCCCGACGGCCAGTGACGGAGGCCAGGCGCGCAAAGTCTGATTCCGTTTACACACAGTGTCTAGAACGGGCAGACCTGGGGAGACAGAAAGCGATTGTGGCCGCCGGGGGCTGAGAGGCGGGGAAGATGAGAGAAACTGCTTAGCGGCGCGGGCGGGGGGTGACTTGGGGGTGAAGAAGTGTTTTGGAGCGTGATAGAGGTTGACAGCACTGTGAACGTAGTAAATGCCAAAACTTTAAAACAGCTTTATGTTATGTGACTTGCATCTCCATTAAAAGAAAGAAGCCGCTTCTGGGGTTGGAGCTGCAGCTCTTGTGAGGTTTTGTGTGGCCTCGGCGCCGACAGCATGGGTTGGGGGTGAGCCCCGGGCTTCTGACAGAAAGGATGGCGTAAGGCAGCTTTCCACGTTCGTACGAGTGAACACACGCTGGAGGAATAGGAACTTCCGGACAAAAGAGTCCCGAGCCCCTAAGAGCGGCAGGGAGGGGCAGGCCCGGGGCAGCGCCGCTCCCCAGCCGTCCTGGCTTTGCTTTCTAGGAAGGTGGGGGCGGGGCGGGGGAGGGCACCGTCGTCCCGGGGTTGAGAGGGCCCAGGAGCGGGGTCGCGGTGGGCGGGGAAGCCTGGGCAGGGGCCGCTCCCTCTGTGGGGGCGGGCAGGCCTGTGGCGGGGCCCCGGCCACCGCACTTCGGGGCCTCGGAGGGGCGGGCGGGACAGCGCTGCGGTGCCTGGGCCGCCTCCATCATCTTCGCCTCAGAACCTTTCAGCCCTGCTGTGTAGTGGGAAACTGAGGCCCGGAGGGGCCGCTTACACCTGGACTGAGGGCCCTAGAGGAACACCGAGAGAGGTGAGCGGTGCGGCCAGAGCCGGTGTCCTTCTGCCGCGTCGGGGGAGTTAGCACAGAGAGGCCAGGAAGCGTGCTGGGGTCACACGGCTCTCCTGCTGCCCGCTCCGTGTCTCTCTGTGCTTCCTCCCACTACTGTGGGCCAGTGGCACGGTTGGCGTGGCCCACGGTTTAGTTCACGCATCTTCGGGGATGGGCGCGTCTCCGTCTGGCGGCTGCATTTAGAAGCTGATGGCTCCTCCAGAGGTCACCGCCTGGGACGGCTTTCAGCCTGGGCCTCCCAGTCTGATAGTGATCTTTCCCCACAGGAGGCCCGCCGTGGGCGCCGAGAAGTCGAACCCTTCCAAGAGACACCGGGATCGCCTCAACGCCGAGCTGGACCGCCTAGCCGGCCTGCTGCCACTGCCCCCCGACATCATCTCTAAGCTGGACAAGCTTTCGGTCCTGCGCCTCAGCGTCAGTTACCTCCGGGTGAAGAGCTTCTTCCAAGGTAGGACTCTCACCTGTGCCCACCTGGACCTCACCTGGGTCCCACCCGGCTTTGCTGGGATCGACCAGTTGGCGCCTCTCAGCCTGGGGAACCATTTAGAGGCGGAGCGCTGAATGCAGACCGACACGAGTGGCCCTGGGGGAAGGGGCTGGGGCCAGACCTCGCCCTGCTTGGCCTCACCTGCCCCAGGGCCCTGGGGATGCTGGGAGCTCCGGCCAGGCACCGGGCGCCTCTCTGCATGGGGGTGCCTGGTGTGTTGGACCCTTGCAGTAGCTCTGGGTACTTGCCCACATCCGGTGCCCCAGGCCAAGCCTTACTCTGCATGTGGCCTGGCTGAGCTCCTGAGGAAGAAACGTGGTTGTCACCACTCTGCTTCAGACCTGGGACTGCTGCCATCACCCCTCAGTTACGTCTGAGCTTCTTACACAATCATGAATTTGTTATATGTCTTTGGGAGCAGGTAGGATAAGTGTTGAAGGTGGGCAGGCGTGGACAGTAGCCGGTGGTAGGGACTGCAGCAGACTGCTGAGTTCATGCTCTGTCTCAAGGCGTTGGGACAGCCTCCCGCGGCCAAAACCCACCTTGGGGTGTGGTGAGCGGGGCCAGCTGGTGAGGCTGCAGCCCTGCAACCACGGGCACCCGGGCCCGTGCCGCTGCCCGGCCCTGCCGCTGGGCCCGGGAGGCCATGTGACTCCGACGTGTCTGAGGTGTGGCAGCCTCTGCGCCTTGCTGGCTTTCTCGGCCCCGGGAGAGGGAGGGCAGCTTTCCTAAGAGCTCAGCCTGCCTTCCACCCTGACCCTTCAGGGACCGCCAGCAGCTCTACCCGCTGTGCTCTCCAGCTGGGCCAGCGCCAACCAGCCCCTCCAAAGGGCCCCCCTTGGCCTTCACTTCCTCTCACGGAGCAGGAAGCCTAGACTCTCCTGCCGCTGCTGGCCTCCGAGAGCACCCTCTGTGTGAGAGCTCTGCACAGGGGTCTGACTCCGCGGGACCCCGGGCCCCTCAGCTGTGTCCTGCTCTGTGCTGGGGCCTGGGCCCTCGTTGGTAGTGCAGACCTGAGTGTGTCAAGCTGTCCCTCGTGGAAAGCCGTTCTGCCCCCCGGGGAGGGCCCAGTTCACAGGGCTCTGTGTCTGCACAGCCGGGCTTGGTCCCTGCTCCCTGTGACACCTGCCTGTGTCCATCCCCCCACAGGTTCGTGGGCTGAGCTTTGACAGCCTGGCCTGGGGTTCACCCAGTGCTCAGCCCAGGTCCGTCCCCCTAGTAACTCGTGCTCTTTTACTGGGTGTCCGTCACCCAGACCCCCCATGGCTGGAGGCCCAAGCTCATGAAACATTTCTGGAAAAGTAGGTTTGGAAGACGACAGAGAATGGTGGGTGCCACGGGGGGAGGAATGCGGGGGGTCACCAGGAGGGTTGTGCAGGCTGGTGGGCTTCCAGGAGGAGGCGAGGGGGTGGGTGTGATCTGCAGGCCACACAGAGGCAGCCCCCTCAAGGAGCCGTCTAAGGGACCCTTGCTGCTGCATTCCTGCTTCTGGGGTGGGGCCTCCTCGGCACCCCAGCCTCCCCAGCTGTGGTGTGGGCCCCCTCCCTGGGGCAGAGGGGTTTTCTCTTCCTCCCCCAGTGGCACTGGGACCTCATCAGGCCCGCAGTGCTGGGGCTTGGCGCCCTCACCCTGCCGGCCCCCTTTTCCCTGTGGGCAGCTGCAAGGCCCCTGCAGACCCCATCTCCCAACCTCTGCAGCCTCCAGGGGTCCTGCATATCCCACTGGCCCACATTCAGGACCGGGCCTGAATTTTTTCTGAGCCCTTCTCGTTCCCACGGTGTCCTGTCCCTCCCCGAGAGCACCTGTATTTCCCCTGGATTTCGGGTTACCGTTGCCCCGGGACTTGGCTCTCCGATGGGCTCGGGAAAACGGGGAAATTCGCAGACTGTGTGGTGCTTTGTGCGAGGTGGGCAGCCGCTCTTCCCAGCTCGTCTGTTCCGAGTGGAAGTTGAAAGCGACAGCCCCTAAAGTGGCTTTGAATTATACTTTAAAATTAGAAATCAATACTACCGGCCCGTGGCACCTCCCGAGTGGGGTCCAGGGCACGTAATTCCAGGTCAGCAGTGGGCTCACTGCTGGACGCCGTGTCCTCGGGGGCTTCAAGGAGACCAGGGGCTGTGACCAGCTTTCTGACTTGGGGTCAGGCCTTCAGGCCTCTCAGGCCCTCCTTGTGTCCCTCCGGGGGAGGGTCTCTGTCCTACAGGGGCCCTGCTGTGGGGACAATGGGGAGGGCCCTGCACCTTGCCAAAGGAAGCCCTGCAGTGGGGACATCCGCAGACCCCGCCCGAGCCCCCACTGGAACTGACACACAGAATCGTTAGCAGCATTTATCTCTGAGACGCGGTTACAGGAGTTTTGTTTTACTTTCCAGGTTTCCAAAGTCTTACTGAAATGCATCAATTTTTTAGGTAGGAAAAACTCAAATGTGTAAAACAGCAGAGACAGTCATTTCAGCACTGCTGTGGTCTTGGGGTGGAGTCCAGGGTCCTCATCCTGGAACCCAGGCCCTGCCGGTGCTGCCAGGTCGCTGGTGCAGGTTGCTCAGGTGACTGCTGAAGCATCGCTGGCTTCCAAATAAGTGCAGGACATGCAAACACACACAGTCTAAAACGTGTGGTCGGCATGGAGCAGCCTGTGGGGCCCAGGGAGCCGGCTTTGGAAAACGTTGAAGGAGCAGCGGGAATTCCATCTCTTCAGGAGCCAACACCTCTGAAATCGGAAAAGTAGAGATTGCAGCGCCCAGGTTGGGGTACTGAGGGCTGTGCTCATGAAGCGGAGAGAGTTCCGTGAAGGGATGACAGGAGGTCTCTGGGACAGCCCGGGAAGTGCTGGGGACTCACAGCCCAGCCTTTGGAAACTATCAGACCCTGGCTCCTGATGCCAGGTCTCCCCATGCAAGGGTCTCCATCCCCATGCTGGGGTCTCCATATCCAAACTGGGTTTCCCATCTCCCTACTGGGGTCTCTATTTCCCATACTGGGGGCCCCATTCCTATTCTGGGGTCCCCATCACCGTGCCTGGGTCTCCATCTCCACGCCGGGTCTCCATCTCCATACAGGGTCTCCCATCTCCATGCTGGGGTCTCCATCCCTGTGCCTGGGGTTCCCCATGCTCTGGGCTTGCACAGTGACCTGTTGGACAGCTTAGGCCAGCTCTGGAGCTGCCCAGGTGGGGCTTCTGTTCACCTTCCTCCCCCAGAAGCATCCAGCTGCATGTGGGACATTAGTAGGGACTTGTCTCTTCCTCTCTGGTCACTTCCTCAGGTCCAGCTGTGCCCAGCCACGCCAGGGTTGGTGGTCTTGGAAAGGCTTCAGTTTTGCTGTTTCCAGGAGTTCAGGCATCTGTCCAGGTGTCCACCTGAACCCATGGTTCTTCTTGACCAGGAGCAGAGTGCTTTTCCCACATTACGGCCGATCCCACCCCCTCCCCTGAGGCAGGGGGATGCCTGTCAGGTCTGCTGAGCCCTCGAGCTGCAGGTGGGCAGCCCTGCCGGTCACAGTGGGGTGAACTCATGAACTTGGTTTCTCCATCACACCTTTCTCCCAAGGATTCCCGAGTTCGTAATCCCCCTCAAGCTGTACATTTTAGGGGAAATTCTAAATATTTTCTTGAATTCATTTCCTCTGCATAGTTAGAAAATGTCAAGCTATAAAAATTGGATCTTAATCTGTGCTTCCTGACTCAGAAACGGATAAACTAATTTCATTAAAGCTTCCATAAAAAGTCACCTTCAGGAAGGACATGAACTGGAAAGTTCCAACCTCCAAGGGCAATAATGTCCTGAAAATTTGCTTGTAATGTTTGTGTTGGTGCTGACTTTCATGAATTTTTAAAAGGCAGTGGGCTTATTTAATTAATTTACTTGGTTTTTGCCTAGACTGAGGGCTGGCGCTTCTAAGTTACAAACCGTCTGCTTGTGCCAAAGAGAGGGATTTTCCATTCTTGCAGATTTCACCGTTCGAAAGAGGGGAAATTGGGGGTCGATAAAAGAAAAGGGAGGGAGGGTGGGTGAGTGGAGAGCATGAAGGACACTGAGGGGGGCCAGAGATGGGTTCCTTCCAGGACATGTGGCCCAGGATGTGAGGTCCCAGCAGCGGTCTGCACTGCTGTGTCAGCCCAGCTGGGAGACTTGCCGGGTCTGGGGTTCAAGCGCCCAGAGTGGGGACCAGCGTGGAGATGACCAAGGGCCTGCGGTTCACCCAGGCCTGTCGCGTGGCCTGCAGGCAGGACTGTCGGGGGGATCAACAGAGGGAGGGGACAGTCTCAGCAGGCAAGAAGGGCAGGAAGAGCACGATTCCAGCTTCCCATGAAAATCTGGAGATTTCCACGCTGAAAGGCTGCCGCCCCCCTTCACTGTGCACCCTGGCCTGGATCTGGGCCTCTGTCCACTTGCACCCTCTGTGATGGGGTCGATCCTGGCCCCTGGCTCACCTGGGCTGGGCGGGTCTGCTTCACCCCCACCCAGTGCGGAGGTCCAGAAGCCCTCACGTCATGAGATGTGTCCGGGACCCCACACAGGATGCCGTGCTCCTTAGCAGGTCAGAGGTGAAATGCTCCTTGAGACTTAGCAGTCCTGTAACCCAGGAGGGAAGTGTATGCAACTGTTGAGCTAAATTGTGCCGGTTTTCAGCTTTCACTGAAGAGCTATCCTCCCCTGATGAGCCCTGCCATGGACAGAATGTCTGCGTCCCCCACAAAGGCATATGTTGAGATGGGGCCTCAGAGGAGGTCATTAGGGTAGGAAGTGGTCACGAGGTGGGGCCCTGATCCCAGAGGGTTACCGTCCGCATAAGAGGAGGCACCAGAGGGCCCTCTCCTCCCCTGTCCCCTGCGGCCGAGGCCTCATGGGACAGAGTGAGGAGGTGGCCGTCTGTAAGCAGAAGAGCCCTCGCTGGAAGCTGAGCTTGGGCTCCTGGCCTCAGAGCTGTGAGGAAGTAAGGCTCTGCTGAGTGTGGGGTTTTGTCAAAGTGGCCGAGGCACCTGTGATGATGTGATGGGGAGGGAGGTCTGGGACCTGATTTTTCTCTCTTCACGTGGAGTGTTTGGTGGATTCCTTCCCGCCAGGGAGTGGATTTGGGTCGTCACTGCGTTTACTTTCCAGCCCTTCAGCTGCCAGAGCCCCCTTCCCTCTATCACTGACACTTTCTGGAAGACAGCCTCCCCGGGGCATTTCCAGCAGATACACTTGTCCTGGGTTGTGTCAGGGCCTTCAGGGGAGGGAGCTGGCCCTGCTGTGTGCACACCTGCCTCTTACCCTAGACCCCAGGCAGGCCCCTGCAGAGCCATCCTGCAGAAAGTTCACCCTGGATCGTTTTGTGCTGGTTTTATTTCCCCCTTCATCTCTTAATTACCTCTGAAAGGTGAGTCTGGCCCAGCGGAGGGGCTGGTTCATTCACTCATTCGTTCACTTTCTCCTGGTACCACGTGCCCCCCACCCCCGCCCCAGGACACAGCAAACAGCTTTGAATTTTCTCTCGCTGCCCCTGGATGGACTGGGGGTGGCCCCAGACTCTCCTGGTCCCTTCTGGGTCGTTTAGTGCCTTTCAGTCAAAACAGTTAAATCTCTAAAAGTATTTCAAGTGCGAGCCTTCTCCCCGCCTGCACAGAGGCTGCAGCAGGCAGGGGTGGGGGGCGCCTGGCGGTGAGGTCAGCTGCTCCTCCCTGAGGTCCTGCCTCACTGGGAGCCATGGTTTCCGGCCCTTCCAGGTTGGAGTAGCAGCAGGAAGAAGAGCTGAAGATTGGGAGAGCTCCTGCCTGACCGGCACTGCCCTGGCACACAAGCTGGGTGGTCTTGGTGTTTTCCTGGCTTCTGAGGACCATGGACCTGGGGGTCTGTTTGCCTCGGTGGCCAACATGGGCGACCCATCCTCTCCAGCTGGTTCTTTGTGTTTCCTTCCTTAGCCTGGGTGTCAGATGGTCTGAAGTCTCTTCTCATGTCTCCAGGCACCCTCCTGGGAGGAGCTGAGACACCCTAGGCCAGTGCTTGGACATTGTGGCCCACCTGCTCCCCAGGAAACGTACATCTTTGACCTGCTAGTGGGGACGTGGTACTTCTCACTTTCAGTCCAACCTCCTTTGGATTTCTTGAGTGTAGAGAGACCCCAGCCCCACTAGCCCGTGGAGGCATGTGGCAGGCCCTCACAGGGCCATCATGAAGCCCCTCTCACTGGGCATCAGGCGAGGAGAGAGCCCCCACCCATCTCCTGGTGCAGGTGGGGGTGTGGGATGAACAGCACAGCCCTCCAACGAGGCCCTTCTCCCAGCTTCAAACGTCTCTCACCTCTGACATCTTTGCTGCCTTGCCGAGGTCACCTGGGATCTCACTTTGGGACCCAGGTATAGTTGGCATATGTATAGTTGTGGGGTCTTGGCCCAAATTCAGACTTAAAAGTTTCACATTAAAAACCAGTTATAGGGCTTCTCTGGTGGCGCAGTGGTTGAGAGTCCGCCTGCCGATGCAGGGGACACGGGTTCGTGCCCCAGTCTGGGAAGATCCCACATGCTGCGGAGTGGCTAGGCCCGTGAGCCATGGCCACTGAGCCTGCGCGTCCGGAGCCCGTGCTCCGCAACGGGAGAGGCCACAACAGTGAGAGGCCCACGTACCGCAAAAAAAAAAAACCCAAAAAAAACCCCCCAAAAAACTAGTTATAATGCAAGTAAACAGAACAGCTGCCATGGTCCCCGCCTCCTAGAATTTAGAGTTGAGTGGAGAAGATCTGCCACCAGACATAGAGCCTCTTCCATTTCCAGCAGATTCAGCAGCAAGGCACCAATCAGCCGTCCTGCAGATAACATCCAAAATTTAAGATAAAATATCTGAAACCTTTAAAAATATATTGATCAGCCAGCAGGAAATTAAGGAATACTCAAAGAGATCAAAAACTAAGTGCAGCTGAGAACCCAATGAGAATGTATTAAAAAAAAATTTAAAGGAGGGCTTCCCTGGTGGCGCAGTGGTTGAGAGTCTGCCTGCCGATGCAGGGGACATGGTTTCGTGCCCCGGTCCGGGAAGATCCCACATGCTGCGGAGCGGCTGGGCCCGTGAGCCATGGCCGCTGAGCCTGCGCGTCCGGAGCCTGTGCTCCGCAACGGGAGAGGCCACAACAGTGAGAGGCCCGCGTACCACAAAAAAAAAAAAAAAAAAAAATTTAAAGGATGCACTTCATGCAGAAGGAAAGGAAGGTTAGGGCTTCGAGAAGGAATGGATAAGAAGGTGGTGACTATGTGTATCAATCAAAGCAAACACTGATGTATAAAATAGTAGTAATGGTGTATTGTAAGAACAAAAAAAGAGAGAAATAAATTCCTAGCTGTGGTAGCATATAAATCTGGAGCAGGAGATTTGAGTTAAAGATTTCAACAGTTCTTGTATTAATTAACTTTGGAGGTTGATTAACTAATTCATAATAAAATTTCCAGGATAACCATCAAGATGACAGAAAGGTATAATTTTCAGACTAATGGAGAGAGAAAAGTGGAATGAGAAAATATAAACAGTCAAAAGAAAAAAGACAAGAAGGGAGAAAAAAGAAACGTGAAGGAGTGGAACAAATAGAAAGCATAAAATTCCAAATGTGTCATTAGTTACAATAAATGTAAATGGACTAAACATGCCAACTAACAGATAAGGATTATTAAAGTGATTTACTATATCTGTTTACAAAAGGCACAGAAAGGGTGAAAGTAAAAGGATGGAAAAGGATATATTGGAAACTGAAATAAATCTGATGAAGTTATATTAATATCAAAAAATTGATTTGTGGATGAAAAACACTACTGGAGATCATGAGAGTATAATTTAATAATCATTTAGTAATGATTAAACATTTTATTTCATCAAGCAAATAAAATTATTTTAAATTTGTGTGCCTTTAATAACATAATCTCAAAAATATAAAACAGATATTGATAGAACTACAAGGAAAAATACATGAATTCATCACCAGAGAGAAAGATTTTAGATAGTTCTCTCAGTACTTAACAGAGCAAATAAACAAAAATCAGTAATGATTATAGAAGATTTGAACAATGCAAAAAGGGTTAATCTCATGGACATTACATAACACTGTACTCTGAAACTCAGAACTCACATCTTTTCAAACCTAATGGAACTTGTAAATATATTGAAAACATTGGTCAATAAAGCAAGTCACAATAAATTTCAAAAGACAAAACCATGAAGAATGCATGGTGAGCCCTTAAGGCAGTTAAGCTGGAAATCCATAAAAAAGAAGACTTGAAAACCCTGATATATTTGGAAATAAACATATTTATAAGTAAAATAGATCAAAGAAGAAAGCATGATGGAACTGAGAAAATGTTTATAAATCAAAATGCGTGGGATGCAGTTAATGTCATTCTTAGAAATGAATGACCTTGAGTGTTTATATGTGAAAGAAGGAGGGCTGAAATTAATGAGCTAAGCATTCAGTTTTGTAGTTTTGATAAAGAAGAGTAAAATAAACAAAAGGAGAGTCAAAGAAAGGAAATAATAAAGGGGAAGATATTAGTGAAATAGAAAGGAAACATACAATAGAGTTCCTTTAAAATGAAAAAAACTGCAAAGATCTGGTGAGACTGATCCAGGAAAAACAGCAAACAGTATTAGGAATGTAAAAGGAACACAATTATAGATGCTGCAGATATTTAAAAGATGGGTTGAATTTTGTCATGAACAAATTTATGCCAATAAATTTGAAAACATAATAAATGCCTAAATATAGCTTACTAAAATTGACTCAAGAAGAAATAGAAAACCCGAATAGTCACATGACCATTTGAATCCGTGGTTAAAATCTTCCCACAGAGAAAATCTAGGCCCAGATAGAATTAAAGCAATTTCCATCAAATATTAAAGGAAAAATAAGTCCACTCTGTACTGAATCCTGTGGTGTAGAATTGGAACTGGAGGTATCGGTGTGAACTCACATTATGCACACACACGTGTGTGTGTGTGTGTGTGTGTTCTAGCTCTGTCTGCTGAAAGGGCCACACCAGTAGCAGAGAGCTACAACTTACATTCAGATCTCGGTTTCCAGACATGGTTCACCATTAAAAGGAGGCTTTCTGGCCTCCGTCTAGAGTTGGAGCAGAGAAAGGACTAGATGAACTTAGAATGTCCGTGCTGGACAGCAGGCCGTGCTCAGAGCGTGAGGAGACCTGCCCTGGGACACAAGCCACCCTAAAGGCCTCCCTGGCCAGGTCTGGGACAGTTTTCAGCGTTAAGATGAATAAGGATGGTGATGGATTAAAATCCAGCGAATAAAATGGGATTCCATAAATCCACACTGATATAAATAAGTGAATGAATAAATAAATACTAAGAGAAAGTTCTTCCTAACAGTACATCCATTCTAGATGGATGACTGGAGAGAGAAGAGGTGAATTATAAAATCCCCAGTTGGTAACCATTGCAGGAATAATTCAGGCCAGAAGCGTCAATGGACGCTAAGATTACTGGGTGAGCAGGTGGGGAGCAGCCTGTGGGGACAAGTGTCTCGAGGGCGGGGAGGGGCTCCCCGGCGGCCCCCTCACAGCCCGGCCCGCTGGTCTCTCTCCTCTAGGCTTTGCTCAGAGTCACCCCCTCTGGAGGCCTCCTCCAGCCACACTGGGACGCTCAGTGCTCGCCTGTGTCCCCAGGCGGGGGCTGGAGACATGAATGACTGTGGGCAAGCGAGTGACCCGGCCATAGGAAAACCCACAAGCTGATGCAGTAGAATCCTGGCGTGGACTCTCTTGTTTTCTAAATATGGCTCTGCGTGAAATGAGCACGTTTATTCACACTCCTGAGGTTTCTTCTCGCCTAAGTGAACTTGGGGCTTTGACTGGCAGTTGGAATCCCTCCTCTCCCGCAGCCTAACCGTGGGGTTTGGAAGGACGGGCACCCCTGCCCGTACCACCTGCTGGTGCCCCTCCCCAGCCCGCCTCCCACCGTGGTTAGATAAGAGCTCCTCTGGCGCCTGCTGTTTTACTCCCACGTGCTTGCCGCCACCTTCCCCGTGCTGGGTGGGCGGACAGCTGGACGCGAGGGCACAGAGCCCGGCGAGCAAGTCCGTTCTTGGCAGCCCAGGTGCAGAGAACAGCCTGTCCAGAAGGAGACTGAGAGTAAGCAGTGTCCTCTGCTGCAGCGCTTTCTTCCAGCCTGTGTGATGCACGTGCATCTTCCAAAGGCAAAACAAGGAGTTTATCGTTGAGTTCTTGAAAAGCGAAGGGAGGACAGTTTGAATGTCTGAAAACTGAAGTGGTCCATTAATTTGAGGCCAGGATTGCAGCGGGGTGGGGAGCTCCACGCCCTCCATCTGGCCCCGTCCCAGACGCCAGGCCTGGTCACTGGTCTCCCCCGGCAGGTGCGCGGCACTGCACGGGAGCCCCATGTGCGCCCACTCATCACGGAGAAGAGCGGGTGTCGGGAGAGGTGAGCTGGGGCTCTTCGGGGTTCCTGTCAACCCCTGGACTCACGTGGCCTCTGGGCCCCGACAGTTGTCGCCAGGGTCACCCAGAGTGGGGCCTGGCGGTGGGGGCAGTGGTGAGTGGAGCCGGTTAGCAGCCCGGCCTGTGAAGGTGGCTGGTCCCCCACGTCCTGGACCTCTGTCTCACAAGAGGGTGTGCCGGCCCCACAGGAGGTGACAGGGGAGCCCGCCAGAAGGTCCTGCTCACCCAGCCCCCGCGCCTGCTCTCAGCCGCACGAAGGGGACAGCCGGCCGCCAGGGACTTGCCCCGCCGGCTACCTGGCTCAGCTGCTGTGACAAATACACAGACCTTTACCTCTCACAGTCCTGGAGGCCTGAGGTCCGAGATCAGGTGCCCCATGGTCGGGCTCTGGTGAGAACCGCTTCTGGGTTGTCCCCACATGGCGGAAGGGGTGAGGGAGCTCCCTGGGGTCTCTTACGAGGACACTAATCCCATTCGTGGGGCTCCACCCTTGTGACCCAAAGGCCCCTCCGAACACCATCACCCTGGGGGGCCAGGAATCTGGGGACACAGGCATCCATCCACAGGCCTTGTGGAGGTTGGCGCTGAGTTGGCGGCAACAAGATGTGGACGCGGAACATCACGGCATTTGCAGGGCACCCGCTGCCCCGCCCTGCTCAGAGCTCCTCCGGTGTGTGTCCCTGCTGGATCCTCACGACAGCCCACGCCCGTCTTACGGCAGCGCTGAGGCTCCCAGGACCCCTGCTCTGAGCCCGAGCTCCTCTGCTAAGCAGGCCTTTGAGGGGGTCTGGGCCGGAAGTGGGCAGAAGTGGGAGGCATGCCTGCTCCTTGGGGTCCCAGGAGCTCCAAGCTCACTGTTTCCCTCCACCCTGCCCTCTGGGCACAGCTTTGGGGAGAGCCGGGCAGAGCCGTGGTCATGCCAGCTGCCGCCATTGGGACACGCGGACAAGCGTGGATGTCAGCCCTGAACTCGAGGGCCTGGGGCCCAGCGCGCTGCTGGACCAGGGCTGGAGGGGAAACGACCCAGGTGCCAAGGCCATGTGCGCTGTGCAGAGCACAGTGCAGAGCCTAGGGTGCTCCCTCGATGCTGAGATGATTTTTACCAGGCATGTGTTCATTCAAAGCAGGGGCTGGGCTTGGACGTGGACCTATCCACTCCAGGAGCTGCAGCTGGTCAGAATCGGGGGTTCAGCCCATCTTCCCGTGGTGTCCCCAGCTTCTCTCTCAATCACCCTGGGTGGCAGAAGTCCTGTACCCCAATCCCTGGACTGCCCTACACGTCCCCAATTCAGCGTGCCCCACGATCTGGGCTCACCTGTCCCGTCCCCTGAGGAGCTGGCTGGCAGCACAGTGGCTTCTGGGCGTCACGCACCATCTAGGGGCAGAGATGGGGCGTCTTCTGGTTCCTCCTCCACCGGGAGCACTTGGCACCCCTCAGGGGCCAGACCCAGGCACAGGACCCCTGAGAAGCTGCTGGTGGGGGCGGGGTGTCCGTGGCCCAGGGCTCGGCCCAGGGTGGTAACTGCCCTGCGTCTCCTCTGTGGGAAGGACTCGGAAGGAAGCGGGGTACCGGGTGGGGCCGGCGGGGTGCAGTCAGCCCCAGTCCGGTGGGGCAGTGGCCGTTCCATTCTCCCCCTCCCCCTACGGCTGTGTGTGCAGCACATTCACAGGGACGCCCACTGTCTCCAGCACGATTCCTCACGTTCTCTCTGTTGCAGATGAGCCTTTTCAGGTATGCAAGAAATCGAGGAAGTGAGAGGAAGGCTGGTTCCGGTTGGTTCTACAGCCAGTTGGTGGACGGCCTGGACCAGGCAGTGAGAACCTTGTCAAGTGCGGCTGAGCTCGGGCCTGAGTGGGGGAGGGAGCCAGGGCTCCAGGCGGAGCACCGGGTCCAGGCTGGGCTGCGCGGGCCCCTGGGAGCCCGTTCATCTCCGGAAGGGGCGGCCCTGGCTGGGCCTCCTGTCTGCCTCGAGACCCTGAGCTCTGTCTACAGACCAGAGGCGCCCGGGCTCTGCCCTGCGGGAGGACGGCTTCCGTGGGACCAGGGCTCTTGGCCGCCCTCACCTGCCACTGCCCCTCAGGCTAGGCTGGGCAGGAGGAGGGCCGGCTGCCCGCAGGGTGGGGCTGAAGGGACGCGGGTGCCACCGGGGTCCCGTCTCGTGGCTTGGCCCCCTTTCTGGGGACAGCGGCTCACCAGGGGCACGAGGCCCTTCGACGTGACAGGCCTCTCCGCCCCTGGCTGGACCGCAGGGGACGCCTCGAGCTCCGGGCCTCGGGGCCCTGCTCCCCCACCCCGTCCCCAAACGTCCCTCCTCGCGGGGCCTAGGGGGCCACAGTGACTCCTCCTCTGCACGCGTTCACCAACTCCCCGTGGCCCCTCGCCCCACACACCTGCTCCCTGCCGCCGTTTCTCCCCGGCCTGTTGCCAGGGGCGACCAGGAGCAGGCGGGGCGAGGCGTGGCGGCGGGCTCGCCCCTCGTCCCGAAGGAGACCGGGCGGAGAGGGCGCCGGCGATGGCTGGGTGGGGTCCGCCGGCGGAGGCCCCTGCCCAGAGCCCCGCCTCCCCTCCAGGGCCCCGCTCAGACCCGCGGGTGAGACGTGTGGTGGCAGGGAGAGGAGAAGCGGCACCCCGGAGGCAGACGCTGGGCCGAATACCAGAGCCAGGTGACGGCGGAGCTGCCGCCCCGCCCCGGGGCTCTTCCCCCAGCTGCTCTCTCCCAGCGCCGCGGGCTCCCCCCTCCGGACTGCCCCCCACGCGGAAGAGGGCTGGCACCCGCCGCCTGCGGGCCTGGCCGTGGCCCCCACCCGCACTGGGGTTTGCTGCCCTGACTCAGCTTCCGGGCGCTCCTGACCTGGGGGCCGGGGCTGTCGGCTCAGATGAGTTTTCGGGAAGGCGCCCCCCACCCTGGCTGGGCCTCCGGGACAGCCTCGGAATCACATTCGGTTTCTTCTAGTCTCACCACAGGCCTGGGGGTGGGGCGCGCTGGCGGCCCTGCTCGCACGCGAGGCCCTGGCCGGGGTCCAGGCGGCTGTCACCGCGGCGCTGACGCCCCATCGCGTGACAGGAGCCCGAGGAGGCCCCGCCGGGCGTGCCCCGCGGAATGTGGCTGCGGAGGAGGGAAGTGCGGGTGCCCGGCGGGGGCGCACGCGAGGCCGGGGAGCCGCGTGGGGGGAGGGGAGGGAGGGGAGGCGGGGACCCCCGCCGCGGCTGCCCCTGTGCGGGCAGCGGCCCCTGCACGTCTGTGGGCGACGGAGCGCATCTGTCTGCGCGCCGCCGAGTGGGGCTGGGTCCCGGCGGCGTCGGCGAACCGCGTCCGCCGCGGTGACGTCACCGCCTGGGGCTCCCCAGCCTCCGGCCGTGGGCGGCAGCACAGCCGGCTCGGCGTCCGCAGGCCCGGCGAGCAGGGAAGCCCCGTCCCAGCGTCCCCTTCCCCTCAGCCCAGCGCGCACGGGGGCGGGGAGCTGGCTGGAGCCGGGGCGGCCCCTGCAGCGGCGTGTGTGGCAGGCAGGCCTTGGCGGTCCGGGCTGTGGCGGTCCCCCTGGGCGCACCGAGGCGGGGTCCTGCCCCCCAGCCCCGCCGCTGTGACCCCACGTCCCACCAGGCCCGCTTGGGCTCTGCCCACCCAGCTGGGAGACGTGGCCTTGTGCTGGCAGGGGGCTGCGGGGAGGGGTGGGGCGGGAGTGGGTCCCGGGCCCCCGCCGGTCGGCGTTTCCCTCCTTTAGCCTTCTCAGCCCCTGAGAGCAGAGCACGGGGTCTGTGTGACCCTCTGTCAGAGGCTCGGAGCATTCTGACGCCAGAAGGTTCCCGCGCGGACATGGCGCCTCTCGGTGGGCTCCTCCTGGGTCTGACTAATCCGAGCTCTATGAGTTTCACGCATTCACCTCTCAGCTTCCTGAGCAGAGTGGAGCTCAAGATGGACTAAACGTTAGTTAACGCCTCTGGCTTCTCTGCTCAGAGCTGTCTCACTGCCTAGAGAACCAGCAGCCTCGAGGGGAGCTTGGCTGCTGGCGGGTTTCGGTTGGGAAGGGAGGCCTGGGCGTCTAAGGCACACACGGCGGCGTCTGCGTCTCCGCCCAGGCACCCAGGTGTGCCTGTCGTGTTTCGCAGAACACACCTGCTTTCCCTCGAGGAAATGGGTTCGTTTCTTGTTCTATCTAGTGCAGGAGAGGAAGGCGATGAAGCGAAGCTTCTGAGAGAGGGAGGGACCGAGAGGCCGGCGGAGACTGAAGGCCATGGCTGGGCCGCCAAGGGCCACCGTCCGGGGGCCTCCCTGAGGGCCTCTGCATCGCGCACTTTGCCCCTGTGGATGCCCTGAGCTTGGCGTCAGGGGTGTAAATGAAGGGCCACCTTGGCCACTGCCTGTGTGTGTGTGAGGGGTCTCGATCCACAGTGGTCCTGGCCCAACCTGGAGAGCACGTCGGGGGCCTGCTGTCCTGGGGCCTGGGACCCTGCATTTCTGACCAGCGCCTGGGGGAGCGGGTGCGCCCTGGAGGGAAAGTTCGGCACAGCCTGCTGGTTTTGAAGGAGAAATGCTGGGGAGTCCCATGCTGTGGTTGTATTTTACTCCAAAACCAGACGAGACAGGGACCGCCTGCAGGGCCCTTGGTGGCATTGACATTTCCCCTGAATGAGGGAAATGGTAGGCACAGCCCTCCCGGCCTCCACAGAGGCACCAGCGCCAGGCCCGCTCCTGGCCGGGACCCCCTTTAATGGCTGTGCGCTCAGCAGCCCCCAGCGGCCCCCATAATTCCCAGGTGCTGATGATGCTGAGCACGGAGTTGGGGGTCCCCCACCAAGCGCCAGGGGCTGGGATGTGGATGACGTCTGTCTGACCTGCACATCTGTCTGAGCTTTTCACCCCAAGTGGATGTGAGGCCAGAGGGGGTGTTGGGAGAAGCAGCGTGAGCGTGCAGGGGGCGCCCGCCTGCCGGGAGCATTGTCTGCTCCGCTCTGGGTGAGGGGCGGGGGCTCCAGGAGGGAGGGATGGGGGAGGGGCACGTGGGGGTCCCGGCCGGTGATTGGTTACCCAGACCAGTGGTGTCCAGTTTGGAGACCTGCCCGCGCTTGGGTCTTGAGAGAGGAGCTTTGGGGACCCCCGGGGGGGTCCCTGAGATGGGGAGGGGGGTTAAGGGGTTTGCAGGAGGGGGGAGTGCAGTTTCTGGGGAGCAGAGTGGGGCAGGGTCCTCAGACGCGGCCTAGCTGTGAAGTCCCGGTCCCCCGAATGTCACCCGGCTCCCACCCAGCTGCCCCGCCCGCCGCCCTGGGTGTCTTCTGGGCAGCGAGGAGACCACAGGTCAGCGCGCCTGTGGAGGGTGGGTGGAAGTTGGAGAAACGTCAGGGAACCATCACTAACTGTGCTCTCCTCCAACAGCCCTGCAGCAGCCGGCGGCCGGTGCCCCCTCAGCAGAAGACAGGGATCCGCGTGGAGGGTCTGCCGTGCTGGAGGGAAGGCTGCTACTGGAGGTGAGCCCTCGCTCGTGTCACGTGCGGCCGTGTCCCCGTGGGCCTCGGTTGTGGCCGCTTACAGCCACTGGGAAGTTAAGCCTCAGGAAGGGCTGCAGGATGTGGCTCCAGGAACCCCTGGGGGCAGCACAGGCAGTGACCTGAGGCCCATGAGCTTCAAATCTGAAAACCGTTTTCTGTTCTGCATTTTCTGGTTTTACTTGTCAACGGGAGAACCTAATGAAAAATTGAGCGGGCTTTTTACCCCTCAAAGTGAGGACGGAAGACTGCATTGTGCGTCCCAGGGCTAGCGGGCGAGCCAGCTGCCCTGTTGCTGGTGCTACACGCTGGGCGTCACGCCAGGGCTGGGCTTCTCACCTGAGACAGACCCGGCCGGCTGGCTCTGAACTGCTTTTCCTGACCCTGTTGCTCGTGGGTCAGTTTCTTAAACGAGAAAAGAGGCGGTGGAGCTTCCTGGGTTGGATCAAATCACAGAGCGAGGGTGCCGCGGCCTCCGCTAGAGAGACTCGGGCCCTGGTCTGCCCCTCCTCCAAGGGGCTGGGGGGATGCAGGCCGTCCCTCCACAGGACAGTGTGGGTGCTGAGGGAGAGGAGCCCGTGGCAGGCTGCCCCTCAGCCGGCCGCCGAGGTGACCCTGGAGCCGTGCTTCGCTGGCCGTGCCCACGTGTCTCCCTGCCTGTCCACCTCGGGCCCTAGAGCCCCACTGGGTGGGCAGCTCTGCCCCCAGGGGAAGCCAGCGCGTCCTCGATGCCCTCCGCACCCCGACATTCGGTGCATCTGTTAGGTTGACCCGATGAGGGGCAGACGTGGCTCAGGATGGGTGCCGCTTACACTGGGAGAAGTTCCGCCGGGCAGGAGCCCATCGGCTTCCTCCAGGCGCTGCTCTGTAGCCCAGGCTGCTCCGTCGGCCGAGCCCCTCCCGCACCTGTCGCTCTGGGCTCAGCGCCCTCGCCAGCACGACGGGACTGATCACGTCCCGGCCCCCCGGGGCCAGCGCCTCTCACAGGGAACACACTGCGCTCCGCCCACGGAGACGCGGCTGAGCACGGCAGCGGCCGCGGCACGCCACTTCCCCCGTGGCCCCGACAGCGCCTCCCGCCCAGCAGCGCCCGCCGCGAGGAGGGGAGCCCACGAGACGCCCTTTCTGTCCCACCTCAGCCCGGCCTCTCGGAGGCGGGCAGCCTCTCTGCACGCTATTCCAGCCTTTTACTAGAAGCATCAAACGCCGACCAGGAAGGGAGGATGGACTGACAGGTGGCGGGACTGGTGGCCGGGCTCCGGCTGTGGTCAGCAGTGGCCGACCGGTTCCTCCAGTTCTGCCCATGTCTCCTCGGACACCCCTCGCCCTGGTGCCCCTCCTCACGCTGCACCTTCTCATCGTGCGGGCGCTGCGTCCAGCCCTCTGCTCTCCCGTGTGCCCGACCATGGCGCCCCCTCCGGCCCCGCCCCACGGCCCCCCAAGCTCTCGGCCCCTGCTGAGGGGTGTGGATGTGCTTTGAGGATCTATGAGCTTAGGGACCTTTTGCTTTCTAAAGAGGTAAGAACAGGCGAGGACTGAAGTTCTTGCAGGCAACGGGGTTCACGTCTGAGTCTCCTGTGTGAGGAGCCCGGGGCCTCCCACCCCTGGAGCCCGTCGGGAGCAGAGTGTGGGCCTGAGAGCAGCGTGCTTTTGGAGATGTCGTGCTTTCAGTAGAGGAGGTGTTCCCATATTCGTTATTCATCAGGTTTTTAGGAAGCAAATCTTAAATATTGTTCTTTTTCCTTTGCAACTGTTTTTTTTTCTGTCAGTGCTAGTAATCATGGAGCTGAAAAATGTCCTGCCAGTTTGAATTCTATTCTTGGCAAAAGATAGCTGGCATTGCTCTTTTTCGTATTCATGTTCAAAATTAAAATGACATCTTAGCTATAAAATCTTTTTTAAACTTTTGTTCTGAGCCATAAATACAGAAGCCAATGCGCACAGCCCGGTCTCCCAGTTAGTGCCCAGGGCACTGTCCTCACCTCTGTGCCCAGGGCCACACTCTTCCTGCTTCTCCAGTGGGTGCAGAGCTGCGGCACTGCAAGGCTCTCCTGCCTTCGGGGTCGGGGGGCGTGGGGCGGGCCGGGGGCACCTCGGGCCTTTCTGCTCGTGCGTGTGCCTCGAAGCCTGGACTACTAAGTCTTCCCTGGGGCCTCCGGACGTGGACGGCCGCCCTGCGTCCTGGCTGAGGCTGCAGCCCAAGATGTGATGAGCAGGCCTGACTCCCAGGTCCCCACAAGCTCCTGGGGGGTAGGGCCAGGGGAGGTGGTGCGTCCCGTGTCTGGCCTGGGGACGTCTGGGGAGCTACCCGCCGGGTGGACTTTCTCAAGAAGAGGTCCTGTGGCTGAGGGTCTGGGTCTGCTGCCCATCTGCTCTGGGCACCACAGCCTGCCCTGGTGCACGCCCTGCCCACTGGGCTCGCTGGCCAGGCCAGAAGGGTGCCCACCCGCCTGCTCCATTTTGGAGAATGAGGTCCAGCAGTTCCTGAAGTGGCCGCCTTCATAGCCAACGTTCTCTGTAGCCACAGGATGTTTCTGGAAGCTCCCTTTGATTGGAATCAGGGGTGGTTATATGACGAGGGCCCTTCACAGCACTGCCAGAGCAATGATTCTCAGACTTTGGGATTAGAGACTAATTTTCAAGTTAAAAATATTCCCAAACAGAGCAAAATAAGCAAACCAAGCAATAATAACAAGAAAATCCTAGGTTTTATTTCCAATCTTCAGTCTCTTGAAGATAAACTGTCATCAATTCCTATAAGATTTAGAGCTGACACAGACATTAAGAGTGACTGTGGTCTAACATCTGTGATTTTAACATGAAACAACCAGGAATTAGAGCCGTTAGGGGCTTGTCCAGGGTCCCCGTTGGGGTGGGACTGGACGCCCAGTCTCTTGGTCCATGTTTGGAGGCTCCCCTGGGGAAGCCAAGACCCAGCAGAGCTGCCGCCAGTAAGCACCTTGGTACAGGCACTGGGAGGGGTGGAGGAGGCGTGGGAGTGGGGGATGAGGGCAGACGTGGTTCTGGAAGCACCGACCTTGGGTGTGTGGTCAGTGCCACGTCTGGGCCTCATCCTCCATCCAAGCTGGGCTGCAGGGCCGTCTAGTTCAGTGGGGACGGGACAACGTGCCCGCAGTAGCCATGAGTTCAGGCCTGTCTGGCCAGAAGACACTCTGATCACTTGACCCTGGCTGGAGTTCGGGTGTCCTGTGCCGCACGGGACATTTCCTGATTGAGTTCTTTTGGGGAGTATAGGGTGAGCAACACGGCAATTCCTCCACCCCCAGGTTTCCCTCCTGCTGTCCATTTGCAGTCGTGTCCTCCACCTGAGTGTCCGTCACCCATGTTGTGGGCGTCTCAGAGCACTTGCCCACCCAACTGCTGAGGCCATCGGGGTTGTTTCCAGGGTGTGCTGGCTATGAGTAAAGCTGTGATAAACATTCACACACAGGTTTTTCTCTGAACATAGGTTTTCCTTTTGTTTGGATGATACCTACATATGTGTGTGCCTAACTTTGTAAGAAATGGCCACTCTGCTTTCCAAGGTAGCTGTGCTGGTGCGTCCCCGCCAGCAGGGAACGGGAGTTCCAGCTGCTGCAAGTCCCTGGTTTGCACAGTATTACAAGGCAGTTTTAATAGCTGGACTCTCACTATGGTTTTAGTTTGCGTTTCCCTCATGACTAATGATGCTGAGCATCTTTTCATGTGTCTATTTGCCATCCATAGATCCTCCTTGTAAACTGTCTGTTCGGGTCTTTGTCCACTAAAAAAAAAAGAAAGAAAGAAAGAAAGAAAAAGAAATCAGGTCGTTTGCTTTCTTACTGTCGAGTTTAGAGCTCATATAAATGTTCTGGACAAGTGTCCTCACTGTATGTACGTTCTGTTGTATGTAGGTTCTGTTGTATGTAGGGTCTGTAGTAATTGCTCACAACCTGGCTTGTCTTTTCAATTCTCTTGACAAGGCCTTGCAGAGAGTGAAAGTATTTAACTTTGACAAAGTCCAATCTATCCATTTTTTTGGATAAGTCATGATTTTGATGTCACATGCAACAACTCTTTACCTACCCTAAGGTTACAAAGACTTTTATGTTTGAGTCCAGTGTTTTATACTCTTACATTCAGTTTTAAGTTTTACACTGAAGTCTGTGATCCATTTTTATTTAACTTGGTGTAAGGTGGGAGGCATAGGTCAAGATTTATTTTTTTTGCATATGAATTCCAGTTCTTTCAGAACCATTTATTTGAAAGTTGATCCTTTCTCCGCTGAATTGACTTTACACCTTCATAAAAAATCAGTTGGCCACATTTTTGTGTCTGTTTCTGGACTCTCTGTCCTGGTGCCTAGATTGTGTGTCTGACCTTTCACAACCTTTCACTGTCTTAATTAATATAGCTTTATGGGCTTCCCTGGTGGCGCAGTGGTTAAGAGTCCGCCTGCCGATGCAGGGGACACGGGTTCGTGCCCCGGTCCGGAAAGATCCCACATGCCGCGGAGCGGCTGGGCCCGTGAGCCATGGCCGCTGAGCCTGCGTGTCCGGAGCCTGTGCTCCGCAACGGGAGAGGCCACAACAGTGAGAGGCCCGCATACTGCAAAAAAAAAAATTTAATTAAATAATAAAATATATATATATATATCTTTATAATAAGTCCTGAAATCAGACAGTGTGAATTGGCCCCTGTTTTTTGTTGTCCTTTTTCCGAATTGTTTTGGCTATTTTGGTTTCGCTGTCTTTCCACATAAATTTTATTACATTTTTTTGAGAGTTCAAGTATTATTTCTTTTATTTTTTTATTTTTTATTTTTTTAATTAATTTTTATTGGAGTATAGTTGCTTTACAATATTGTGTTAGTTTCTGCTGTACAGCACAGTGAATCAGTCATACGCATACATATATCCCCTCTTTTAAAGATTTCCTTCCCATTTAGGTCACCACAGATTATTGAGTAGAGTTCCCTGTGCTATACAGTAGGTTCTCATTAGTTATCTATTCTATACATAGTAGTGTATGTATGTCAATCCTAATCTCCCAATTCTCCACATAAATTTTATTTATTTTATTTTATTATTATTTTTTAATTAATTATTTTTGGCTGCATTGGGTCTGTTGCTGCACACACGCTTTCTCTAGTTGTGGCGAGCAGGGGCTACTCTTTGTTGTGGTGTGCGGGCTTCTCATTGTGATGGCTTCTCTTGTTGCAGAGCACAGGCTCTAGGCGCACGGGCTTCAGTAGTTGTGGCATGCAGGCTCAGTAGTTGTGGCTCACAGGCTTTAGAGCACAGGCTCAGTAGTTGTGGCACATGGGCTTAGTTGCTCCATGGCATGTGGGATCTTCCCGGACCAGGGCTCGAACCCATGTCCCCTGCATTGGCAGGTGGATTCTTAACCAGTGCGCCACCAGGGAAGCCCTATTTTATTTTTTTAAATATTTATTTAATTTAATTTTTTGGCTGCTCTGGGTCTTAGTTGCAGCACTCGGGATCTTCGTTGCCACGTGCGGGATCTTCGTTGTGGCATGCGGACTCTTACTTAGTTGCAGCATGTGGGATCTAGTTCCCTGACCAGGGATCAAACCTGGGCCCCCTGCATTGGGAGCACGGAGTCTTAGTCACTAGACCACCAGGGAAGTCCCTCCACATAAATTTTAGAATTAGCTTGTTGACAGCTATAGAAATTCTGGCTGGAATTTTGACTGGGGTTGTGTTAGAGCGGCAGATCAGTTTGGGGAGAACTGACGGCCTGACAGCACTACTCTCCCAATTCATGAACAGTGTCTCCCATTAATTTAGGTCTTTTATTACTTTCATCAGCGTTTTATGGCTTTCAGCCTAAAGAGCCTGTGTATATTGTTAGATTTATACCTTAGTATTTTCTATTAATATTTGTATTGCTATTGTACGTGGAGCTGCTGTTTAATTTCTACTTTCATTACTAGTATACAGAAATACAATTTATTTTTCTAGGTTGACTTTTTGTCTGTGACCCTTCTGAATTCATCAGTAATTCTTGGAGCTTTTTCGTAGATTCTGTGGGAATTTTTACGTAGATCATCATGTTTTCCGAGAATAGAGACAGCTTTTATCTACTTTTCAAGTTGCATGCTTTATTTTTCCTGCCTTATTGCACTCCTAGGCCTTCCAGTGCAACAGAGTAGATGAGGTGAGAGCGAACACCTCTGCCTTTCCCTAACCTTAGGGAGAAAACTTCAGTCTTCTGCTTGTTTTGCTTTTTATAGATGCCTTATATCAGATGAAGAAATTTCCCTCTATTCCTTGTTTTCTGAGAGTTCTTATTATGAACGGATTCGTTTTGTCAGCTGCTTTTGCTGCGTCTATTGAGATGATCATGATTTTTCTTCCTGAGTCTGTTAATATTGTGAATTACATTAATCGATTTTCAAATGCTGACCCAACCTTGCATGCCCAGGATAGATCTTATTTATATATTGCTGGATTAAATTTGGTAATATTTGTGGGGATTTTTGTTCATGAGAAACACTTTTGTTTCTTTCTTGTCTGGTTGTGGGGTCATATGCTAGTGGAGGCTTCATAAAACTATCTGAGCGTGTTCCCCTCTCTTTTCTTTTCTGAAAGAGATTGTGTAGAATTGGTATTATTTCCTCCTGAAATGCTTATTAGAATTCAGCAGAGAAAACAACTGGTCTGGGAGTTTTCTTTAGAAGTTTAATAATTCAAATCATAGTTTTAATCATAGGAGATTAAAGTATGAATTCAGTTTTGTTAATTGATAAAGGACTATTCAGGTTATCTATTCTAGTGTGAACTTTAGTAGTTTGTATCTTTCAAAGAGTTGGTCTATTTCATCTATGTTATTGATTTTATGGGTACAAAATCGTCCATGGTTTTCCACGTTGCCCTTTTCTTTTGCTTTTTCTTAACCTCTTTCTTCTTTTATTATTTCGGTGTGATTTCAGACTTACGAAACAGTTGACAGAGCGGTACAAAGAATTTTTCAGATTCCCAGACGTTTCCGTGTTAGCACTTGCCCTCTCTCCACACTCATTTTCTCTTCTGACCCGATTTAGGGTGCGTGGCAGGCGTGATGCCCTTTACTCCTAGAGGCCTCGGTGCACTTGCTAAACCAGGATGCCCCCCACGGCCTGGGCACAGATGCTGGACCAAGGGCTCTGAGGCTGTGTTGTGACTGTGTCCATAGCCGACTCAGCTCCCACACGGTCCCAGTGCCCCGTTTGTGCCAACAGGAACCCCGTCACATGTTTAGCTGTCCTGCCTCTCTCACCTCCTTTAATCTAGAACGTTCCTTGGCCTGCCCTGGGGTTCTGGGACACTGACTTCCCAAGGAGCACTGGCCTGTCGTCTTGCAGAGAACCCCTCAGTTTGGGTGTGACTGGTCTTCCGAGAGTGTGACGTTCCGGGGGTCCTTTCCTATCTTTGTTGATTTCACTTACTATCCTTTTGTGAGAATGTGAAACACAAACTTGATTCCAAAAGTCATAAGGAGAAGGAAAAGTCAGAGGAGGGCCCCCGCCGTCCCCCCCGCCTCAGGGTGGTGAGCTCTTTCCTCTAGCTCTCCAGCTCACATGTACCCAGCAGGGGCCGCTAGCTCGCAGGCAGCCCCTCAGGGCCCCGCCGGGCGCACCACCAGCCGACTTACTCATCCTACCAGCCCACTCCCACACAGGGCTGTCGGGTACGCTGGGAGGCCGCCCCCTCCCCCTACAAGGCCCCTGGGGCACCTGGGCCCAGTCTTCTTCCATGGCCCCCTCCCCTCCGCAGAATGTGGCTTCCCAGGCCCCACAGCGCCTCCCAGCCGTCTCCCAGCCTCCGCAGTCCAGCACCATGGGCTCCATGTTGCCTTCTTAATGTCTGTGGGTTCTGTGACTATGTCTCCTTTCTCATTTCATTGGTAATTTGCATCTTCTCTTATTTTTTCTTAGTCAGCTGGGCTAGAGGTGTATTCATCTTATTGATTTTTTTCAGAGACACAGCTATTGGTTTCATTGGTTGTTGCCGTGGACCAAATACTTGTATCCCCCGCAAATTAATAGAATTCAAATTCATACTAGATTGGAGACCTAACCCCCAGTGCAATGGTGTTTGGCGGTGGGGTCTTTGGGAGGTGACTTGGTCATGAATGGGATCTGTGTTCTTATAAAAGAGACCCCAGAGAGTCCCCCGCCCCTTCTACCACGTGGGAGACGGCTATCTGTGAGCCAGGAAGGGGCCCCCACCAGATTGCTGTCCTTGGATGAGGTGTTCTATAAACTCCAGTCACATCAAGTTGGTTGACAATGTTGATGGCTTTTATATCCTTGTTGAGTTTCTGTCTAGTCTTAACCTGAAAGACATCTTCTGGTATAATTGTGGAATCTTGTATTTCTCCTTTAAGTTCTGCCAGTTTTTGCTCTATGTGTTTTGGAGTTCTGTCGTATATCGCAAACGCACTTAGGATTACTATGTTTTCTTCATGAATTGAGACCTTTCTGTCATTATCATTATATAAGATGCCTCTTTATTCCCGGTAATTGTCCTTGCTCTGAAGTGGGCTTTGTCTAATGCTAACGTTACCACCCCAGCTTCCTTTTAGTTAATGTTTCCTTGGCATGTCTTGCTTCATCTTTTTACTTTGAGTCCATTTGTATTATTATATTTAATGTATATCTCTCCTTTGTTGGCAGTACATATTTGGACCTTTTTTGTTTTTCTAAGTCCAGTCTGACAGTATCTTTTTTTTTTAATTGGTGTGTGAGGCCATTTATATTAGGGTAATCGTTGATATTATTGGATTTCAGTCTACCGTTTCATAATTTTTCTATTTTTTGTTTCCATCTTTTCTGCCTTCTTTTTGATTTTAGTAATATTTATTAGTATTCCATTTCAGTATCTCTGTTGACTTTTGTTTTGTTTTTGTTTTTGTTTTTTTTTTGCGGTACGTGGGCCTCTCACTGTTGTGGCCTCTCCTGCCGCGTAGCACAGGCTCCGGACGCGCAGGCTCAGCAGCCATGGCTCATGGGCCCAGCCGCTCCGCGGCATGTGGGATCCTCCCGGACCGGGGCACGAACCCGTGTCCCCTGCATCGGCAGGCGGACTCTCAACTACTGCGCCACCAGGGAGGCCCCTCTGTTGACTTTTGATGCTTAATGTTGATGTGCTTGGGTTTATCAGATTGTCCTGTTTAGCGTTCGCTGAGCTTTCTGAATCTATAAATTTATGTCTTTCACCAAATTTGGAAAGTTTTCAGCCATACTCTTCAAATATTTTTATTTCCCCAACCTCTTTCTCTTTTATTTCGGAAACTCCACTGGCCCAGGTGTTAGGCCTTTTCACACTGTCCCACAGGTCCTTGAGGCTCTCTTCACTTTTTTCCAATATTTTCTCTCTCAGCCTGGACACTTCCTATTATCTGCCTTTACTGACCCTTTTCTCTGTCACCTCCATTCTGCCATTAAGCCCATCCAGTGAAAATTTAACTTCGTATATTTTATTTCTCAGTTCTAAAATTCTCATTCGGGTCTTTCTTTTTATAGTGTCTGTTTCTCTTCTGAGACGTTTCATCTTTTTTGTTGTTTTCATTTCAAAGTGCTACCTTTATCTCATGGAGGAGGGTGTATTAGCTGGTTGCGTCCCTTACCTGATCACTCCGCTGTTTGTGTCAGCTCAGAGGTGGCATCTGTTTCTTGCCTTCCCCCCAGCGTGACTCGAACATTCTGGTGCTGAGCGGATGCAGTAACTCGGGTCGGCGCTCAGCAGGGGAAGGGCCTCCAGTGCTGCCGTCTTGGTTCTCAGAGCCTGTGAATTTGCTACTTTATATGGATAAGGGACTAAAAGTGCAGACGTCCGGGCTCCCCCTGCAGGACGTGCGGCACCGAGGCCGCACAGGCTTGTGGTGGCGGCCTCCTGTCGGCTGTCCCAAACCCGCTCCTCAAATCCAGCGCACACAGGGATCCTGGACCCTCCGGGAAAGAGGCTGATGGAGCAAAACACAGGATCCAGGAGGAAAGTCAGCTTGGAGGAGACAGATGTGCAAAGTGGAGATGACCAGACAGGCAGACCATACAGCCCTCGAGCCGCTCAGACACGGGACACAGGTAGCTGTAAAAGCGACCATTCAGAGATCTTAAAAGAGCTCAGAAATTAAAAGCATGAGAGCAACACCTAGAAATCCGTAGAAGGGTCTGGAGTTAGAGTGCTCCCGTGCGTAAGTGAAGAATGAGCGGAGAATAACAGAGGGAAGTCGGGGAAATGGCCAGGCCCCACGGGACCTGCATAATGGGAGCTCCAGAAAGACCACAGGGGAGGAAATCATCAAGGAAGCAACCCAGAAGGTTTCGCAGAGCCCAGGACTGAGTTTCCAGCCTGAAAGGCCCTGCTGGGTGAACAGCACAGAGGATGAGAAGGACCAGGTGTTCGCCTCTGTGAAATTCTGCACCCAGGACAGGAGAGTCCGGGCTCGGAGACGAGAAGGTGGAGGCTGGAAGGCCACGAGGAGGTGCCTCAGGGGAGGGGGCTTCCAACCGGGGATCCACATGTACCTGCCTGTCCTTGGAGTGGCGGCGGGGAGTGAGGACAGCCCCGGCATCCTGGCCCCCCCCAGTTCTACTTCCTCCACATGGACCAGGCCGTGACCAAGTGGCAGCTGGGGACCTGGAGCCCAAGGCCCCTCCAGAAGGGGTGGGGGGAGAAGGCGGTAGACCAGACACTGGGGGGGGCAGCTCGTCCGCCAGGGAGGTAAGGCCCAGGCCTGCGGTCAGTGAGGACAGTGCATTCCCTGCCCCCCCCCCGCCTCCCCCCAGAAGAGTCTGCGAGCACAGACGCCAGGCGGATTCCAGCAGAACCATGACGCAGCTCAATCCCCCGGCAGAGCGGAAGCGAGGGCTGCAGTGGCGGCGGGGACACGCGGACGCCTGAAACCTGGGGAAACCCGGGGGCAGCAGCTCTGTGAGCCGTCAGCTGGCAGCTCACGCCACCCCGGCTCCAGGCGGCCGCTCTAGCAGGAAGCCTGGCCGGGGCTCCGGGGCTCTGTGGCTCTCACATCCTGCACGTTTGACTCCAGCCCTCGTCCCGCTAGAGTCCAGACCTTGAAGCTGCTCAGCTTTCTGGTGTCCTTGCAGCTGGGACCCCTCCTCGTACTTTCATCGTCAGCTTTCCTTTCTTGGGAAGTGGCTCTCTTGCAGTGTTTGTGGGGGGATCCTGTAGTTGGCGAGTCTAGCCCGTTTCTTCTTGGAATTACTCTTGTTTGGGGGCTAATTTCTGCCCTCATATTTTGTTTCTATTGACTGCACTCTCCTTGGTTTCTTTTTCTTCTCTCTAGCTCCCCATTCTGACTGAGCTTTCTCATGCCAGTTTAAGTCACACACTCTGCTTTCGTTCTCGGGGGATCACCTTCAGCGCAGGTCTTTCCAAGCAGGTTTCTCTTTGACCCCCTAGATTTAGCAGGGCTGGTGTCTCCCCAGCAGTCCTGCATCCGTCCAGGCCCCCCGACCCCGCACGGACACAGTGACTTTGTCCAGAAGTGGAATCCTGGACGGCACAGATCTAGTCTGTGTTCCTGACTTTTTAAGGCCCCCCTGAGGTTCAGGATGTGGGTCACCCTCCTCGCAGCCCCCAGATGTGCTTCTTGTTCTGAGGGCCTCCCCTCAGTGCTTTCACTGAGGGTCTTGATGTGAAATCTTCCTGCATCTCACCCCGCGCCTTCGTGCTTGGATGACAGCTTGGTGGGATATAGAATCTTAGGTTCAGAGCTTTTCCTTCAACCTTCGGAACTCCTGTCCCACTGTTTGCAGCGCGGGTGCCGCTGACGGGGTCCGCGGCTGGTTCTCTGCAGCGGCTCCGCTCCGGCTCCCTCTTGAGCTTTCGTGAGCCTGACATTCTTGGCTTTGATATTCTTGAATTGCACTGTAATGTGTCTTTTTCGTCTGTTTTGCCTGCTTGGTGCTCCAAGTTCTTTCCATCTGAGGTCTTTCTTCTTCAATCTGGATTTTGTTTTCCATCGTTGCATCCAATGCTGTCCCCCTCTGTTACTGGCTCTACCTCTGGAGACACCTTTACCCAGCTCTCCCTGGGCACTGTCTCCCACCTGCTGCTCTTACTTCTGCGTTCTGTCGGGCTTCCCTTCTCTGCTGTCTTCAGGACTGATCTTCCAGGTTGGTGCCCATCACAGCACACCCTCAAATGTTTCTTTCTTCCTTACATTCTCATGCCTAATACATAGTTCCCCTTGATTTGCTTGTACTATTTCTTCTTCTTATTTCATTTTGCTAATCGATTTTCTTATCTCCTTAAACATATTTATTTAAATTCATGCTTGTCTCATCCTTGGTCTCCTTTCTGTGCTGCCCCCCCTGCCGGGCATCTCCCAGGCTGTCTCCTGGTCCGTGTGTTCTGTCCCTGAGCAGCTGTGTGCTGGGGGCAGGAGGGAGGGTCAGAGGGCAGGGCTTGGGGGGAGGGGCTGGGCCGGCGGGTTTGCCTCCTTGGTGAGGGCTTCCCCTCAGAAAGGGCCACCTGGAAGGAGCCCTGGCCTGGGGTTTGCATGAGACTGTGGAGGGGGGCAGGGAGGGGTGAGTGCCCGGTGCGCCCTTGCCTCTGTCATCCCACCAGGCCGACTGTCCCCAGGCAGCTAGGGGAGGGGCCGCAGCAGACCATAGAGAGGCTTCCTTCTACCTGCTCTCTGCTCCGCCCCCGCCGCGCAGGGCTGCCTGGGCCACAGTGAGGAGCAGCTGGGGTCCCCATGGCTTTCTGGGGCTCACTCCCGTTTGGATGACGTGGGCTGACTTTGGGGAGGGGACAGAGCCCACGCTGGCTCGCCCTGCGCCCACGCAGAAGCCTCGCATCCGTGCTTAACCTGGATGCCAAAAGAACTTAAAAGGAGCCGGAGGGGAGGCTCAGACCCATTGGATCGTGTTTGGTTCTGAGTTCGAGGCTGGAGCAGGACCCTAAGGTTGAAACAATGAAAATCCTCAGGGGAGGGGGTGGCCAACGGGCAGATGTGCTGACTCGCCGAGGTGAAGGGGTTTCACCCGTTCCCACCGCCAGCCTCGGGCCTGTGAAGGTGACCCACGCAGCCTGGACCCAGTGGCGCCCACGGATCCCGCGGAAATGGTGTGAGAGCGGCCTTGCGCGTCTGGGACCCCGCAGACACCCAGCAGGCCACCGACCCCTGCCGGCCCGTGCTGGCGTGGTTTCTGGAAAAGCCAGCACAGTTGCCGGGAACTTCTCAGGAACCACAGGCGACCTACTGGGAACAAGAGTGGAGACTTTCTCACGTTCAGGCCGTCGCTCTTCTAGAGAAAGACCTAGAAAGCCCTTCCCTGGTTGGGAGAAGTCGCCGGAGGCCCCGAGGGTGTCGGCTCCCGGCAGGTCGTGGACGGGGCCTCCCTGCTGCGGTTTCTGCCCCTTGGTGCCGGGCGCGCAGGTGAGGGCCCACGCGTCCTCCAGAAACGCAGGTGTGAAACCCCAGAGCACGTGTGGCCGAATCACGGAGTCGCCCGGCGCAGAAGGTGGAGCACAGTAGGAGTCGGCCGGAAGGGCAGAGCAGAGCCGGCAGGGGTGGGGGGGGCCGGGTGGCCCAGGGGCAAGGGTCTCGGGGTGGCTGTGAGGGATGGCGGCTGCACAACCCCCTGGGTCCCCAGCTGTTGAAGAATGGCACTGGCGAGGCTGACGGGCGTATGTCTGGGGATCCGGGGCGGGCAGCCCCAGGATGCCCAGCTCGACCGCTCCAGGGAGAATTCCTTGATGTCCTCACCCCTGCACCCACCCTTTTCCGGGGCCTCCGCTGAGCAGGCTGCGGCACGGGCTGCTCTGTCTCCCACTTTGGTCTTGGTGCTCAGAGAAACCACACTTTCTCACCTCCCGTTGTGACCGCTGAGCCTGTTGTTCCCAGACTCCTTTGACGTGGCTTTTCCTTCAGGGGCGCGACAGACATAGATAAAAGTGTCAGAGGCTTCATGAGAGCTGGCCCGCAGGTGGACGCAGCCAGGAAGGGCAGCCTGCCCCCCACTCCCCGGCGGCCGCCAGCCCACGCCCTGCCTCCTTCCCGCTGGCCCACAGTCCCCGCCAGCCCGACCGTACGCCAAGCGGCCGAGGGCAGTGCCACGCCCAGGCTGTGTCCCACCGAGGCCCTCAAGGTCGTGCTTTCTGTCCACTCAGTGGTCTCCCTGTGGGTCAGAAGCCCCCAGCTCCTGGCTCCACCCCTGAAGGCAGTTCAGCTGCCTGGGGCCTGGCTGGACATGGCCTCTCCGTGGCTTTTAGACCCCCAGAACGCTCCACTGTGAACCCCCTGACTGTCCACCAGGAGCCCCTGACCGTCCAGGGTCACTGTGCAGGGCTCACTGGTCAGCGATCGCTGTGGTCACTCAGGCCCTGCTCTGCCCCTTGGCTTGTCCGAGGTCACACAGCTGAAAAGGCAGCACTCGGTTGGAATAGCTGCGTCCCCCCAGGGAAGGAAGAGAGGTGTCTGTCTGCTGTGGCCACGTTCTGTGTCCGGGTCTGGGCTCCACTCCCACCAGCCACAGGGAGGCTGGAGGGCCCAGAGCCAAGCTCCCTGTCCAGGTACCTCCACCGCCCAGGTGTCTGTGCCACAGCCAGGTCACTCACCTGGAGAGAAGGACCTGGAGGGCCCTGGGCAGGGGGTGGCCAGAGCAGGGGCCGCGCTGGCACGAGGGTCTAGCTCCCAGGGCCTGGGCATCCGCACCTGCCTCCACCCTTGCGGTCCTGCCCCTGTCAGCCAAATGCGTCTTTGAGAACTGCTTTCAAGTGCCGTAGCCGCTCCGTGGCAGGAGCCCAAGGCCAAGTTTACTGTTTGTGGGATCTATAAACAGCCAGCGATCCGCTCCCAGCAGGAGCGCCTCGCACGCACTCAGGCCCCACTGCGAGGCCCGGCGAGTGATCTGGCTCCAGCAGGGCCGAGCGGCTGCCCGACACGCCGGGTGCCCCTCACTAGCTCGCGTGACTGGCGGCCCTGGCCTTGCGGTGTTGCTCTGTAACCGTGGCAACGGCTCTCAGGGGAGGGCATAGCTCCCAACTTCCCTTCATTCCAGGGAGGGGCGGTGAGAGGGGCCGTTGGAATTGTTCCTTTTTCCCTCTTCTTTTTCCTCTGCCGTGACCTTGACGAGCAATCTTTGAAGTACAGGCTAGCTATTTTTTCTGCGTGGGCTGGAAGAGATCAGGATATTCAAGGGCTGGCAAAAGGAAGTTCCGCTTTCTCACCCGTTTGGCTTGATCCCCGAAGAGGGGCTGGGGCAGCGGCGTCGGGGGGCAGAGCGAGGGGCAGGCCCTGCAGTGGCAGGTGCAGGTCCTGTGACTGCTAAGTAATTGAATGTGGATGTGCTTGTTTCTCCCCTTAAAAAAGTGCAGCCTTCCGCTTGGGGCCAAATTCTTTTTTCCACTTGGAAAAGTGATCTCATTTTCCATGTACCATGTTTAAAAAAACACAAAAGTCTTGTAGGATTAAAAAGAGAGAGAGAGAAAACAAACAAATGTTTGCGACGCATATTTGAAAGACGGTCCCACATGTGCAAAAGTATTTGGCGTGATGGTTCTGGACCAGAACGTCAATCTGATATTGAATCCATATGGGTCGGCAAACAGCACTTTATGGTCTTTTTGCTTTTTTAAACTTCTGCCTTAGGAGTTAAAATTAAGGTTGTTTTTGGTCATGACTAATCTCGTAAAATCTTTTTTGAGACGGCATTTTATATACTCAAACCCTGAACATTTCTTTGGTCTTTGGACTATTATTAGTGGGATGTCATGAGTCTCTGAAATGGGAAATGCTGTGCGAGGGCTGGTGGTACAGCCAGCACCCACCTCGCCCCCTCCCGCTGCTGGGGGGCTGGGGGGAATGCATCGAGTCTGCAGCTTGCCCGGGGGAGGGCGCAAGGCCCTCGCGGCCACCACTGCCCAGCCCCATGAGGTGTCTGGGCTCAGTCCCCTGGGCCGCATGGCCACTGGTGACATTACCTCTCCCTGGTCAGCGCTGAGCTGAGGTGTCTGGGCTCAGTCACCTGGGCCGCATGGCCACTGGTGACATCACTTCTCCCTGGTCAGCGCTGAGCTGAGGTGTCTGGGCTCAGTCACCTGGGCCGCATGGCCACTGGTGACGTCATCTCTCCCTGGTCAGCGCTGAGCTGAGGCTGTAAGAAGGATGGATGCTGTGTCCTGACAGTCCCGAGGTGGACCCAGCGCCACCCACCCTGCTTCTGCCCAGACCCCTGGCGGAGGGGCACTGCAGAGCCCCGAGGGAGGGTGTTGGACCGGCAGCCTGCAGGGCCCCGTTCTGGGGCGCTGCGGCCGGCTCCCAATAAGACGCGAGGCCTGTGGAGGCCAGAGCTGGCTTCCCTTGTCTGAGGGTCACAGTCACGGCCGCAATGGGCGGCACCAGCCCCCGGGGTCTCGGCCATCAGACCCCGCTGGGCATGGGCACGGGGCAGGGAGGGAGGCAGGTGCCCATTCAGATCAAATCCCAGCAGCACAGGAGCCCCGGGTTTCCCAGGTGAGGCGCTTGAAGCCAGAGCAGGAGGGCCAGTGAGAACACAGGCACCGTCCTCATTCTGGAAAGACTCCCAGCTCTGAGCTGGCGGCAGGTCCGCCCCATCACACGCCTCCTTCCTCCCAGGCAGTGTTGCAGGGGGAGAAGGCTGTGGACTTTCCTCCTTGCTTTAGACACCTTCCTTCCCGAAAGTGTGCTCACGTCTTGCTGGAGCCCCTGTTCACAGCAGCATCGTCCTCGGGAGCCAGGAGCCGAAAGCAGCCCAGATGCCCATCAAGCGATGACGGATAAGCAAAGGTGGTCTATACGTGCAATGGAGTATTAGTCAGCCTTAAAGAGGAAGGACATTCTGACACATCCTTCGACACGGATGCACCGGAGGGTGTGGTGCTAAATAAACAAGCCCGTCACAGAAGGACCAGTCCTGCGCGAGTCCACTTAGGAGGTCCCTGGAGGAGGGAGTAGATGGCGGGGCCGGGCTGGGGGGGGCAGAGTGTCAGTTTGGGAAGATGTGAAAGTTCTGGAGATGGTGGTGACGGCCATACAACCACGTGAATGTGCCACAGAATTGTGCACTTGAAAGTGGCTAAAACGGTGAGTTTTCTGTTACATAGATTTTACCGCAATATAAGAAAACCTGGCATTAACAAAGTGCAGTGTCTCGGTTGGGTCAGTGTCTGAGGGGCACAGGAATCTGAGCCTCAGAGGCCCAGCCTCATCTCCGATTCTGAGACTGACAGCGCTTCAGGAAATCCTCCAGACCGGTGGAAGTGGATGCGAAGGTTTTCTGTTTTTAGGTAAAGCATCTCTGAAGTGGTGCAGAAACTGTGAGAAGTGCTGTCCAGACTTGCCATCTCCGGGCTGGCACAGGACTTGCCATCTCCGGGCTGGTACCCAGTCTGGGTGGGAAGGACTCACTGACGAGGCTCTTCGGGGTCTGCTTCATGTCCTAGTGATTGACCCAAACAGTGGGAGGGAAAGAGGCAGTCAACATATAGGAAAATTGGGCCTTTTGTTAACCATAGAACATCGCAAACGTTTCATAGGTTCCCCCCGCACCAAGAAACACTGGGGGTTGGTGTATTCACAGACTCGTGACTAGCCCACTGGGATGAGATCCAGGCAAACGCTGGACTTTGCATCTGCGGCTCAAAGACGTGAGGACAGTTGGACCAGACACTTCTCCCGGGAGCCGCACAGGAATTACAGTAACAAATGACACAGTCTGTCTGGTTCTGGAGACGTTCCGGTGGACATGGGTGTCACCCAGCGTCGATTTTCAGTTCACTGGGGTTTGGGGTGGGTGAGTGATAACGGGCTTTGCGATGAGATGTGGTCACCAGTGCCACACTGTTTAGGGCAGAGGTGCAGCTGGGGGCTATGTGAGGCTTGGGTTTGTTTCTTGCTCAGAAAACTCAGCACAGAGTCTAAATCCTATTGCAAAGTCACCACCCGGGTGTTTGAACCTGTGTGTCAGAAAGTCCAGAATTTTGAAATAAAGTGAAAAGTTGGGTGGTACCTCCTCTTCAAGTCATGTGGGCACAGGGCTGCTCAGGGATCACCCAGGGGGATTTTAATTTCGCATCTAATGCAGCAATCTCATCCCAGCTGCCTGTGAGCACCTAGTGTCTCAGACACGTCTTAGGCTGGTTTAATGTCTCAGTGCTTCCCTCTTGAGTAAGATCTTTGTCGAGTGTTTGCTGTATGTTTTCCTGAGGGCTGCGACGTTTCTTCTCTGAGTTATACTCTAATGGCTAAGTTGTGGCTTTGTCTCGTTTGAGGCTGTGAGACTGCGTCCCTTTCCAGGGGGCTTCCTCGTGAATGGTGTGTGGTGTGATGTCACTTTGGGCAGAACACACGACCTCCGTTTAAGCCGGACACCAGTCAGCAGCTCCGTGTCCCCGCTGCCCCCGACACCCAACGACAGAGAAACACACACATCTGAAACAAAGGTGCCGTCCTAACGTGAAACGGAGAAGGCAGAAAATCTGCAACAAAATTAACTGGAAGAATGTAGGCAGGAGGCAGAAGCCTGAGCACGCAGCAGCCTCCGGGGCTGCGGGTCGGCTGGGGCAGGGCTGGACAGTGGAGTCTCCAGCCTTCCGGCTGCAGGAGCTGAGGGGACACTGACCAGGGTGGCAGCTGCTCAGACTCTTGCCTCTCTGGTATCTGGTCCACTTGTTTTAAAAGCAAATTTTAGGTAAACCTCTAAGGGACAGAAAATACCATTCCAGAGCCATTCCAGAGCACACAAAATGAGGGAAGGGGCAGCTAATTCTGTGCGGTCAGGAACCCTGTACTAAAACCAGGCAGAGACGGCGCTCGGGAGAAATTCAGCCCGTTTTACTTGTGAGACTAGATGAAGCCATCCTGAACGCGGCGCGGCACACCAAGTCCATCATCGCCGTGAAGGAATGAGGCGTGGTGGCTGCGCGCAGATCTGGAATGGGTGATGCTCTGCGACAAGAAATATCGGTCAACTGTGGATGAACACTCAGCCTATTAAACAGACAGACAGAATCTCAGGGGAGAACCATCTATTGAAAAGCCCGCCTTTGTCTAGTAGTTTGGATGACACCACCTTTCCACCTGTACTTGCACCTGCTCTGGGCTTCCTATCCCGGGCTATGGACGCACTTGTCTATTCACGCACCAGCACCCAACTCCTTTAGTTGTGGAGGCCTGATGGTATGTTTTGACAAGAAATAACAGTCTTCCCTAACTTTCTTTTTCAGTGTTTTTGTAACAATTAGTGCATGTTTACTTTCCATATTTAGTATCAACTTGCTGGCTCCATAAACATTTGATATACACTGCACTATATATAAAATAGATAAACCGTAAGGGCCTACTGCATAGCACAGGGAACTATACTCAGTATCTTGTAATAACCTATACTGGGAAAGAATCCGAAAAAGAGTATATAAAAATATATATAGTGATTCAGATATATATATATATCTGTACACCTGTACTAACACAATATTGTAAATCAGCTATAGTTCAATGACGAAGTTTGATATAGACAATATCGCACTCTGTTGAGAACTTCACTTAGGAAGAAAGGGCATCTTTATGATGGTGAGTCACTCAGTCCAAGAGCAAAGGATGTCTTTCCATTTGTTCACATATAATTTTGTGTCTGTTGAGATTTCTTTTTTTTGGAGTACGCGGGCCTCTCACTGCTGTGGCCTCTCCCGTTGCGGAGCACAGGCTCCGGACGCGCAGGCTCAGCGGCCATGGCTCATGGGCCCAGCCGCTCCGCGGCACGTGGGATCTTCCCGGACCGGGGCACGAACCCACGTCCCCTGCATCGGCAGGCGGACTCTCAACCACTGCGCCACCAGGGAAGCCCTGTTGAGATGATCTGACGTTTTCTTTGCATCGATTTTGCACATTTCTTGTTGAGTTTACAAGTCCTGGGTCTTCTTTGTAAATGGGGTTTTAACCACCATGATGTCCTCTAATATGGTCATTTTTCTCATATGTAAAGGTTATTGAATATATATATTTAATTTTATATCCCTGCTGCTTACTGAATTCTTTGAGTTATTTTATCATTGATTCTCTAGGGTTTTCTGAGTAAACCATGGTATCAGCTGCAAATAGCCATCGTTTTACTTTCTCAATTCTTATAGCTCCCATTGATTTCTCTCTTCTAGTTGCAACAGTTAACACCCCCCAGATACTACAAGACAGGAGTCAGCAAACTCTTTCTTTAAATGGCCAGATGGTGAAATATTTCAGGCTTTGTGGGCCATATCAGCGGTCCCCAACTTTTTTGGCACCAGCGACTGGTTTCATGAAAGACAGCTTTTCCACGGATGGGGTTGGGGGGATATTCAGGCGGGGATGCTAGTGACGGACAGCCATGGGGAGCGGCAGGTGAAGCTTCCCTCACTTGCCCGCTGCGCTCACCTCCTGCTGTGCGGCCTGGGCACTGGGGACCCCTGGGCCATATTGTCTCTGTCGTAACTACTCAGCCTTGCTGTTGTAGTGCAAAAGTGGCTCGAGACAATACGTAAATGAACAGGTGTGGCCGTGTTCTAGTAAAATTTCATTTACAAAACCAGTGGCAGGCTATATGTCGGGGGGTGTAGTTTACACACCCCAGTATGGGATGTCATAGGCATAGTTGCCTTGCTTCCTGATCATACTGGAAACACCTAGAATTTTCCCCCATTAAGTTGCTACCTTGGGAATAACATGGACACACACACACACACATACAACATGCACACACATGTTACCAGGTTAAGATGTATCCACAATTCCTATTTTCTTGTGTGTTTTTATCAGGAATGAGTGTTGAATTTTGTTGAAAGCTTTTTGCCATCTATAAAGATAATCATAGGGACTTCCCTGGTGGTGCAGTGGTTAAGAATCCGCCTGCCAATGCAGGGGACATGGGTTCAAGCCCTGGTCCGGGAAGATCCCACATGCTGCGCAACAGCTAAGCCCATGCGCCACAACTACTGAGCCTGCGCTCTAGAGCCCACAAGCCACATCTACTGAGCCCGTGTGCTGCAACTACTGAAACCGGCACGCCTAGAGCCCATGCTCTGCAACAAGAGAAACCACCACAATGAGAAGCCTGCGCACCGCAATGAAAAGTTGCCCCAGCTCACCACAACTAGAGAAAGCCCACGCGCAGCAACGCAGACCCAACACAGCCAAAAAAAAAGAAAATCATAGGTTTTTCTCCTTAGATCTATAAATGTGGTGTATTATATTAATGAATTTCTTAGTATTTCCTGATACCCAGCTTTGCATTCCTGGAATAAATTCATTTGGTCGCGATGTATACTTTTCTTAATGTGCAATTGAAGCCTGTTTGCTAATGTTTTATTTAGCATATTGCACCAGTAGTCAAAGTAAGCAATTTTATTTTTATTGTATTTTCCTTATCAGAATCAAGTGTCAGCGTTATACTTCAAAAAGAATTAGAAACTTTCCTCCACTTTCTATTTCCGAGACGATTTATGGGGCATTGGTGTTATCTGATTTTTAAAGATTTGGTAGCATTCCTTTTTAAAACCATCTGGGCCTGGTGCATTATCCTGGGTTAGTTCCTTGATAACTTTATTTCTTCTACGGAAATCGATCTTCTAAGGTTTCTATCTCTAACGGGTCAATTCTGGTAAATTAATTTCTTGAGTATCATTTTTATTATTTCCTCACTATCTTTTTAATGTCTGTAGGATCTGTAATGATGTATTCTTTAAAATTCCTGATGTCCGTAATTTGTATTCTTCTTGATCAATCTTGCTAAGAGTTTATCAACTTTATTAATCTTTTTAAAGAAGCAATTTTTCACTTTGTTGACAATCTTTATCATTTAACTGTTTAAACAATTTTCATTGTTTTTTCTCTTATTTTAAATTCTTCTTTCCCTCTCCAGAGGGAAATGTCTCCAGAGACATTGTATTGTCTCTGCTTTCTCTAGTTTCTTGAGGAGGGATTACACACTTTGTTCTTTTGAAACAGTCATTGTAAGCTTGCTGGGACTTTATGTTGCCCTTTCTGCTTATATGTAACTTGAAGTTCATCACCTCTCTGTGTTCTCATCATGATGGGGGTGCAGGTTTGTGTAGTTTTACCTATTCTTGTTGTTCTCCATCATTTTAGAAGTGTGGGGATTTGAATTTAGGTGGCTGCCTAGAAATCTTCGGTATCAGTCATTTAAAAGCTCTTAGATATTGATATGTATAAACGCTAATAGAAAAATCAGCACATGACACGCGCGGGCAGTTTACCAAAGAAGAAATACAAGTTATCAATGAATGTATGAAATTTTTTCAATCTCATTAATAATCAAAGAAATGAAAATTATAATGATGGTAAGATAATTTATCACATAAAATTGGCAAAGATTAGAAAAAAAGAAAAAGGTATCCAGCATGGTCAAGAATTAAGGGAAATGGGTATTATAATACACTGCTGATAGCTACAAACTTCATAGAAGTTAAAGTCTCTATATGTCTGGGGACTTCCCTGGCGGTCCAGTGGTTAGGACTCCTCGCTTCCACTGCAGGGAGCGCAGGTTCGATCCCTGGTCAGGGAACTAAGAGCCTGCATGCCGTGCGACCAAAAAATTTTTTTTAAAAAAAAGGTCTCTAAATGTCTGTATGTTAAAGATTCAAATTGAAAAAGTTTGAACACCACTGTCCCGTTGCCTGAACCTCCCTTACCTCCAGCTTCTGTATTGGCCCAGTAGAATCAGACTGTTCCTACCTCATGGAGGTGATGCAGAACTGGATGAGCTGTTCCACATATGGTGCCTGACGCTCACCAGGACCTACACAGAGTGTGCTGCCGTTTTCTGTATCAAAGTGATGATGATGATGCCAGAGGATAGATAGATACAGATAGGTAGGTAGAATGCGCGTTGGCATGCGCTCTAGTGGCCGTGGTCCCTCGTGCGTCCTCACTAGTGATGGTTCTGGGAAGCCTGTGCAGGAGGGGTTGGAGGGCCTGCTTCTCGAACAAAGAGAGACTTTAAGTTGAGCCCAACACAGCACATGCCACAATAGTTACAGATATAACTGAAATTTAATAATCATAAAAATATTGTGAATAACATACATGAGTAAATTTAAAATCAAGGTGCAATGAGTGCATTACTGAAAAATATTTTTAAATGCCATAATTGATATAAGAGAAAAATCCTGAATACACTAACAACCATTACATAAACTGACATGGGGCTTCCCTGGTGGCGCAGTGGTTGAGAGTCCGCCTGCCGATGCAGGGAACGCGGGATCGTGCCCCGGTCCGGGAGGATCCCACATGCCGCGGAGCGGCTGGGTCCGTGAGCCATGGCCGCTGGGCCTGCGCGTCCAGAGCCTGTGCTCCGCAATGGGAGAGGCCACAACAGTGGGAGGCCCACGTACCACACACAAAAATAATAATAAAAAATAAATAAATAAACTGACATGATACTAAAATCCACCCCCTTTCACTCACCATCTCTCCCAAAATGCACCCAAACTGGAGGATCTTAGAGGTGAGGTGAACCAGACTTTCAAGGAATACATCATTCTCATCATAAATAGTGGGTCCCGAGAATGAAAAAAGAGGGAAGATTAGGTATACTTGACACCAAAATAAAGAGAGAAGCTTCTAGGCTGGATTTCCTTAAATATAAATGAATATTTTGTAAGTGAAATGAATCAATTCCAAGAGCATGTTAAAAATTATGATCAGATAAGGTTTACCGTATGTAGGCAAGAATGATTTCACCATCAGAAAATCTGTCACTGTAACTCACCACATTAATAGATGGAAGAAGATCTATGTGATGATTTCAGTAGATATAGAAATAGCACTTGATGGAGCTCAACATTTTTTCATGATAAAAATTCTTTGAAAAATCAGAACATGGTATAGAGGAGGGTGCATGAATGGGGAAATCCACAAGGTGGCATAAAGGTTCTGTTCTGTTTCAGGTACTGACGTGTCATCTCATAGTGATGGTGTATATTTTATAAAACATGAATTTGATAATCGTTAGAAAAAGAAGAACCCTGGTCTTGAGCCTTATAAACCGTGACCAGGTTCCCGTGCCACCTGCTAGCTTGGGACCTCTTGCAAAATGGTCATAAATAAATTAAAAGCGGGCCTTTCTGGAGGTTATGAATACAGACCACAAAACGGGGGAGAAACGGTTGAAAAGCCGAACAGAATCAACGCTTGACTTTTTCATTCTGAGTGATTTCACAAAGGCATCTTGGCGCCAACTCGATGTTTTGTTTCTCCTAGTCCCTGCACGGCTTTGCTCTGGTGGTGAGCGCAGAAGGGATGATATTCTACGCGTCAGCAACGATCGTGGACTATCTGGGCTTCCACCAGGTAAGCACAGCTGCTCTATCTGCTGCGGTTCGGTTCTGTTACCTTGAAAGTACGCGTTGTCTTCAAGGTTTAAAATGTCTCTGAAATCAAGCTGCTTCTTTTTTTATTTTTTTTAAATCATGGAGCTTTTGTCAGATGAGGAGTTGCACACCTAGCTTTGTCTAGGGCCCAGGGTCACAGCGAGAGGCATGACAGTGTCCTGGGCGTCCCCCGTCTAAAGGGCAGCGACTTGTGCTGACTGAGGCCGGGCCTCCCGGGCTCCTCGCCGTGAGAGGCTGGTCAGGGCCAGGGCAGTGGACCTGTCCTCATCTGTGCATTGGTGTCTCAAAGCCCAGACGCGAGGTACAGTCAGGACGTAGTGTGTTCTGGAAACGCTCTTGTTGGTGTACAGATAATTCATCTGGAACGTTGCCCCAGGCCAGCCTAGCTTGGATGATTCCAGACCTTGGGGCAGAGCTGGATGGAGTCCCATGCAACACTGGGTCCTAGAAGGGTGGCTCAATGAAAAGTCCCAGGAAAGGAAGAAGGACCTGGCTTGGCCTCCGGGAGGGAAAAGAAGTCTCTCGTGAGAAATCCCAGCCCAAAGTCACCAGCCTGATGGTGCAGCCTCCCGGCTCTGGAACTTCGACGGCTGAGGTCTGAGGACAAGCCGGGCACCACAGTGGCCGCAGCTGCTCTGCCAGGGGCCACCCCCCAGACGCAGCCCTCTGCAGGGAGCTCGCGGTGCGGAGTTATCAACTCGAGGAAGCCACGGGCCATAGGCACTGGCACCCTCCCTGAGGAATTCAAGACAAAAACAGGTGGATTTGCGAGAGAACAAAACAGAACCTGGAGGAACGGAGAACAGTGTGTCTGTCCTCAGGGCCACATCCGGAGGCAGAACCTATGCAGTGATTCGCACGGCTTAATATACAGAATTTACTTACAAACTTACACTAATATAAGTTTAGTGTAAAGAATCATCGCCTAGTGACACAGGATGAGCGAGAAAGGGCTGCAGACACAGTGGGTGCAGAGGGAGCAGTGCCCGCAGGGCGGAGCCCCGGCGCCCGGGAGGAGCACTTTTCGGAGACCACGCCCCCGCCCCACCCCCCGTTGGCTGGGGCGAGGCGGCGGCCCCTGGGGGATGGAGAGTCCCCCGAGGCGCCCACCCGCTGGGACGCTGGCGAGACTGGGACAGGGGTGCTCGCCTGGAGGTCGTGGACGGCCCCGCGGGGCCGGGGTACCTCTGCCGGCAGAGGGGAAGTATCTGCAGAGCCGGGATCAGAGCCAAGCGAGGGAGCGGGGACAGGCCAGACTGGCGTTAAGAACGAAAATCTCCCTGGATGGGCCGAGCACCAAGGGGGTGCCCGAAGCTGAGGGCAGCGGAAGCCAAGGTGTGAGAGCCCGGTCCCCGACAGGCTGAGAACTGAGCTCCGCCAGAGCCCCTGAGGCCGATGGGGCCCGCGATCTAATTTCCATGAAAATCCTCATTTGAATCGTTTTCGATTCCTCCCACGCTCGTTTCCAGGTTGACTTTCCCGCCACCTGGACCCGCACAGAGTGACCGCCAGGCCCTGTCCTGGCCCCGGGACCGTCTGGGCGGCCTCGCGGGCAGCGATCGCGCGGTCACTGCCTGTGGCCCAGCAGCGGGCGGAGGCGCGGCCCCCGCGGGGGCGTGGCCTCGGGGAGCCGGCTCCGCCCCTTCGAGTCGGGGTCGCCCGACTTCGTCCTCCGCGCGGTGGGGCTGCGAGGCCGCGGCCGGGAGCCCCAGGGCGCTGGGGGCGCTCCTGACGCGGGAGCTGGGCTACCCGGTCCGCCTTGCAGCCGCTGTGCGGAGGCCGCGCTCGCACGAGGTCGGGGGCCGTGGCCGGGGTGCAGGCTCGGGCTCAGGGTCCCCTGGAGCAGCGGCCCCTCCAGGACGGCAGGTGACTCCGCGAGGCCGTGGGCACGAGGGATTCCAGCCCCAAATAGCGAAGCCTTCCACGTGCTCCCCTGGAGGTCGTGTGCGGGATCTGGATCTAGAAAAATGTGGTTCGGTCTGCCTTTTGCGTGCTCAGAATTTCTTTTCGTTCCCATCACTGTCGCCTGAGTTGCTCTGTGAATTCTCCAGACACCCAGAGCCACCTGCCTTTGGCTGTAATTCGAAGGTCTTACCAGCTGGTAGGACCTTCGTGGGAAAAGCCCTGCAGAGGAGACCTGCTTCCAGGTCTGAACTTGCTAATTGGCTCTTCTGGTTTCTTGGAACTTGGTTATTTCCGCTGAAGCGTTAGAAGTGAAAACAAAAAAAAGTTTTGCCTTTTATTATAAGTAAATTGTTTCCAAATGCCATTAAATCAGGCCATGCCTCTAGTTTATGCGGAATATTTCATGAACACGCTCGGATTGCTTTGTGCTATTGTAAGCTTCTTGCGCAAAGCGCCTCGCGAAGAGTCAGGGACGAGGTATTTCCTGGCGCAACCTGAGTGCAGCGCTCCAGCATCTTGCGCTTAGCGCTCTCGGAGACGAACGGATAGGCTTTAGATGTATATTTTAGTCGCTGTTGCCGTTTGCTGTTTCAAGATGTTGTCTGTTCTCTCGGAGGTCTGCGGTAGGGGCAGCTCGTCCCCATGTGAACCGGGGCAGATGTGAGGGTCTGTGGAAGGAATCCACGGGCATGGAGAGTGGATATGCGCCCTCTCTGCACAGAAAGTAGAGATGGTTACTGCTGGAACGAGCCGTTTGTGAAAACGGTTGTATCAATACTTTTATCCTCAACTCCGCCAAGGGTGGTTTAGAGGCAGGATGAAGACCGCCTGACCCAACCAAAGCAGGGCCTGTTTTGTGCTGTTTGAATCATTGTTACCTACTCTCTTCCCTCCTTCTCACGTTTCCCACCATTTATTTTTCTTGACCTCATTTGTAGGAATCAGACCCTAGGAGATTAGGAAGGACGAAGGGCAGCCACACTAGTTGCTACCAACTTGGTTTCCTCACCCCAGATAACTGGTCTTCAAATTCACCTTGGTCAGCGATGTCTCCAAGTCAACCTGCCTCCTGTGCCCGTTAAGCCACAGATCCACACCTTGCGTCCCATTCGTGAATCATCTGAGGTGTGTGGAGACGGCAGATGGGGCAGCAGGGAGGCCCTGGGGTTCTGCGAGGCTTGGGGTCACCTGCTAAAACGCACCAGAGAATAACCTGGATCACAGTGCCTGTATATCAGTTTATGGTGAGACGTATCCAGCGCTCACAGGTCAGCACAATTGTTTTCCTTTAATCAAAACCATGGAGGGGAAAATGCCATCCATCAAAGTAGGATGGAAAAACACCAGATTCCTAGGAATGAGTCAAGCAAATGATATGCAATATCTCCACACAGAATATAAAACATTATTTACGGAAGTTAAGGAAGATCCAGGTAAATGGAAGGGTATGCCATATCATGGACTGGAGGACTCGATATTATTATCCTAAAGACATCAGATCAAGTTATAGAATGACATTAATTAATAACACTGCCGTAAAAACCGAGCAGCTTCTCTGAGAGGAAACTGACAAGCTAATTGGGAATGCAGAGGGCGGAGCATTCCCATCGGCAGGGCGGTGGGGGGTGTGATTTTCCCTGGGACGTACAATCCCGGAGACAAGACTGCCCGTCGAGCTCAGTGGCTGAGACGTGTGGGGTTGGTGGAAGATGGACAGGTGGACCCACAGGACAGAGCGGAGGTTCAGAGAAGCCACGGGTTTACAGTGAAGCTGGTGCTGCCGAGAGGTGGGCGGGCGCTGGTCTCGTCAGTAAATGGTGCTTCGTGAACTGGATCCACGTGAACAAAATGAGTCTTGACTCCTACCTCACACCGTGCACAGTCAATGTCGGGTGGGTGGTGGAAGCTTCTAGAAGATAACAGGGCAGAGTTAGGAGGTATATGAGGACGGAGTACATAGACAGGACAACAACTCTAAAACCCTGTCCATGAGGAGAGATTGATGAATCAGGCTGTGCCAGACCCATTAAGAGAGCAGCAGGGGAGGCCAGGGAGTGGAGAAGAGTTTTGCAAAGGAATCCACCCAAGAAAGGACTCCTGTCCAGAAGGATGAAGAGCGCTGACAAACCGGCAAGACAGCTTGACGGAAATTCATGGGCAAGACAGAAGCGAGCAACACGCACACACACACACACGTCTAAAAACCAATAAACATGTGAGAAGATGTTCAATTTCATTAGTCTTCATGACGTGCTAATTAAAACCATCAAAAGAAACCATGATGCATCCACCACCGTAGCTCAAAAAAAGAAAAAGCGTTGAAAATACCAAAGGTTGGCCAGAACATAAAGCAACTGGAGCTCCACACACTGCCACGACGGAAGTGCGTATTCGTGTGCTCACTTTGGACGGCCGTTCGGCCTTTTCCACTAAAGCGGAGGCTCTGCTCACTCCGTGACCCATTCATTCCGCTCCTGGGTGTGCATCCAACAGAAACGCCCTCGAAGACACAGCAGCAGCCTCTGTAACAGGCTCAGACGGGAAATAACTCAGAGGGCCCAGCAGTGAGAGGACTAATCAGTGTGGTATGTTCTGACAGTGGAGTACCACACGACGGTGGGGCTGAAACACCGCCGTCACACGCAACTGTGATGTGACACAGAGGTCACAGCGCTCCATTTACATCCAGTATCAGCCGGCAGTGCGGGGTTCTGCGCCACGACCGCCTCTGGGGAGGGTGGAGGGAAGGGGTTCTGAGATGCTCTAGGGGTCCTGATTCCCGACTGGGTGGTGAAGCTGCGTATTTATGACGTGGGCACTTTTCAGCCTATGCGTTACGCCTGAATCACAAAAGTGTGTTAGGAAAGCATGGCTATGGGATGTGCCCTGGTAACCATAGAGCTACCAGGTGAGGTGGGAGCCTCTGGTGAGAGGGAGCCTCCAGGTGAGGCTGCCAGCTGCCAGGCGGGTGAGAACCAGAAGGTGCGGCAGGTGCCACCAGGTCTCAGCAGGAGGGAAAGTCAGGTGTGCCCACGTCCACCATGAGTTGGTCCCCAGTCACGCCAGACTCCCTGACGCTGGATAGCACTGACCGAGGACCACCGTCATTTCTGACCTCAGGGTCCTGTCGTTCCTGTGAAAACAGTGTCTTGGGCTGGGGGGCGCACAGGGGATAGAGTCCGGCCTTCGAGTTACGATCATACTCATTTTCTGCCTTTCTGAGGCTACCCGTTTGATGTCCGGGGGCCAGTTACAGGAGGACCTGTGGAGAGATGCGGCACCTCATCCACTCTGGGTGGGGTTACCTGTTACCTTCTAAGGAGGTAACGTCATTTGTGAAGTCTTCATCCTTCAGGCACTTTTCCTCCATCTAGCGTTACAGGGATCCAGTTGAGAAATGATGGAAACTCAGAAATGGACCAGTTGAAGAGGTCACAGACAGCACCTGGCGGGCTGGGCTCCCAGGCGGGTAATGAGTGATGCCCTTCAGTTAAGAGAGCGTAGTGGGGAGATGTGCTCCAGGCTCGTCATCTGTCGACACTCTGCGGACGTTTTTGCCGACAACAGCAACCGTTGAGTCTAATGAAGCCAGTCTTCGTAGCCCGTGGCAGTGGCCTTTGTGCCCCAGACCGCAGTTTCCCAGCATGGACCTGTGGGTTGGCCTCTGCGTTCGGGGCCCGAGCAGGTGGGAGGATCCAGCACCAGAGAGAGGGCTGTGGACTGGTGGGTCCTTGCGGCGTCCTACCGGCGGTGGTGGTGGTCAGGACTGGAGGTGCTGGCCTGGCCCCCATCTCACCTGGTGGCCCCCAGCTCACTTCACAGGGATGCTTTCTTAATTAACTTTTGTGATTCAAGTATAACAGGCTGGAAGGTGACCAAACACAAACGCACAGCTTGGTGAGGTTGGAGTCAACTTGGAAAAGTGGGTATCTTGACCCCAAGCGACGTTTGGTCTCTGAGTCCCCGACCTGCCTCTGAAGGCACCGCCTGGCCTGGGGGGCACCCGCAGTGTGCCCGGCTCTGCGCCTCGTGAGCCGGGTGCCTAGTGTCCAGGCCATGTGGTCACGTCCTCCGGGGAGGGCCTTTCTCTTCACAGGTGTGACTTGCCTTTGACAGATGGAGGAGCATTTTCGCAGTTATTAACACTGGAATAAAGTGTGGCGATTCACTCAGGGTAAGGCTAAAATGACTGTTGCCATGTTCCAGACGGACGTGATGCACCAGAACATCTACGACTACATCCACGTGGACGACCGCCAGGACTTCTGCCGGCAGCTGCACTGGGCCATGGACCCTCCCCAGGCTGGGTGTGGGCAGAACCTGCTCTCAGAGACAGGTGGGTCTTGGGGGCCCTGGTCCAACTCAGACACGGATCACCCCCTTTCCTTCCCATCCAGTTGGTGCAGTGTGGATGCCCCCTCCTCGGAGACCTCGTCCCGTGCCCCGCCCCGCCCTCCTCCAGCCCCGCGTGGCTCCCTGGCTCCCGAGTGCCCCTGCATCTTGGGCTGCTGCTCTGTGCCCCCCGGGGCGTGGCGTGAGGCCGAGAAGCCACGGTACTTGTCTCTGGTTTTGCAAACTCCCCCTCAGACGCACGTCTTCCAGGAAATTCCTTCCACTCACTTTAGATTTACCAGAAAAAATCCCCCAGAGACTGTTGTCTGTTCAGGGACGTTGCCCCCTGGGAGCGAGAGCCCCTACAAAGTCCCGGATCCGTGGCCCCTGCCCACGGGACGCACCGGGCAGGCATCCAAGTGCCCAAGAGACTGCAGAGCCGACGGGAGCTCGAGGGGAAGGGCGGCGTTCATCTGGGGTCCAGAGCGGGGGGAGGGAGTGCTGGCTCTCCCACACGTCTCCCCACGAGCAGTCCGTGATTCAGGAGGACTTTGCAGCACACCTTCACGCAGCAGCATGAGTTACCCTGTAAAGTTAGAGAAAAGTGCAACCCCCGGGTGCCGACACAGTTTTATAGAGCTCAGAACCAAAAACCCTGAACTGGTCAACAGTCTCACGTGTGTTCGTCACACACGCGGTTGTACCAAAATGCCGTTTTCGAGGGCAAAGACCTGACTTAGTCAGGGCGGGAGGGATGCTCAGGGACAGGTGTCAGTTTGGGGCAGGCGTGTGTGTTATGTGCTGATAGCTCGCTGTTACATTACGAACTTGCTTATCAGAGTGTGTTTCCGGTTTCTCCCTGACCACCACCGCCTGTGCCAACGCGGCCAGGAGAGGACGCCGTCCTGGGGAGGCTGCTCCGGGCCCAGGAGGGGGCCGCGGGCTGGCCCACCGAGTACTCGGCCTTCCTGACGCGGTGCTTCATTTGCCGTGTGCGCTGCCTGCTGGACAGCACCTCGGGCTTCCTGGTGAGTGAGCGGCTGCTGGGCGGGAGAAGCCAGGGGCCGGGGTGCTGGCGGCACGCGGGCTCCGGCCTTGATGTGGCAAGGCTGAGTGACGGCGGGTGAGTGAGAATGAAGTGGGAGGTCCGCTGGGGCGGATGAAGCACGGGCAACCCCCTGCACCCCGCTGCTCATCTCTTACTCAGGCAGTCAGCTGGTTGTCCAGAAAGTCTTTTGTCCTGATCATACTTTGTTCTCAGTTCTGTGGGAAACTAAGATAGTTTTCCCTCTGCGTGGATGTAGGTAGATTTTACTGTACAGTGAGGCAGAGATCAAAACCTAAGCTGAAGTGAAGCTGTGTCAGAAGCACCGAGTAGAGGAAACAAGCAAAAGAAATCAGTTTGCAAAGTGTCTCATCATACTTTACTGCGAGGTTGGTCACTGCACGTGCACGTGCGGGAAAGGGGTCCGGCACGGGCAGCGGAGCGCCGAGGACAGGGCAGTGGGCAGCGGCATCACGTGGCCTCCGGGCTCACCACAGCTACTCCTGAGCCTGTGCAGAGCCTGTCCACACCCGGCAGGTGGGGCTGCCCAGGGGAGCCCGTTGTCGAAACTTCAGGAATATAGAGATCCAGCTGATAGTAGGTTGGCAGCTCGAAATCAGCCATGGTGGGAATTTTTACACCGAAGAAATCGTCAAAAACTAAACGTCAGGGCTTTTTCCCTCTGGAGAGCTGGATGTTAAAGACGTCCCAGCACCGCTGCCCTGACTGCGCCACCAAGCATGTGACCATCACATAGCAGGTGCTCTGCAAGCATTTGTTCACCCAATAAAGTCATAGACAAATGGAGGGATGGACAGATGGATGGGTGAATGAAGGGATGGTGGATGGAGGGAGAGATGGATGGACAGATGGAAGGATGGAGGGAGGGGCGAATGGACAGACGAGGGATAGGGAAAGAGTGCAGCCATCCTGTGGGCTTATTCCTCCATCCAGGGCTGGGGCACCCTGAAGTCACCTGTGAACTAACTCAATTATAGATCAACTCTTCCATAATAGCGAGATCTTTTATTTTCTTTTATCACAAACTCCAGAGTTACTTTCTGGCTTTTTAACTCGCACCATGTGCGCTCCAGATAAACAACTCAAGTTGTCCCTAAGTTTTATCACCATGAATGACAATTGTCAATGAATGACAATTTGGAAGTGGACGGTTAATGCAGAACAGTCCTCAGAGATGATCTGCTCCAGCAAATCCTCCTGGGGGGCTGCCTGGTGGCTCCGGCCAAGTCCATGTACCTTCACACCCCCGAGTGAGGGCTCGCACACCCTGACACCCATGAGGGCACACATGAGAACACACTGGAAGGTTAGAGGATGTTACGGGGATGCTAGCGAAACCCCGAGTCATTCAAAGGCGGTAGGGAGCGCCTGTCCCAAGGGCCAGCGTGGAAGGCGCGTTGGTTCATGGCTCCTCAGAGACTCGGGATCAGAGCTCTCTGGCTTTCTGTCCCCGGGAATGTGAGCTCCACGGCCTTTGACCGCGTCGATGATTCACTCTGTGAACATGCCTTCGCTTCTGTCTTTGAAACACCAGACGATGCAGTTTCAAGGGAAACTAAAATTCCTGTTCGGGCAGAAGAGGAGGGCCCCGTCGGGAGCCGCCCTGCCCCCTCGGCTCTCCCTGTTCTGCGTCGTGGCGCCCCTGCCTACTGCGGTGAAGATGCAGAGTGTGTGTCTGAGGGCGAAGCACAGGGTGGACGCCTCGGCCACGCCGGACACAAAGTGAGTCAGAGCCCCCAGCAGCCGCGGTCCCATCCTGGTGGTTCGAACACAGCGTCTCCACACTCAGTATCTTCTGTCTATCCCTCCTTCATTTCCAGCAAGGAGTGTAATGAGAAGCTTGTTGTTGTTAAAGTTACTACATCACGTAGGAAGCAGCTATTAGAAAAAAGAAAACCTTTCACTGATACTTGTGGACTGTGGCACAAACACTGCTGCATCTCTTCATGCCTAAGCCCTCCACTTACCTGGGCCCGTGTCCCCCGTGCAGGACGGGAGGCCGGACCGCAGCCTCCCTGCCTCTCTCTGCGTGCCCTCCCTCAACACCAGGCCCACCGCTGGGGCACACGCTGCAGACAGGCGTCCCGCACACATCGCGCCACCCCGCGACTTCTTGGCTCTCCAGAGTTAGGTTTTCTGGGAGATTCCTGTCTGTAATTCTAGGGATGGGCTAGGTCTGTGTTGCATGGGTCAGGTTCTGGGAGAGATTAAGATGCTGTGCGCGTGCAAACCGTGTTTCCCGTGGTGCGAGGGAGACCCCGGGGAAGAGGAGAGGCGTCTGAGGTCTGCCTTTCTTCTTCCTCAACACCCTCCCCTGTGCCGCGACCAGGGGCAGAATGTCAGGAGACCTGAGTCTGCAACCCGCTTCTTTGTCCTTCCTCAGTGCCCAGGTTCCCCTTTGGCCCCGGCGCCCGCTCAGATGGCCGGGCTCTGAGCCCCCTGCGCCCGGGTTTGCAGGCGGAGCCGCGTCTGCACGGCCTCTGGGTCTCGCACGCGCCGGCTCGTTAAGACAGCAGTTTTCTGGAGCAGTTAAAAATTAAATACACATGCCTTCTTTTTTACAAAGGCAGAAGATGTTGTAATATAGGAGGAAGGAAAAACAGAATGCCCGCGGGGAAAAACTCTAAAAGTAACTGATGAAGCAACTAAAACGTGAGGTGCGACAAAGCACGTAGATTACGCTCGACCACACCTACGCGTGTCTTGCCGGCGAGACAGCTCTGCCGCACCTGCTTTCTCCCCACCACCTGGGCTAACGCTGGGGAGAAATACCCTCCACCTGCCTTTGCCGTCTCAGAGTTCTCTGCTTTCGAGCTCTCTGGCTTGATGGTGGTAACTGGGCCCCACACGATGAGCTCTTCTCTTCTGTATGTTTCCCCAGCCGTACAAACGAGATGGAGGGAAAATCGTCCCCTCCTATCGCTTTTCCTAGAGGCCCTGCTGCCCCCCGGCGGCCACGCGGGGAAGCGCAGGTGTGCGGACGGCACCCCCGGCCAGGGCCGCGCAGGAGCCCTGAGCCTGGGGCGGTGGGTGCGGGCTCCCCGGCTCACCTGCCACTGCCCTGGGCGGCGTGGACACCTGGACGTCCCTCGGAGGTCTGGCGAGGGTCTGTGCGGTGAGGGTTAGGATGCTGCCCACAGAGTGACCGTGCAACGAGTACTAGACACACATTGTACAGAACATCATTAAAACTCGAAGAGAGGAAGAGCCAGCCAACATTTTAGGAAAGAAGCAAATAGCCTCTCTCGACTTCAGGTTTTCTGGAGCTGAATTCGGCTCTGACCTGAATTCGTAACCGGCCTCGGTGCCTGCGTCATGCCCGTTCCCTCCTGAGCTCAGAGGCTGTGAGGAACTGACCCGGGAGCCCGAGGCCCAGGAGGGTTGCTCCGGAAGGGACGTCGTGGTCGCTGGAAGGCATTTCAGGTCCTTCACAATTTTTCCTGGACGGGACTTTGTGATACCCCCTCACACCCAAATGTTCACAGGCTCTGTGTGTGTGATCTGCACCCCGCTAAGGGTGACACTCCAACCTCATGTCTCTGTCTCCGTCTCCACCTCTGTCTCTGGCTCTGTCTCTGGCTCTGGCTCCTACACAGACGCCCAGAAGATGGAGAGGTAGGGCCAACTGCAGTGCAGGAAGCTCTGGCTTGTGGCGCCGGTCGGACGGGGTTTGAATCCCATTCTCGTACCTGCTATAGGGGCAGCTTTAGGCAAATCACTTAACACCCGTGAGCCTTGTTTTTGCTTTTGAAAAATGAAGAAAATATGGTCTCCCAGGATAAGTTGCACATTGCCTTAGGGTCTAAGATTACAAGATCTGTGAGACGCGTGTGTGTGTGCACACTCCCCTGGGGCGATGGCTCAGTATCGCTACCTTAGTACTCATGATGACTTTGTAAACTACCGCAAATAACTACTGCAAGTCAGAGGAATCTGTATTTCCACTCTGACCACGCAGAAGAAAACAAATGCACTGGAAGTCATCTTAGGCGTATGTCTGCTTTCTGAAGGAAATTCATTAGTGCTTCATTGGCCTGAAAGGTGATGAGAATTGGAATTTTCAGCAAACCTGTAACCGGGAAAAGGCTTTACAATCTATACAGGCTTAAAAAGTGTGAGTCATTGTATCTTCTGCTCTTGGGTGTGACAACAACACGGGTCGTGTTGTCATTTCTGCCCTCACACACGTTTCATCTGCGTGTTTTGCTGTTTCCTGTCCTTCGCAGAGCAAAAGCTGCCGCAAGTCTCTGTGAACCAGAATTGCACGGAAAACCCAGTTACTTAGCAGGTACTTGTTAAATTCTCCACCTCGTCTTTTTGAAATGGGTAGAATGACCGTGCCCCTGGAGACATGCTGCGTTCTGTGGCGATGCAGCCTGGAGGGCTGGGCGGGAGGACGGAGGGTGCCCGGCGCCTCGGGCGTCGCGGGGAAGCCATGCGTCATGCGTGGCTGGCGCTGAGGATGAGGCCTCGCCCAGCCCAGGCGCGGCTCACCCCCCCCCTTTTCTGAATCCTGGCAGGGAGGGGCAGCGGAGGAAACGGCCTGTCTGTGTTCAGGAGGCCCGCAGACGCCTGCCACTGGGGCCGGCTGGCAACCCGGGGCCCCTGCCTGTGCCTGCGGGGCGGCCACGACCTCCTCCACCCCCACCCCGAGGGGGCCGCAGGGTAAGTGGCTGAGGCACGGCGTCGGCGGCCTTGACCACGGGGCTGACCCTCTCTCAGTGGGATGTGGGGATGCACAGAGGGTGCCCACACCCACCCCTCACCCTGGAGGGGTCGTCATCACTCACGTGGGGACCACGGCCGTGGCTCTGCCCATGGTTTGGACCCCCGGGTGACGCCCGGCCTCCGTGCTCACCTTTGCTCAGAAACCCTCTTCCCTCCCAGGCCCCACCTGCCCTCGCCTCTGGGTGCGGGGGAGGCCATGGGAAGGCCCGTTCAGGAGGGGCGGAGGCTGGCCCACTGTCACAGTGCCACAGGCAGCGCAGAGCAGCCCTGGCAGGTGGCTGGCACCATCGTGATGCAGGGCCTCCCCTTGGGCCCCCGCTACCCCTGCTCTGTCTGACGGGCGTCTCTTCCCGCAGGGATGGGCGAGGAGAGGAACTGGGGGGGTTGCCGAGGGGCCCCTCCTGCCCAAGGGAGCGGAGGGACGTCCCCCCGTACAGCTGCCACCTCGAGGCACAGGGACCCTCGAAGCACCTGAACTGGACGCCGGGGAGACACGGTCAGGACGGCGGCACCAAGCTGAAGCTGGAGCCCGGCAAGGGTGACCCATTCCCCGCCGCGCAGGCCCGTGGCGCCTGCCTGCCCTACCCGTGCACCCAGGGCACTGTCCGCGCCGTCAGGAGCTCACCTGGCTCTCACCAGCCAAAGCCTCCCCCCGGGCCCTGCGCCAGCCGGACCAGCACAGGCTTGCAGGACGGCCACCAGGGCCAGGCTCCCCTACCCACCAGCTGCCCCTTCCCTCAGGGGAGCCTGGAGGACGGGCTTCCTCGGCCAGGAGGGCAGCGTCTCCCCACGGGGTGCTATCCCACCGAGGACAAGCTTCGAGGCATCCCAATGCCCCCGGGAGCCCCGTGTAACCCCATGTTGTCACTCGATGTGCCCATCAAGATGGAGAGCGAATCCGGGTCCGAGGATGCGGCGGATGGCTACTGTGTGTCCCCGAGCCAGGCGTGGCTGGGGGCCAGCGACGTGGCCAAGAGACAGCTGGTCACTTTCCCTACCAGGATGCACCTGAAGATGGAGCCGGACTCCAGGCACCCCCTCTACAGCCCACCCCTGGGGCCCGGCCTGCTGGGGCCCCACCCCAGGCCCGGCAGGGAGCTGGCCCCGTTGCACCCCGCACACTGCGCCTGCCTGGAGCCTCCACCCCGCCTCTGTGCTGGGGGCCACCAACCCCCCAGCCTGGGCTGTGACTGCCAGGCTCCCGGGCCTGTGCCTGTAGTCAAGCTTGAGCCCCTGGACTCGCCCCCGTGGGCCGCTCACGGCCAGGGCGGGGCGCCCGGCATGCTCCCCAGGAGCACCTTGGCGACACGGATGCCACCCAGAGACCCCGAGTGCACGTTCCTGCCGTAGAGCAGGCGTCTGCAAAGGCTGACGTCCGTCCCTCGGCCGGCCGGGATGGCAGTGCAGGGGCAGAGACTTTCCTGAGGGAGGCGCGTGCAATAGCAGATCCTGTGTCTCGTCCAAAGCCACTGAGGTTCTTAAATGCAGAGCGGTCTCATGTCTGCTCAAGTGTGACAGTATTGCCCTCTAAGGGGACACGGTTTCTCAGAAAGAGGCCGGAGTGAGCTGGGCCGCCTGGCCGGGCAGCACTCGGCGCTCCGAGAGGTGCAGCAAGCGGGGGCAGGCGACCGGCGACCTGGCCTGACCGCAGCCCCCAGCGCCCCCCCTTCCCGGCTTCCCCGACGCCGCCTCCGGCGAGTGGACCTCGGGGAGCAGCCTCACCCTGGGGGTCCCACTGCCGAGACAGCAAGTTGGGAATCAAGCCTGTTGAGCGGCAGGTGACCACTTGCCCGATCCTGGGCGGAGTCCAGAAGTTCCAGGCGGAAGAGGCTGTCAGCACCGGGCCGGCAGTTCACCACGACGACGTGCGTGTGCCTGAGGCGCTGGCGCAGGCTGAGGCCGGCCCGGGGGAGGATTGGCCTGATCCCACCCTGTTCCTCCTTCCGCGAGCGTCTTGGTGTTGTCAGGGGGCCCCTGAAGGTGGTTCTTGCTCATCTGCCTCTCACCGCATCACGCAACCTAGTTTACAGGGTCTGGATTTGCAAGTCTAGAGAAGTACAAGATGTAGGGAGAGGAACGAGTTAGTCCAGTTGTCCAGCTGCCTTGCTGACTCTCTAGAGGTTTTTAAATGAGACGCCAATCACCATCCTAGGAGGAGCTATTAGAGACGAGACAGACAGGTGATGCTTTACAAAAACGAAAACATTGTGGGGACTTCGCTGGCGGTCCAGTGGTTACGACTCCGTGCTTCAAACGCAGGGGCGCAGGTTTGCTCCCTGGTCGGGGAACTGAGATCCTACATGCTGTGCGGTGCAGCCAAAAAGAAAAAAGAAAAAGGAAAAACTGTGAAGGTAACACATTCTGAACGCAGGAAATTAGGGTGCAAAGAATAAATCGGAAAGTGCAGGTCACCTGCAATCACCAGGGGTGGCTCGTGGCTCAGGGCGAAGTTCACCGTGCCTTCCGGGGTGACCCCACGCCACGGGTGCAGTTAGTACGGGACACACCACCAGGGGGCAACATCACCACCGAGCAGGGAGCTGGTCGGAGACCCCCCCTGTGCTGTGGTTGGAGACCCTCCTTACGGATGTGACCACCTGCCCCGGGAGGCTCGGGACGGGCAGGGGCCCCTTGCAGCCCCGCCACGTTCAGCGGGGGGTCTTTTTGTCCGGCATCTGTGGCTTTGGGGTGTCACTGTTCAGCTCCTGAGTTAATGCTGAAGCTGTTTGCTAAATGCTTCGTCACCCTGTCAGACTCGGGACTGGGCTGGCGGGACTGGGTCTTCTGACCCTTAGGCAGCTAGCTGCCTGCTTCGTGGAGGGGCTTCCCCTGGGGGGCGTGGTGGGAGCTGAAGGTCTCTCCCTGGACTGACAGAGGTTACTCGTTGGAGCCCAGGGTTGGGAGTCATCAATTTGTGGCCTCCTGGGATCCCCGAGCCCTGCCCAGCAGCCTGCTCATCTCTGCCCAGCCCCCGGGGGCCTTGCAAAAGTGACATCGGTGCTGTGCTGTCCCCCCCTCCCTCGCCAGAGTCTCCCCCTCCCCGTCACAGTGGCAGCCAGGCTGCCTGTCGGGACCACCTGCTTCCCACCCTCGCCCCCCGCTGGGTTAGCATCCCTCTCTACTTAGTTCTCACGCTGAGCCCAGCACACCTGATAGATTTCATCCCTAAGACGAGGGGTGGAATATCGGAAACTTCCTCCTTCCTTTCTATTCACGCCAAGTGCCCAGCTCCTCGCGGGCAGCCCTGCACCGTCTCTCAAAAGTAACTGTCAGCCTCTCTGGAGCTCCCTCTGTGCAATGTCACCCTCGGCACAGGAGTGGGTCCTGGGATGCACCGGGGCACCCCTCAGTGTGACGCCTGCCCTTCCCGTCTCAGGGTACAGCAGACAGGTGCGCTGCACGCGCGTAACACGTAAGTGGGAAAACCCTGGACCGAAAAGATGGAATTGAGAGACACCATTGCATGTTTGCACGCTGTAGCCGGATCCTAGTGTAACCAAAAAAGAGCTGCAGGCTGAAGGACATTCAGCTGTCCCCGCCCATGAGGGCCACGGTGCCCCAACTTTTCAGATGCACCCACTCTCCCGGGACCAACTGCACCAAATTGGTCCCGGTTGGTGGGCGGACAAGTCACGCGTTGCCGATGCAGAACTCAGCCTCTGGGCGTCAGCGCTGCAGGTCTTGCGTTCTGGAGAGGCCATCATGCTCGGGGCCCAGGTCCTGACGTGCTAGGTCGGTGGGAACAAAACGCCTCTCAGGGCTTCCCTGGTGGCGCAGTGCTTGAGAGTCCGCCTGCCGATGCAGGGGACGCGGGTTCGTGCCCCGGTCTGGGAAGATCCCACAAGCCGCGGAGCGGGTGGGCCTGTGAGCCATGGCCGCTGTGCCTGCGCGTCCGGAGCCTGTGCTCTGCAACGGGAGAGGCCACAGCAGTGAGCGGCCCACGTACCGCAAAAGAAAAAAACAAAGACAAAAACGTCCCTCAGTCAGCACCTTTGTTATTTTCCAACCATGCCCCTGCTGAAGAATCGTGTGGGGAAGGTGAGGATGGAATGTAGAAGGTCAGGTGTGGCCAGTCCTGCTTTAAAATGTCATTACAGTGCTAATTACGGGCTTGTATTTTCTGTTGCCTGTAGCTTTTGTCTATATAGCTGAAAAATATTAAAATCAAATATGATGTAGGAATGGGGTGGAAGGGAGGAGATAAACACAAATTATATTTTATATTTTTGCAGTTTCTACTGGATGAAAAAAGTTTTCAATATCTAGACTGACTTGTTGAATTTTTAAAAATGGATACACTATAATATAACTATTTGTACTGTTTTCTCAGTGCCTTTAGAAAGCTTTCAAATACATTTCCGATACTGTGGTTTGTATTAAATTTGCAATATTGATGTAAAATAAATCATACATGTTAGTACACGTTTACTGTAAGTGGAAACGTCTACTTGAGTTTCCAAATTTATTTCCTTTAAAGCGTGTGTAGGCGAATTTATATTATGAGACTGTCCTTCACCACCAGATCCGAGGCGGTAATGAAAGCACAAGTGGACCCGGGGCCAAAGGAGGAGTGCCGGTGGCCGCTTTCGCAGCGCTCCCTCCCTTTCCCGCCCGTCACTGAGGGTTGAGGGGGACCATCCCAGGTGTCTTTAGGACACCCCAGACTCAAGCTCTCCTGCGAGGAGCAGACGCCTGGCCCCGTGTCATGTGTGTGGTGGCGTCGGCCCCGCCCCGCCCAGGACCTGGTGACAGGTGTGTGTGGGCAGGGCTGGGAGGTCACCAGGGCCCAGGCGGAGACTCCTCCCAAGCCCAGGGAGCCGTGTTTTCATTTCCTTTGTTTGGCCAAGGAGCACCCCCAAACTGCACCAGCGTCAAGTGCCCCGTACAGAGCTTGGATCTGCCCCTGCTGCAGCAGTCGCGCCCTGGCCAGGCCCCCTTCCTGCATCCTGCAGGCCACCACCCCCGTCTCTACTCTGTGACTCCCTGTCCCTCCTGGGGAGACCAGGCCAACCTGCCCCCGCCAGCTGGGTATAAGCCAGCTGCTCCCCGTCCCAGGAGGCCACCTGCCCAGCTTGCCGTCCCCCACACCCTCCCCCCATCTGTGATCTTCAGACTCACGGCCTTGAGACCTGGGGCTGGACAACACTCATGTTCACGCCGTCACGTGACTCCCACCACTGAGCCTGCTGCTGCGGTGGATTTGCGGGTGGTTCCCAGACTTCTACGTGCCCACCAGCTGTCCCCCCACCCCCGCCCAGTGCGCCTCTGCGGGACCGAGGACACACCCGAGGGTGCTCATGGCTCACACCTCGCCAGGGCGGGGTCGCCAGGGGCTGCCCAGGCGTCCTGCAAAGGTGTCCTGCCACGGGCAGCTGTCACAGCCCGTTCGGGCCGCTGGAACGAAGATCCCAGAGGCTGGGTGTCTTATCATCGACAGACGCGGATTCCTCACGGCTCTGGAGGCTGCAGGCCTGAGGCCTGGCTGCGGTGGCGGTGGGGTCTGGCGCAGGCCAGCTTCCGGGTTGCTGACTGCTCGCTGTGTCCCCGCTGGTGGGAGGGGCGCGGGAGCTTTGTGAGGTCTCTCTGAAGGGGACTGGTCCCATTCTCATGGCCTAGTCACCCCCCCAAGGCCCGCCTCCTAACACCATCACCTTGGGGGGCGGTTTAGCATGTGAGATCTGGGGAGACACAGCATTCAGCCCGTAGCAGCAGCCCACCGGCACCCACTGGGGTCTCACCTCCCCACCGATCTGGTACCGTCAGACGTTTCAGCTCCGTCTCTCTGAGGGGCGAGGTGGCAGCGGGTGGTTTTATGTGCATTTCCCTCCCTCCTGCACTCAGCTGGTTGTTGAGCCCCTGCTGAAGACCAGGCCCTGTGACAGCGCCGGGGACATATTAGGGAAGAAAAGATGCAGAACTCATGCTGCTGACATCCCTGTACACGTGGACGGGGGACAGGGTGCAGAGAAGCGACCAATAAGTCCTGTGATGCATCGGGAGGCAGTGGGTACTGTGCAGATGGGTCAGCTGGCGTCCTGTAGCCCAGGTGGCAGTTCTGTGGGCCAGGCAGACTTCGAGCCAAGACTTGACAGGAACAGAACAGTGTCCAGGGTAGGGGTGGAGGAGCCTTACGGGCTGGAGCGAGAGGGTGGGATGAGGTCAGGCAGGGGCAGCGGGTCACAGGCAGGTCTGAGGGAGGGGAGCGCGGCAGGGCTTCCGGTGAAAGCGACCCTGAGCCGCGGTTTGGAGGCCGCGTCGGCTGCAGGGCAGGAGAGGGGCCCCACGGCCACCCTAAGGACCATGACAGTGCCGGGAGGCAGCCCCACCCTGGTTTCTTCCCTGGTGCGCTGGCTGCTCCTCTACTGTCTGTCCTGCACTTGTTTGCCGTTTTTGGTGAATTGTGGGTGTCATTTTAAAATCAAGATCGTAGTGCTTCGTCAAAGATTTTCTCTCAGTCTATGGCTTGTCTTCTAAGAATTAAAAAAAAAATACAAGGGTTTAAAATCTTAGCATGGCAAACTATCTTCTCCTTTATGGTTTATGTGTTTTGTACCTTAAGAAAATGACTCTCTCTGACCGTGCCTTTGATATAAAGCTCATTTTGTCTGGTATTAACATTGCCACACCAGCTTTCTCGGGCCTGGACTAGCCGGCGTGCAAACCTCCTCCACACCTAACCATCCTGTTCCTTTATGTTCTAGATATTTTTCTCATAAATAGCTGGTTGGTTTAAAATCCATTTTACTCGTGTTCTTTTTTCCTTTTTCCCGGCTGCGTGGGGGTCTTCGTTGCTGCGCGCGGGCTTTCTCTAGTTGCGGCGAGCGGGGGCTACTCTTCGTTGCGGTACGCGGGCTTCTCGTTGCGGTGGCTTCTAGGTCCGTGGGCTACAGTAGTTGTGGCTCATGTGCTCTAGAGCGCAGGCTCAGTAGTTGTGGTGCATGGGCTCAGTAGTTGTGGCACGCGGGCTCAGTAGTTGTGGCACGCGGGCTTAGTTGCTCCTTGGCATGTGGGATCTTCCCAGAGCAGGGCTCGAACCCGTGTCCCCTGCACTGGCAGGCGGATTCTTAACCGCTGCACCACCAGGGAAGCCCCACTTGCTTGTGTTCTGATAACTGATATATCTGAACATATCTGTACTCCTTACTTTGTGTTTCTAGTTACATATGATCCTTTGGCTTTTCTCTTCCTAGTGTCCCTGTGGGATTGCTTGCACTTTCTCTTCGTATTTAACAAAGTCTAAGCTAGAGCTTATCAGACCTCTGTTCTCTCAGGACGCTTTAGAAGCAAACCACCTGGCTCCCTTCTTTACTCCTGCCAAGGTTGGAGGGCCTCTCTAAAAACGCTCCTGGTTTGCTTCTGCTGAGCAGTGAGTTTCAGTGAGAGCTTCTAGGATGAGGAGGACACCAAACCCAAGTGAAGCGCAGGCCCCTAGCTATGTGTTCTTGGGGGGCCTTTCCTGACCCAGGGATCCCAGTACCTGGGAAGCATGGCTTTTTCGGGTTTTGTCGTTTGTTTTCCCTGGTCCACACTTGCACTGAGGATGATCAAACTGCCTTTATAGTTAGAATTTGAAACATAATTTTAACTTTTGTTTACATTCTTCATTTCTCAGCTTGGTGCTATATTTTCATAAATTACTAGGTGCAGATGACATAATAGAGGGATCAGCCATCAGAGTCAGTACGGTGCTTAAGTCCTGGCCCTTGGAACGTGATCCGTTAATCAGCTGACTGGTAATTTCTGGGGTACGTGGCCACAGCAACTGGGGGCTCACACAGCTCCACCTTCCTGCCCCCGTGTGCCTGTGTGTGCTCACGTGGGTGTGGTGTGTGTGTGTACGTTTATGGCGTGTGTGCGTGGCGGGTGCGTATGTGTGTGGCATGTCTATATGTGGTATGTGTCTGCGGCGTGTCTGCTGTGTGTGCTGTGTCTATACGGGTGGTGCGTGTCTTTGGGTGTGGTGTGCAAATGTTTGGTGTGTCTACACGTGCGTGTCTGTGGCGTGTGCCTGTGGTATGTGTTTACGTGCGTGCGGTGTGTGTGCGCTCGCGCCCTCCCGCGCCGCGCCGCGCCGCATCCCCGCTCTGCTCCCTCCTGGTCGCGCGGTCTCCACCAATCTGGGCGGCGCCCGTCGGCAGCCAGCTCGCCAGGTCACTCACCCCGCGCGCCGGGCACGCAGCGTCGGGACCGCCCAGACCCCACCCTTCCAGTCGCGAGGCCGGAAGCGGAAGTGCCTGCCGGCCGCTCACTTCCGGGCGGCGGCGGCGGCGGCGGCGCCACGCACAGTGAGGCAGCTGCGGTAGGGCGGTCTCCGGGCGGTGGTCGCGGTCGCCACCCGCTGTCCCTTCCCCGGGCTCCGGCTGGCGCGGGCGCGGCCGGGAGGCGGTGCGGGTGGCAGTGGGGTCCTGGGGGCGGGCTCTCGTCCGCGAAGGGGCCGACGACGCGCCGCGCGAGGAGGGAGGAAGCAGGTGCAGAGCTGCGCGCGCGGGTGGCGGGCGGGGAGACGCGCGGCCGCCCCGGGTGTCCGGCCCTGTGCGCGGGCCTGTGATCAGGAAAGGCGGCGAGGAGGGATGGCGCCGCAGCCCCGCTCCGTGGGCGTGCACGAAAGGCACTCGTGTCCAGGGCCCTCGGGGGCCTGCGCGGACTTGGGTGGTGCTCTGAAAGCGTGTGAGGAGGGGTGAGAAATGTCTTTGAGAATTTTGCACAGAAAACACGCGTGGAGACGGGCGGCCAATAGCTGAAGTCAGTCCTCCGCTGCCAGACGCTCACCAGGTGTCCCTAGTTCCGTGGCTGGGATGTTGGTGGAGCTGGCGCTGAAGGCAGGTGTGCTTGGTGTCCAAGCACCTGTGCCCCGTGCACTGCACCTGAGCAGAGTGCCTTCTGCCCTCTCACCTTTGTTGACTAGGGCTGTTAAGCAGTAGGAAACGGAATTTGGGATACTGCAGACAGTGATTTTTGAGGGAAATGGTAGGACGGGTGCTGGAACCTCAGCTAGGGAGGGTAAGGTGCGTGCTGTCCCTGTGCCTCCACGTGTGCACGAGGTGTCCCGGCGTGGCCCCCACCCCTGTCCCCTGGTGTGTAAAGGGGTGGTGTGAGGGCTCTGGAAATGAGAAATTGGCCCTATCTGGGGCAGAGAAGTGCCCTGGAGACTGACATCTGATACGATGAGTAGTCTGGGGCCCCCATAGAGGCATTGTCTGTATGTCAATATCTTATACCTGTAATCGCCTCTGGTCCGCTTAAAGGTAAAACTGTGTTCTGAAGGTTTGTATTGCTTATCGAGCAGTTCATAATCCTAGTTCAACTTTCTTTCAGGTTTACTGGGTTAATGATCTCGAATGCTCTCATTAGAGCCCCGCTGTGAACAGCACTGTTGGTGGAGGGGGCTAAGTTTTGTTGCTGACTTTTCTACCTCCCTAACACATTTTCCCCCTCCTGTTCCCTCTCTGCCTATGGACACAGGATGCCTCTAGCATGACAGGCGCAGAGATTCTGCCAGCTTTGTAGCCATGAAGGAGACGGACCGGGAGGCTGTTGCGACAGCGGTCCAGAGGGTTGCTGGGATGCTTCAGCGCCCGGACCAGCTGGACAAAGTGGAGCAGTATCGCCGAAGAGAGGCCCGGAAGAAGGCCTCTGTGGAGGCCAGATTGAAGGTATGAGGCCTGAGTGGCCATGGGCACCTGCTTCACTCCCAGGTGGGACACAGGCTTTTATCTCAAGTTTCTGGTTCCTGCTTAACAACTGGACTTTGTGATGATGTGGAAGGGGGCAGCCTTGAACGTACCTTGACTTAGCACGTTCCTTCCAACAGTATCCTGCCAATCAGTAGATTGACAGACAAGACAGGGGGAATGTTGAAAACACCAAAGGAACAACCTTTTTGAGCACCCAGAAATGTCCATTTAACTTTTTAAAGAACGCTAGAAGAATGACAGCTTCTCTTCGTTAAAAGCTCTTCTGCAGAGCGTATCCAGAGAGCATTTTGTTTGGCTCGTTCTGGCACGTGCTGTAGTAGGCTGGCCCTGGGGCAGGAAGGAGGAGAGCTCGGCACGTTTATTAGAGTGTGGGAGACTGAGGCAAGAAAGAAAATCGATCTTGTATGATTTGGATTGGCTTTCAACTTAATTCACGCGGAGAGAGGAGGTTTTATTAAAATTACGCACACTTGGTGTAGTTGTAAAAACGTTGAGACCGTGGCCTGCTGTAGTTGACTGGCAGCACAGCGGTCTTGAGGACTCGAGAGCGCATTTTAGGAAGGTTACTTCTCATGCTGACAGGGCAGTGAGGTCACCTCTCCAGTCGAAAACATTAGCGGCCAGGTAAGTGCAGGTTTGTTGAGACAGGATGAGGCTCATTCACTTGCACCAGTGAAGCAGCCAAAGACCTGCTGGACTAATTTGAAACAGTTTCATGTCAATTTAAAAAATGGTTTAGGGCTTCCCTGGTGGCACAGTAGTTAAGAATCTGCCTGTCAACGCAGGGGACACGGGTTCGATACCTGGTCCGGGAAGATCCCACGTGCTGCAGAGCAGCTAAGCCCGTGCGCCACAACTACTGAACCTGCGCTCTAGAGCTGCGAGCCACAACTACTGAAGCCCGTGTGCCTAGAGCCTGTGCTCCACAAGAGAAGACACCGCAGTGAGAAGCCCACGCACTGCAACGAAGAGTAGCCCCTGCTCGCCACAACTAGAAGAAAGCCCACGTGGAGCAACGAAGACCCAGCGCAGCCAAAAAAAAAAAACAAAGGAAAAAAAATAGTGTAGACCTGCTACGTTTTTATTCAGAATTTTATTTTATTTATTTATTTATTTATTTATTTATTTATTTATTTATTTATTTATTTTTTGCGGTATGCGGGCCTCTCACTGCTGCGGCCTCTCCCGTTGTGGAGCACAGGCTCCGGACGCGCAGGCCCAGCGGCCATGGCCCATGGGCCCAGCCACTCTGCGGCGCGTGGGACCCTCCCGGACCAGGGCACAAACCCATGTCCCCTGCATTGGCAGGCGGACTCTCAACCACTGCGCCACCAGGGAAGGCCTATTTTATTTATTTTAAGTTTATTTTAAGTTTATTTTTGGCTGTGTTGGGTCTTCATTGCTGCACGCGGGCTTTCTCTAGTTGCGGCGAGTGGGGTCTCCTCTTCCTTGCAGTGCGTGGGCTTCTCATGGCAGTGGCTTCTCTTATTGTGGAGCATGGGCTCTAGGCACAGGGGCTTCAGTAGTTGTGGCTCTTGGGCTCCAGAGCGCAGGCTCAGCAGTTGTGGCACCCGGGCTTAGCTGCTCCGCGGCATGTGGGATCTTGCCGGAACAGGGCTCGAACCCCTATCCCCTGCATTGGCAGGCGGATTCTTAACCACTGCGCCACCGGGGAAGCCCTTATTTAGAATTTTAATCTGTTCTAGGAACTTGTGGGATTAGCTAACAGTTGTTGTGTTTTGTTGAAATCATTAACTATTTCTAAACGCTACTTAGTGTTTCGTGGGTGAAAGGTATTCCTGGGCACCGTTGTGCTCCCTGGCCTTTCCCTTCCTTTTCCCATCCACCTGCTGCTCCTTCACGCCCTCTCCATTCTGACTGTACGGCTCACTGGGTGGCATTGCCACGGGCTCTCAGAGTGAGTCTGAATCTCAGGGGCACCAGCTCTGCGTCGTGGGGCCGGCCGTCCCGGAGCGGAGTCTGGTTCTGGCCGAGTGGCAGGAAAACCCTCTCCGCGCAAGCTGATGAGCGAGTCCTGACGGTTTCTCCGTCTAGTGAAGGCCTGTGAGGAGGCTGAGGGGTGCCTGAGAGGTGGTGTGGAGTCCTTCTAAGGGCCGCACTTAAGGGGCGGCCCGGGACTCGGGGTATTCCCACGGGGGAGTCTGGCGTTCTCAGGTCAAGGGGCTGGATGATGGGTGTTGTGAGGTTTTCTCAGCAGAGCTTTAAAAACGTTTTGTTCTAAGAAGCAATGGGAAAAAGGAAAAGCTACCTTATGAATCAGTGGAATCCTTGTTGCGTTTTGTTGTCTTGTCTGTGGGCATTGACTGTTCTCTACTACTGAAACGCCTCTTTTCTACACTCTGAGCCTCCTGGGGAAGGTCTGCTCGGGGCCGTCCCAGCTCTGCTCACCCACCCAGTGTCTTCCCTAGGCCGCGATCCAGTCGCAGTTGGACGGGGTGCGCACGGGCCTCAGCCAGCTCCACAGCGCGCTGAGCGACGTCAAGGACATCCAGCGGTCCCTGGCCGACGTCAGCAAGGACTGGAGGCAGAGCATCAACACCGTCGAGAGCCTCAAGGCTGTGAAGGACGCCGTCGTGCGGCACAGCCAGCTCGCGGCCGCCGTGGAGAACCTCAAGAACATCTTCTCAGGTAGCCGGGCCACGGCCGCACTCTCTCCCACGACTCACGTGTGCGTTTCCTTGCCCTGTGGGTGCCGCAGGGCAGTTGCAGCTGTCGTCGCCCTGCTCAGAGGGGTGATTTCTGCCTGCACAGTTGGGTTCATATTTTGAACACAGGCAGATGGTCAGTTGAGCAAATAAAGGCTGGTAGAACGTTTGTGGTTCTGAAATGGTCAGGACAGGCACAGAAACGGGTAACTGAGCAAGCGCTGCGTGAGCATGGTTCCCTCCGCTGCAGTGTGGCTCAGCGGGGCTCGGCCAGGTGCTGGAGGATGAAGATGCGCCGCCCGCGGGACGGCTCGCGGTCAGGCTCGTGGTCTGCGGGCGGAGCAGCGCTGCGAACGGGACGAGAGGGCGCAGTTCCCAGACAGGAAGGGTGTGCACGGGTCGCAGGCTGGGGGCAGGGCAGGGGGCGGATAGGGCACACCCTGGAGTCTCAGTCCCCATGGGAGCTGGGCCTGTGGGAGTCCTTGGGGCTGGTGGGGAAGGCGGGGGCGCGGGAGGGGCCCTTTCAGAAGCCTGTCCCAGTACCTCACTGGCGGGAGGAACAGTGGGCTCAGCGTCAGCCGTCACCAGCACAGGGTGCCCTGCTGTGTTCAGCACAGCCTCCTCGCTTGTGCTCCACCCCCTGGAGCTAGTCCCTCGCCCCGTCCCCTCGTTCCCCATCCCCCCGTCCCCCCGTCCCCCCGTCCCCCCGTCCCCCCGTCCCCTCGTCCCCTCGTCCCCTCGTCCCCTCGTCCCCTCGTCCCCTCGTCCCCTCGTCCCCTCGCCGCTGTCAGGGTCATCATCCCAGCCCGAAGCCTTGGGATGGTCCGACCCCTTCCCTGCCTTTATCTGGTGTCTGGTCTCAGCGAGTTCTTTCTGCACTTCCTTCCGAACTCTGCTCCACCCCGGAGTGGAACCTGGTGCAGTTCTTCCCCTCCGCCCACCAGCCCACCACGTATGAACCGCAGCATGTCTGAGGGCAGCATTATTGAGTACTTGACCCCGCCCCTCTGTGCATGCTCAGCTTCCCGGGGCCCTTCTCCGTCCCCCCCATGAATGACACAGCACTGCCGACTGTGGTGGGCGCTCTGGAAGCAGCTCCTCTTGGTGACTGTGGACGACCTGGAATTGGTCCAGTCTACCTGCCACAATCTCCTTCATGACATTCAACCAGCCTTCTTAGTTAATTTCCCTCTTACAATTTCCTGTTGACTGACATCTTCTTCCAGTCTTGGACGCTAATGCCAAATGACCAAAAAGCTACCTTTCCATCCACAGAGGTTGAAAATAATTTTCTTCCTTTGATGAACAATGAGGCTGTGATGTAGATGTGGTTTTCGTTAGGAGTATGTTTTTATTGGGAAGATGTTGTGCTTATTTGGCTCCCTTCAGACTTTTCTCATTGCCTGTAATTCAGTAGTGTTGTGCACACAGCCTGTTTTTTTCTCCACACTTTTACAAATTATAAAATATGCATAATATAAGATTTACCATCTTGACCATTTTCAATTGCACAGTTCTGTAGTATGAAGTGCTTTCGTATCGTTGTGAAGCCATCACTATCCATCTCTAGAACTCTTCACCTTGCAAATTGAAACTTTATTATATAGTGCAGTGTCAATTCTATCTCAGTAAAACTGAAAGAAAAAAAATCTGCAGCCGTTAAATAATAGTTCCCCATGCCCCCTCCCCCAAGTCCCTTACTAGTTTATAGGTCTGTTTAGATTTTCTGTTTCTTTGTGGTTTAGGTTTTGTGTTTCTAGGAATCTGCACTTCATCTGGGTTATCCAGTTTGCTGGTGTACAGTTGTTCATAGTACTCTTATAATCCCTTTTATTTCTGTAGAATTGGTAGTAATGTCCTCACTTTTATTTCTGATTTTAGTTTTTGAGTCTTCTTATTTTCTTAGTTCATCTAGGTAAGATTTGTCAATCGTTAATCTTTTGAAAGAACTGCGTTTGGTTTTGTTGATTTTCTGTTGTGTTTTTCGATTCTCTGTTTATCCCTGCTCTAATCTTGATTATTGCCTTCCTTTTGGTAGCTTTGGGTTTAGCTTTTTTTTTTTTCTAAGAACTTTTTTAAGAAAAATTAGTATAGTTGACTTATGTTGTATTAGTTTCTGGTATACAGCAAAGTGGTTTAGTTATACACATATATGTAGGTATATTCTTTTTCATATTCTTTTCCATTGTAGTTGAGGGTTTAGTTGATTCTTTTTCTAGTTCCTTAAGTTGTAAAGCTAGGTTGTTGACGTGAAATCGTTCTCTTTTAACTGAAGTGTTTATAGCTGTACTTCGCCCTTAGCACTGTAAGTTCTGGTATGTTGTGTTTTCATTTTCATTTGTCTCTAAGTATTTTCTAATTTCCCTTGTAATTTCTTCTTTGGCCCATTGATTAAGAGTGTGCTGCTTAATTTCCACAAATTTGTGAATTTTTTGTCAATCACAGATATTTAACTTTATCCATTTATAGTCAGAGAAGATATTTTGTATGACATTTATCTTTTAAAATCTATTGAGATTTAATTCATGGTTTAAATGAATTCATTCCTAATGATTTAATTTAATTCATGCCTAAGGGTATGGTCTGCCCTAGAAAATGTCCCATGTGCACTTTAAGAGGACTGACTGTGTGTGCTGTTGGGTCGGGTGAAGTGTTCTGTATACGTCTGTTAGATCTAGTTAGTTTGTCGTGAGGTTCAAGTCCCATTTCCCTACTGATCTTGCGTCTGGTCGTGTTCATTATTGTGAGCGGCATATTGAAGTCTCCAGCCATCATTGTAGAATGGTTTGTTTTTCCAGTTCTGTCAATTTTTGTTTCGTATATTTTGATGGTCATTAGGTGTGTAAATGTTTATACTTGTATATTCTTACTGGATTGAACGTCTTATTAATATAAAATTCCTTCTTTGTTTCTTACAACCTTTTTTGACTTTGAATCTGTTTTGTCTGATGTTAGTACGGCCACCCCCGCTCTCTTTTGGTTACTGTTTGCATGGAATAACTTTTCCCATCCTTTCACTTTCAATCTATTTGTGTCTTTGGATCTCAAGTGAGTCTTTTGTAGGCAGCGTAAAGTTGGATCATGTGTTTTTATCCATTCTGCCAGTCTCTGTCTTTTGATTGGAGAGTTTAATCCACTTACATTTGAAGTAATTACTGGTAAGGAGGGACTTAAGTCTGTCATTTCCCAACTGTTTTCTGTATGCCCTTATTTTGTCATTTTCTGCATTATAGTCTTTTGTTTAGTTGATTTTTTTTTGTAGTAAAGTGTTTTAATTCCTTTCTCAATCCTTTTTTTTTGTATATTCTATAGCTATTGTCGTTTTTTGTTCCCATGGGGATTACATTTACCATCCTAAAGTTATAACACTAATTTGAATTTATACCAGCGTAACTTCCATAACATACAGAAACTCTGCTCCTATACAACACTTCCCATGTCCTTTCAGTTATTGATGCCACAAAACTACACCTTTATGTATTGTGTGTCCAAAAACATAGACTAGTTGCTATTTTAAAAAAATGCGTTCGTCTTTCAAATTATGTAGAAAGTAAAATGTGGAATTATAAACCAGAGTTACAGCTATTCTAGCTTTCTATTAGTACTAGCTTTGGACTAATTTTTTTTTTCTCTAAATGTATTAGTCTCTTGAATTATGTAAAACAAAAAGAGTTACAAAGCAAAGTTACAATAATACTGGCTTTACAGTTGCCCACGTATTTACCTTTACTGAGACCTTCATTTCTTCCCACAGCTTCAAGTTGCTGTCTGGTGTCATTTCACCTGCAGAACTTCTTTAGCATTTCTCACAGCGTAGGTCCAGTGGTCACAAACTCCTTCAGCTATTGTTTGGGAATGTCTTAATTTCTCCTTCACTTTTGGGGGACAGTTTTACCAGATATAGGATTCTTGAGTTACAGGTTTTTTTCCTTTTAGCACTTTGAATGTTACCAGCAGGCTGCTTTTTGTCCTTCAAAGTCTCTGAAGAGAAATCTGCTGATACTCCACTGAGGATCCCTTGTATGTGATCAGCTGCTTCTCCCTTGCAGCTTTCAAGATTTCTCTCTCTGTGTTTGGCTTTCTGTGGTTTGATTACAATGTGTCTTGGTGTTGGGTCTCTTTGAGTTTTTTCTGTTTGGAGTTTGTTGAGTTCTTGAATGTTTATATTTATGTCTTTCATCAAATTTAGTAAGTCTTTGACCATTATTTAAAATACAGGCACACCTTGGAGATAATGCAGGTTCGTTTTTAGACTACCTCAGTTAAGCAAATTATCTCAGCAAAGCGAGTCATGCGAATTTTTTGGTTTCCCACTGAATATAAGTTATGTTTACATTGTGTTGTAGTTTATTAAGTGTGCGATACGAGTATGTCTAAAAAACAATGTACATACCTAAAATAAAAAATACTTTATTGCTGAGAAATGCTGACTGTCATCCAGACCTTCAGTGAGTGCTAATCTTCTTGCTGGTGGAGGGTCTTGCCTTAGCGTTGGTGGCTGCTGACTGATCGGGGCAGTGGTTGCTGAAGGCTGGAGTGGCTGCGGCCGTTTCTTAAATAAGACAGCAGTGACGCTGGCTGTGTTGACTGACTCTTCCTTTCAGGAATGATTTCTCTGTAGCAGCAATGTTGTTTGATAGCATTTTACCACAGGAGAACTTCTTCTAAAATTGGAGTCAATCCTCTTAAACCCTGCTGCTGCTTTGTCAACTAAGTTTATGTAATATTCTAAATCCTTCGTTATTTCAACAATTTTCACAGCATCTTTAAACTTCAGGAGTAGTTTCTATCTTAAGAACTTTCTTTGTTCATCCGTAAGAAGCAACTCTGTATGTGTTGAAGTTTTATCGTGAGATCACAGCAGTTCAGTCACATCTTCAGGCTCCACTTCTAATTCTGGTTCTCTTGCTGTTTCCACCACATCTGCCATTACTTCCTCCACTGAAGTCGTGAACCCCTCAAAGTCATCCACGAGGGTCGGAATCAGCTTCTTCCAAACTCCTGTTAATGTTGGTATTTGGACCTCTTCTCATGAATCATGAGTGTTCTTAGTGGCCTCCAGAACGGTAAATCCTTTCCAGGTCTTCAATTGACTCTGCCCTGATCTATGAGAGGAATCACTATCTATGGCAGCTGTAGCCTTTCGAAATGTATTTCTGAAATAATAAGATTTGCAAGTCGATGTTATTCCTCTATCCGTGGGCTGCAGAGTAGATGTTTTGTTAGCAGACGTGAAAACAACAAGGATGTTGTTGCACACCTCTGTCAGAGCTCGAGTGGCCACGTGCATTATCAATGAGCAGTAATGTTTTGAAAGACATCTTTTTTTTCTTAGCAGTAGGTCTCAACAGTGGGCTTAAAATATTCAGCAGATGATGTTGTAAAGACATGTGCTGTCATCCAGCCTTTGCTGTTCATTTATAGAGCACAGGTGGAATAGATTTAATATAATTCCTAAGGGTCCCAGGATTTTTGGAATGATAAATGAAGATTGGTTTCACCTTAGGGGCACCACCTGCATTAGCCCCTAACAAGAGAGTCAGCCTGTCCTCTGAAGCTTTGAAGCCAGGCGCTGACTTCTCTCTAGCTGTGAAAGTCCTAGATGGTACCTTCTTTCAATAGAAGGCTGTTTTGTCTGCATTGAAAACCTGTCGTTTCGTGCAGCCACCTTCATGAGTTATGGCAGCTGGATCTTCTGGAGAACTTGCTGCAGCTCCTACACCGGCACTTGCAGCTTCACCTTGGGCTTCTGTGTTATCGAGACGGCTTCTTTCCTTCAACCTCATGAGCCAGACTCTGCTGGCTTCTGACTTTAGATCTCTAGTTTCCTCACCTGTCTCAGCCTTCAGAGAAATGGGACTTGCTCTGGATTAGGCTTTGATTAAGGGAATGTTGTGGCTGGTTTGATCTGTCCAGTCACTAAAACTTTCTCCATATCAGCAATAAGGCTGTATTGCTTTCCTACCATTCGTGTGTTCACTGAAGTACCACTTTTAATTTCCTTCCAGAACTGTCCTTTGCCTTCAGAGCTTGGCTAACCGTTTGGCACAAGAGGCCCAGCTTTCAGCTTATCTCGGCTTTCGACAGGCCTTCCTCACTCAGCTTAATCATTTCTAGCTTTTGATTTAAAGTGAGAGATGTGCGACTCTTCCTTTCACTTGACCACTTAGAAGCCATTGTAGGGTTATTAATCGGCCCAATTTCAGTATTCCTGTGTCTCGGAATAGGGAGGCCTGAGGAGAGGGCGAGAGCACGGGGAGCAGTGAGAACACACACCACATTTGTCAGTTACGTTTGCCATGTTATACGGGCACGAGTCTCGGTGCCCCCAAACAATTGCAGTAGTAACATCAAAGGTGACTGATCACGGATCACCGTAACACTCACAATCACAGTGAAAAGTTTGAAATATTGAAAGAATAACTAGAATGTGACACAGAGACACGAAGTGAGCAGTGATGTTGGAAAGATGGTGCTGATCGACTTGCTTGATGCAGGGTTGCCACAGACCTTCGGTTTGTAAAACGTGCAGCGTCTGTGAAGCGCGGTAAAGCGAAGCGCGGTAAAGCGCAGCGCGCCCGCAGTCGCTCTGCCCGCCTTTCTTTCTTCCTCCGGGTCTCCCACAGTGTGCACCGCACAGACCCCTTAGGCTCTGTTCGCTCCTCTAGTTGTTTTCCTCTTATCCTCACGCTTGATGACCTCCTTCCTGTCTTCAGGTTTGCCGTTGCCTTCTTCTGCTTGATCAAATCTGCTTTGAAAATTTGAAGTACATTTCCCATCCAGTTCGTATACTTTGCTGCGCGTTTTCTTTTAGTGCTTTGAGCGTGTTGAAGAGTTTGCTTCAGAGGCTTGTCTAGGCCAGCATCTGTCTGTCCTTCTCGGGGATGATTTCTGTTGGTTTATTTTTTCCTTGAATCTCCGTTCTCTCCTGTATCTTCGTATGCCTTGTGATGTTGTTGTCGAACGTTGGACGTTCGAATCTAATAACATGTGACTCTGGAAATCAGGTTTTCCTCTTTGCCAGGGTATGCTGATTCTGTTTATTGTTTTTGTTGTTTTGATTGTCGTAGGCTGTGTCTGTGCAGAGGGTCAGGCTGACATGTAAACTCAAGGTCTTCTCAGGTCTTTCTGAGCCTGCGCCTCTCCTGGTCATTTGCAGTCAGTTTCTACTTTTCTACTGGTGCTGAGAGCTGAAATGCACCAATATTAACCACACCTTACTTTCACACCTTTCCCTGGAAGTTGTATGCCTTCAGTAGACTCCAGAGTTCCGAAACAGGTACTCGGATGGAGTCTGTCAGTGCAGCAGCTGTCCAGGTGGGAGACAGGTTGCTGGTCACCCTTGTCCCCATCTGCCCAGAGTCCTGTATGGCCCTTCGTGTGGTTTTTCACGGTACCATCTTGTGCCTTTCCCGCAGTGCCCGAGATCGTGAGGGAGACCCAGGACCTCATAGAGCAAGGGGCGCTGCTGCAGGCCCACCGGAAGCTGATGGACCTGGAGTGCTCCCGCGACGGGCTGATGTACGAGCAGTACCGCATGGACAGCGGGAACGCGCGTGACATGAGCCTCATCCACAGCTACTTCGGGAGCACGCAGGCGCTGTCCGACGAGCTGGCCAAGCAGCTGTGGATGGTGCTGCAGCGGTCCCTGGTCACCGTGCGCCGCGACCCCACCTTGCTGGTCTCCGTGGTCAGGATCATCGAAAGGGAAGAAAAGATTGACAGGCGCATACTTGACCGAAAGAAGCAAACTGGCTTCGTTCCTCCTGGAAGGCCCAAGAACTGGAAGGAGAAGATGTTCGCCGTCCTGGACAGAACCGTGACCACGAGGATCGAGGGCACGCAGGCGGACACCAGGGAGTCTGACAGGATGTGGCTCGTGCGCCACCTGGAGATCATAAGGAAGTGTGTCCTGGACGACCTCCTCGTCGCCCGGAGCCTGATGGTGCAGTGCTTTCCTCCTCGCTACCAGATTTTCAGGAGCCTCCTGAACGTGTACCACCAGGCTCTAAGCACGCGGATGCAGGAGCTCGCAGCAGAGGACCTGGAAGCAAACGAGATCGTGAGCCTGCTGACCTGGGTCCTAAACACTTACACCAGGTAACTCCACCTGTGTACCTGGCGTTCCCTGTTTCCTGGGGGCGAAGCGTACTAGCCGTTCTAAACGGCCGCCGAGTCCTCTTGCTCAGGGCGTTGCCTTCCGGCTGACGCGTCCCCTTTTGGTCCACCTGTGACCCGAGGTCGGGCCCCTGGTCGTGTGCACGCTCTTGCATTTGGGTGGAGCCTGTGCCCTGGCCGGTCCGTCCGTAGTGAGCAGTTCGGCCTTGCGTTTCCTGCACTCCTGACCCACCTTCTCGCGGTGACACTGAGAGCAGGTGGTGTCACCTGTTGGACAGGTGAGGACACGTGGACCCAGGAGGCCCCGAGTCTCGTGCTGCTGAGGAGACGGCAGCTTGCCCCTGCCGGCTTCCGCCCCCCCGAGTCTGGTTCCTTGTCGGCTGCCCTTCGGCACTTCAGCCTTGACGCTCTGTCGCTTCCTGAAAGGGCTGTGAGCCCCTTTGCGCGGGCGTTACTCTGAGGTAGGGTTTGAAAAACAAGCCAGTGGTGGGGCATTCTGAAACTCTTAGGGTTCGCTAGCGAGAGGAAGGCACGTCTTATTCTAGCCTGTCTTGTGCTAGTGTGTAGAATTAATGAAACCTCTCGTTTTTGCAGTAAGGTTTGGGGATTTTGGGGTCTGTGTTTGTTTGTTTTTTGGTAGCTGCTTGTGGTAGAGAATATGTACATTTCAACACGGAAACGTATAAAGGGAAAGAAAACATCGTATTCATTGTGGCTGGCGCTGTCTCTGCTTCCCCGTGCTGGGCCTGGGCCTCGGCGCCTCCTGTGTGCCGCCCTCCACTGCCGTCGCGTGATCCTGTCGTCAGGCCACCCTCGAGGAAGACCTCTCACCATCATCTTCGTTTTGAGGCACAGGGAGGAACACGCCCAGGGTCACATGGCCCTTGCGGGGGGGGCGCGACTTGAACTGGGGTCGGGGCCCTCACCGTGCTCCGGCCGCCAGACCTCGGGGTGCACATTTGTGTGACCTGCGTGGTTCTAGGCCTTGATTTTGTTTTCCACTCGCCACGTTGTAAGCATTTTTCTGTCCTTGGCAGTTCTTGACGGCTTCTTGTTGGTCACCACATCCTTTCGTATTGGAGTTTCTTATGGGAAAAGTTGGACCGCTTTCACGCTAGAAACATTTTCATGCGGAGTTAAGGTTCTTGGGGCAGAAATAATCTAAGTTGTAGATGGTCTCTTAGTATTTGCAGAATCTCATGAAGTGCTTTTTCACTCAGGAAGACCTTGGATGTCTTAGGAGTGGAGGACAAGCTGTTAGTACTCAGGATTGTCATTCTGAATCCATACTTAGGGGTCATCCGAGCAATCAGCCTCGGACATTTAGGAACCCAGCCGCATACCTGGCTTTTATCTGTTTTTTATGAAAACTGTTTTCTGAAGCTTGGTTCACATCCCTCCCTTCTTCAGCCCCATAGGCTGGAAGTGCTGACACTTCACTTGCTGAGTCGCGTTTGGTTGCGGGCGTCAGGTGTTCTCCGCTCTGGTCCTCGTCCTGCTGGACCAGCGGCATTAGCGCCTGTGCCCTACGTTTCTAAATTCAGTGCTTGTCTGTTCTCCAACTCATGGGACCTCCTACCTGCCAGGCCCTGGTCTTCCTCAGGGCACCGTGGGTGGAGCCAGCAAACCTTGCCCTGCAGGCCCCTGGGACGGGGAACTGCACCACCCACCTGAGGGCTTCCTGTTTCCCTTCCCGCCTGTGCCCGCAGTGCAGAGATGATGGGGAACGCAGAGCTGGCCCCGGACGTGGACGTCGGGGTCCTGGAGCCCCTGCTTTCTCCAGACGTGGTCGCCGAGCTGCTCGACACCTACATGTCGACTCTGACGGTGAGTGGAGGGATGTGGGCCCACATGGGCCGAGTCGGGCTGCAGCCAGGACCCATCTGGCCGTCGGGCTTCCAGAGGACGCGCGGCTCTTTCTGAGAAGTCGGGTCTGGAGGCGTCCTGGATGTGCCGTGGCGCCTGCCTGCCTCACAGCGCTGAGCCTGGGAGTGGGAGGGCGGCAGGCGGCGGGGGTGGGGGTGGGGTACCGCCCAGTGCCCTCGGGGGTCCGAGGGTGCGATGAGGTGGTCAGGTCTGCTCCTGGGACGTGGGGAGCCTGACACCAGGCAGCCTCTGACAGAGGCGCCAAGGCCGTGCTGGGACGCAGGGGCGGCTGGGGTAGCCGTCGTGGGGTCTGGTCTCCGTGAATGGCCTGCCAGAGGCACGTAGGTCTCGTGCTTCCCTGTCCTGACTGACCTGGCCTGTCCTCCAGCATGACCGTCGTCCAGAAGGTTAAGCTGAGGGAGGCTGGCGGGGTCCCACGCGTGGAGGTGGATTGTTCCCTTGTGTGGGGCCTGGGATCCCCAGGGGGTGGTGTTGGCTTCTGCAGCTGCTCCACTGAAGAGCGGCCTGTTGACTCCAAGCCTGGTTCTGTTCTTTCCTCCTGCTTAGTCAAACATCATTGCCTGGCTGCGGAAAGCCCTGGAAACAGACAGGAAGGACTGGGTGAAAGAGACTGAACCTGAGGCCGACCAGGACGGCTACTACCAGACGACACTGCCCGCCATCGTCTTCCAGGTACCGGGCCTCGGGCTTCCCAGACGCACGCAGTTGCTGCCGGCGGAGAGAACCTGCTTCTCTCTGAAGCTGCGCAGCCGAGGCTCAGACTTGCCAAGTAGCTTCACCCGCGGCCGCAAAACCTAATGTTTTTTGTTCTCCTAATGGTTTTTTTTTTTTTTTTTTTTTTATCTTTGGCTGTGTTGGGTCTTCGTTTCTGTGCGAGGGCTTTCTCTAGTTGCGGCGAGCGGGGGCCGCTCTTCATCGCGGTGCGTGGGCCTCTCACTATCGTGGCCTCTCCTGTTGAGGAGCACAGGCTCCAGACACACAGGCTCAGTAGTTGTGGCTCACGGGCCCAGTTGCTCCACAGTACGTGGGATCTTCCCGGACCAGGGCTCGAACCCGTGTCCCCTGCATTGGCAGGCGGACTCTCAACCACTGTGCCACCAGGGAAGCCCTCCTAATGGTTTTTGATCTCAAACCAAAAGCTAATTATGTGTTAGGTGTGTCTGAGGCTCAAATTGGAATTTGCTTATTTCCTGATGTAATGGCCAAGGTTTGTCTTCGTCAATGCTACACGATCGAGTCTAATGTGACGTACTTTGGGAGGAGTCTTAGGGTTTTAGCGTCATCGTGCGTTCTTACAGGTAGCCTGCTCTCTGTCTGGCCCGTCCAGTCCCCTTCCTTTGAGAAACATTGCCGGTGGTAGGAGGGCCGAGCGCGTTAGAGGACCCTGCTGCTGCTGACACGGAGCTGGGGCTCTAGCCAGGCTCTGGGTGACCCCACTAGTCCGTGACGTGTTGGGCTTCACCTTTCCTTTATTTTGGAAGCTGACGTCCGGTGACCACGTGGGGTGAGCTCTGCCTTCTGGTGCTTCTCCACCTTCCCGCGTCCGGCCCCCCAGCTCCAGCGTGTGTCCTCCTAGCGCTTCTTAAGAAACCCACATCGCAAACCACAGCCCAGCCCCTGGTACCCGTGTGACCCCAGCCACACCCGCCCTCCCCGGACCCCTCGTTTCCCTGTCTCCCCATGAGAACATACGTGTCCCCCTTGTGGAGACCAGCCTGTTTGCAGGGAATTAGGAAATGATTCCCTGGGTTTTTTTTTTTACCTGGTAAGAAAGTTTTGTGTGTTTGTTTAAGTAACTTTGTTATTTTTCACCTGGCGTCATTTTTCCTCTGAATTTGGACTGTCCTGACTACCAGTTAACAGGTGGGGGGTTTATATAATGGGAAGTCTGCACCCTCGTGAGTTTCTATCAGAATTCATAAGTTCTCCAATTTTTAGATGTTTGAACAGAACCTTCAAGTCGCTGCTCAGATAAGTGAAGATTTGAAAACAAAGGTACTCGTTTTGTGTCTTCAGCAAATGAATTCTTTCTTAAGTAGGTATGTATTCTTGCCAGTGTGCTAATTTAGTAGGTTTTTTTTTTTTAATGGAGAGGAAAACTGTGTTGATCCCAACCTGGCTAGTATTAAAAAAGAATTCAAGCCTGGATTCACTGTAGTCACCTTTTTCCCTTAGTCAGAACTCAAGCCCTTTCTCGTTATCTGCCTTTTGAATGGGTTGCATTCCCCCGGGGTCCCGGGTGTGATGGTGTGGGGTTCTCAGCAGTGGGCTGGTGCTACTGCAGGCTTGGAGCTGGGGACCTCCTTCAGTCAGCCTTCCTGTTGTCCCAATTCCCCGGGGTGCCCTCCACAGGGATGCCCCCCCCACCAAGTTGTACACAAAGAAGATTTTCAAATGTATACGGAGGTAGGAAGAATGGCCTAGAAACCTGCTTAGCCCACCATCCAGATCAAAAGCTGCCTGTAAAGCCCCCCTTGCCGCATCTGGCTCTCCTCCCCCTCGCTCTGCTGAAGTACACTTGACCCTTGAACAACGTGGGGGCTGGAGGGGACAGCCCCCGGTGCGGCTGAAAATCCACGCGTAAGCTTGCAGTCGGCGCTCCTGCCGTGGTCGCGCACCCCCAGGTCAGCCAGCCTCGGCTCGTGCAGTGCTGCGGTGCGTGTTGGCTGAAAAGGTTCACGTGTAAGTGAACCTGCACACTTCAAACCCACGTTGTTCAGGGATCAGCTGTGCTTTACAGCAAATCCCGGCGTTTCATCCCCTGCATTCCCTACCCTAACTGCAGTGCCGTCAACCCACCGATCTGTCAGGAGCGTTCCGTGGGGCCGCCTGACACCAGGTTTGTGTTTGGGTTTTCCCGCTGGTCTCAGACCCACCTGTTTATAGCTGTGTGTTCAGACCGGGTCGGCAGAAGGCCTGCACTCTGTGGTGCCGGAGGGCAGCCCCTCCCGCTCTGAGCCGCTGGCTTGTGGAGATGCACAGACCCTCCTGTCCAGTGTCCTCCAGCCTGGCCTCAAGCTGCCGTCTGCCCACGAACCACAGGTTGGCTCTGAAGGCCGTGGGGCTCCTCCGTGTTTCCTTACTGTTTGCCCATAGCCTGCTCCTGCGGCTCGGGTGCCGACAGCCGGGCCTCTGCTTAGGATCCCCGTCAGCTGTCACCCATGGGTCATGGCCTGAGTTAGTCACCCCGTGGGTATTGTTCCGTAAAGCAGGTGTTTTCCTCGGCAGCCTCAGCGGTGTGGTTGCCTGAGTCATGCTTTGGACAGAAGGGTGGGATGAATGCTTGATTACTTCCCTTTAATCGCCAGTTTTCAGTTTGCTCCTTCCTTCACATCTATTGAAAACGCGTACAAGTTTATACGGCGTGTTGTGCTTTTCTTGTACTCCCGTGTATGTTTGAGAATCTCCATGATAAATTCAAAAATGAAGTATGTAGCCGTCTCAGTTGCTTTCTTGGCATCTTAAAGAGCCTAATTTATTTGTAGTTTGATTTTTTCAGGGCAAGTCTCAGAAAAGGACATTTTATCTGACATTTGATTGTGTCCCAGACACTACTGTATGAGTTTCTAGCTGAATCATACGTCAGACGAAATAATACTCTCCCAATTACAAATGTTTCAGAATATCTGTAAAATCAGAACACTGAGCCATATTTCAAAGCCTAATAACGAAATTAATTTTTAATCATCTTTTTTAGATGATCAACTTCTATCAGCATAGGTCACCCCCTCTAGAATCCTTTATTTTTGAAGACTCGTCTGGCCAGATGCTAGCGATGCAGAAAGTGATTGTTAGGCTGCGCGTTGGCGCCGTGCTGCGAGGCTGCTCTGACGTGGCCGTGTGTCCCCCAGGTACAAAGAGGAGGCGCAGCTGTACAAGGAGGAGCACCTGCGGAAGCGGCAGCACCCGCACTGCTACGTGCAGTACATGATCGCGCTCATCAACAACTGCTGGACCCTCAGGTGAGCGGGGGCCCTGCGGCCGCGGGGCGGGGGCGCTCGGCTGCGGCCGCGGGGCGGGGGTGCTCGGCGGCCTCACCGGCCCTCTGTCTCCTCCTCTGTCTCCTCGCAGAGAATCCATAGTCAGTTTGAAAAGAAAGTATCTGCAGCATGACGCGGACGAAGGCGTGTCTCTGAGCCAGCCGAGCATGGATGGGCTTCTGGACGCCATCGCTGAGGAGGGCTGCAGCAGCCTGCTTGAGGAGGTCTTCCTGGACCTGGAGGTGGGCGCCGCGGGCCGGCTCCCCTGGTGTGGCGTCAAGGAGAGCCCCTTGCAGGAAGCGTTAGAGACCAGAGCACTCAGCAGGTCACAGGGTAGAAGCTGGTATTGGAGAGGAGACTGGTTATGGCCATCAGCAGATTGTTGCTTGAGGGCACGAGCTGGGCTGCACGCCCGTCACACAGCCGGGCTCGGCTTTGAGCAAAGGCACAGAGCACAGCCATAAACAAAGTGCATTCAGGTCACAGCCAAGGCGTGGTGCGTGTTGAGCAAGTAAGTTTACTTCAGAAGGTATGAAAATGGCTCAGCATCGTATAGAACCGGCAGAAACCAGAGTGCATTCAGCAAGTAGAATCATGGTCATCTTGGGTCCTGCAGGGAAGGAGCTCCTGGGGTGATGGGTGGTATCATTTCATGACAGCTGTAACTTCCTCAGAAATGGTTTAGAAAACAAAGTGTACTTAAAAAGACAGCATAATAGAGAAATAGACAAGGGACATGAATAACCGTTTCCCAGAACAAGGAGTCATGTGTCCTAAGTAGGAAACAGAGTGCCCAGTCTTAACTGCTCTTCAAAGAAAAGCAAATTAAAACTGAATATTTTTGTTGCTTACCAGGACGGTAGGGATTAAGAACATTGCTACCACGTGATGTCGAGGGCATGAGACTCCTGTGTTCCGTGTAGAACCGTGAATCGGCACAGTTATGGGAGGGCAGTTGGCACGAGTTTTGGAGGGCGACAGTCGTCAAGGTTGTAGTTTGCATACTTTCTGACTAATAACTTTTAGTTTTAGGAATTTCACCTGCAAAAATATACAGATTCACTGCAGCATTCTTTATAATTGCAAAATGAGACATTTTAAGTGTTCATCAGAATTGGGTACACAAATTACAGAGCATCCATCCACACAACAAATAGGTGTAGTCAATAAGGGAAGACGTGTCCGCACAGATACCGCCCTTGCGTCTCATACAAGTCTTTACAGTTAAAGTACACATTTGCAGAGTTTCTGCGTGAGCATCGCTGAACATCAGGCGGGCGTAGGAAGGAGGCTCCAAGTGCCTCTCCCGATGACAGGCCGTCATGAGGGTGTTTTCTGTGGTCTGTGCTTTCAGCAACATCTCAATGAGCTGATGACGAAGAAGTGGCTGTTAGGATCAAATGCTGTAGACATCATCTGTGTCACCGTGGAAGACTATTTTAATGATTTTGCCAAAATTAAAAAGCCATATAGAAAGGTAAGAGTGTGGGGCACACATGTGGCCTGAGTCCCCTGGCATCTTATGTAGAATTTGGTGTCGTCAGTTCTTGGGTGGAAGTTCACGGGTGGTTTTGTGAACCCAGGCAGGTCGGAGACGTTGCCGTCTGAAGGTGGCAGAGGTGGGGGTGATGGGGCACGCACCTTGCTGTCCAAGGCCACGCTGACACGGCCGCAGACCCAGAACCCCATGGGTAGTGGGGACTTCCTCAGCAGGGACCCCTCAAAGGGCGGGTGGGGCTGTGGCCATGGCTCTGATGAGAGGCTGGGCAGGAACCGCAGTTCCCCCTTCACGTCCACGCTTGGGGGCCAGCGGGCGGCTCTCAGCACAGGGCCCACAGGAGACTCCAGGGTCCCCGGCCGTTGGGGTCCCCTCCAGGCCCCGTGAAATGCCCCTGTTCCCGTCTGGGGCTCAGGCAGCTTTCTGCGGGGGAATTCTCAGGGCCTTGGGTGGGTTTTGCTTTAAAATCAGCCTTTCTGTTTGTGGTTTATGGAAGTGTGAGTGGTTTGACACACAGAGCTTGGGTGCGGACACTTCAGGACGTGTCTCCAGGTCCTCTGGGCATCCCTGTAGACGCTTGTCTCATTTGTGAGCAGCGTCACTGTGTCATTTCATTTCTGGTTCTTGTACCTTCGTGTCTTCTCCTTGTCTCGCTGCCCTGGCTGGGACCCCCCAGCACGGGGGCATCTTTGTCTCATTCGTAAGCTTAAATTCTCCTAACCCTGCCATTAAAAGTGATGCTTGCAGGGAGACCCAGGTGTTTTAAATCCACCTGGTTGGTCGCTTCACAGCTGTCAGGAGCCTCTGGTGGTTAGAGGTCGGTGGGACCAGCTCTGTTCAATTTTGAATTTCTTGGTTTTTGTAGTTTTTGGTTCCACCTTTTATGTTTCTCAGCATCTGTCCTTTGATCTAACCGGGTGTGTGAAGTCCTTGGGGCTTGTGTCTCAGCCACTCCTGGTCCAGATGGCTCGCCTCCTGGAGCGGCCGGGAGCCCGCGGTCTCACTTGCTCTGCCAAGAGCCTGGCCTCCGCCTGAGTCCCTGCAGCTACCGGGTGTCGTCTCGCTTTGTCTTGTTTGGGGCCCTTGGGGTCCCCCTCACTGCCCGGCCTCCCTGGTACACGGAGCTTCTGGTGTCTGTTCTTGGGACTCTGAGGCTGCGCCTTGTGTCAGCAGAGTCGTGCTCGCGTGTTCGTGGGTGACGGCCAGGTGTCCGTCTACCTGTGGGTGGGCTCCGGAGAAAACCACGGCCTTCTCCAAAACTTCCCCAAACGTGTGGACTTGGGGCTCCTCTTTTCCCAGAAGCTCGTCACACCACCCCCAGAGACTGGTCGTTGACTAGCCTCTGTGCACGAGGTGTGGTGTGTGTGGAGCCCTTCAGCCTGTGAGGGGCAGAGCAGGGCCTGGCCCAGGGTCCCCAGCCCTCCCACTGAACCCACACCCCACACTCCTGGGCTGAGAAGCTGAGAGACGCGTGCAGGATGGGCAGGGCGAGGAAAATAGACCCGGATCCCCCAGGGGGGGCCCGTGAGTCACCAGACGGGTCTCAGTAAAGCGGGTGCCGCCCTGGCACCTGCCCCTTCGCCCCCGACGGGAAGCTGCTCTGCAGTGGGTCCGCGCCCAGAACGACGTGTCTGGCGGGGCTGCAGGCAGGCGTCCCCGCGGCGTACTTTATTCTGTGGGCTCTCTAGAATGGACGTGAGCATCCGAGGTGTCCAGGCAGTACCGACTTCCGGCTGCTGCCGTGCGGCTGGTGCGTCTGCCCGTGTCCCAGACGTGACACACGGTGAACCTGCTACAGTTTTCTAAGATAGAATTTGTAATAAAGACTCAGGTGTGCTTACTTTGTTGACTCTAAAATTTGTATCGATGAGAAACGGGAAGGAGCGCGCTGGCCCGTGCACCATGGGCCTGGACTCGCCTTGGGGCCGCGTGCCAGCTGACCCCGTTCTCCGTGTGCCCCGTAGCGGATGATCGCCGAGGCGCACCGGCGCGTGGTGCAGGAGTACCTGCGGGCCGTCCTGCAGAAGCGCATCTCGTTCCGGAACGCCGAGGAGCGCAAGGAGGGCGCCGAGCGCATGGCGCGGGAGGCCGAGCAGCTGCGCTTCCTCTTCCACAAGCTGGCTGCCGGGTTTGGTGAGGAGATGGACGGGCACTGTGACACCATCGTCGCCGTTGCCGAAGTCATTAAGCTCACGGACCCTTCTCTGCTCTACCTGGAGGTCTCGACTCTGGTCAGCAAATACCCAGACATCAGGTAGCGGCAGGGACATTCCTGAGGTCGCTGGGGAGAGGGAGGGTCCCGGGCATTAGGTGGGAGCCTCCCGGGTGAGTGTGGCAGGTCCGGGCTCCAGTGAGGACCCCAGATGCCGTGCGGACGGCGATGCGGGCAGAGTGGGTTTCAGAGATGACAGCGGTGCCCGCCAGCCCCACCGCGGGTCCCGGTTCCCGGTTCCCGGGCGTCACCAGGCCACAGTTGGTGCTCGGGCGCCGATGGGAGGGTGGCCGAGCAGACTGGTTTCTGGAGGCTGATCCTGTGCCGCGTGTAGGTGGAACCAGGGAACGGAGCCGGGCCCCTCCTGCGTGTGGGGGAAGGAAGCGAGGGGAGCGGCTCCCCGGCGCTGGCTCCCCGCCAGCCTTTGTGAACCTCCAGGAACCCTGCCGCCCGGTCGGGGGTCAGGGGGGCTTGAGTCGGCTTTGGAGGCTGAGTGGCCGCGGCTGCACCCTGACGCCCCCTCCCCCCCCCCCAGGGACGAGCACATCGGCGCGCTGCTGGCCGTGCGGGGGGACGCCAGCCGGGACATGAAGCAGACCATCATCGAGACGCTGGAGCAGGGCCCGGCCCAGGCGAGTCCAGACTACGTGCCCATCTTCAAGGATATCGCGGTTCCTAGCCTGAACGTGGCCAAGCTCCTCAAGTAGCCGGCGGGGCCCCCCACCAGGCGTCAGCTGCGTGTCTGGGGACGGCCTTGTCTCGGGAGAGCTCCCCCTCGCCTCTGTGCTGTGTACACACTTCTGAAACTGCTGCTCAGTCGAGTCTGGACTTCCGATGGGACGTGAGGGCTTCCCGCTGTGAGGGTCTCTTCCTGGTGATGAGCCAGCCCGCTGGGGTCTGGTGGGCGCACTGCTCCCTCCCTCCCTCCCTCCCTCCTCCCTCCCGTGGGGTCACGCCTGCCACCGGGTGGGTGTGGCGCGTGAATCCCCACCGCCTGCAAATCCATCTTACTTTTCCACCAAGTGAATTGCAGAGTCGCACCCTGAGTAAACGGTGAGCCCCGTGTGGTCCCTACCCTCGCCGCCGCCCTGCTGGACAGGTTTCTCGGCAGCCGAGCTCCGAGGGAACCACGGGGATGGCTCCAGCGTTCGCCCCGTTCCTCCTCCCGTGCAGGACGTGGCGTGTGCGGTGCTGGGCTGCTCTGAGGGTCCCAGTTCCTTCCTCACAGGCTTTCAGGACGGAAGAGTGGATGCTGTGCTCTTATTTCCTCCTCACGAGGGGTGAAAAATTCACAGGTGGGACTTTTTTCTTGAAGGATCAAAACCTAAATGGAGACATGAGGGTGTTCTTACAAGTGTTGCTCAGAAGAGACGTGACCTTCCTCGAGGCTTCTTGCCAGTGTGTTGTCTGTTAATACACACGTTAATCAGTTCCCTGTGTGACGAGACTTAGTGTCTAGTAGGTAGCGGTGCTCAGTACACAGTTTTTGAATTAATAAAGTCGAGTGTTAACAATCGTTAGTCATTGCCCCTTACGATAATGCAGATTACATTTATTTTTCCACTGGCTGAGAGAATTTTCACTCTGAGTTACTTCTGGAATAAATCCCGGGGTGGCTCTTCCCAACAGCAGACCCAAGTGCCCTGTGCTGTCCTTGCCCTGATTACACAGTGGTCACCACAGGGCAGGCAGGGCCCTCGGTCGCTGGGGACACCTGTGCGATGGTGGGCCCCAAGCTGAATGCCAGACGCCACCATGTTCCAGCGGGGCCAGGATGTGCTGGGAGGTGTGGTGAGGGCCACGTCCCGGTGGGTGGGCGGTGGCGTCCACACCGGCACCTAGGGGAGGGTCACCTCCAGGTCACTGGGCGAAAGGCTAGCAGGCACCCACACCGAAGGCCAGTGCCTGCCTCTTGATCAGGCTGCCACGTGCCCGGCGGGGGAAGTGGGTGCACCAGGACGGACAGCCTGCGGCCCACGCCGGAAGGCAGCTTCACCTTGTCAGGCCGTGGCAGACTCACCGAGTCTTGGGGCGGTTCTCCCTATACACTGCCGTTCAGTCGAAAAGCGTCTTTCAAGTCGGGAAGTTTCCAACTCTCAGTTTTACTCAGCGGGTTTCCAAAAAGCAGGGGAGAGGGGCGCCTGACCCTGTGTGTCTGTCGCACTGCCTGGCGTGCTGTCCCCCTGCACCTGCCCACGTACAGTCCACGCTGCCGTAACAAGGACACCCCACGACGGAGCCCGGAAGCAGGGGTTTCTTCCTTTCCCGAGGAAGTCAGTTGGGGCTGGGGGACAACACGGGGCTTCCAGCTGCCTCGTGTACTCTCCTGCGTGGGCAGCCAACGTGGGAAGAGTGGAGGTGGGGCACCTAAGCAGACGTGGCTGTCCCGATGAGGCGACGCCACGTGGAGACGGGGTTGTCGTGAAGCTGCTACCCGCCTAGGAGCACCAGAGGCTGAAGCGGCCCGAGGTGGCGCGGCCCTGCCCTCACCTGATGCCGATTCCCTGCAGTAAGTGGTGTTTGAAGCCACCTGCTTTGTGATACTTTCTTATCCCAGGGAGCGAGGGGAGCCGCAGGAAAGAGCCCCCTCCTTGCTGGAGTCTGTGCTTTCCACCAACATGGAAAGGGCTGTAAATTTACTGGGTAGGCTCCTCTTGGAAACAGTGTCTGTGGACTGCACTTGGACTTGCTGTTTTCTTTTTATAGTAAAATTAAAAATTCTAACTATTAAAGGCTGTCTCTGGCAGGGAGGCCCCAAGGATGACCTGCAGGAGATGACCCACAGCCCCGGGCGGCTCCACCTGGGGGACGGGGGTCTGCCCACTTGGCTGCCTCCCCCACCAGCCTCCTCTCAAGCCTGCAGAGCCGCCTCCTTGCCCCCCAGGCTCTGGACCCCGCTGTCCCCACCCACCTCTTTCCAGCCCCAGGCCCACGCCTGGGACAGGTGCTTGGTCCTCCCACTCTGGCCGGGTGGGCTGCCCCTGCCGCAGAAGCCAGAGAGTGGTGCATGTCCAGGCTCTGCTGAGGAGGGACTGGCTCCCGGGGCCCAGGCCGTGCCACAGCCTGTGCACTACCCCTGAGCCTAACGCGCATGCGGGCACACACGTACGCGCGTACGCGTTAATTTCAGGGCCAGAATACAGTCTGCCTGCCGAAGACGCTTCTTAAAGCCTCCTTGATATGAACTCTCACTTGTGAACAAAGTTTTCTCCCAAACGCCTTGAAACATTTTTAATGGACTTGATCAAGCAGGTGTCGTAGGGTCTGTGGTGGGCGCTGCCCAGACGCTGCCGACAGCACGTGGGGCAGGACTTCGATAAGGCACGTGGATTGTGATTCGGGTCACACAAAGCTTGCTTGACTAGACTACATTCACAAAACTAGCATTCACAGTCTTCACCACTCATAGCTTAAAATGCATTCCAATTCCAGTTTCAGTGCAATTTCTCCATTAAATCTCCTTTAACAATAGAGATCGATAATAGTACACAGTATGCGAGCACTGTAACTACAGACGTGAGAGTGACTCCTAAATTTGTGTACTTTCTGGTCTACCACAAAGTAGGCCAAAGTTCGGTATTAAATAAATAAGAATTCTTTCCTAATAAAAAATTTTACAAGTTTTCCTAAGGAAATACATTCATAAGACTGTTTACATTCTGTTTTACAATGACAAGAACAGCTAGGATTCTCATTTATGAAATGTATCCGCAGTACTAGGGTTTATAACACCGTGTCACAGACCAAACACAGTCTTTCAGGTTGAAATGTCCGGCCTGGAACCTTCACTCCACGATGCTGCACTCAGCTTGTGCCAGTCACAGAGAGCCTGCCTCCCATTCCCAGAAAACACTGGCTGCGGAGCCAGCCCAGGAGAGGTTGGCCACCTGCAGGCTTACTGTCTACTGTGTCGAGTGGCCGTCCAGAGCTGCTCTTCCCGGCTCAGCCTCTGGCCCTGCAGCCGGGAATCAGATCTGGGTCCAGCGGTCCAGGGGAGTTGTTAAGGCAGCTGGAGATGCCGGGCTGGCTGGGCTGTGGAGTCTGGACCGGCCAGCCTGCTCTGGGTGAACCACTCCTGCAGCGAGTGGACGGAGCATGTGCCTTGGTCTGTGTGTCAGACAAATGGCTGGCTTTTGTGCTCACAGAGTGGGTCAAAATGGCTGCGAGTGTGGGGACAAGTACTGCAAACCGTGTGTCACTCCTGTCCTGGTGACGGCTGAGCGAGCGGCTCACGTGGTGAGCAGATCTGCACATCAGCCTACAGACCCAGAAGCCACCATACTGAGACTGGGGTGTCTGCGGGGCGAGGGCTGGGCTCTGGGAATCTCAGGACAAAAAGGATGAGCAAACGGAGAACGTTTCTGCGGTTGTACCTACAGTCCCTAAGGTGACAGGTGGTTCAAAGACCTGGTGAGTGGACACGAAGATATCCCGCATCCCACCCTGGAGTCAGGGCTGCCCCAAGGTGAGAAGCCTGGGGGCTTTGGGAGAGGCCAGCCTGGCCTGGAGTCCTGGGTGGGTATCACAGTGGGCAAATCTCATCTGGTTTGGGTCTCAGTTTCCCCAGCAGTGATGAGAATGGACACCGGTGGCAAGAACTCAAGCACAGACTGTCCCTGAGTCAGGGGTGACTGTGGAAACAGTAACACACAAGTGCCGGCTCAGTTCAAATCCAGGACGGGACAGAGGGCCCACAATGGAGTCTCCCGGCAAGGGCACCTGCCCAGGCCTCCCAGAAGGTGGAGGAGGCTCACGGCCCACTTCCTGGCCCGCAGCGGCCTCTCTGCAGGAACCCTATGCAATGCCGAGGTTCAGGCCTTGCTGCACATCTGGTCCCCGGGGAGTCCAGCTCCTGTCCACCCCAGCACCCAAGTGGATGGGTGAGTGTCCAGGGCTACTCCAGGCGACCGGAAGACCCCTTGGGAGTGAGGCCATGGAGGGCACGACCCCAGGCGACACGGCCATGGGAGCAGATCCCCGGATGGGCGGCTATGGCGGGGTAGAGACCCCTGGAAGGCGAAGTCGTGAGGGTCGAGGTTATCGCCTGGGGCGAGGTAATGGGTGCAGATCCCGGGAAAGCCGCCGTGATGAGGGCGGAGACCCCCCCGAGGGGCACGGCCATGGGGGGGGTGGAGACCCCATGGGGGCGCGGCCGTGGGGGGGGGCGGAGACCCCGGGGGGCGCGGCCGTGGGGCACACCCCGGGGGCGAGGTCGTGCGTGCAGACCCCTGGTGGGTGGCCATCACAGCGGCGTTTCCTCCTGCTCCAGCGCGTGCGGCGGCGCGTAGCACGACGGCTGCAGCGAAGACAGCTTGAGCAACGCGGGGCGGCGGCGCGCGCGGGGCCGCTGGAAGGAGCGCCGGCTATGCACGCGGCGCGCCGCCGCCGACCGCGCGTGCGCGCCAGGTAGCCCGCGGCGCTCTGGCCCCGTCCCCGGAGCAGGCCCGGCTCCCGTATCGGGGTCGGGCGGCGCAGTGGGCGGGGCGTTCGCGGGGCTGGGCGGGGCCGGGCTCGGGGCGCGCACGCGCGGGGTCTTTTCGGCGGCGGGCTGGGTCTCGCGCGGGGACGAGCGTCCGGTCAGCGGCGCGTCGGAGCCGGTGTCACCTGCGGGAGAAGCCGGCGTGAGCGCGCGGCAGCGCGGCGCCCCCAGCCCAGGCGGGACCGGGGACCACACCCCAGGCCCGAGGAGGGTGCGAGGCCCGGAGGCGAAGCCGCGGGAAGAAGACTGCCCCAGAGGCGCCGGCCCTCGGGGAGCCCCCCTGCACTGCCCTCGGTGTGAGGGTCTCTCCTGGACTCACTTCTGTCAGGCAGTGGGCTCTCCAGGGCCGCGGGCCTTCAGGGAGAAAAGCACCTTCCCCTCCCCTGTGCCCCGCCCGCTCTGAGCTCACGTTCTCCTAACCGACAGCCTAAAACAGTCACGTCCTTCGACAGCAGTGATCCCCCACCCCGCTCGGTTGGAGAAGCAGGAAGTCAGATGGGTCTTTTAAGAAACGTGCGCTGGAACAAGAGGCTTGTGAGAACAGGCTTAGAAGGAGGCAGGCAGCTGCCGGAGAGAGTGTGCAGAAACTCAGGTCCAGGCGGGAGGAGGCGGGCGCTGCGAGAGGAGCAGAGGAGAGAGGCGGGGTTAGAGGGACCAGTTACATGGGTGTGGAGTTGGGCGGGGCGCGGGGCTGCTCCTCGGGGCCGTCGGCCAGCAGGAAGGAGTCCACGGACTTGCCGCTGAGGCGGAAGGGTGCCAGGCGGTGGAAGTTGCTGGGAGAGTGGGGGATCTGCACGCGGGCCCTCTGGGAGGGCACCACCGTCTCCCCAGGAGACAGCCAGGGTGGCACCGCAGAGAGGATGCCGGGGTCCTCGTCCGGGGAGAACACGGGGTTGTCAATTCCTAGGAGAAAGGGCAGCGGCTCATCAGCTCCCCAGGCACACCCAAGGGCAGAGGGGAGGGCGCTGCCCTGGCGTCAGACACCAGCTCTTCCGGCGGGCAGCCACAACCTGGAAGGTCACCTGGAAGGTCAGGGTCACGGGCCTTTGGGGGCCACCGGCTCTCGCTCTCCCTTATTTCAGAGCAGAGGCCTCGGCCTGCTGCCCACAACCGTGCGCCACATGGACCCAGCGCTCCACTGCCCGGCCCTCCCGCCAGTGATCGTTTCTGGGGTGGCAGAGGGCCGTCCCCTCACCTGAGGGGGAGTCTGTCGCTGCGTCCTGCGTGATGCTCGCCAGGAACTCGATCCCCCTGCTCACCTCCTCGGCATCATAGCTGGGGGCTTCCTCAGGGTCTGAAAGTTCCAAATCTGGTGGCAGGGAAGGGGCAGCATGAGGGGAACAGGCTGGAGGCGCAGATGACCTCGTCCCGCGCTCTTGACCGGCGCTCCGGACCGGCCTGCCGAGCCCGAGTGCTGTCGTTGCCTCCACCTCACCCAGCAGCCTCTGGGCAGCTCACGGACGGCGGTGCCCTCAGGGTCGCACCAGCACGGGGCTGGGCAAAGAGAACCACACCGGGGGTTCCCGCTGCCCCCCCCCCAGCCACACTTGGCCTTTCTGAGGACGGGGGCGAGCTGGAAGGGAGGGGCTGGGACCACGTGGCCACAGGGGAAGGGGATGCGGAGCCCAGCTCCAGGGCACTGCGCGCCAGAGCGGCTGCAGCGGGAAGAGCAGGGCAGCAGCCTGTGCAGGAGGGTCCTGCGTGCCGAGGGGAAGGGTCTCCCTGGAAGGACAGCGCTCTGCACCCGCCTGCCCCTCGCGCGTTCCTGAGTCCCCGCTGACCAGCGTTGCTGCCGCGGCCCAGCCGTACCTTTCTCCTTGATGGTGAGATCGTGCAGGGGGCTCACCATCGGCAGTTTCCCGTTGGGAATGCTGCTGTTTCTCTGAGAAACAGAAGGAAACTGCTCACAGCTCTGGGTCGTGCCCGATCCGCCTGTCCACCCCCCGGGAGACCCCCGGCCCTGCCGCCGGGGCACCCCCCTCGGTGAGGCTAGCCCAAGCATGGCGCCCTCACCCGCTTCTGGACGCGCTCCCTCTTGAGCAGCTTCGAGGCCTTCTTGTGCGGGCTGACGCCCAGCTTGGCCGACTTGAAGGACTCCAGGCGTCTCCGCATGGTCCGGCGGAAGATCTCCTTGTCCTGCGTCTCGTCCTCGTCCACAGTTAGCTCGTGTCGACTGTAGAGATGTTTGTACTGGGGGAAAAGGGGGGCCGGACAGTCACAGCTGGTGGTGTCCGCAGGGCCAGGGCTGCCCCCGGACGTGAGCCCGGGGACTGAGCCCCGACCCTCCCCTGCCCCCTCCCGGCCTGCTGGAGCCGTCTTGCACCAAGCAAGGACCCGCCTTGTCTGGGGCGGGGTGGGGGTGGGGGGCGCAGGGAGAATGCTGCCCCGCCCCTAGGCTCTGGCGGGAGGGGTCCGGGCATGCCCACCTCCTGCCGGGGCTTGTACAGGTACTGCTGCAGCGTGTGGTGAGTGGTCATGTCCTCCGTGTCGCGGATGCTCTGTCGCCTCTGCTCCAGGGACTGCATGTCCAGGCGCACCGCGCTGGCGTTCTCCCTCCTGTGCGGGGCCTCAGTGAGTGCACGCTGCGACGCACCCTGGGGGCCGTCCCCCCAAGGGCTTCTCGGCCTCCTAGCAGTGCACCCGCCCCTCCAAAACCCCGACCTTCTCTCCGGCACATGGCTGCCGGCGGGTGATGTCCAGAATAGCCCTAAGCTGGCCGCAAGCCCCAGTCAAGCACCCCGGCGGAGCAGAGGCCGGAGGCCTGAAATCCAGGACCGGTGGCCCTGTCTTTCGTGGCGGGGGAGGGGGCACTCCCAGTGAGGCCTCCGGCCTTAAATCTGCCGCCCGGCCCTGCCGTGCTGCCTCTGCATCAGTGCCACCACCAGCACCGACTGACACTACGGGGGAATCTGGTGCGGGGGCCCTGGCCCCCTTCCCACGCTCCCTCCGCTCCGTGCCAGGAGCCCCAGCGTGCCCACTGCTGGTGCCTGCGGCTTGGTCGGGGGGCCCGGGGAGCGCCTGGCCCGTGGCAGCCCTGGGGCACGTACAGCAGGTAGGAGATGGAGGCCTCCACGGTCGAGGGGCGCGGGGTACTGAAGTCCACGTTGACCATGTTGTCCGTGCTGGGGGAGCGGATGAAGGCCAGGGACCCGCGGCGCTCTCCCTGCAGGAGGTGGCGGCCTCATCAGCACCCACGGCCTGGTTGCAGAGAGCCGGGTGCAGCCAGAGGGCCCCAGCTGCCGCGAGGTGCTGTGCGCTGGCCCCCAGGCACCTTGCAGCCACGGGAGAGCCGAGGCCCTGGAAGCCATGGTGGGGACCGTGCTGGAGCTGGACGGCTCGCAGACGATCGTGCGAAGGACACGGCGCCTTGGTGCACCTCGGGGAGTGTCGGGAAGACACTACGAATCCCCCCGGGATTGGGAAGGTGGCCCTGTCCCCACTGGGGGCTCCAGACCAGCTGCCCTCGTTTACCCCAGAAGGGAATCCCCAGGCCTCCAGAATCAGATTAAAACCACACGGAGCAGAGCCCTGGGGCAACAGTAGTCACACTGCCGAGCGGGGTGCGGCGCCGTGTGCTGGGGTGCTCTAGGAGAGGGGGGTGGAGCCGGGAAGGGTGGCCGGGCGGGGGCCACCCCGCCACGGCAGAGCGGATGCTGCGGGCGGGCCTGCCAGAGGCCACCGCTCACAGGCACAGCCTGGGGGGACATGCCACCCCGTCTGGTCTGAGCAGGGAGGCGCCCACAGGCCTGGGTCACAGGCACTGACGTTGCAGCAGCGGGTGGAGGGGAGGCTGGCGCCCTGCTGGGAGCCTGTGTTACCTCCTGGGGACTGGAGGCCGCGGAGGGTCCCCGGGAGAGAGGGTGCGGCCAGCAGAGGGGGACACCCCCAGGAGAACACCTCCCACCTTCCCAGCCCCGTTCAGGCTGCGAGGCCTCGGAGGCGTCGCAGTCACAGGGGCGGGATTCGTGCGCTGCACGTTCTCAGCCAGGGTCGGAGGTGCAGACGACCGTCCTTCCAGTAGCTTCCATCCCCTGGCCTCACCCCTGCTGGAGCCTGGAGCTTGTGCACATTGGGGTTTGCGATCTCAGACCCACCAGTGCCACAGACTGGGGGCTGTGACATGAGCCATCCTCGGGAGTGCCTGAGGACCTGGGAGCTCAGGTGAGCTCGCGGCTAAGGCCTCGAGAAGGCCGTGCGTCGCCCGCCAGCTGCCCCAGCCCCACCCCGGGACCTCGGGGTGCAGGACCCCAGCAGCTGTCCACACGTGTGTCTGTCTTGCTTCAACCCCGACTGCAACAAAACGAGCAGATGAGACGTCTGGTACCTCAGCCACGTAGCTGATGGCGTCCTTCAGGTTGAGCTCGTGGAAAACATTCAGGATCCGGTCTCGTGATTTCTGGGCTGACCTTCTCATAAGGATTTTGCTGAGGAACTTCCTATCAAAATTGGACCACCTGGGGGGCCAAACCAATAGCTGTCAGCGCTCGGCAGGGCCTGGGTGAGGCCCCAGGACAGAGGGGCGCTGGTGGCGTTTGTGGGGAGCAGGGGCCCCCTCCCACCATCCGGACTCGGGATGGACCGTGTTTGGCTGCTGGGGCGGGACACCTTGATTTCCATTTCCTGTGACAACCACACAGGCGAGCTTTGAAAGAAAGGACGCAAACGCCTCCGTGCTGCCACCTGACCCCTGCCTCCCTGTCGTGTGCGTCGCTCCTACCTTCCTGTCACGGCAGCGTGGTCATTAGCGTGCTGTGCGTAAAAGTGGGATTACACCTTCTCCTCTAATGCCACGTTGCAAGCAGTTTGCCCGTGACTGCCTAACCCTCCAGGAAGATGGGTGGAGGGCGGGGTGGGCCGGCAGGGGCGGGGCCGGGGCTCTGGCTGCAGTGCCCGGGGTGCATTTTACCTGCACCAGTGGTAGGCTGGGAGAAGCCCCCTGAGCTCTCACACTTAGAGAACTAGCCTGCCCAGAAGGAGGCTTTAACTCCAACACAAATAGAATATTTGGGTTATTTGGGTCAGAAAAGGAGGTGGCTGGGCCAGACTTGAATGGGCACAGTGGACATGGGGGGACAGGGGTGCCCAGGGGGAGGAGGGGATCTAAAGGAGGGAAGGGGGTTCCCAGGAAAAGAAGGAGAGGGATTCTAGGAGGAGCAGTGGGCTTTGGGGGAGGAGGGAGCTCCAGCGGCCGAAGGGGCAGGAGGGGGAGGGGGGGACCCAGACAAGTGGGCAAGTGGCTTCTGGCGCCTTTGAGGGCAGTATTCTTAGGTCACTAGGGCTTTGTGGGGTTAGGGTTGTGGTGATGCCAGAGATTCCTTCTATAGCCTGGGGGTCCCGAGTCATCAGTTAACAGCCGAGACAAACGTGCCTCTGAATTTTCCTGTTGCAGTTGGGTCGGGGCCACTCCAGCCACTTACTTATCTCTGAGATAATTGTGTCCAATTTGCCCTGATATGTCCTCGATGGCTGAGAGGATGTGGTCAAAAGCCTTTGGGAGGAAAGGCAAGTGGGTCAGCATCACCTGGACAGACCCGTCCCTCCCCCCCTCCCCCTCCCTCCTCTCCTCTCCCCACTCCCCCTACCCGGCCATGCAGCTTCTCGTTGAGCTTGGGGTCTCGCTGTTCACTTCTCTTCACCTTCAGCCACTGCACCAGGGGCTTGATGGTCAGGCCCTAGAAGACAGGGCACCCGGACCCTGAGGCTGGGGCAGGCCCCACTGTGGCCCACCAAGCCAGCACCCACCCACACCCGCATGGGCAGGAAGGAGCCGCCCCTTAGCCAGGCTCCAGGTGGTCCGTGCCCACCTCCCGGCGGGAAGGAGCCCCTGCCACCTGCGGGTCACCGGACACCCTCGGAGGCCCCTGGCCGGCTCCTCAGATTAGCCAAAAGCAAGGCGATGTGGGGCCCTTCCCGGGCGTGTCTGGTCAATGAAATACTAACTGGGGTTTCGTTAACCAGCAAGGACCGAGGAAGGACGTTTTTAGGGCAAGTCGCGCTGCATCCCCAGTGGGGCCACGTGGAAACCTACAAAACTTCTCCTAGTTACTAAAATTATCAAACCCAGCTGGGCCTGGAGCCTGTGAGAGTGGGTCCCGCCCACTATGGGAGGGGAGGGCACAGTACCTGGAAGATGACAGTGAAAAAGATGACGATGATGGTGGTGCTGACGAACAGGTTCTTCTCCTTGACCTTGTTCTCGTCCAGAAGGACCACCAGGGCATAAGCCACGGCCCCGCGGAGGCCGCCGTAGGACATGACCACCTGGTCTATGATCTCCAGCTGCACCATCCGGTACCGGTTCAGAACCCAGGTCTGCAGGACGACACCTGCAGGGTCCAGCGTGCGCTCAGCACTTCTGGGAGGGGGACGCAGCCCTTCCATCCCTGCCGAGGCCCTCCTTGCAGCCGCATTCTGCACGTGGGACCAGGAAACTCCACCCTGCAGCCCCCTCCCCGCAAGTCCCTTTGTCCACTTTGGACCCAGGCCCCTGCCCTCTGGGCCACCAGCCAACCTCCGCACACCCCGCAGCTCTGCTCCCAGCAGCTCTGGAAGTTCTCAGGCCTCACTGTGACCACGGGTGGAACTGCCCAGCAGCTCCAGGACCAGATGCCACCTGCCCGCAGAGCATCTGCTCCCTGGAGCCCGCAGTTCAGTGACTGTGGGCAGAGCGCGTGGGGGCCACCCGGACCGCCTCTTGTCTCCTCCCCTCCCTGGCCCTGGGTCAGCGCCGCACACCAGGGACCAGGGACCTGAGCTGGGTGCGGGCAGCAAGGGTCCTGCCTCTCACGTGCCATGGTGACTGATGCTGTCCCCGAGTGGCCACACCAGAGTGAGTCAGTGGGAAGCCACGTGGGGTGCTGGAACCTTCCACTCTGACCTCTAGGTTGTCCTATTTCTGTTGTGAGGCTACAAGGTCGTGAGGAGGCCTGCCCCTTCACTGAGGAGGGCCAGTGGCCAGGCCAGCCTGAGGCTCCCCAGGGTCTCTTGAACCTGCCACTCATGGGGCTGGGGGGCTGGGGGCTAGGGGCAAAAGCATGTCCGGGGCTCCACAGACTCCCTGCAACCAATCCCTGCCATTGGCCGACTGTGTCCCCTCATCCTGCCACCATCCCCGTGGTCCCCATGCCCCCGTCATCCCCATCTTCCCTCCAGTGCCCCCCATGCCCCCCGCCCCCTCACCAATGGCCCGGTACACAGAGATGAAGACCAGTGTGAGCAGCACGAAAGCTGTGTTCCACTTCCAGATGAGAGGGTCCACGGCCGAGATGCCCAGGAACATGAAGATGATGGTCTCGGCCCCGCTGGCCAGCATCTTCATGGCGTAGCGCACCGTGGTGGCGGACTGCTCCGAGATGTTGGCTTTCACGTACTTCTGACAGCAGATGCCGCAGAAGGTGATGCTGCGGGACGGGCCGGCCCACCGTGAGGTCTCGGGCCGAGGCTCAGCTCCCACCGGACCCCCGTGGGGCTAAGGGCCCGTCTCCGGGCAGGCGGCACCTCAGGGCCTCTGCGGCGCAGGTAAACGTCCGCCCCACAGGTCAGCCCTCCTCTTCGTGAGCACAGGGCTCCTCCTAAGGACTCGGTGCCCTGCACTGGGCGTGTGGGCCCCCGCGCCCCGACGCTGCTTACGGCCTCTGGAGGCCTGGGCCCTGCGCTGCGGGGGAGCGCATTTTCTGTCCCCACCCCAAAGTGGGCCAGCTCTGTCCCCACCCCAAAGTGGGCCAGCTCTGAGACTCAGAGCCGCCGGGAGGGGCTGCGTGTGGGCCCTTTCTCTGCTCAGAGCAGGTGAGGCAGCCCCTGACAGTTCTGTGAAAACACCAACTCCTTACTGGAAGGATGAAATAGATCAAATTCTTGGCGCCCACAGTGAGCTCCCACTCAGCGTGGGGAAGTGGGCCAAGCAGAGCTGGCGGGGGATGGGCCACTCCTCCCCTGGGCGGGTCTGCCTGGCGCGTGGGGGCCGTCACCCCGCCCCCCAGGGCCCGGGACCCCGAGGCTGTGGCCCACCAGCAAGCGAGGACTCACGCCAGGATGGCCGACAGGGACAGCATCTCTGACGTGAGGTAGGACAGGTAGGAGAGGACGAACACGAAGCCGGGCTCGATGATGCGCACGTGCTTGGTGAAGCGCGTCACCAGCGAGAGCAGGAAGGCGAAGACGACCCCCACCAGCGTGCCCCCCAGGCTCACCACGAAGAAGGACACTGCAAGGGCAAGGACGCTGCCGCTGGCCCCTGAATGGCCCTTTGTGGCCGCGGCGTAGGCGAGCTGGCCGCCGGCCTCCGGACCGCTCCTTGTTGAGGTCTCCCGCTGACCCCCCGAGGCACCGGCAGCTCAGCGAACAAGAGGCTGATTCTCTCGGAGGACAGAGACAGGCTGGGCGTCGGCTCCAACCTCCACAGGGACAGCTGGGGAGGGGACAGCCCTGCGCCCGAGGGAGGCCTGGCTGCCCCCCCGTGGAGGCAGCACTGCGACCAGGAGCCCTTGTGCAGAGCATTGGCAGCAAGGACTGGGTCCTGGGCCCGCAGGGACAGCCCACTGTCACTGTCCCTGCCCAGAGAAATGCCCGGGACCCCCAGGATACGGGATCCACGGCCTCCTGTTGGGCCTGATGGGGCGATGACCCTTGCCGGCCAGGGTGCCTGGGGCCTGATCAAATCGTGCCAGTGAAACACGTGGGGGAGGGAGGGACCTGTGGCCGAGACTTGGAAGTGGAAACGCCGTTTCCTCCCCGGGCTGTGGGTCCCAGGCCGTCACAGACACCGCCCTGAGGGGCCCATGTTCTGGAGAAGAGACCGGCCCCAGCTCTCCCCTGATGCGTGGCCCCGCCAGTCACCCACCTATTCCTTTCGCGCAGTCCACGCCAGTCACCTTGTCACCACCCAGCGTCACGAAAGATTCGAACACGTTGTACAGGACCTGGGGGGACAGAGGCAGACGGGACACCATCAGCCCTGCCTCGGGCCCCAGGCCCTGTGGAACTTGAGCTGAGTCAGAAGACTGTGGCAGCCGTGTGGACGGAAACCGAAAACCCCCAGGAGGAAATCGTCCCGGCAGCAGTGTGGGGTCTGGGGGCAGGAGAGCAGCCTGGAAGGAGCGAGAACCTTCAGAGAAAACCTGGCCTTTCCCACCGTCGGCTAAGCAGGGCGACCACGAAGCCAGCCCAAGGTGACAATCCTCGACTTCATTTCCCAGGACAAACCCAGAGTTTCATCGTCAGCGACTTTGTTGCGATGTTGGGCCCTGACTGTGGGGTGGCACCCGGGGCATCTTTGCCTGTTGACATTTAAACCTTATCCCGCCAAGACGTTGAGATGAACACCCAACACCTCATCCTAGGCCTCGGGAGTGGGCGCTGCCGTGCTCTCTGAGCTCCTAAATGATGCGGGGGCTCCACGTCTGGGGCAGGGGCCCAAGGGGCAGCCCGGGGTGGGCTGCAGGGCCCTAGGGAAGAAACCTGTCCCTGTGCTCCCAAGTCTGTGCTCTCCAGCGGGGGAGAGGGCCCTCAAGGGGCGGGTTGCAAAGCTGTGCTCCCAGAAGGAAACCCACGCAGTGCCGACGCACAGGGACTGGGGGGCGTGGCGCAGCCGTGAAGGCCACGGGACCAGACCACAGCCGCCCCGCTTCTTTACGGGAATGGGGGTCCTGGGGAGATGAACCTCACAGAGGGGTCAGGTGAAGAGCTCCCTGGCTCGGGCAGAAGTTCCCGCTTCTACGAGACACGAAAGCATGGGGCTTTAAGAGCAAAGGGGAGACCGCACGTCTGCTGTGTCTGCGAATCCGCGGGCCAGGTGCCAGCGGGCTGGCGCTCAGACGCTCCGCCGGCCGATGCGGGGAAGGCAGGCGGCTCTGCGCTGCCCCCGCCCGGGACCTCACTGCCCCGGAGCCCGCGGCCCGGTGTCGCGGAGGACGCCGACGTCCAGTCACAGCCGCCTCCCGTTTCCTGCACCTCTGTCCACCCCGCACGGAGCTGACGTGGGCCCCTGCCGGCCGCCAGGGTCGCGGGCTCCCAGCAGCGCAGCTGATTCCCCTCCGTGGTCCCCGTGAGACTGTGATCGTCCACCGATTCCACAATCAGGAATGGGGGCCCCAGCCGGGGCCCAAAGCTGGGAACAGTGCTCGTGGGATTTCAGCAGCAAAGTCGCTAACTGCGAAGGTGTGAAGTGGGCTCTAAGAACCAGACAATCTGACTAAAGCCGCCGGTCATTCTGAGTTAGGAGGCCCTGGAGCAGGACAGCGCGGCAGAGGCGCTGGCGGGGCGCGCGCAGAGGCCCCGAGAGGCAGGTGCCTTCCTCCCGCTTGCGCTCACCACGGTGACGGCGTCGTTGAGCAGCGACTCCCCGAACACGATGATGAACAGCACCTCGTTGACGTGCACCTCCTCAAACACGGCCAGGACAGCCACTGGGTCCACGGCGGCGATCAGACTGCCGAACAGGAGGAAGTCCAGCAGCCCGATGTTCAGGTCTCCTGGAAGACGAGGGGCCGTTGGGGGGAGCCCGGGGGGCAGCCTCCCAGGCAGGAGAGCCGGGGGGGTGGGCAGCGTCCCAGGCAGGAGAGCCGGGGTGGGGGGGCAGCCTCACAGGCAGGAGAGTCCTGGTGGGGGGGGGCAGCGTCCCAGGCAGGAGAGCCCGGTGGGGGGGAGCAGCCTGCCCTCCTCCCTGGCGGGTCAGTCCACCACCCACCAGCCCTGCCAGGAAGGTCCCGGGACCGCACTGTGGGCTCAGGGCCGCCAGGCTGTGTGTTCCAGTACCTCATTTCTGCCACGGCCTTGCCCACCTGCAGGGCCTGTCTATGGCCCAGAGCTTCTGGGCGCTGGGCCGCTGTGCCCAGACGCCCCCCAGGTGACCCTTCCTCGGAGGCGCACCCTGGCCTTGGGCCACACCTCCGAGCCTGGAGCCCGGCCGCCGCTCAGCAGAGACCCACCGCTGCTCTCCAGGCGGCAGGGCCCCGGCTCTGGCTGTCCCCTGGGCGCTGCTCTGCTCCATGACCTTGGCTGACACCCGGCCTTGACCAGCTGTGTCACAAGGGCTGAGCACAGGCCTCAGACAGCTGTGCGCCCTCGAGGAGCAGGAATGCCCGTTCCAAACCCCAAGACCTACCCTTGGGCCCGGGAGCTGGAGGTGGCCCGATGGCCTTAGATTGTCCCAACTGCCTAAGGCGCCGCCGATGAAAGCAGTCTAATCGCACCCACACGGCCCCTGCGGCTCAGGCGCCTGGGAGGCCTGGCCGGGCGCGTGCGGCCTCACGCCAGCCTTCGTGGGCTTCCCGGCCGGGCCTGGGGGTGATGCCGGACGGCAGCGAGGGCTCGCGGAGGCGCGTGCTCCCCACGGGGTGAGGACAGAGTCCCGAGGTGACTCCTCCCCACGGGGGACCTTCGGCCCCTGTTTCTTAATAGTCTTGTCACTGCGACTTCAAGGTAGGTCGTGAGCCCCACCGTGGGGCTCGGGGGTGCCCTTCCTTCAGTCAGAGGGCCTGGCCCTGGGTCTGGTTCAGCTGGTGGAAGTGTCTGAGGCCAAGGCTGAGTGTGGACTGGCGCCCGGGGTGCCGACACCCACCTCCAGTGGTCCCCGATGCCAGGAGCTCAAACTGCAGAGCCCGGAGGCGAATAGGGGCGGCCGTAGCCACGCCGGGACGGGCTGCATTTAGGGCTGTGCAATCGGGCACATCTGTGCGAGGCCTCAGGTGAGCCCAGGCCCCACCTGCTCCGGTTTCCCCGGTGGATAATGGCCAGCTCCCAGGTGGGTGGGGTGCACCTCTGAGGTATGCCAGGGCCGAGGTTAGTAACCAGCCGGCAGGAAGCACCAGCGGGGGTGGGGGAGCAGGAGACGCAGACGCCACGGTGACAGAGGAGAAGCTGGCGCGGCTCTTCCCTGCCGGTTTGCGTAGAAATGACACCCAAACCTTCTGCTCAGGTTCAGGTTTACCTGGGCTCCACGATCGTGGGACTGGGATGCCAGCCTCTGCCACAGGGGCCTCCTCCTCTTTCCCTGGCCTCTTGGAGATGGGGGGACTGAGGCTGGACCCCATCTCCCCGCCAAGGGGGCGGGACAGCAGCTGGGTTGTTCCCACTGCGCCACCCACTGCCTGACCTGGTCGGACCAGACTTTACTCCCAAGCGGGACACGTGTTTCGGCCTGGGGCCGGGCGTGGGCTGGCTACTGACGACTTACAAGCCAGGAGGGGCACGCGGCCACCGGTGACATCTCTTGATGACCCCTAAGCTCACCGTCCCCCCTAAGGTCTGTGTTCTTCGTCCTGGGCTTTCTTAAACGAGGCTGCCTGGAGCCCGCCCTGAGGACCCCCCAGGACCCTCCATGAGCCCCCGGTCGGGGGGCAGTGCCCACTCACCCATCAGGCCGCTGCGGAAGACGCCGTAGAGGGACAGGCCAGTGGTGGCCGCGTTCCACACGGTGCCGATGACGGCGTACAGCAGGATGGTGCCCAGGTTGCCGAAGAAGAGGCGGTTGGGCATGAAGTAGCCGGCGTCCAGCACGATGGGCGGCAGCAGGTAGAAGAAGAAGACCGTGGGCGTGAGTGAGAAGGAGGCGATGTGGTCGGCCGCCAGGACGATGCCGCCCAGCACCAGGCCCAGCACGATGAGCAGTGCGCTCTCGGGGACGACGCTGGTGACCTTGTGGGACACGTGGAAGCCTGCGGGGTAGGGAGGGGTCAGGGGGGCCGGGACCCCACGGGGGGGCAATGGGGGGTCTGGCCACCAGGCCCAGCACGATGAGCAGTGCGCTCTCGGGGACGACGCCGGTGACCTTGTGGGACAGGTGGAAGCCTGCGGGGTAGGGAGGGGTCAGGGGGGCCGGGACCCCACGGGGGGGCAATGGGGGGTCTGGCCACCAGGCCCAGCACGATGAGCAGTGCGCTCTCGGGGACGACGCCGGTGACCTTGTGGGACACGTGGAAGCCTGCGGGGTAGGGAGGGGTCAGGGGGGCCGGGACCCCACGGGGGGGCAATGGGGGGTCTGGCCACCAGGCCCAGCACGATGAGCAGTGCGCTCTCGGGGACGACGCTGGTGACCTTGTGGGACACGTGGAAGCCTGCGGGGTAGGGAGGGGTCAGGGCGGCCGGGACCCCACGGGGGGGCAATGGGGGGTCTGGCCACCAGGCTCAGCACGATGAGCAGTGCGCTCTCGGGGACGACGCCGGTGACCTTGTGGGACACGTGGAAGCCTGCGGGGTAGGGAGGGGTCAGGGGGGCCGGGACCCCACGGGGGGGCAATGGGGGGTCTGGCCACCAGGCCCAGCACGATGAGCAGTGCGCTCTCGGGGACGACGCCGGTGACCTTGTGGGACACGTGGAAGCCTGCGGGGTAGGGAGGGGTCAGGGGGGCCGGGACCCCACGGGGGGGCAATGGGGGGTCTGGCCACCAGGCTCAGCACGATGAGCAGTGCGCTCTCGGGGACGACGCCGGTGACCTTGTGGGACACGTGGAAGCCTGCGGGGTAGGGAGGGGTCAGGGGGGCCGGGACCCCACGGGGGGGCAATGGGGGGTCTGGCCACCAGGCCCAGCACGATGAGCAGTGCGCTCTCGGGGACGACGCTGGTGACCTTGTGGGACACGTGGAAGCCTGCGGGGTAGGGAGGGGTCAGGGCGGCCGGGACCCCACGGGGGGGCAATGGGGGGTCTGGCCACCAGGCTCAGCACGATGAGCAGTGCGCTCTCGGGGACGACGCCGGTGACCTTGTGGGACACGTGGAAGCCTGCGGGGTAGGGAGGGGTCAGGGGGGCCGGGACCCCACGGGGGGGCAATGGGGGGTCTGGCCACCAGGCCCAGCACGATGAGCAGTGCGCTCTCGGGGACGACGCTGGTGACCTTGTGGGACACGTGGAAGCCTGCGGGGTAGGGAGGGGTCAGGGGGGCCGCTGGTCTGGGGGCCCCTGGAGCTGAGGCCAGCACCGCGGGTCATTGGGCCCAGGGCCAGGTGCGGAGCACGAGTGACCGCTGACCCCTAGCGAGCCCCCTGCCAGGGTGGCAGAGGGGGGCGGCCCAGGGCTGGCTTCCGGTCCTGGGGCTCGTGCTCAGTCTTTAGCCGAACGTCTCCCCAGATTAGACATTCCCAGTGGACCTCGGATCTCAATCTCCTCTGACAGCCGCGGGGCCAGCGGGGCAGGAAGGTGCCGAGGAAGCAGGCGGCCCTTAACAACGGCAACAGAACTCAGCCCCTGGGGAACTCGGAGTCCCAACCCCCCCCATTCCTCTATAGCAGCCGGTTACCAGAACATCTCATTAATCTGCAAAACGGGTGGGTGACACACAGGCTGACTTCACACCAGATGCTCTTGCTTGGAAGGAAGCCCTGGAAACCCGGAGGAAATGTGACTTGAACTTTTTACCCATTGAGAAAGAAATATATACACACACAGTGTGGACGGACGGGCGTGCCGTTCCGACCTCTGTGTCTGGCGCTGTGGGACACACACCTCTGTGCACGGCGGGGCCTACTGAGCGCTCACCTGTGTCCTGCACAGATGCCCGTCTCACCTGCCCATGGGGGTCTGGGGGCGGTGGTCACCTGTCCCTCATCCCAGGCAGGTGGGAGACGGCATCTTAACCTGACTTCCTTATCCTGAGTGAGGTTTGAGCGTCTCTTCCCAGTTGGGAGAGATTTCTTCCTTTTCTGTGGACCTGCTGCCGCGTCACTGGGTTATCAGACTTTTCTCACCGACGGGCAGCTCGTCACGCACCGGCGCAGGTGTATCTTCACTTTCAAAGGTGTGGTCACTTAGCTTCTTGTTCATGTTTTGCTACGTGCAGATGTCTCCTGTTTACGTAAATCTGTTGGTCTTCTGCTCCATGGCTTCTGAGTTTTGTGTTATGCTTTAAAAAGCCCTCCTTTCTCCTATGTTTTCTACTGAAGGTTTGATGTTCAATTTAACTTTACTTGAATTTCACAAAGAAAATATTTAAAAATAGTCCTGAAACGGAAGGACCTGCCCAACTCCGGAGAGAAAGGCTCCCGAAACCCCGCGAGTGAGCGTGGCCCCTCCAGCCCCTGTGGGTGTCAGGACCCCACCGTTCCCTCCGCCGCAAGGCCCTCGTCCAGACAGTCTCAGCACCCGTCTCCCTTGGGGGCCAGAGGTCGGCACCACCTTCTCACGTCTGCGGGTATCTGCCCGGCTGCGCCCCTAGCCTCCCGCAGACCCAGGGGACGGGCCGGACCAGCCCGGTTTTTACTTTACTCTTCCCATGTGGTCGCCAGTTTGCTTGCTTTTTCTGTCTGGTTGTCAGAAGATGTTTTGTCTTTGAGAGCATCCTCGTAGCAAGGGTATATCTTAGCGCTGATTCTCCTCCTTCCTCTGATACGGGGGACGTTGGCTCAGCCTGCATTTCGAGGAGGCATCCCCATCCCCGCGGCAGCCGGGCCGGCTCCTCGAGGGCATCGCGCTAACTACGTGTGTGCCGCGCGCTCACTGCTCGCAGTCGGTTCCGGGCAGACTGCGGAGGCCCGTGGGGTCCAGCGAGCGTGCGGGAGGAGGGAGTCAGCGGCGGCCTCCACCTGCCTGCCACCCACAGTCTCTCAGACCGTCCGTCCGGCCGGTGCTTTGCCTCCAAGCCTTCGTCTGGCTCCTGCTGTCCCGAGCTTATTGCTCAGCTCTCCCCGTGTTAGCTCTTTTCCAGTTTTCCCAGCTGGGAAAACGCTCTTGACATCTCCAGCACCATTTTATTGTCTCAACTTGAGCTCCTGTCTTACTGAATCTGTGTTCTGACCCTTGTCTGTGACGTAAAGCTCCACGGAGACTTTCCTTCTGTTTCTTGGGTGACGTTTTATTCCAGGGGGTTCCTCCCTCCCTCGCTCCCCCCCCGCTTCCGCGTCAGTCCCTGCCGCCCCGTGTCACGCAGCTCCGTCCGCATCCTCTGCCTCTCAGGTGTGGGGGGAACGGCCTGACGCGCACTTGCGGCCTGTGTGGGTCCACGCGCCTTCCCTCGAGCGAGCGATCGGGGCGGACGGCGCTGCCCCTCCCCTGTGGTCCGAGGTCGCTGGCATCAGGTTGGCCCCTGGCTCCTGGTCTGTCTTTCTGGTCTGGGGGGAGGGGGAACAGCAGTGTGCAGGGGGCCCCATTCTCCGTCCTCGCCCAGAGCTCCGGGGTCTCTGCTTCATGGGAATTCTTCACGAGCCGTCCTGCCAGCTGGGCCCGGTCAGGCCCGCAGGCGGCTCTCCCGTGACCACCATCAGACGGCAGTCCGCATTGTAATGAGCTAATTAAACTGAAGACTGGATTGATCTTAAATGGCAATCTGTTAGTGGCTCAGCCATTAAGCCCATAATGGGCGTTTTAGGAGTTGGTGGGCCAAGCTCCAGGTGCCTGGGCGCCCATGTGTGCCTGAGGACGCTGTCCGCCAGCCGGGAGGGAGGCCGCTCCCGGTGGGGCAGGTCCCTGGGGGCCGGACCCTTCCTTCGGCCGCGGACTGTGCATGGTTAGGACAGACAGTCACGCATGTCGCAGCTTCTGCGAGACGGCGGGGATGACGGGGTGGAGACGGCGGCCAGAGCACGTGCTGGGCCCCTCCTTCCAGCATCCGCGGCCCCGGACGGCCGGGTCTTCTGAGGAAGCTGTGAGGACAGTGGAGGGGCTCATCGCCGCCACCCCTTGGCACCCCGGCCCCTGCTGGGGACACCTGCCGGGGGCCTGCTCGCCAAGAGACCCCAACGGCAGCGCGGGTCCTGATGTCCCTCCCAACCTTCGCCTCCTTTGCCTCCAAAGACAGAAGGGCCCGCGAAGCAGTTCAGAGCAGCCACCTCGGTACCTTGGGCCCTGCAGCTCCGGGGCCTCCACGTCCGGCCAACCCAGAGCCTGGGCCACGGACATCGAGGGCCTGTGTCCTGGGGCCGCGCCCCTGGGAAGCGAGTGGCGGGGGCAGCCCTCCCCATGGGGCCCGCATTTGCTGGGAAGCCAACCCTTAGGCTGGGAGGGTGGAGGCCGCCTGAGGCCTCGAGGGACTCCCGCGCCCTATGTGTAAAGGGCCCACGCGGGGCCCAAGTGCACGTCCGCCACGGGGCCAGAGCCAGGCCGAGACCCACGGGCAGCAGCTTCACGGGCGACTGGGACCCCACAAGTGTTACGGGTGCCGATGCAGGGAGCACGTGACACACACCCGGGACCCCGCAGAGCGCCAACGACCGCAGGAGACAGGACACAGTCTCTGTGGAGCACAGATCCAGGGGCGCCGTGTCGGCAGGGCCCTGAGGAGCCGCATGAGGCCAGGCCGGAGCTGCCCGCCCGCCGGGCCTCCCAACAGGGACTTGCGAGCCCACGGGTCTCTGATCGCCAAGGCCTGGGGAGTCACAGCTAATTAAGCACGGCTGCAGGACGGTAAGAGCAGAGACACGTGTGTTTACTTCTAATTACAAACCCTCGGACTGACGGTAAAGGTCCGGAGGCCCTGCGACCAGCCCGCCGTTCTGGAGGGGGCCCTGGGCAGGGCGGGCACCGGAAGGTCGCTGCCAATGGCCCTCACGCCCCTCAGAACGCGGCCGGGAGCCCGGGGCCCAGGGTCAGGCCCTCTGTGGCCACCGCCCCCAGGGACTGCTCGGCCGGATTCAGCTGAGTCCACGCGATGCAGCGGCGCAGTAAATCCCTTGGTTTTACTTTAACACACACGAGCCTCCGTCAGTCCAGCTCCGCTTCGAAGTAACCAGATGAACGGTGAGACGCTTCCAGCAGAAGGATGGGAAGTCACTGGGACGCACAGGGGAGCCCCCTGCTCGGGGGGACGAGCGGTCTGGGTGGGACCTGAAATGTCACACACTCAGGGGCAAAGACACACAGACACACCCATGCAGTGACACACACAGGGACACAAGACACAGTGACACAGGGACACAGAGACACACAGACACACACAGTGACACACACAGGGACACACACAGGGACACAAGACACAGGGACACAGAGACACACAGACACACACAGGGACACAGACACACACGCAGTTCCCAGCGCTGACTCTCCAGCACTTTCTACAGTCACGCCGTGGAGTCCCCGAAGCCCCTCCCAGGGCAGGCACTGGCCCGAGGACCCCCGTCCTGTGCTCAGAGACATCCACCCAGATGCCATCCCCTGCAGGGCAGGCAGCAACCACACAGCAGGTGTGACTGGTGATGTCACATATAATTATATACATTAATGATAATAATTAACGAGCGCTGTCAAGTGAAGCCATGAGTGAGTGGCCTGGCCCCAGCGCCAGCTGGGTCTGCAGCCGCCAGCCCCACTCCACCCACAGTGCCCTTCTCCCCAAGGGGCTTTTCCATCCTTCTTCTGTGTCAGCCCGCTCCTAAGTGCTCCACATACAAGGAAGCACACATTTTAAGCTTTTCTTTCTTATGGTTTCATGATTGGCTCTGACTTAAAGACTTGGGAGAAGAATTCATGACAATCACACCTCATGGATGGGCACCAGTGGAGTAGCTCCCATTGTCTCAGCAATGGACCCACTGTCCATAGTTGTCCAGCCAACTGTCCTCTGGGTAATGACCATGAGCTCTGGAAAAAATACCCACAACAAACACAACACTGAAGAGAGAGTAAATGCAGGCAGACGCCAGATGGGCTCTACACTTTTCCTTGTTTTTTTATGGCTTTTTTTCAGAGGGCAGGTCCCAGCTGGGGCCATGCAGAGCAGCTAAAACTCAAATAGAAACCTACAGTCTGACTGGATTGCAAAATCAGAGGCTAGAGGTCAGGGCAACCACAGGAGCTGAAAAGAGAGGGGGGAAATCCCAGAAAGGAAAGAGCCTGAGAGGCCAAACCCCAAATTCTGTGCACGATCTCTTGAAATCTCTGGCTGGTCCTTGAATTACACACAAGAGAGGCAGGTCCTGAGCTGCCAGCAGAAGCTAAAATTCAGAGGTTTCAGCTGCTGTCACCACAGGGAGACACATCTGGAGTTTTGGTCCAGTCCTGGCAAAACCACAGTGTGGCAACAACACCCACCACAAAAATCAATGCTCTCCGGAGGAACGTAACGGAATACAGAGTCTCTACAATGTATCAGTCATAGTGTCCTGGAAACAAACCAAAATTACTAGACATATGAAGAAACAGGAAAATGGGATCCATAAATCAGTGGAGACCTCAAGATGATCCAGATGTTGGAATTAGCAGACAAGGACGTAAAAACCGCTATTAGAACCATGCTCGAGAATGTAAAGGAGAATATGCTTGTAATGAATTAACAACAGTAAATCTCAGCAGTGGAATACAGCAGGATTTGGCAATTTTCTTCTAAAAGAGCCACATAGTAAATTAGGCTTGTGGGCTACACATGCTGTTTTTCAGCTACTCAGCTCTGCCACTATAGCACAAAACAGTCGTAACATACATAAACAGATGAACACCACTGCGTTCCAATAAAACTTTATTTACAAAAACTGGTAGCCAGCCCATGGGCATGGTCTGCTGGCCCTTGAAATAGAAGAGATCTAAAAGAACCAAGCTGGAATTCTAGAATTGAAGAATTCAATCACCGAAATAAAAAAGTCACTGGATAGGCTTGACAGCAGATAGAGGTGGCAGCAGAAATGATCCAGTCTGAAGAACAAAGAAGGATAAGAAGTAAACAGAGCCTCCGTGGCCGGCGGGACAATATCAGAAGAAATTGGAGCCCTAGAAGGAGAGGAGAGGGCAATGGAGCAGAAAACAACCTGAAGAAGTAATGGCCAGAAACGCCCCCAATTTGACGAAAGGCATCAATTTATAGACTTGAGAACTACTTCAGATTAGATGATTTCTATTTCTCTGTCTTCAAGTGAAGCTGAGGGTCCAGGGCAGGTAAGTTTGGGTGCGGGAAGGGCCTAAAAGCTGCAGGTCAGAGGTGAAGTGGGCGCCTGGACTTCGGGGTGAGCTGGGTGGGGTCTGGGGCCAGGCTCTCAGAAGAGGAGAGCTGGGCCCAAGCAGATCACCACGGCAGAGCCAAGGCAGATGGTTCACGCTGACGGTGTCAGTGTAATGACACACAGGGCGTGACTGCTGCAGGTAGCTGCTAATCAGGTCACTGAGACCTGACTGCACAGAAGAAGTCATTGAACTTGAGCTGCGACAGGCGCAGCAGCGAAAACAGCAAAGGCAGGTAGAGGTAAGGTCTCCAAAGCAGAGTCACACAGATCCCGGCGCGGGGGCCACACAAACCCCCGTTCTCTGCGGGAGGTGTGAGAAGGGCCCCAGGATGGCATGTGCTCGGTGACTCTGCTTTCACAGAAGGAGGAAGCTGGAGGCTGCTGGCCCTGGAGGCTAAACAAACCAGGAAAGGCATTCTTCAAAGTTCTAGGATTTAAGAACATAAAGTTAGTTACATCACAGGGAGCCATGGTGGGGGGAGAAAAGTCTTGACCTCGGTGGAGCTGCTGGCTGGCTGGAGGTTTGGAGGCTGACTGCAGTGATCCAATTCACTGAAGTCCACCGGGGCCAGGATGCAGGATGCCCCACTCTGGCGTGGCTTCGGGGAATCTGGGAACAGATTTCCTGCAGAGGGGCAACGTTACATCTCGCTGACCTTTATACCTTCGTGTGAAAAATTTTCTCTGAGGATGTCTTTTGTGCAGATAAAGTGTGTGGGCAATGTCCCAAGGTGTCATAAACCACGTCTGCCATTCACGTGGCTGCCGGATCACCGCAGCCCCTGCTATCAGGGCGCTCCCAGCACTGGCCCCGAAGCCAGGACTTTGTCACAGGCCACTGCCCAGACCCAGAGCAGCAGGAAGTGATGGGACTATTGACTTCTGATATGGACACCGTGCTGCAGGGGGCAAAGGGCTCCCGAGGCGGGGAGACCATCAGGGGACCCTGCACGGGCACCGGGTCTTGAGAAAAGCTGGACTGAGCTATGTAAACTGTCCCTGGGGGCGAGCGGCACAGCCAACACCCTCACTGGGACTGCTTTGCACCCCCAGGTTCCCATCGTTTGGCCCAAATGCATGCAGGGGGGTCAGGACCAAGGGCAGGAGCTGCCCCCCACCCCATGCTGGGGCCACCCAGAGGAACAGCACCTGTCGGGGGGTCAAGAGACAGGGTTTCTGCACATTCGAGGGCCTTCCGTTCTGAGGGACCTGTGTTGCTGGTCACCAGCAAGTTATTATTTTATTCCTTTTAGACTTGGTTCCCTTATCATAAGATGACAGTCTAGACCTTTCTGGGCTGTCGTAAAGATGAAAATCAGATTCCTGCAAGCCCGGTGGAAACAAAAGGGCAGTGGTGTCATTTATTTTCTTTATTTTTAGATTTTTGGCCAGGCCAGCAGGAAGGGGGGCGGTCTGAAGACGCTGGCATCCTGGCCTCCCCACCCCTGCAGCCCCCGCGCTCCCTGCTGGGCACCGTGAGGTCGGCCCCCATATGCGCGGACCCAGCCTGATCAGCCCCCCTGGGGGTGGGGCGTGGGAGGTCTTGGGCTTGAAAACCAGCGGCCGAGTCATGTAAAGCAGGGCAAGTGAGGAAACACTGCCGGGAGAGGCAGGTCCACACCAGGAAAAGGAGCTGCATCCTAGGCCGAAGGGTGCAGGCAGTGATTTACGAACTCCTGTTTATATGAGAAAATACGGGAGCAGAAACTAAAAACTCAACGGACGGACCTCCCTGCTGGTCCAGCGGTAAAGAATCCGCCTTCCAAGGCAGGGGACGCGAGTTCTATCCCTGGTCGGGGAACTGAGATCCCACATGCCACGGGGCAGCTAAGCCCGTGTGCCATAACTAATGAGCCTGTGCGCCTCAACTAGAGCCCACGTGCTGCAAACTACGGAGCCCACGCACTCTGGAGCCTGCGCGTCACAACTACAGAGACGCCTGCGGGCTGCAACGAAGAGCCTGCATGGCGCAACGAAGATCCCGCGTCCGCAACTAAGACCTGACAGCCAAGAAAAAAAAAAATTAAAAAACCCAACAAAACTCAACAGAGGTGTTGGAAGCTGAAGTTAAAGGATCTCTCAGAAGACAGAGGAAAAAGATAGAGACACCAACGCAGGAGAGGACATTCAAGAGTAGAAAGAGGACGACACAGGTTCTCTCAGAAGGAGCTAGAAGAGGGACAGAGGGAGAGACATGGACGAAGCAGCCACAAACGTCTCCGGATGAAAGGCTTGTGCTTCCAGGGACCAAGCTCGACAGATGAAATGAGATCTGCCTCAAAGCACATCATTACTGGGGAGAGGAGCGGGGAGGAGGGAGGGGAGAGGGGCGGGGGTCCCCAGCATGAATCCAGTAGGTCATCAGTCTGCTCAGGACGGTCGATGTCACCCTCCCCTGCACAGCCAGTCCCCAGAGGAAGGGGGGAAAGTCACATTTGATGGAGAATGAGTCCACCAAAGAGGGGCTCCCCAAGACAGAAGGCATGGGATGCCAGGCGGGGTGCCCCGTGGAGGGCAGAGTGACGGGAGGGCCGGCGCTGTGTCTGGCAGAGGGAAGCCCAGGGACCTGGTGTCGGGGGCAGCAGCCCGCAGGGGTCTGGGGCAGGGAGTCACTAAGTACATAGAAAATAGCACCACCGACCCCAGACAATAATTAACTTTAGGTAAAACCAACGGTTGTGCAGGAAATGGAACAGTGATCCGTGCTATTCCAGGCTACGTCTCGTGTCGTCATAGCAGTGTATGGCACTGAAACCTTGGTGGGAACGTCAGAACTCAGGGAGCAACACGTGGGTGGGGGCAGGTTCCCCACATCTGGGAAGCTCACATCACAGCTCCTTCCCGCCTCGCCCACCTCATGTCTGGTCCCGGCCAAGATAGCTTGAAATGCCCAACACATGGCAGCAAAGCCAGGAGCCACAGGGCGAGCACACTGGCCTTGCTGGGGGCGGGGCCGCAGGGCAGATGCTGTGTTCCCAGGTGACATGATTATCTGAGTAGAAAACCCCAAAGAATCCAGAGGAAACTCCAGAGGAACTAGTAAGTGATGATAGCAAGCCTGAAGGATATAGATTGTCAATTGCTTCCTATAAACTAGCACTGAATGTATGGAATTTGAAATTCAGTACACAATACCGTTTACATCAGCACCAAAAGAACACACGCTTAGGTATAAATCTAACAAAATATGTGCTGGGCCTGTATGAGGAGAACTTCTAAACTTGGATGAAAGAAACTGAAGAAGATTTAAATAAATGGAGAGAGAGTCTACATTCATGGAGAGGAAGACTCAATACGGTCAAGATATCAGTTCCCAACGTAATCCACAGATACAATGCAGCCCCAATAAAAAATCCCAGCAAGTTATTGTAAGTGAATATCAAGAAAGTGATTCTCAAATTTACATGGAGAGGAGGGAAAAGACCCAGAACAGCCAAGGCAACATTGAAGGAGAAGGACCGAGTTGGAGGACGGACGCCACCCGACTCCAGGACTTACTGTGAAGCTACAGTAACCGAGACTGCGGTGTCGGGGACGGAAAAGACGTATAGATCAACGGACAGAACAGAGCCCAGAAACAGACCCTATAAATGTGGTCACTGACCTTTGACAAGGGAGCAAACACAACGCAACGGAGCAGAGACAGTCTCTTCGACAAATGGTGCTGGGACAAGTGATGTCCACACAGAAGATGAATCGAGACCTCACACCCTTCACAAAAATCAACTCAAAATGGATCAGGGACCTAAAATGAAACTACAAAACTATGAAACTCCCAGAGGATAAAACAGGAGAAACCTAGATGACCTCAGGTCTGGAGATGAGTTTTTAGACCCAACACCAAAAGTATGATCTATGAAAGAAAGAACTGGTAAGTTGGGGTTCCTTAAAATTAATGAAGTGTCTGTGAAAGCTAAGAGAATGAGAAAAGTCATAGACAGGCATGAAGTATTTGCAAAACACACATCTGATAAAGGATTTGTATCCAAAATATACAAACAACTCTTAAAACTCAATCAGAAAACAACCCAACTGAAAAATGGGCCCCAAGTCTAAACAGATACCTTACCAAAGAGGAAGTGCAGATGGAAGTTAGGACACGAAGAGACACTCACACCACGCGCTGTTGGAAACACACACGGAAACAGCACCACTGCTCATCCTCCACAATCATTAAAGTCCAGGCACTGACCACACCAACTGCTGGTGACGACGTGGAGCTCCAGGAACCCCAGTGGGGATGCAGAAGGGCGTCGCTGCTCTGGAGGACAGCGTAATAGTTTCTTACAAACTCAACACACTCTTACCACGTGATCCAGCAATTGTGCTCCTTGGTATTTACACAAATGAGCTAAAACCTTATGTCCACACAAAACCCTGCACACAGATGGTTATAGCAACTGTATTCATCATTGTCAAAACCTGGAAGCAGCTAAGGTGTCCTTCAGCAGGGAAATGGATAAACTGTGGTCCGTCCAGACAGTGGAATATTCTGCACCAAAAAGAAGTGAGCCATCAGGCCATGAAAAGACGTGGAGGAACATGAGATGCATGTGACTGAGTGAAGGAACCCATCTGAAAGGCTGCATCCTGTAGGATTCCAACTCTAGGATATTCCGGGAAAAGGCAAGACCATGGAGACAGTAAAAGCCTCAGTGGCTGGGACTTCCCTGGCAGTCAGGTGGTTAAGACTCCGCGCTTCCAATGCAAGGGGCCCAGGTTTGACCCCTGGCTGGGGAACTAAGATTCCACAAAATAGAAATAAATAAAAAAGTAGATACACGTCATTAGACATTTGTCCACACTCATAGACTGTATGACACTGATGGAAATTTAATGTAAACCTTGGACTTCAGTTAACAATAACGTATTGATATTGGTTCATCTATTGTAACCAATGATCCGTGTCAGTGCAAAATGTTGACAATAGGGAAACTGTGTGCGTGGGGGGGGAGGGGAATAGGGATGGGAGTGCAGGGAACTCTCTGGACTCTCTGCTCAATGATCCTGTAAATTTACAACTGAAAATATTCCGTGTACTAATTTTTAAAAGCCAGCATCTCTGCAGCCGGTGGGCCTAGCGCTGGGATGTGGCCTCAGGAGGCCAGGCCAGGGATGGAGGTGACACACTGAGTACGAGAAGGCGGGCTGGGCGGGCTGGGCAACACGCCTGCTTGTCACCCAGAGGGAGAACCCGGTGCCGTCAGCCTGCATCTTCCCGCCAGCGTCAACCATCCGTCCTGATTCTACTGCACCAACACGACGGGAAGGCTCCCCCAGAACTTTTACAAACAAAAGCCCCACTTTTTACTGCAAAGGGTGTTGTCGCCATCCACAGGGAGGGGTCCCACGGACGAGCAGAGTGAGGTCCGGAACCCGGGACGCCAGCCCGGGAGGGGGCCTGCCCACTGAGGGGTGTGCGGCGGGGCGCCCAGGAGGGCAGGGGGTGAGGTAGGCGTGCGCGAGCGTGGGTGTGCGCGAGCAGGGACGGCACCAGCTTCAGACACCAGCTCTGGCGGCCCCGGCGACGACGGCAAAGCCAGCAACGTGCCGGACCCGCGGTCCAGCGCCGGTCAGCCCTGGTGCGTGGCAGTCTCAGACCTTCGAGTCTGCGGCGCAAGGCGCTTCGCTGAGATCCGGGAGCTCCGTTCACGCGCGACTCGGGGCGAGAGGACCTCCCCGGGGAGAAAGTCCCGCCGGGGGCGCCGCGGCCTCGCTGCCAGGACCAGCGTCCTCTCCTCACCCCTGCGGGCCTCTCCCTGCTCCGAAGGAGGGGCCCCGACGACCACCCGACCTAGGGTCCTCGGAGCCCGGGGGCTCCACGGGAGGCGAGAGCCGAGGCGGCGAGCCCTGCGACCCGCCCCTGCGCACACCCCGTGGGCCCCGGTGGGTGGGCCCAGGCCAGGCTGCCGGGAAGAGGTGCAGGTGAGTGCACGGCTGCGAAGCGGAGGACCTTGCTCCCGGACAGCGGACGATCTGTCTCGTTTAACTTTAACTTCCCACAGTCAGGCCGTGGGGCCTGCGTGGATTAGGCTGAGAAGAGCTAAGTGCGGGCCCCGGGGCTCCTGCAGGCGGGGGTGGGCGGGGATGCGGTGGTCCCACGCGCTCCGGGCGGCCTGTCCTCAGAGGCGGCCACCGCGGGCGCGGGGCTGGGGCCAGGCCTCCTCTGAGGACAGGCCGTCCGGGCAGCCGGCCTCCTTCCTGCTCCTCTCCTGGCTGCCTCGGGCCCCCCCCCCCGAGATCCCGTGGCCACGGGCCACGAGCACGGCTCAGGACGGCAGTGACTTGCAGCTGGTGGCTTGGGGGGGCGCTCACTCCACCTGCCTTCCAGACATGTTCAGCTCATTAACACTGAAAGGAATCTCTCCAGATCGTGAGCAAACCAGGATTGTAAATGGAAAGCCCGCCGGAGCTGCTGCTCGCGTGCCAGTTCCCTGGGTGCCCTTGAGGGCCAGGTGGGGGTCTGCGGGGGCTGCAGAGACAAATTCCCCTGGTCTCTGCCCCCCGCACCAGCTGGAAGAGGCCGGGGGGACGGGCGTGTTGGGAAGAGGGTCCCAGAGCACTGGGCCCGGGGGGGCAGTCGGGTTGGACTGTCTCCCCCGGTCTGGCGAAAGGAGCCTGTCCTCGCCCCTGGGCGGCCGGCCACGTGTGCTCACCCTGCATCTGCCAGGCCTCCCTGGGGCGCACTGGCGGAAGGCAGAGGGGGTGCGGGGCCAGGATGTGCTCCCCTCAGACCCCCAAGGCAGGCCGTGCACAGGGCTTGGGGCTGAGGGCGCCCTTGACATCGGAACGTTCTTGGTCCTAGCAAGTTAATGAGTAAAGGATTTTGACAACAGACGCCGCATTCGCCATCCAGGGCCTTCTCAGAAGCTTAAAACTGCCCTCCTTTTGTAGTCTGTCCCCAGGAAGGTAGGCTGTATGGGGTTGGGGGGAATGAGCGGGGGACGGCTGGACCCTCACAGCCTGCACGTGGGTGTGTGCCCACAGGCCCCACCTCACACACTCACCCCTGAGCCCTGCTCTGTTGGCTAATTATATTGCTAAACGGTGGTCACATGACCCCCCCTCCCAAATCCTAGCGACACTGTACTGGAGACCCCAGCACCGAAAGGGTCACCTAACAGCCGGGGTTTGAGGTGCACCTGCCTGGGGCCGACACCAGGTCACAGAGAGGTCACTCCTGGCCAGCTCCATGCAACACCCTCTCCAGCTGGGAACTCACTGGGTAAAAGCCAGCACCTTGCCGAGTCCACAAAATCATTCTCATCCCAGGACAGGTGGGAACCGGGAGGCTGCAGGCAACAGGTGTGTGTGGGGCAGGACTGCCCAGTCCCCTCCTTCCCCGGCATTAAAGGACACTGGCCCCTGCCCTTGCTGGTGCCACAAGGTCCTGGCTCCCACTGTCCACCTCAGACTTAGTGTCTGTAGTTATTGTGTGGCTGTCTTGGCATTTTCGTTTTCATTCAACTATTGTTCGTTGACCTCTTATTAAGGCCGGGTGCTGTGCAGGGTAACTAGTGTTCACAGAATGTCCGCCAGCACCTGTTTAAGTCTGCGCCTGAGGGAGATGCTGAACCTGGCCGTGTCCCTGCTGAGGAGGCTGAGGTGTCAGAGGGGACAGCAGCTTGCCCTTAGCAAGGCCATCACAAGTCCTCTTAGATGCAGTAGCAGACCAGGCAGGTGCAAGAGTGTGGGGGGCCCCGGGGAGTCCTCAAATTCTGTGAGGTTGCAGGCAGCCTCCAGGAGCCTAGCCGGGTGGCGTCTGCTCAGGACAGCGACCATCTGCTTCCGCCTGCTGCCCGCCCTGGAGACCCACAAGCTTGGGCCTGGTCCCTGCCTCACCCCAGAAGCTCTGATTCGAGATGTTTGGGCCGACGACCCCCAGGAGACTGAACCGGACTGAGAACCGGGGGTCTCGCCAGGCTTTCCAGAAGCTGATGAGAGTCTGAGGCCGGCGACACGCCCACCCCAGGCTACAAGGCAGCGGGTCTCCGTCCGGATTGGCAACTGAAGGAGGAGGATGAAGGTTTTGCTGCCTCAGGATGTGGAAGGGTTAGGGTTAGGGTTAGCAGTCACACGTGGAGGTACCCTCGCACGTTCTGCTCGGTTACTGAGTTACTGCAGGTGCTGCGTGGGGGTGACACTGCCTCCCGGAGAGCCTGGCCTCCGAAATGGCCTGTGCAAAGTAGCAGGAGGGAGGCCGTACCCCTCCCACCGCCGCCCCCAGGCCTGCTCTGGGGCCCTGCCCTGGGGGTGCCTGGCGGCTTCTGCAGCAGAAAGGCCTCTGTGACCCCAGGATACAGCTCTCGGGGGGCCAAGCCTCCTCCCCCACCGGCAGGCTCTTCCCAGCACGCCCCTGGGAGCCCAGCTTCTCCTGCTGGAGTGGGGCCCGGGGGTCTCCTCACGGCCCCGTGTGCTCCTGCTGGCTGTGTGGGGTGAGGACAACGTGAGCATGACCAGAGCCCCAGGCCTGTCTCACCCACTCCTCACAGACCCTGCTAGGGAGAGGGTGACCCAGAGGCACGTGAGGGGACCTCAGGTCCTCAGGCCCCCAGCATCTGGGGACTAGATCTTAGTGCCACAGGTGACACCCTCAACCCACGGGCACCAGCACACACATGCAGGTGCGAAGGCCTCTGGGCGGCCCTGCCTTAATGGGTCCACAGCGAGCACCCAGCGCGTGCGGGCCACGTTCCGAGGAAAGCAGGCTGGGAGGCTGCAGGCCCGTGTTCGCTGTGCCCCCGCATCTAGGGCCCGCTACACCTGAGCAGAAACAGAGCCCCGGTGAGCTGCTGGTTCCCACCCTCTGTGTGGTTCCAAGAGCTGTGAGAAGCAGCCGCTTCCAGCTTTTATGTTGGGCCTTTCCCAGCTGAGAACTCAAAACCAGTTGGACTTTGGCAAGAGAGCTAAGCAGGTGGTGAACTCATCGGAGGCTTCCTGATATACCCAGGAGGAAACGGAGCCTGGCCCTCGCCCTCCAGCCCGCGGCCTCCTCCGCGAGCACAGGGTGGGCCCTAGAGGACCCTGGTCTGCCCCCGGCCCTGGAGGCTGGAGGTCCAGGCTCACAGGACGCCCTGCAGAGCCGACAGCTGGCCACCCCGCCAGGGCCACGTCTGTGCAGGAAGCAGAGGGTTCAACCGGGGGCCTGGGGTGACTCAGCTCAACACCCCCCGAGTCCACAGCCTCCAGCCTGTCCCACCTCTCCACCGTCCGGCCCTGACCACCCCCCACCGCAGCTGGAGCGGCCCTGACACCTTCCCACCCGCCAGCGCTGGGGCCCCGGGGCTGGCGTCTCCGCCCGGCCCTGCCTCCGCCAGCCCTTCTTGCTCTGCCGGCCCCTCCCTTTGCAGCCCATCTCGATCGACTGCCCCGCAGAGGGGAAGCCCGCACCCTGGCCACCACCTGAGCCCTCAGCCTGGACTCTGAACCCCGGTGTCCAGCAAACCCTGGGGCCTCTCCATTCATTCTAGAACCGATGAGCGAACGCTCAGCTCACAGATGTGGACCTGAGGTGCGGCCAGCGCCAAGGAAAGACCCCTGACAGCTCCAAGGAAAGACCCCTGACCTCAAGGTGTTGCCCAGTGCCTTGCAGTGGGACCTCAGCCCTGGCCCTACAGGCGGGGTCCTGGCAGAGGCAAGGCAGCACCAGGCCCCTCCCTGTCCTGGGACGCTGGGGGCGCAGAGGCTGGAGCAGCGCGGCCTGGCTGGGCCCTTAGTGCTCAGACACCTCGTTCAGAGTCTCCGGAAGGCAGACCTGGCTCTCCCTTCCAATCCTCGAGCAGGTACGCACCATTTTTCCGGCTTGTCTGTCCTGAACATGCTTATGGGGAGAATCTTACAAAATCAGAGGGATTTTGCAAACATTACACACCACCACGGGGCAGCTCAGCTCAGGGGGTGATGGGTCCGACCCACCCTCATCTCTCCCTTGGGGTCCTGTGCTCCCCTCCCAGAGGGGTCAAGGGTGCTCGGCCCAGAAGCCTCCAAGGCCCCACTTCGCTGGGACGCGTGTGGCTGGTGGACCCGCTGGCCCCTCACCTGCCACCCCTCTCCTGGGGGGCTTCCTCAGCTGCCCCGCAAACATGCCCCCATACGGCCACCTCAGGGCCTCTGCAGGGCCGTCTGGACCCTGGAAACGTCCCCCTAACCCTCAGGGCTCGTTCCTCCCCACCTGCGCTATTCCCTTCTTTCCCTGTTCCGCCAGGACTCGACGCATGCACCCTGCGGCTGAACTCGCCTGCTCCGGGGGGTGTGACACACCCCGAGGGAGGTCTGGGTCTGTTTCGTGGGAAGCCGTGTCCTCGTGGCCTGCAGCAGTGCCGGACACGTGGCAGCATTAAGGTTTGTAAGATGAATGTTAAACCAGCGCTCAGAGCCGTGGCCGCTAAAAATCAAGCCTTGCGGCCGCACTAATAGAATAAATCACACGTTCGAGCCCAGATGTCGTCCCGGGCCGGGGACACTGCGCGGCTGGGGCCCGAGTCCAGGCTCCGCCCAGAGGGCGTGCGGGCGTCTGTCTGCGGGCTGCGAGCGGACCCGCGGGCCTGTTCTGCCCTGTCTTGCTCCAGGAGGCAGGACTGGGTGTGAACTGACCGACTCAGCTCGTCAGGGAGCTGCTTCAGGCCGGGCCTCGCGCGGGCGAGCGCTCCCCGCCTCAGACCTACAGCCCACGGTGCTCCAAGCTGATGCGGCCTTGCCCTCGGCCTGCGGCGGTCACCGGGTGTGCCCGTGCGGCAATTCCGGTCGAGAATCTGGCTAAGGAGCTTAGCATCTCGAGGGTCTGGACGAAGCTCACACCACCGTGGAGTGTCCGCTCCCTCACCCACTCACACGCCTGTCCAGCCACCCGTCCAGCGCGCGTCCGGCCGAGCACACGCGTCTGCACACACACCTGCAGGAGCGCTGCCAGGGCAGGCCGGCCTTCAGGCGCTGGGGACACGCGGGAACGAACAGACGCAGCCCCCGCCTCTGCAGAGCTGACCTGGTTGAGCCCAGACCCCAGTGTTGAGGGGGCGACCTCAAGACCCCAGTGGGCTGGAGGGTTCTGAGCTCAGAAGAGGAGGGGGGAGAGATGCTGGTGGGTGGGGCTCCTGGCCTGGCCGCAGGGGGGACGGGGGTAGCGGCCGGGCTTCAGCTAGAACCCAGGGAAGCCAGCAGGGCCACAGCCTCACACCCACGGGGACTTGCTGCTCCCGTGCCCGGCGCTCCCTGGGCCTCTGCCACCCCGCCAGTCCCCTACCCATCCCCCCCCCCACTAATACTGTGCCTCCCCATCCCCACCCGGCCCACAGGCCCCTGGAGCTCAACTCCCCCAGTCTGATGGGCTCTGTAGGCAGGGCTGGGTGGGGACGGCCTCTGCAGGCAAGGTGGTGGGTTCCGCCAACACCCCTCTTCCCCCTGCCCTGGGCAGATGGAGGAGACAGACTTCACAGTATGAAGAAGGGATGGTGAAGGGGCAGGAGACACCGAGCAAGGTCAGGAAGGAGGCTGGGGGCTGGCTGGGAGCGAAGGTGCAGGCGGGGGTTGGGCACAAGGCCACCCCAGTGGAGCGGACCTCACGCCAGGAAAGCGCCCAGGCGCCTCCAAGGTTTCCTGGTGCAGGGGACGGGGCACCACTGTGCCCACCTCCGCCCAGGGAGGTCACCACCCACTCTGGGCTCCAGCACAGAGAGGGCTGGAGGAGTCCCTTCTCAGAGGGAAGGCAGGAGGCGTGGAGGGAGCCCGGGACCACCAGCCCTGACCTGGCCCACCGCACACTGAGCCCCCTGCCCCACTCTGCCACGCGCTCCTGGGAAAACTTGCTGTCAAAAGGGACTCAGACGCTGGGAAGAAATAAACGTGAGGCCGATGAGGCACCGGACTGGGAGAGCCCAGCGGCAGGTGTCAGCGACCTTTGGGACTTGCAGCCTTGGGAACACTGCTGTGATTCTCTTGGACCGCGGGAGTGGGCTGGATGGGAAAATCCCTGGAGAGTTCCTTCTGCCAAGCAAGCAGGACTGGGGCTATCAGCACTTCCCAACCTTTGCCCCTCTTCCTCAGGATACTCCACAAAGGTACCTTAGCTCCAAATGCAGGGGACTGTTTGACAGCCCGTGGCTAATTCTCCCACGGGCAGTTCCTGACAAATGAGACTTTACACTTTCAGCACAGAATGTCCCTCCCATAGACACTCTTGGGAGAGGTCTTGGTTCCAAGACCTTGGATGATGGGTCTTGACTCCATCTGTCCTGCCAGGCTTGGGGTCCACTAGGGCCCACTGACTCGTCTACTCCTGGGAGGATGGGGCCCACCGAAGACTCCTGCTGCTCATGCTGCGGTGTAAGGGGAATTTGGTGGGAACAGGGAGGAGAGCATGGTGGAGGGCGCCGGGGAGCCCACAGGAAAGAGGGGCAGGGGTTGGGTGCAGCGATGGGGGTTCTGGTCTTAGGACCAGAGCACATGGAGCGAAAACCACAAGCTTCTGGTGTCAACCCAAGGAGGTAAATATTGTCCACCACTCCCCGACAGCCTGGGAGCACAACCCAGGGCAGACACCCAGCGCCCGAAGGCTGAACTTCAGAGAAATCCACCGACGTGGCAGGTGCTCTGGACAGAAGCCATGGGTGTCCCAGCACCCGGGGGCTGTGCCCCTCCCCTGGCAAGGGCTGGGGCTGGACCAGAGGAGAAGCCACAGTGAAGGCGCTTTGCAAGTGACGGGCATCGGGGTCTAGGGGCCTGGAGAGCAGAGTCTGACCTGATAAGGCAGCTGCTGACACGTGCAGCCGAACAGAGCGTGGCCCCAAGGCCGAGCTCCAGCTGGAGCACAGGTGGGAAGAGGGACCTGCGTCTCCAGGAGCCAAGGTGCTGCAGTCTCGAGGGGCAGAGCGGGTAAAGTGTGCAGACAGGGTCGCGCGCGTGGCCCTAAAGGCCCTGGCTACTCCCCAGGGTGCCCGGGGACCACGCCCGGCTTCTGCTGGTCAGGAAAGACACACCCCGCCCCCCGCCGGGGTCTCTTCCTCCAAGACTGGGTGAAGAGGGAGGGGGTGACCGAGCACGGAACAGAAGCACTCACAAAACCCCGGGGGCCATGGGGGAGAGGCCGAGGATCTAAGAGGACCACGGCCGCTGGGCACGCCTGGGCCAGCGCCACCCACCCCAGCTGCTTCCTTCTCTGGGTCCGGGGGGACCCACGGGCTCCGGGCTCTTCCCGAAGTGTTCCTGCCGGGGTGTGGGGGCAGCCCCCTGCCTCCTTGGGGGTGGGCTCTCGGGGGGGCAACTTAGAGAGAGAGGAGACGGAGAGGGAGAGGAGAAACAGCAGAGACGGCGAGTTCCGCCTGCCCCTCTGGCTCCGCAGCTCAGAAGCCGAATCACCGCTCCCAGCAGCTCCGGCCAGGAGTGAGCGGAGCCCTCAACCCACCGGCTCGGCGCCAGAGCACGACACACGGGGTCTCCCTGGCGGCCTCCAGGAGCACCTATCCCGGTCACCCGCCACCTCCAGGCTGTCCCCCGAAGCCGCCTGGACCCCCACCCCCAGGTGGGCCCCGCCCACCGCTGCCACAGCTTCGCCATCCCGCACGGCCGAAACGCGCCCACCCAGCCCACTAGACGTTGGTCCCAGAGGAGGCCAGAGGAGGTGGGACAGGCTGAGGGAGAGGGAGTCCAACCTGGGCCAAGGCCCAGACTGACCCTGGTGTGAGTGGCTGCAGACTCGAGGCCCCCTGGGGAGCACACGTCCCACCCGCGGCCCCAGGGGCAGACACTCCCCAGCGCAGGAGGGTCCTCAGCCTCGGCCCTGCGGGCCCAGCCGGGAGCTGTGGGGCAGCTCCCCCCCTGGCTTCATCCCCTTCTGCATCTCCTAAAGATGCGACAGCAGGTAGGGACCCGGCAGGCCCAAATGCATCTGCGAATAGGGACCCAGGGCCTCGGCGTCTGTGAGCTCCGCAGCCACCCCTGTTCCTCTTCTCCGGCAGGTGCGGGGGGGGGGGGGGGATGTCTGTGCAGAGACACCTGCTGGGCTAGAGGCGGGGTCACGTGAAGCCCATGCTGGGCCACCCGGAGAGCCTTGGGGACCTGGGCAGGGGCAGTGCAGTGGGTTCCAGAAGACAGGGGCATGGCTGGGAGGGGGCTGGGCCTGGGGAGGGTCCCAGCTTGCTTTCTAAGATGGGAGAACGGAGTCCCTCTGTGCAGCCTGTTCATGGGCGAGACCCTCTGCCGTCACAGCAGGACCCTCCAAGTGCAGGACAGCGTGGGCAGCGTCGGGGCCAGGCCTGGCCCAGGGCAGCTAGGCCGGCCCCATGGGTCTTCTCTCCGGGGTCCTGTTCGTGTTCCCTTACAGCCCCCCACCGAGCCTCTACCCAAGCTGGCCCCCCTTCCCCCTCGGATGGGGCCAGCAGCCCCAGGGGAGGCGGAGCTACTAAAGTGACCACAGACAAACACATTCTGGGCCCGCCCCGCCCACGAGAGGCGGAGCTGGTGGGAGCAGGGGGCCCCGCCCCCCCCAAGGTCCCCTCTGGAGGAGCTGAGCGCTCAGGAGACCTCGGGGCAGGCTCTTCCTGGGTGAATGACAGACACTGGACCTCCAGGTGCAGGACCTGGGGCTGGGCTTGCACAGGAAGCACATGTTCGCTCTACACGACAGGGGGGCTCCAGGTCCCAGGTGGGGACCCCCGGAGTGTCATGGGTCCACCCTGCACATATCTGTGGTTTCACAGAAGAGAGAAGGGGGCTGAGGAGGAGATCCCCGCTCTGCCCCAGAAACCGGTCAGCTCCCAGGGGATCCTCAGGACGGAGTGCTGCTCCTAGAGCCCCAGGGTGAGGCTGGACCTGCCCCGTAAGTGGCCAGTAGAAAGTGGCCAGTGTCGGCAAGTCCCCTGCGGCAGAGACACCCAGAGGAGACACAGCACGTGAGACCGCCTCTCGGTGCCGACATTTCACTCCTGACATCACAATCCCCCACAAAAAAGCCAAGGAGTGGAGGGCGGCTTGGGCACAGGGACCGGGCAGGCAGGGCCGAGGAACTAAACACACACCGGAGGAAAAAGGGGGAGGCAGAGGGGCCGGAGAGCTTTGAAAGAAACAGAACAAAATGAGAGACTTAAAGGGAGGTCGCTGGCACAGCAGGACACAGGGCAGGCAGGGCTGAAGGAGAAACGAGCCGTAACCAGCCGCCAGGGAACACCAGGAACCCCCAAAGCCAGGTCCAAAGTCCTCTGACCGCCTCTCCCCAGAGCCTGCCCCTCCTGGCCCCGCTGAGGAGGCCAGCACCCCCGGCCCCTCCCCATTCCAAAACCTCTGCGGACCCATCCCCGTCCGGCTGCTCTGTGGTGAGGGGGGAGTCCTCAGACCCCCTCACAGGGTTTCCCCTGCTCCACCTACTAATTACACCTGCCCTCACATCTCCGCCACCTCACGGAAGACCCTTCCTGGTGTTGATCAACACGTTGAAACTTTGGTCCTCAGAGGCTCTTAAGAAAGCTGACCTTCCTGTCACCTTGCCCGGGAGTTACCTGCAGTTCCCACTTTGCTGGCTCAGTGGAGCCAGTCAGGAGGAGAGAAATCTGACAGACCAGGATTTTGAAGAGAGAAACACCGTCAGTGGAAAACTTGCTCCTATAAATAGGACGGTACCGGCTTTCATCTTGGTGACACCATTTTTCTTTCTGCACTGGGGACGGAGTGCTCCGGCGCTTGAAGGCAAGGACATTCCCTCTTTCCTGCACTAACAGCCCCGACAAGCCCGACGGACAGAAAACCTGGCTGCGGGAGCCCCAGCGCGGAGCAGTCCGCGACGTCTGCTGGCCTGGATGGGGCAGAGGGAGTCCCGACCGCGGAGACCCGGGGACGCGGGGACTCAGGAGGCTGCGCCCGCCCGGCCGGGACCGGGTAGCCCTCGGCCACGAGCACTGCCACTCCGGGCCCGGCCAGGCTCGCAGTCCCCGAGCCTCGCCCTGAGCGACCCAAGGGCCGAATCCCCGGGGCTGGCCGCGACGCTCCCCGACGGGACCGCCAGGCAACCGACCTTGGACGCGCCCCTTCCACAGGGAAGACCGCGGACCCGGCGGAGCGCGTGAAGAAGGAGGCGCAGGCAGCCGGCTCTGTCCGCCGGGGGCGCAGGAAGGGACCCGCAGACCCAGCGGGTGGGGGGGGGGGGAAGCCGCGGCGCGCCGACGGAGCCCGGGCCGGCTTACCGATCTTGGCCAAACTGGCCACGAGGATCCAGAGCGCGATGATGTATGGGTCCTGGACGTGGTGCCATTTGAAGGTGACCACCTGGAAGCCCTGGCTCTCCCCGTGCGCGCCGCCAGGAATCTCCTCGACGCCCTGCGCCCGCGGCAGCTCGCCCAGCGCCAGCAGCGCCAGCAGCAGCCCCCATCCGGGGCCCGGGGCCCCGCGCCCTGACATCGCCGCCACCGCTCAGCGCCCTGTCCAGATGCTCCGGTCGCGAGAGCCCTGCTGCGCTCTGCGGGACGTGCCGCGCCGGGGCCGCCGGACCAGCGGGGCCGGCGGGACTCGCGCTGGGCGGCGCGGAGCTGAGTGCGCTCTGGGTGAGGGCTGCTGTCCTGGTCCCCGCCCGCCTGGGTGGCCTTTAATCCGGCGCCCCCTCCCTCCCCGGGGCGGAGCCTTCCCGCCCTCGCCGCGCACACGAGAGCGCAGCCGGAGTCGCCTGCTCTCGGCCCGCCCGCCGGCGTGCGGCGCACGCCCGCCAGGCCGCCAGACCTCGCCTCCCACCCCCGCGCCCCGGGAGCCTCATTTTCTACCCACGCCGGCCTGCCGCCTCCCCGCCCCGCGCGCTCTGCGTCCCGCCCTCTCTGGCGCCCGGGGCTGGAGGGCGCAGGCCCGGGCGACCGCCTCCCTTGGGGGCGGAGGGCAGCGCCGGGGTCCCTGCGGTCTCAGCTGCCGGGTGTGGGCGTCGGTGCCTCGGGCGCCCCTTGGCTCCAGTCCTGAGTTGCCTGGGGCCGCTGTGGGCACATTCACCCGGAGGCGCTCCTCGTCCCTAAAGGCGGGGGCCTGGGGCTGCACCGAACCCACTAGAGGCCTGCGGTCAGAAGGGGCCAGGCCTTAAGGCCCCTGCTGTGTCTCCGCCTGGAGCCTGCAGTTCCTGACAGGGTCAACAACTTGTCAGAAACCAGGGCCTCCCCACTGCACCTTGGTGAGGGAGAAACCAAGTCCCTCTGCCCTCCCCCATCCAGGGCTGCCCCTGTGCGTTGCATGAGGGGCCCCTCCCCTCCGACCCGGGAGCCCAGCCCCCCCACCCCCCAAGACCTCCAGCAGGGGGACCCCCGGCCCTTCCTCCCCGGGGCTTGACCCCGGCTCCCCGTCCAGCCCTCCACCTGCTCTGGATGGTGCTGTCAGCTGGATGGCTCACCTGGGCCCTGGATGAGGCCAGCACAGCCCTCATTTCCTCCCAGGCCCGCCCTGCAGCCTCGGTACCTACCGGGCATACCCTCTCCCAGGGTTTCTGCCCCAGGCCTAGGAGGCAGGCGCCCTGCTCCGATCCCCCGGCGTACCTGTCCGCCGCACCTTCAGAACCCAGAAGAAACCTGGCCTCTTCTCAGCACCTGTGCCCATCACGCAGCTGCTCAGAGCCTCCCTCCCGCCCCCTTCACCTGCCCTGTCGGCCGTCTGGGGACCCTCCTATTTAGAGGAAAGGACTCGCTCCCTCCCTGACCTCCTTGGAGACCCTTTCTGGGTCTCCTTCCCTGAGGTGTTGCCTTCTCCTCCCACCACAGCTGATCGCATCTCACAGTTGTGACACGCGGGCTCCCTCCTCCAGGCTTCCAGCCAGGCCTGCCCTCCCCGTGGGGAGATCGTTCCCTGAATGAGGGGCTCCATAAAGCGCGTGAGACTCCTGGCTGCCTCTCCAGTTCCTGACACACTGCCTGACCCACAGAGCACCCAGGACACACTGGTTGGATGGACAGAAGACAGATGGGTTGCTGGGCAGGTGGGTGGGGACGCGGGCGGGTGCATCTTCTAGTATCTGAGTCTATGTCGGAGTCCCAGGAGACCTGAGCAGTATGCCTGTCCCTCGGGTTTTCTCCCCGGTTTCTTGCTGATGGGAAGCGGCCACCAGTGGCGCAGTGGAGAGAGAGCGGGTTCGCATCCTGCTTCAGTGGGCGGCTGAGCTCTGAGTGTGTGTGGGGGGAACTGAGAGACCATTTGGGCAGGTGCTGCCGGGGGCTCAGTCCTCACTGGGTGCCCTTCGAGGACCTTCTGCTGTGAGGTAGCCCGGGGTGCTCAGTAGGGGGAGGAAGGCCAGCCTCAGGGTTGCTGTCGGGGCTAGACTGGGCCGAGCACAGGGTCTGGCGCACGGCGCCCAGCACCAGGGGTGTGGCCCGGTGCAGTGGGCTGTGGTGGGCTCAGCCGTGTCCATGTTTCTGTCCGGAGCTCCATCCTCGGCCCCATCCTCAGCCCCCTGTCCCGGAGACAGAGCCATCAGACAAGCTTGGGGTACCCCTGGCCCAGCACACACCCCTGTCCCTTTGTCAGGGCTCCTGAGCAAAGCCTTTCAGAAGAGTGGCCTCTGTGGAGACAGCACCCTCACATCGCACAGGACAGCCACATCTCCACCAGAACAGTGTGTGCTGTGCTGCCTGCCCAGTGACCCTCCGCTCATGTCACCCTCTGGGGTTTTCACCAAGAGCCTGTCCTAAGAACTCATGGCATCTCTCCTGAGTGGGACTGCTTCTGAGACCCAAGAAGCCGTTCAAGGGGCAGCAGAGCGTTACCCTGTGGACTCACGGATTCAGAAGGAACGTGATGCCATCGTTGGCCATTGGACGGGGTGCTGCAGAGGTGACCACAAGATGCCCAAGGACAAGGGGACGGGAAGCCCAAAGCCCCTGCAGAGGCTGGAGCGCCTCACACGGGAAGCAGAGCTCGGGTGAGAAGCGTGGCTGTTTGGCTGGATTTGTGGGCACCTGTAGGATGACAGCATCTCCGGGGCAGATGGTCAAGAACGGTGCGGAGGCCAGCCTGCCTGTGAGCCTAGTCAGCGTAGGGGCATGGAGTGTGCACTGTTCCTTCCCTTCTGACACCCACGCCCAGCTGCTGGCGCCTCCCCTCGACCACTTCTCCAGTGTCACCCCGTGGACTGGGGCTGTGGGTGGGTGTGCAGCCTCCATGACCTCCTTGCTTCTAACTGGGGGGTGATTTTAGGCAGGGCTGCAGTGACTCCACTCCAAGGCTGCCATCCACACCAGGACACACCTGCAAGGCCAAATGTACCCAGAGGGCAGTTTGCGTTTGGGGAGGAGGGTTGGCAGGGCGTGTTGGGAAGTGTCCTCAGGACCCTGATAACTCGCTACTCACAGTGGCCATCAGGCAGCCATGAGCCTCCCCTCTCTGCCCCCTGCCCCCACTCCCCTCCCCTCCCCCTTGGCCTGGATCACCTGTAGGTTTGCCTGCACACAGATGCTTGTGCTGCCAGAGCACAGCACCACAGACAGGGGAGCTTAAACAACAGAAATCTATTTTGTCACAGAACTGGAGGCTGCAAGCCCAAGGCCAAGGCTTGACAGAGTTCTGGTTCTGGTGAGAGCCCCTTCCTGGCTGTCAGCTACTGTGTCCTCTGTGGCCTTTCCTCAGAGTGCAGGCGGGAGCGGGGAGGGAGCTCTCTCTCTTTCTCTTCTTATAAGGCCACTGATCCTATTGGATTATGGCCCCACCCTTATGACCTCATTTACCCCTAATTGCCTCCAAATACCATCACAGTGGACGGTCAGGGCTTCAACATAGGAATTTCAGGGGGACACAGTTCAGTCCATAACACCCATGGAAAAGCCACAACCATACAACATAACCTAAAAAGTTAAAAAAATGCAAGTAACCGGTCTGCAAAATTAAGAAAATAAAAATGGAAAACATCGCATCTAGTCCATCATGGTAATTTTGGTTATGAATCTCATTCATGTCGTTGGTGAAAAATATCTTGTGAATAAAGAGGCAGAGACTTACTGCTTTTGCTGACGACACACAGGGCTGTCCAGGTGACAGCCCCTCTGGGAGCTGTCCAAAATCACCATCATTGAATATTTATGTTCTCTTGTTTGATTGCTGGAACAAAATTGCATTTCTCGAACAAACTGTGAGTCCAGCTCCTCTGTGGTCTGCCTGTCAGGCTTTGAGGCCTCAGGTGAGCCTGGAGCCTTTGGCCTAAGGCCGAGCTTGCAGGGAAGGAGCCTTTGGACATTCAAGCAGGCGCTATCTTGTCCCAAGTGCCCCCAGGATGCCCCCCTTGGGGTTGGACTCACACTCCCAGCACTGTCCCACCGCCAGGATGGCCAGGCCAGGGTCCAAGGTGGGGTCGAGGTCCTGGGAACTGTGGGCTGCGCCACAGGGTCTAGGCCCCCATGGGCCCCCCAGGGCGATGCACATTCCGGACTTTGAGGGCTGGGCCGGCTGCAGACCCCGACCCTGACCAGGGGCCACGCCTGTCCTCCCCTCCCCACCCTCGAGGACACCGGAGACCCTCCCTGACTCCAGTGACCTGAAAGACCCCCAACCCCCTCTCTCACTGATGCCACTCCCCTCCCAGCTGGTCCTTGCAGCCCTGACGCTGGGGACTCTTGGCGGGACCCCCACTCTCCGGGCCTGACCCCTCCCTGCAGGGTCTCAGTGACCCCTTTTCTGGAAGCAAGACCCCCATTATGGGAGGGACCCCTACCACAGATGCCCCTGACATCCCATGCCCTCCCCCAGCTGGGACTCCTTAGGGACCAGGCACCGGCTCCCCGAAAATGACCCTGGGACCCCAAACCGCAGACCGTGCTCCTGGCACTGAGACCCCACGAAAACCCTTCGGGTGGGGGCATGCTTGGACCCCGTGCCTGGTGACTTGCCCTCCCGGCCTCCAGGCCAGCCCAGCGGCCAGGAAACCCTGCCTGCAGGACGCAGCTGGACCCTCCTAAGCCCTCGGCCCCCAGAACCAGCCTGTGACCATCATTTGACAGACTGGGGAGAAAGTGGGTGACCATCAACAGAGGCAGAAAGGGACTTTGGTGAAATTGAAAATCCACTCAGGACAAGAGAGACAAGAAGCAGAACTCTTAGCAATGCCCAGAAGGACTTGGACAAATTATTAGAATTAAGGAGAAGTGGGCAAGCAAGGCTGCTGGCTACAGAACCAGCTCCAGTTCTACATGCAGCAACAAACTCTTTAGAAAATGAAAGTTACTTTATTATTATTATTTTAAAATTCATTTATTTATTTATTTTTGGCTGCATTGGGTCTTTGTTGCTGCACACGGGCTTTTCTCTAGTTGCGGCAAGCTGGGGCTACTCTTCGTTGTGGTGCGCGGGCTTCTCATTGTGGTGGCTTCTCTTGTTGTGGCTCACGGACTCTAGAGCACAAGCTCAGTAGTTGTGGCTCTCAGGCTCTAGAGTGCAGGCTCAGCAGTTGTGGCGCATGGGCTTAGCTGCTCCACGGCATGTGGGATCTTCCCGGACCAGGGCTCGAACCCTTGTCCCCTGCGTTGGAAGGCAGATTCTTAACCACTGCGCCACCAGGGAAGTCCAAACGTTAATTTAAAAGTACTATTTAGGGGCTTCCCTGGTGGCGCAGTGGTTGAGAGTCCGCCTGCTGATGCAGGGGACACGGGTTCGTGCCCCGGTCTGGGAAGATCCCACATGCCGCGGAGCGGCTGGGCCCGTGAGCCATGGCCGCTGAGCGTGCGCGTCCGGAGCCTGTGCTCCACAACGGGAGAGGCCACAGCAGTGAGAGGCCCACATACTGCAAAGAAAAAAAAAAAGACTATTTACACAACATCAAAAATACGAAATACCTAGGGAAAAAAATCTATCACGAAATGTGCAAGATGCTGTTGGAGAATTCTCCAGGGGAGCATCCGGGCCTGGACTTTTCTAGGTGGAAAAGCTTTAAATTATAGATTTAATTTCTTTAATAAATCTCAGACTATTCAGACTTTTTGTTTCTGTTTGTGTCCATTTTGGTAAATTGAATTTTCAAGGATTTTTGCCCTTTTCATCAAAAATATCATGTTTATTGACACAAAGTTCCTCATAGTGTTTTAAGATCCTTTTTGTGTCTGCAAGACTCTGCTGTGATGTTTCGCTTTCCGTTCCTCATGTTGGTCATTCTTGTTGTCTTCCTTGTTAGGGGTCTGTCCTACCGGAGGTTTCTCAACATCATGAATCTTCTCATGGAACTGGATTCTGGTCCTGCTGACTTTATTGTAGTTCCATCTTCTGTTTCATAGTCATCATTGTCTCTTTCCTTCTTTCTTTGCTTTTATTTGATATTCTATTTCTAGCTTTTTGAACTGGAAGCTTAGGTCTTTGATTTTCAGTGTTTCTCCTTTTTTTTTTTTTTTTTTTTTGCGGTACACGGGCCTCTCACTGCTGTGGCCTCTCCCGTTGCGGAGCACAGGCTCCAGACGCGCAGGCTCAGCGGCCATGGCTCACGGGCCCAGCCGCTCCGCGGCATGCGGGATCTTCCCGGACCGGGGCACGAACCCGCGTCCCCTGCATCGGCAGGCGGACTCAACCGCTGCGCCTCCAGGGAAGCCCTCTCCCTTTTTTTTTTTTTTTTTTTAGTATGTGACTTTTTCAATTAAAAAAAAAAAACTATAAAGCCCCCTCTGATATTCTGGTGGATTTAATATGGTGCATTTTCTTATCAGTTCAAAATATTTTCCAATTTCCATTGTAATTTCTTCTTTGACAAAAGTTACTTATAAGTGTTTCGCTTATGACAGTTGCTTAATTTCCAAATATTTGGGCGTGTTTCCTGTTATCTTTCTGTAGTTGAGATCTAATAGAATTCCACCATGACCAGAGAACATACACTGTGTGATTTCAATCTACATTTGTTAAAACTTGCTTTGTGATTTAGAACCTGGGCTATTTTGGTAAATATTCCATGCACCCTTGACAAGAGTGTACATTCTGCAGTTGAAGGACGTAGGGCTCTATAATTGATATTAGTCTGTTTAGTCAAATTGGTTAATTGTGTTGTTCAAATCTATATCGTTACTAATTTCAGTAACTGAGAGAGATACGTTAAAACCTTCCTCTCTGGCGATGGCTTTGTCTGTCGTTTTAGTTCTATTAGCTTTTGCTTTCCATGGTTTAAGCTGTGTTTGAGGACTGCTGTGTCTTCAGGTTGAATTGGCTCTGTGTCATCATGGACGGTCCTTCTTCCTCTCTCCTAATACTTCTTGCTTGAAGTCTCCTCTGATGCTCGTGCAGCCACACCAGTTTTCTTCTGGTTAATGTGTGTATGGAGAACCATTGTCCTTTGTTTTGCTTTCCAGCTGTCTTTATATTTAAAGTGCATTTTGCTTTCCGTCCGTCTTTATATTTAAAGTGCATTTTTTGTTTTCTCATCAAGTCTGACAAGGTTTACGTTCACGCATCTGCTCGTAACTAGTCACGTGTGCATGGCGATCGCCGGGTTCAGGACCTGGGCGTTGCCGTGGGCTTCTTGCCGTGTCTGTCTTTCCTGTCACCCACAACACTCCGCCGGGGCCACAGCTCCCCTCTGCTCTATCACTTGCTCAGACTTAGCTCCAGTGTCTCCATGTGCTCGAATGTTTTCTTCGGCTTGTTGGGCCCAGTTAATTTCCCCAGGAGTTCCCCTTTTATATTCACTTCCCTTCAGCAGAGATTTGCTTGACCCACTAGGCTCTGCATGTAGCAACGACGCCCCGGCTGCCCAGCCGACCCATGGGAAGTGGACCCTCGTGCCTAAATGTCAGAACGGCACGAATGAGCCCTGGAGACACAGAGCAGGGCCAGTCCAAGTGGCAGCGGCCACATGGGGACCACTTCACCACCACCCCAAGTTCCTGTGGTCCCGTCTTGCTTGCCTCTGCCCTGCGGCGTTCCAAGTCACCGTTCACACAGAATTTGGCTGTCGTTGGAGTTCCTGGGGCTTCTCACAGGTGAGTGGTCATCCGGGCCACGTCCTCTGGCCTCCTCCCAGGCCCAGTAGCCCCCGCGGACTCTGGGGTGTGTCCCGCCAGATGCAGTGGTCTTGCTGGGCTGAGCCTTTGGGTCAGCCTCATCGCTGGATTTGTCCTGGGCCCGGCCCAGTCCTACCAGGCCCACCCTCTGGGAGGGCCCGTTCACCCCCAAAGTAAAGGCTGCAGCCCATGCAGACAGACCCCCAGGCTGCGTGCTGGCTGGGGACTCGCAGTGCCCGCCCAGGAAGGATGGGGCGCTGAGTCCTGGGGCCGCAGGGCTGTACCCACATGAGTGAAGGGGCATTCAGAAGGGGCTGGGGGGGCCCCAGTCGCCGTCGGGTCTGCCCTCCAGCGCCACGTTGCTCCGGCTGCTGGACGTTACTGAAGAAGAAAGGAATTGACTCGTCGGGCAGCTGCGTCCCAGCCCTAACACTCTCCCCACACGCATCCTCCCTCCAGGGGGGCATTCAGACTCTCCGATGCCTTTACTTTCCGTGCTTCCCCTGAAACCAGAAGGGCCTGGAGCCGCCGACACGGGAAGCCGATGGGCCCACACCCGCTCCCAGACGCCCACCTGCTTCGGGCCAGGTCTCCTCTATGTTGACGAGCCCGAGTTCTCCCGGGTGGCCGCCCACCACGGAGCACAGATGTGGACGGCTCGGTGGCCTCATCTGCACCCCACGATGTGCACCATGGCGGGTCCCCTTGGGACTGAAAACCTCTGCCGCCTCACCCGCAGCCCCACTTCACCTGACGATCGATAGTATCAGGCCAGGCCCAGAGCAAACACTCGCCTAAAAGGCCAGGTGACAATAGCCAGACAGGGAGAGCAGGGCAGCTGGGCTTTGTCTGGGGCCAGCACGGTGTGTGCAGAGGGCTTAGGAGGCTCCGGACCTCGGAGCTGGGTGCCGCCCAGCGAACACTGTGTTCCCGCACGGAGCTGTCCTCCGGGACGAGCCCCACTCGCCGGGGACACGCCAGCTTTCTTAACACATTCACCCCTGACAGCAGTTATTTTACACGAATCCACAGTGGGAATTCCCTGGCGGTCCAGTGGTTAGGACTTGGTGCTTTCACCGCGGCAGCCTGGGTTCAGTCCCTGGTCGGGGAACTAAGATCCCGCAAGCCGTGCAGCATGGCTCCCCCGACCACGCCCCTTCCCCCCCCCCCCCCCCGCAAAAGAATCCAGAGAGATTTCTCCAGGAGTGACTTTAGAACTCCTACTAACATGTATGAAATTGGCCGTGAGCAGATTCATGCGTCTGTCCTTTTACCCTCACTCTTAAGTGTGAGCCGTGTCTGGTTGGCCGGCTGCGGATTCAGAGAGCCAGGAGCCTTCTGGGAGCCCTGGGCTCACACACCCTAGAGGGGCCGGGAGGCCTGGGCAGCTGCAGAACCTGGAGAGGCGGGGCCCTGGGGTGGCGGGAGGCCGCGGGGCTGGACCCCCGGCTGCCTCTGTCGTGACTCAGGCTGGCGCTCTGGCTGGCTCTGGGGGCCTGTCATTGTCACCAGCGGGACTGTCCCCATTTAGGAAGCACCACGAATGCCACAGGCTCCTGTTTGGGGAGCTTCACACTGGCTCGGGCCGGGGTGCCCATGGGGACTCACGGGCGGAATCGACGACCAGAGTCTCAGTCCTGAAACCAGCCGACGGTGAGCGCGCAGCCGCCGACCCCTGTCCCCCTGAGCCTCGGAGCAGCTGCCCCCAGCCTCCCTTCAAGCTCTCTGACCAGCTCCGGTGTTGCCTGAAGCTGGAGGCTTCCCCGAGGACAGCGCGCGGCGGGACCAGCTGACGATGGAAAGTTTTCACGGGAGGAGCGTGTGGGATGTGTGGCGGGGAGGCACATTCCTAGGCAGGGCTGCGGTGAGCAGAACACTCATTTGCACACATTAGCCTTTCAGATGGCGACGCCACTCATGCAAGACCGCCTGGCACAGGGCGGCTTCTGGGGGACTCGGCGTCCAGGGCACAGCCAAGGTCCGCCCGCCCCCAACAGCCTCTTCCCTCAAGGCCCCCAGGCGAGGGCTGCCTGCCTTCGTCAGAAGGGCCACAGGGAGGACAAAGGGCTCTGTCTGCGAGGTCGGTCAGGACGGCCCTGCTCCCTCTGGCCTGACGCCTCTGCTGGTGCTTTTGTGAAAACGGCACCGCTCCCTGCCAGCGAGGCTCCCAGACACACTGTCCCTGCACCGTCCCGAGTGGCCCTCGCGGAGTCCTCGGCCTGGCTGCAGGCGGGGCCGGCTCGGTGCAGGGCACCCATCCGTGTCCGGGCAGGAGGCCGACCCCAGCCCAGGCACCCACTGTGCACCCAGGCCGTTCCTCCCAGCCGTGGGAGGCCCTCTGCCTGGACACTGCAGGGCACGGGCGTGTCCCCTGTCCCAGGGCCTGGGGGTCCCTTCCGCCTGCCCTGCTGACATGTGCAGCATGCCGATGAGGGGCCACCCCTGCTGGCCCAGACTTGCCTGAGCCCAGCTGTTTGTTCAGACTCCCCTGAGAAACACCCCCAAACAGAAATAAGGGCTCTGGAGGAACCCGTCCCCACTGGAGGAAGAGGACCCAAGGTAGGGCCGCCTGGTCCCTGAAGACCCTGGCATTCCCCTGTAGGGCACAGGGGCCACGGGGCCACGGGGCCAGGAGCGGCCGGGGGAGCGGGGCTGCTGGCCTCCTTGGTGACGGGGTGGAGCCAGAGGACAGGGCGACCCCACATGCTTGTCCCCAGGCTCCCAGATGCCCCGGCCTTGGCCCCAGCAGGGACTTGCCCTCTCAGGGTGTGTGCTGGATTCCCGGGGACGCAGAAGCCAAGACGGGAGGCCACCAGGCCCCGCGGTCAGCCGGGCTCAGCGCACCTGCTCTTGTCCTCAGCGCACCTCCCACAGGACTGTACTGCGTGCGGGGACACTCCGCGTCGGCCGAGCGCTCCCCTGCTCCACCCCCTGGGGCCTGAGACGGCTGAGACCCGCTGACCCTTGCCACTCCCGCACCCCCACCAGGACCTCTCCAGGGACGCCTCTCGCCGGCCCCACGGCCGGGGACTGGGCCTTGAGCCATGCTTTGTCGAGACCAGCTCTCGTCCCCGAGGGGGGCGAGTCTGTCTCCCGGTCCCGCAGTGGACATCATCACAGGCCTGTTGGAAGCGTTCTGCAGGTTGCTGCCCCGTCCCCAGTGCATCCTGCCTACGTCCGGCAACCTGCTCGTGGCGTGAGGTTTGCCAGGCGCCACTGCACACCAGGCTCCCAGGACACTGGTGCTTTCATGGGGATTGTGGAGCACTGTTGGGTACGTGGCCTTTCTGTGCCTCGGTTTTCCCATCTGTAAAATGAGGGTGAAAGCAGATCGAGGGAGGCTGAGAGACTGGGAAACCTGCGCAGAGAGACAGCCCTAGGCTGCGCGTGAGGGTGGCCTGTCTGGGGGGACCCCGTGGGCAGGAGCCAACACCCCTAGGCTGAGAGTCTCACGGGCCAAGGTCCAGTCTGGAGAGGGAAGGGACGCTGAGCCCGTCTCCCTGAGGAGTGGCCTGAGCGGGCCTCCCATCCGCAGCTCGGGTGTTGGGCTGTGGAGCTTCTGGCCCCTACCAGCTTCTGGTGGCTCAGACTCAGCCCGGGGGACCCCTCCCGAGTCCAGCTGCATGCCCTCTGGCCTCCGTTCCCACCCCACCGCCGGGGAGGACTTGCCCCATCCTGGATGCAGCCCATCCTCACTTGCCACTCCTGAGCTGGAGCTTGGCCCGAGCACCGCCCGGGCCAGGCAGCAAAGGCACCGGTGAGGACAGGCTGTCCTGGGCTGGCCCTGGCTGGACCGAGGTCAATTGGGGGTTGTAAAGGAGACACGGCCGTGTGGGACATAAACTGGACTTCTTTCCAGAAATAGAGTCGCCAGGTTTATTGAGTGTAATTCTGAGGAAGAATTGGGAAAGAAACACCATCTGAGTCACCGTTTAGTGGCCCCAGAAAGGGTGTGGAAGGGCCACTCCCCACCCCTCCTGCAGCAGTCACCCCCCCACCCCACCCCCCCCGCCACCCCCGGCCAGGCCAGCCAGGAGCAAAGGTCACTGCGGAGATGTGGGGCGAGGCGGGGGAGACAATATGGAAATTCAAGTTTTTCCTCCCCAGTTCAAATGTGCTTCCTTGAGCGGCTCCAGCCAAGCCCAGGGTGAATGCTGTCATCCCGAATGGGAGATGCCCAAATAGCCAGGCTGCCGGGAAATACCAGCGGCAGGTTTAGATTTCAGGAATAATATTTTCAAAAATCAATCCCTCCTGCTCCTGCATTTCAGCGTGTGAAAACAAGGGTGTTTTTCTTGGACGCTTGCTCGGGGTCCCCCCGCAGAGCAGCCAGGCTGGGCCCCCTCCCGGCTGGCTCGCCGGGCCGCAGTCGGCCGAAACCGACTGAAGAGCAAGAGGCAAGTGGATGCTTGCTCACCACTTCCCTCACGTGAAAATATTTTCTCAGTAATTCTGCAACTCTGACACCTTATCAAATGCATATCGTCTGCCCACAACCAGCTCACGGCGCAGACTGTGGCGGGGAATTCCTGAGTCTGTGGAGTTTTCCTTTGTGTTGGGGCCAAGGTGTCCTTTATTTAACACACCTTTGGCATTTAAGAAAAGGTACCAGGAAGAATCGGTGGCCTGCTCACACGTGTGCATGTCTGTGAGCCAGCCACACGGTTCCCCGGCCATACTGCTGCCTGCCGCCTGGGCTCCTGGCTCAGGACACGGATGGGCCTTCGTGCTTGCCTGCAAGTGAATGTGCTCATCGTTCTGCCTCGGACTTCCCTATTTAGATCGGGAGTTACATACACAGAGAAATAAAAGCAGCCGCTAAGCCCCACCGCGTGCCTGACCTCACTCGATACCCATGGGACCCATGCACAGTGAGCCCCATGAGCCCCGTCCACGCCTCCTAATCCCACCATAAAGCAAGGAAGCTGAAGGCTTTGGTGAACCACCACGCATCACGTGGCCCCGGAGCCAGGCCCCCAGAGCCTCCACGGCTGCGCTGGCCGTGGACGTCCTCCCTGAGGGGCAGCAGTGTGGAGGGTGGGCCTGCGCCGGCCCCAGGGCCTGGGGGAATCCTGCCCCTGCTCTGGCTGGCTGTATTGCCTTTGGGGAGTGACTTAATACCTCATCTGTCAGATGGGGTGATGGCAACAGCGCCCAGCCCGAGGGCTCCACGTGAGGGTCCAGTGTCTGGGCTCAGTGAGTGAGAGGTGTGGGCGACTGTCCACCCGTGCAGGAGGAAGGGGCTCTCTGCAGGCACCCAAGGCCACTTGTGATGGTCCCAGTGAAGCCACTGCCTGGGCATGGGGCCGGCACAGAGCTTAGCCACAGTGAATGTGCCCCACTGAGCTGGGCTGGCTCGCCTGAAGGAGAGTGATGGTGATAACAGCAGCTGGTTTATGAACTTGCCCAGACGGCCCTGGGTAACAGGCACTCTGCTCACGGGCTGCCTGCCGCCGACTGTGGCAGTCGCCCCTCCCTGGTGCGCACCCACACACCTCGGCCTGAAGCCCCCCGCCACTCACCTCCCAGCACCGTCGTCCCAGAGTCCACAGTGGGAGAAGCATGAGGGCTGAGGGGGAGGCCTGGCGGCGGGGAGCAGCTGGCCTGGGGTGACCGGGAACCCTGATGAGTCCCTGGCCAGCAGGTTTCAGGAGACATGCCGAGAACCTCGGCTGGACCGCCTCTCAGCCTTGTCCACCTGTGGACAGTGTGGCCGCGGCCGCCCCAGAGTGTGTCTGCACACGTGTGCTCGGGCAAGAGGACGGCTTCACCGGGGGAGATGGCGTCTCCAGCGGGCCGGCCAGGTGACCACCAGACATTTGCTGACCAACACAGCAGTGTTTTCATTGACACCACAAAGCCGCAGAGCGTGGACCTTGTGTCGCGTGCGTGATGGTCACGGTGCAGGTGGCTGGAGGAGGTTGCACGCACCCACAGGCTTTCTCGGGGGGGCCCAGCTCTGCCAGCCGTGGGCCTGGCCCCATCAGCTGGCGGAGGCGAGGCTGCCAGCACCGCAGCAGCATCCCGCGCCCGGCCCCATGGCGTCTCCCAGGCAGACACCCTCCACCTGCTGGCAGCACGGGAGACCAAGGGCAGGAAGGCTGTCCTCGACCAGGACCGGACGCCGACAGCAAAGCCGTGTGTGAGCGCGTGTGTCCTGAGACTGCGGATGGTGATTCCTGTGAGTCCACACCTCTGAGCAGCTTGTGGGGGGCGCCTCCCAGTCATAGTCCACGGGAGCTCTTCTCTAACATGCACGGTGCCCCCCTTTCCTTCCCAGGTTTGCTCGTCTGAGAGGGGGCCGTGCCCAAGGGTGCCCATCACCCCAGGAAGGAGGGTGGTGGTGTGACCTGCACGCAGGGGCATTGAGCAGAGCCGGAGGTGCCCCAGAGGCCAGTACCCCGCCCTGGCAGAATCGTTCTGGGGAGCAGAAGGCACGGGCCCTTAGCCACCAGCCCTACTTCCGCTGGCAGCCGGGCCCATAAACAGGTGGCGTGAGGGCCCTGGGCTCGGGCTGGGTGGGACATGAGCCCAGTTTATGACGCACCATGTTCTTACTTTAACCCCAAGAGCTTGTGCTCTGCCCGACCTGCCACTGGAACCTGCCAGCAGGAAGGGAACTGCTTGTACGTGCGATGGGTGACCTTACAGCCGCTCGCCCTGACCCTGCCTCTCAGGGTTGCTGTCTGTGAGCCAGGAGGGAAAAGCCCATGGAGATGGAAAGGCCGGGGCTCCCAGGGTGACCTGAGTGACCAGCCCCTCATCAAGGCTGTGGCCCGGGGTAGCCGTTAGCACAAAGTAGTGAGAACAGAATAACTCGGAACTTTCAGTATAGACCGGCGCTGAGCTATCACCGCAAAGTCCCCCAAGGGCGGTGCGGACATCGGTGGAACACCAGGGGTCCCGGAGGTGCGGCCCCACCTGGGTGGTGGAGGGGCAGGTCTGTGCCCTCCCCCGGACCCCCTCCTGACCTTGGTGCGCCTCACAATGGGAGAAGGCTCTTATCAGGTGTTTTCCCTCCTTCTTCTCATTCAATCCTTATCAGACAATAGCCTGGTTCTGGCAAGATACCCACGGGCTGCAGAATTACATATTAACTCCTGCTAATTCACGCTGACGGCAGAGGGTGCCTCAGGACAGCGGCTTCCAAGGAGAGGTGGCCCCTGGTCCAGCCTCAGGCGAAAGAGCCTCCCCGAAGGCCCCATCAGAGCCCCCTCCCTGGATGCAGGGAGGCCACCCCCGGGCCTCTACGGCAACAGGAGTGCGGGGAGGACGCCCGCTCTGAGCCCCCAGGCCTGTCTCTTCTGCCTGGTGGCTGGAGAAGCCGCCCCTGCCTATCTCTGAGGCTCCCCTGGGCTCTGGCTCCTCCCTCGAGCCCCCGAGCCTTCTTTCCTGCCTCGGGCCCTCCCCTGTCGCCCCCAGGCCAGCTGCAGACCCCCTCCCTCATGCCTCCTCACGGGGATCTCCAGAGGCCAGGCTTGACCTGCACACTGTCCATTTTCTCCTTGTCCTGAGCGGGCTCAGCCCGGGTTACCTCCCCCTGCCCCTCCCACTGCCTGTCGGGAAGCCAGTCCAGACAGGGCCCATCCACAGTGACCACAACGACGGTGTCCACGAGCGGCTCCGGCAAAGGCCTCAGGCCTGGAGACAGTCTGCCCAGAGGAGGGCTCTGGCCCCCAGCCTGAGAATGTGCCCTCCGGCGGCAGGCACGAGTGGACCAGCCCCACCTGGGGGTCTGTCCTGCGGCCCCGGGGGGCGGGGGGGGGCGGGCCCCCTGGCAGTGGGGTCAGACGAGGAGGCGGGCTCCAGACAGCCCAGCAGTGGAGGGAGGGCCAGCTGGGGTGGGGACAGTGGGAGCTGGGGGAGCGGAGGCGTGGAGGTGGGGCGTCCCCGCCTGAGAATCAGTGGGTCAGCGAGACCCCAGGGTCTGGGACTGGAGAAGGGGCAGCGGCGGCATCTGGACCAGCCCCGTCACAAGCAGGCCGTCCTCACAAGCAGGGTGAGTGTCAAGGCCAGGCACGGGGCTGCACGGTGCCCTCAATCTGCCCGCCGCGCTGCTGTGCAGGCCGTTTGACCCTCTGTGCCCTCGTCCTTCGGTCTGGCTGCTCTCAGCTCCCCTCCCCCTTAGAGCCGCAGGAGAGGGCGGGGCCGGGAAGGGCCTTGGGGGCGGGGCTTGGGGCGGGGGCCGGGCCGGGGCTGAGCCGAGCTGATACCGGGTCTCCCTGAAGGCCATCCCTCTGGCCTGTAGGCAGACTGAAATTGTGGGTGAGTTGTGGGGAATCATGGTGCGTTGTTACAATTTGACTGCATTGGTGGAGTCGCCGCCACGTCTTATTTGGGGTTCAAGCGAAAAAGCAGTGTGCCGGGCCCATCACACCGCCCTGGCTCCCCACGTCCCAGGAGAGGACCAGGCGCTAGCCCCGTTCCCCTCTTTTGCGTTGCAGGGGGTGCCAGCTGGCCGAGCCCCCTTCTAAGAGGAGGCAGTTGTTAGCTCAGGTGGCGCCTGGGAGCTCCAGATCTGCACACCCACTGTGGCCAGGCCAGGTGCTCAGGCCGTGTCTCCAAGGGAGGTCCCACCTGGCCATGCAGAGGGTAAGGCCGGCACCCACAATTCTGTGGCTTTCTCACCATGACCACGGAAGCTTTTCTTGAAATGCCCAGCACGAGTCTCACCAAGGACAGTTTGGGGCCCTGCCTCTTGGCCCTGCCCACCCGAGAGCAGGCCTCCCCCGAGTGCTGCCGCAGGCGCTCTTGGGGGTGGTGGAATGCCCTGCGGGTGGACCGAGGCCAGTGTGGGTTCCAGCCCGGGGTCCCGCTGCAGTTTTGAGCTGCACCACGTCACCCACTTCGTCTTCCCTGGGGAGAATTTCAGCAAGGAAATGAGAAACTTTGCTGGACCCTCAGGCCTAAGGGTGGAGCATCCCCTAGAGCCCTGAAGTCACATTCGTCTCCTCAGACTGAGGCTCCAGGACCCAGAGCAGGAGGAGGGAGCAGCTAAGCCCCAAAGCGCGGCCTGCGATGCCGCTGCAGAGGTGCCTCTGTGGCGGCGGGCGCTTGTTCCAGGCAAGAGCCCCTCGGAGCAGGACCTGTGCGCTGTGGCCCTGGGCTCGTCCTGAGACCTGCTTCTACACTCGCCCAGCGACCCACCCTCGGGAAACGGGGCCTGGGGCAGCAGACAATCCAACAGTCATATTTGGCTTCAAAGCAAAATTTGTATTCATTCCCTAAGAAATCCCTGCCAGTCACTGATGTGCTCAAGGAAATATTCAGATAGATTCGCTTTTTCCAGCTCGTACTCTGAGGGAGAGCGGCTCCGGGAGGTGGCAGCCTCAGGGGCATTATATCAGCCAGGGTGCAAATGGTGCTGGAAAAACGGATGTCCACAGAGGAGATGAATTGAGACACAGATCTCACACCCTTCACAAAAAGCACCTCAAAATGAATCAGGGATCTAAGTGGAAAACTCAAAACTCTGAAGCTCCCAGAAACAAGATGGGAGAGACCTAGGTGACCTCAGGTTTGGAGATGAGTTTTTAGATGCAACAGTGAGATATGACCCGTGAAAGAAATAATTGATAAGCTGGCCTTCATTAAAATTAAAAACTTCTGCTGTGCAAAAGATAGTTTCAAGAAAATGAGAAGATAAGCCACAGACTGGAGGAAATGCTTGCAAAAGACACATCTGACGGGGCTTCCCTGGTGGCGCAGTGGTTAAGGATCCACCTGCCAATGCAGGGGACACGGGTTCGAGCCCTGGTCCCGGATGATCCACATGCCGCGGAGCCACTAAGCCCGTGCGCCACAACTATGAAGCCTGAGAGCCTGGAGCCCGTGCTTCGCAACAAGAGGAGCCGTTGCAACGAGAAGCCCGGGCACCACAACGAAGAGTAGCCCCCCGCTAGCCAAAACTAGAGAAAAGCCTGCGTGCAGCGACGAAGACCCAACGCAGCCAAAAAAAAAAAAAAAAAAAGACACATCTGATAAAGGCCTATTATCCAAATTATACAAAGAGTTCTTAAAAACTCAACATTTAGAAAACAAACAACCCAATTAGAAAATGGGCCAAAGACGTTAATAGACCTCTCACTAAAGAAGAGAAACACACTGCACGGAAGCCTATGTAAAGATGCTCTGCTCATATGTCATCAGGGAAGTGTAAATTAGAACCACGAGAGACCACTACACACCAATCAGAAGAGCCACAATCTGGGACACAGGCAATGAGCAGCAGGAATTCCCACTCGTTGCTGGTGGCAATGCAAACTGGTGCAGCCACTTTGGAAAACAGTTTGGTGGTTTCTTACAAAACTAAACATTCTCTCAGCATCTGGTCCATTATCACGCCACTACTCGGGATTTATCCAGAGGAGTAGCAAACTTATGTCCACACAAAACCCTGCACACAGATGTTTATAGCAGCTGTATCCATCATTGCCAAAACTTGGAAGCAACCAAGGTGTCCTTCAGACCCTGGAATATTTTTCAGCTCTTAAAATAAACGAGGTATCAAAGTCATGAAACGCCGTGGAGGAACCTTAGATGCATGTGACTGAGTGAGAGAAGCTGATCTGAAAAGGCTGCATCCTGTAGGATTCCAACTCTAGAACATTCTGGAAAAGGCAAGACTGTGGAGGCGTTAAAAGGATCAGTGGTTGCCAGGGGTTCGGTGGGAGGGCAGAACAGGGGGAGCACAGGCAGGTTTTAGGGCAGGGAAGCCACTCTGTGTGATGCCGTAAAGGCAGACACACGTACTATACATTTGTCCAAACCCACAGAACGTGCAGCACCCAGAGTGAGCCCCAGTGTAAGCTGGACTTCGGGTGAAGACGAGGAGCCGGTGTAGGTTCATCAGTCGGAACGAACGTCCCTTCTGGTGGGGACGTCGATGATGGGGGAGGCTGTGGGGGGCAGGGAGCGGGTATGTGGGAACTCTCTGTACCTTCCATTCCGTTTTGCTCTGAACCTAAAACTGCTCTAGGAAAATTAAGTCTTAAAAAATAGGAAAAGAGAACAAAGTGTGTCTGCACAGGACAGTGCGTTCAGTCAGTTCCCCAGGCTGAGCAGAACGCGGCGATGGCCGCAGGCCGTGCGGGGTCGTGACACCTGGCTGGTGACAGCTCCCTGGTCTGGTCCAGGCCCTTGACCTGTAGGAGGTGAGGCCATCCTTTTAAAAGGTGGGCGGGCCGTCAGCCTCCTGCTGATGCCCCCTGGAGAAATCAAAGCCACCCTGAGACCTGGCCCCTGCGCCCACACCTCTTCTTGACCTCTCCCCCGCCTCTGGCCTCTGTGAGAGCTGCCCGCCCCCCTGCAGGCCCGTCCTCACACCGTGCTGAGCGGCACCGCCCCCTCCCCTGACCTCCAGCCTTGAAGACCGCGACCCCCAGCGCACCCCTTCTGTTTCTGTAGTGTCTGTCCCCCCTGACGCAGAGCTGGGTGCCGGGGTTTCTCTGCCCGAGTCAGTGCTGGTCCCCTGGTGCCCGCGTGTGCAGGATGAACCTGCGAATGAGGGATGAGGGCGGGGGTGGTCGGGGAAGGGCGGGCAGGGAAGACGCAGCCCCAGCCTGCAGCAGCAGCCCCGCCGGCAGCCCCCGTCTGTGCAATCTGTGCGAACAGCGTGTGTCAGAAGCAGGCTCTGAAGCAGAACCAGCAGAGCTGCTTCAGTCAGAAGCAGGTGTCTTTTACCTTAAAGTTGTGAAGAGAGATCATCTAGGGTTGTTTCACGTGTTGTTTATTAGGAAGGCACCGGTGCCCAAGTTCAGCCCGCCCAGGCGGTAATGCCTCTGGGGTTTCTGCACACGCACCCTGGATGGGGCACTGGACGGCAGTGGGGCGGCCGGGGCTTTAGGGAGCCGCAGCTGGACACCCACCGGCTCTGGGTCCCGGGAGGCTTTGCTCCGCAGGCCTCAAGGCCTCCTCTGGGGACACTCCCTGGGGCCACGTCACCACTGGATGAGAGAGCGAGTGTGGTCAGGGCCGCGCTCGTGGGGTGGAGGCTGTTCCCGAGGGCTGGGAGCCGGGCCGCACGCCCACTCGGGGGCCCCCCGGAGTCTCTGCCCTGCCCACGCCCAGCTGTTAGCCTCTCGTGGTGGTTTACGACGCCCTCAGCAGTAAAGGAGAAGGGAGCTCAGAGCAGAGGCCTGCCCCCACCGCCCCGAGGGCTCCCGATAGCGGGTGGGGCTCCTGCCTGGACGCTCGGGCTGAGGATCTGCCAATCGTTTTATGATCAAGTCACCTCTAGCCAAGCTCGCTCCGCCACGCGCAGGCTCGAGGCTCAGCGGCTGCGGCGGGAGGGGCCGGCGCCCGGGACGTCTTCACCCCGTGTGACTTCGATGCTTTATAACTGTGCGAGCAGCGGGAGGGTGGTGACGCCTGCAGCTCAGCCATCAGATACGGGGCTTCCAGGAGGCAGAGGCTGGCACGGCCATGCCGGCCACTCCCCAAGGGTAAGCCTCTTATCTTAGCTGATGAAGAGCAGGCCCGGCCCTTCCTCGGGAAGGCGTGGCAGCCCCGGACACGAGGGGGCCTCCTTCCTGCCCCCGGGCCCATGCGGCCCCCAACCGGTTGAAGGCCCACCTCCCCACCCCCTCAAGGCCTTGAGGACCACCCACCACAGAGCCCAGAGAATCGGCCCTGGACCCCAAGGGGCGCAGGGTGGGGACGTCCCCGCAACCCCACGGTGGATTCCTGGGTTCCCGGCAGGCTCGGCCTCTGTGGCCTCTGGCAGCTTCGGGCGGGTACCGGGCAGGTGCCGGGAAGGCCGTGCAGGAAAGTGACTTTGTCCCTCCAGGTTCGCAGCGGCTGCCACGGGCTTATCGGGAAAGGCGGCCCTGCGGTCCTGCCCGCCATGACGTGACCGTGACCCTGACCCCGGGGAACCCACGCGCGGCTTTTCCACGACGGTGGCTGCCGGACCTCATGGCAGCGCCTGCCCAGGCTGAGACCCTGCCAGCGCCCTGCCCTGGAGCCGGCCTGCAGGTCTCTAGGGGGCCTTGGACGGTCCTCTGCCCTTCACCTCACTGTGGCCTTGCTCTGCGCTGGGGCACCACGTACCTGGTACTGTTAGAAGACAGGTGAGTGGGCCTGGGAGACGGCCCCTCCTGCCAGTAAAGTCCCCAGAGTTACAGGCGTGGACCTCGTGATACCCCATTATTCCTGCGCTAGGCCTGCTGCTAGGGAGCCAAGGCAGGAGCGCTGTCTCCACAGCTCACCCCGGGGGCCTGGAACCTCCAGATGGTCAGAAACGTGGGTCCCCCCCGCTGCTATCTCCTGCCCGCTCACACCCAGCAGGAAGGCACCCAGGACCCCCGGCAGAAGGGAGGCCCAGCCGGGGGCCCAGGAGGCAGAGGGTGTGCTCCGGGGGCTCTGAGGGACCAGGAGCGCCTCGTCAGACCGGGGTCTCCCTCCTGCCACCCTGACCCCGGCAGAGCGGACACCCTCGGGAGGGAGTGGGGTCAGGCCCTGGCCCCCCGCCTCCAGGGCCCGCCAGACCGGGGAGGGGAAGCCCTACCTTCAAGTGCTGTTATCAGCACCCCGGGGCTCAGCCCTCCCAGGCTCACCTCAGGGCCACGGGCACTGTCCAGCCACTTGCACAGCCCGGGGGTGTGGTCAGGGGCCCAGGGTCAAGGCTGTTCAAGCCTGGCACCAGCAAAGGGGGTGAGAGACGTGGGCTGTTAGGCAGGCAGCCGGGGAGGGGCTGGCGAGGCAGGTGTGGGGCCGTGTTCCCAGGCACGGGGCAGGCTGGCCCCCGGGACCCGGCGGGGTGTGGCTTGTCTGGGCGGTGCTGCCCGGTGCTGTGCGGGCCTTGCTGACGTCCCTGTCTGCAGGCTGGTCGGCCCAGGGCAGCCAGGCCCACGGAGCAGTACGGTCAGGATGGGTTCCTGCCAGTGGCCTGCCCTGGGGACAGACCACCGTGGGCGGTGCTGCTGGCTCAGGTGAACCCAAGGGGCTCTTTGCTTCGCTCACCTGAGGCCCAGGCGCCAGGTGAGAGCCCCCGGCCCTGCCCACACCTGCACCAGGAGACGAGGCTGCTGGTCCCTCAGCCATTGTGCTGGGGCTGCTGTCCTGCCCCCCAGGAGACCAGAGCCACAGGGACACCCCCCCGCCCCAAATATCACGCTGGGCAGCTGCGAGGGACAAATGAGCCGGTACCTCTGTGGCTGTGCCCTGTGGGTCTCGCCGGCCTCCTGACCTGGTGGCCTTGCCCGTTTCTGCAGGTGCCACCTTCCCAGGGTCCTCTGGCAGCAAGTGCACAGTGAATGAGTGTCCATTCCGTGCCAGCTTGAGTACCGCCCCGGCAGAGTCTTGTCTCTGGACTGGGCAGTTTATAGAGTCCCTTTGTTACCAGAAAGGTGAGGAAACATGTGGGATCTGCACCTGGGGCTGGGTATGGGGGCGTTGAAGGGTCAGTGTTCGCACATGGACACACACTTGGGTCCATAAAATGCATTTCAGTAAGTAGCCTAAACAAGGGACTGATTACATAAATTACAGCGTATTCATCTGATGATGTTAAGCTCCCTTTAAAATTTCAAACAATTTTAATGACGTGGGAAAATGTTCACTATGTGATGTTAGGAGAGAAAAAAAATCAGGACCCTCATATGTGCAACGTGATGCTGACAGCAGAGGAGAGAAGGTCACACACACGTGGACGCTGCCTGCACGGCCGTGCGTCGAGGTCCTGACAGGCTCCAGACCACACGACTTGGGAGCGGTTTTGTTTCGTCAATTTATACTTCTCTACAGCTCCCAGATTTTCTACAGTGAACACACATGGCTACAAGCAAATAGAAGAGTTATTTGGACAGTGTTTGCCCAGCATCTGCGCTGCAGACTGAACTGTGGGCACCGGCCAGGCCCGCTCAGAGAGAGCCAGGAATAAGCCACACGAGGAGGGGCAGCCTCTGGTTCTCTTGTTTCCGGCGTTTCCTCCCCAGTTTGGAGTCTCCTACCAGCCGCCCAGCACGTGTCTACAAGAAGGTCCCGAAAGCAGCGAGGGCCTCGGCAGGCGCCCCGGCCGCCAAATTCGCTGCCCCGTTACCACGGCAGGTTTATGACGAGGGAATAAACGCGTCTTTACCTTTGAACACATCCCTCCGGTTGTTTATTTAGGGTGCTCACCCCTATCTCCTTCTCAAAGGAATCTTGGGCCACTTGTATAACCATGCTCAACACGGCACAAGGCTCCTGTAAATAAGAGCCCCAGAGGGGGTGACACCTGGGGCGGTGCCCTGGCGAGGCGCGCGCCGTCTTCCCGCCCAGGGACCTTGCGAGGTTGCTTAACTCTTATGAACCTCCTGCGCGGCGTCCCTCGCATTGCTGTCCTGTGAATAACCTGCGTGAGCACCGAGCCCCAGCAGGCAGGGCAGCTGCCCAGGTGCCCCCGAAGGGCCACGGCTCCCAGCCCCGCAGGGGAAGGTTGGCGGCCCACCTCAAGCAGGGCAGCCAGCTGGGCTGGGCTGCAGGGACGCACCAGGGGCCCAGAGCTGCGGGTCCGAGAGCTCTCCCCATACACCTCTGCCCGGGGCCCCACCAGGGACCCTGCCACACACAGTAAGCCGTGTCCATCCCTCCCCGGGTGCCCACACCCAGCTCCTTTCAGAGAAGAGACCAGCGCGACCACCACAGGGCTAAGTGCTGGGCCCCAGAGCTTCTCTCGAGCACAAACAAAACCCAGACGTGCCTCCATTCTGGACCAAAGCAAGGGCGACACAGCTGTTTCGTGTTCATTGGATATTTACCATTCAAAACATCTGATGTAAAGATAAGACCATAGCCCCAGTATTTGTCGGGAAAGTTAGCCAGAAATGGAAATGAACGGCAGGGAGCTCACTGCCTGCCAGGAGGTCAGTGACGCTGGGGCCTCCGGGTGACCCTGGGATGCACCTTTACTCCCCAAGGTGCCTGGGCCACCAGGGGCTGCGGCCAAGATGTGGGGTCGGGCCGAGGGAAGCATGGACGCTCAGGGGTCTGACCGGTGGAAGCGGGCGGGGGGCCAGCACAGGTTTTGTGTCCAGATCTCGCGGGCCCACTTCCTGGCAGTGCCACGATGGCAGTGCACCACGGCCCCGCTGCGCTGGCGGTGAGGGAATAGGTAAGGACCCTCCGGCGTCTCTACCGTTTCTTACGGAGTCACACTTGTTAATCTTCCCCAAGCTGAGGACGTTGAAACATTAAGTGGCGTGTGGGGGGCTTTGATACTGAAAAAGAAGCTACAGTTACTTATCTGTCTTCATGTGGAGCTTGGGAGGATCTCTTCTCTCCGTGACTGACTGCAGAAGCCAGGGGAGGATTCGGGGTTCTGGAGACCAGTGCTGGCCCGGGAGCCGACTTCCGTGCTCCTGGATTGTCTCCGTGGTGGGGGCCAGCAGGAGGGGGGCAGAGTGCCAGCACGTGCCCAGGCCCCTCCTCCTGAGTCTGCCCCTTCTCCCCAACACCGGGATGGAAGAGCGGCCCCCACGCCACCTTTCAGGGACCCCGAGGGCTCCTGGAGCTCCTGGGAGGGTTCTCGGCTGTGCTCTCTGGATTCTGACCTCCTACCCTTAATTCTGATTAAGTATAAAAACCTTGTGAGAATAAACCAAAGGAGCACGTACATTCCCAAGAAACAGGAAAATGTCAGGACAACACCGTTCCTTCTGTGCGGTGGGTTGAGAAGAGAGAGAAGGAGCGAGCAGCGGGAGGGGACCTCGGGGCTGGCGGCCCCAGCGAGGAGGTGACGGGCCTGCCACCTGCTGGACAGCCACTGCTTCCCGGTGCAGAGGCTGAGGGCAAGGCCACCGGGGCAGCAGCAGTTTTCCAGACGACGCCCAGGGTTACGGCCTGGCTGTGATGCCGGAGCGGCGCCCAGACCAGCACTCAAGCCACACTCGAGGAAAGCCCACTGGGGAAAGGGGTACAGCCTGATGTCTCCATGGTTGTCTCTCCTCTGCCCGGACCCCACCCTGCCCGGACCACCCACCCTGCATGGATCACCCACCCTGCATGGACCACCCACCCTGCCCGGACCACCCACTCTGCACGGGTCACCCACCCTGCCCGGACCACCCACTCTGCACGGGTCACCCACCCTGCCTGGACCACCCACTCTGCACAGACCACCCACCCTGCCCGGACCACCCACTCTGCCCGGACCACCCACTCTGCACGGATCACCCATGCTGCCCGGACCACCCACATTGTCTGGACCACCCACACTGCCTGGACCACCCACACTGTTCAGGGTCCCAGCGTATCTGCCCCTTAGGAAAAGAACAAGGAAGCTGACACAGTGGGGCACACAGTGTAAGCAGTTATATCAGCTCATCTTTATCACAGCCAGTGAGGTAGGAGCTATTACTGTGTTATTTCTGTGATACTGGGATGGCCTTTTATATTCCTGTTACGATTAAGGAGAGACAAGGCACCACTCTCTTGCTGTATGGACACCCCCTCCTCTGGGGCAGAGCTGGACCAGATACTTCTCAGGCAACAAGGTGACCTGCCTCAAGATGAGAATGTCATTTTCCACACTTTTGAGGTTACTTACTAGCTTATAGCGAACTGACTAAATACTTACAAGTTTGCTAGACCAAAGCTAAATAAGAACCATGTTGTCTTCCAGGTGGAGGGAAAATACCATAAGTGAAATAAAACACCTCAAAAGATAGGTTTATCGTTAAGTTAGTTTCAAATTTTAAAACTCCTCTTCAAGAAAATACACCTTAGAAATGAAAAAAAGAAAGAAAGAAAGAAAGAAAAAGCTATTGACTGTGAGAAGATATTTGCAATTCATAGAACAGATATTAGTATCAAGAAAACTAGAATTTCTGGGAATCAGTATGAAAAAGACAAGTTATCCAAATTTTTTGTTTGAAGTAAGAGTCTAATTTTCTTATTTGCATATTCCTGAGCCAATGTAATGTGCTCTTAATAAATGATTTTATTTATTTAAAAAGAAAATTGAATGACGTCTGAAAAGTGGCGGAAGAAAAGAAATCCTGCCAACCTATAATCTTATACTCACTGAAAGTATCCTCCAAAATGAAGGCAAAATAAGATATTTTCGGATAAGCAAAAGCATACCTGTGCTACAAACACAAACAACATAGCAAGGAGAAGCCTTCAGCTGAAGGGGGACAGTCCACACAGCAGCACAGACTGCAGGAGAAAATGAGGGAAAGCAGATGGGGAGACACGGGGGCGGGATGCCGTGAAGAGCAGCCGCAGCAGCTCGTGGGTGTGGAAGTGGCCTCAGCGCTGGTGGCGGGCGGGGGGGTGGGGACACTCACGGGCATGTGCAGGACTTGGAGGGACGTTGGCAGATTGCTGGGAGGGTTCATCCAGGGTCCCTCAACCTTAGCATTGTTGGCGTTTTACGCCCAAGTCTTTCACGTGGTAAAGCACACATAACACGAAGTTTACCATCTTCACCATGTCTAAGTGCACAGCTCAGCGGCATCAAGTACATTCATGTTGTTGTGCAACCATCCCCACCATCCAACTCCAGCACTTTCTCATCTTCCCAAACTGAAACTCTGTCCCATTAGACACTAACTCCCCCTCCCCCAGCCCCTGGGAACCACCGTCCAGCTTTCTGTTTCTGTGAAGTTGACTGCTCTAGGGACGTCCTGTGAGTGGGATCCCAGGGTATTTGTTTTTTTGTGACTGTCTTCTTTTACGTAACATAAAGTCCTCAAGATTTTATCCATATTTTAGCAGGTGTCAGGAGTTCCTTCCTTTTTACGGCTGAATAATATTCCATTGTGGGAACATATCACATTTTGCTATCCTTTCATCCACCAATGGACACTTGGGTTGCTTCCACACTTTGGCTACTGTGACTAATACTGCTGTGAACATGGGTGTACAGATATCTCTTCCAGAGCCTGCTTTCGATTCTTCTGAGTATATACCCAGAAGTGAAATTGCTGGATCATATGGTAATTTTATTTTTAATTTTTTGAGTAGGCTCCCTACTGTTTTCCGTAGAGGCTGCCCCAGTTTACCTTCCCACCAACTGTGCACACGGGTTTCAATTTCTTCACATCCTCGCCAATACTTACTATTTTCTGGCTTTTTTTATTTTGATAGAAACCATCCTAAGGAGTGTGGAGTGGTATGTCACTGTAGTTTTGATTTGCATTTCCCTAATGATTAGTATCTTTTCATGTGCTTATTGGCCATCTGTATATTTTCCTTGAAGAAATGTCTATTCAAGTCCTTTACCCATTTTTGAATTGTTGTTTTGCTGTTGTTGAGTTTCAGGAGTTCTCTATATATTCTGCATATTAAATCCTTATCAGATATATAACTTGCAAATATTTTCTCCCATTCTGTGGTTTGTCTTTTTATTCTGTTGATAGTGTCTTTTTTTTTTTTTTTTTTTTTTTGCGGTACGCGGGCCTCTCACTGTTGTGGCCTCTTCCATCGCGGAGCACAGGCTCCGGACGCGCAGGCTCAGCAGCCATGGCTCACGGGCCCACCCGCTCCGCGGCATGTGGGATCCTCCTGGACCGGGGCATGAATCCGTGTCCCCTTCATTGGCAGGCGGACTCTCAACCACTGCACCACCAGGGAAGCCCTTGTACATCTTGATGTACAAATTCTTGACGTACAAGAATTTAACATTTTCATGAAGTCCGATTTGTCTATTTTTCTTTTGCTGTCTGTGCCTTTAGTGTCATATCAAAGAACTCACTGCCAAATCCATTGTGAAATTTTGCCCTATGTTTTTTCTAAGGCTCATACTTTTAGGTTTTACATTTAGGTCATGTATCCATTTTGGTTATTTTTTTTTATAAGGTGTGAGGTAAGGGTCCAACTTCAATTGTTGACTTTTGGGGCCAGGTAATTCTTTGCTGATGGGAACAACCTGTGCATTGTAGGATGTTTAGCAATATCCCTGACTTCTCCCTGCTAGATGCAGGAGGTTCTATTCACCGGTGGGACAACCAAAAATATCTCCAGACAATGCAAATGTCTCCCTGGGCAGCAAATCTCATCCCTGGTTGGAAAACGTGACAAGGTGGTCTTTGGGATGGAGATGGAGCTGTGGATGGACCTCCTGGGACAAGCACAGAGCATTAAGATGTTGGGGTCCCTCCTGAATGCCCGCCAGGGGATGCCGACTGCAGAGGGTCCCTCCGTGAGCACGTTGACAAAGGACTGTGGCTCAGTGAGCCCAGGGGCAACGTGGCCAAGGCGGCAGAGATAGAGGCTCTGCAGGGGCTTAGCAACGCCCACATCCCCACACCAAGGCTGGGCATCCAGCCTGCCAACAGCAGAGGCCAGTGTGATACCGTTGCCTGGGGGAGAACAGAACGCTGCCTGGAAACAAGCTGACCCACCGAGAACCCTCCCTTTGTGGACGGGGCTGCACTTTGTCCTCCAAATTAGGAAATAAGGCATGTTCTTGTATCAGAAGACTCAATTTGCAAAATACTTTTATCTGTGGATTCAATATATTCCCAATAAAAATCCCAGTGAGGATTTTGCTGTACTTGACAAACTCATTCCAAACATTACACAGACATGCGTGAAGCTCTGAATAGCCCAGAACACTCTTCAAGATGAATGAGCAGGTGTTATGGACAGAACTGTGCCCCCGCCGATATCTATGTTGAAGCCCTAACCCTCAATGAGGCTATATTTGGAGATGGGGTCTTTAAGGAAGTCATTAAGGTTAAATGAGGTCATAAGAGTTGCCTCTAATGCAAAGTGACTGTGGTCCTTATAAGAAGAGGACATCAGGGCACAGATACACACAGAGGGACGACCATGTGAGGACAGGGAGAGGAGACGGCTGTCTACACACCCAGGAGAGAGGCCTCAGGGGGAACCCATCCTGTGACACCTGGATCTTGGACATACAGCTTCTGGAACTGAGAGACAATGTGTCTGTGTTTAAGTGGCCCACCCTGATCAGACTGTGCGTAGCGGAACAGGCTCTCCTGGGCGTCCCGACTAAGAAACCACAGTGGTTAGGAGAGGCCGGGTCTGGACAGAGGGTGGGAGGGAATAGGGAACCCAGATAGAGTACGATGGTCACTTGACTTGTGACAAAGGTGCTTCACAGGCTCATGGGTAAAGGATGGTCTTTGTGAGTCAAGGCCACTGGGATGAGTAAGTGTCTATTTGGAAGAAAACCTAGGTGTCCTTTTGGAAAGATGGCTTACATAGGACAAAAATACACTAACCATAAAACACAGATAAATCTTTACTTTTTACTTTAATAGAAAACTCCTCTGCACTCAGAAGACGTGGTTTTAAGGGAGGAAAGGTAAGCTGGAGCTGGGGAGGGTCTGTGACGATACGTGGGTTACAAAGCAGCAGTGTCGGGTCACACAGAGTCCTACAAACAAGAAGAAGGAAGGTGGAGCAAAGGCTCAAACAGTACGTCACCGCCGCGGAAATCCAAGCAGCCAATAAGTAAATATACAAAGAGCCTCAGCATCGATCAAGCAAATTCAAACAAAACCCAAACGAGATACCACGGAAAGCCTGAGACGCAACGATCTCGTCAGCCCCGAGCTGCGAGGATTGCGGGCGTGGGACTCTCTGAAGCCCTGGCGGGGCTGGTGGAACGGCTCCGGCGGGCACTCGCCACCCTAGTCAGCGTGCGCGTGCGTTTCCCCAGCAGCGCTCTTGTCCCTGTACATCAGGGACAGGCCCGCCCAGACAAGCCCGCCCACTGGGGCAGGCGTGGCTGTGCCCCTCAGATCCACCCCCATGGCTGCAGGGGCCACCTTTGGCTGACAGGGGGGTGCTCCCCAGGGAAGCCTGGGGGGTGATGTCTTTCTGGCCGTCACCGTGGGTCTGTGTGCAGTTCACCACTGAGGATGTTCCTATGAGAAGCAGCGGCGCAGGTGGAAGGGCGTTCGTGTGAGCCCTCCTGAGTCCATGTCGTCCGAATAGCCATGCTTCTGCACAGACACACGGATGCTTCAGTCCTGCAAAGTCTGCCACCCTTGCAGACGCGCCCACAAGCTCAGGGATTCCTGGACTGTCCCCCCACGCAGCCCCGTCACCAAGGTCAAGAGGAAGGCTGGCCTGGGCTGAGCCTGCTCCCACCTCCATCTCCTGGGGGTGAAGAGGCCACCACGTCCCTTCCCCACCACAGAGCCCCGGGACCAACCCCACCCCGTCCCTTCTCTCCATCGGTGCCCCTCGCGAGAAGCCCCGCCTCCCGGACCAGCCCTCGTTTCACCACTGTATGCCCACGAGGCTCTGCCTGCCCCTAGAATTCTGGACCCCTCCCTAAAAACCCAGGTCATCACCTATGACCATCCGCTGCCAGGCCATGCCCCCTCATTTCCCCAGCTCATTTCATTAGCTCCTGGATCAATGCCACCCTCTCCATTTGCTCCTGCCTGAACCTGTCATTGTGGAAATGCACACTCAGCTCCTTCCCGGACCGCCCCTTCAGGAGTCCTGGCCTCCGTGCCCCTGGCCCCTCACTGCCACGGCCTCACCCCAGGCTCGTCCTCCCAACCCGGACGGCACACCTGCTGCCCCTGCCACCCACCAGCAGAGGCTCCAGGCCAGCGACCCGGGCCTGCACTGCCCCTACCTCGTGCGCCCGGCCCACAGGTGCAGTCAGCCCTCGAATTTCCCTCCACTTCCTCCCGTTTCTCTGCATCGTCACCCTGGGGCTCCCCTGGCAACAGCTCCATGCTTAAAGGGATCCTAGGTCTTCCTGCCGCCTGCTTCCTCCCGCCGATAGGAGGGTCCCTAACAGCACATAAACAAGCTGTGTGTCCTCCTGCCTTGGAAGACGAGCCTTCCACCAGAATCCCCTCGGCGCTCTCCCCACCGGCCCTCCAAGACATGCCCGCTGCCCCCAAGCCTCTCCTCCGCCAGCACACGGAGGAGAGGGCTGTCGGTGCCCTGGATGGCTGGCCCTGCCCACCCAGCGTGGCCTCGTCCACGCTCACGGTTGCTCGGGTGCTGTCACCCTGACTATCACTTCCCTCCTGAACTACAGGCCGATGGCCAGCGCCATCTCGGGCTGGTCCACTCCTTAGACACCTGCCTAGACACCTGCCTCCTGGCCCAGACTCAGGCAGCACCTCGTGGACCCGCCTGGACTCTGGCCACGCTGTCCCTCCCCATTTCCTACCTTGGAGGGACGCGGCCCCAGCGCCCTGCAGCTGGGGGCAAGATCTTGGTTGTTTAGTCCCTTCCCGGCCTCGGGTCATTCTGCAGGTAGATGTGGGCCCCTCGCCAGGCCCTTCCAGGCTCTCTCTGGGATCCCGGGGGCGGCTCCCTTCCGCCACAGCAGCAGAGGGACGTAGGTGCACATGTGTTTTTGCCCGGGGAAATTTCTAGGGCCAGGAAACTGGCTGTCCCGAGGGAGCCCTGCATTTTGTAGGTGTCTCTTCAATTAGCAAAGTCTTACCTTCCTTTCCTCGCTGGCCTGTGCGCCCGTGGGACATGGCTACCTGAGGGTCAGCGCTTCTACCAGCAGGAAGGACATGTGGTCATCGGCGGCTGGCAGGCTGGCAGGGACCCTCAGCCATGCACAGACACGCTGCTCACGCTCGTGGGTGGTCACCCCACGCAGACAACGGCGCCGAGGGGAGTATTGTGGCCAAGTCAACCCTCCTTGCAAAGAGGTCATTGGACTCAGACATAATAGAATGCACTGTCTTGTCTTGACTGATCACATGCTGGATGTCAGTTTTTAATTTAATTTGATACCATAGCCCTAAAGTTCAGCTTATCCTCAGAGCTGAATGATTCTGCACACTCTTACCAAGCGGCTAAGCGCTTATAAGGAATAAACACTCACAAGTCCCGACTCCGCCAGTTTAAGTTTGTGAACGTATGGGGTGGCTGGCATTCATTCTTTCATACTCAGTATGAGAACTGCTAAGTGAACGTGCTAAGAGGAGAGCCTGGCCCACGAGGGAGCAGGACCCTGTGTGTGCTGAGCGCAGACAGGAGGCCGGCCCCTGGCCTCACCGCTTCCTGGGGCTCTGCGGCTGTCGCATCAGCCAGGATGGTGCCCGTGTGCTCCATGAGTCATGTCCCCTCAAAGGGGCCCCCAAAGGCCCATCAGCCTCTCTGGCTCAGCCCCCTACGACTCTGGGCAGGTGCAGGACTAGGACCCCAGGCAGGGTGGCCGAGGGGCCTTGGGGGTCCACGTGCTGTTCCGGAAGGGAGTACTGACCCGAGATCGCCACAGGGCACGAGGAGTCCTGAACCAGAGCCAGAACCTACACACACACTCGAGAGGCTTGCCCCGCGGACAGGAGTGGACCCGACCCGACGCCCGTGCTTACCCAGGACGGACGACAGGGCCACGAGTGCCCACAGGCTGAGCAGGAAGGGGGCCCGCACGGAGAGCCACCGCAGGCTGGCCACCGGGACCCCGCCGCTGCTGTTCCGGGGGGTGACGTGCGGCTGCGGGTGCATGGTGTCCAACAGCTAGGCCAGCGGCTCCAGGGCACGCAAGCCAGGGCCCTGCGCCCACACGCTGCACGTGGGGCCCCCGCATGCGCCTCGCCAGGCTCGGGGCGTCCGCTGTGAGTCCATCTCCTTCCCTGTCCCGAGTTCTGGCCAGTGGGCCGTCCTAGGACTGGCTCTCTCCCCGCAGGAGTTCAAAGCCTTTGCAGGGAGCGTTGCCCACTTCCCTGTGCTGGGAGATAAGGGGCCGGTCCAACCCCTCATGAGATTAGTCTACCTGTCACGTCAAAGAGAAGCAGATGAAGAAAGGGGGTTTAATTGGTGCTTTATCAGGTGCTCCAGTCTTTGCCTGGAATACTGCCCGGGACGGGGGAACCACAGAAAGGGATCACACCCAGTAACACTTCCCCAGGTCCCGCGCCGGGCGGTGCGGTTCCCACCGTGGGGTCTGCAGCCAGCATGTGCTTCACAAAGCCCCTCCCACCTCCTTGGGGCTCCCCAGGCTTCAGGGCGGCCCCAGGGCCTTTTCTTCTGCCAAGCCCCCTTCCTCCAAGCCAGGCTCAGGCTCCTGGGTCCCCCATCTCAGCTGGATCCCTGGCTGCTTCTCCTGCCACTTCCCTGTGCCCAGGTAACCTTGCCCATGGCAGGTGAGGACTCCTGACCAGAGGCCGGGGAGGCCGCATGGTCAGGCCCAAGCACACCAGGCAGATGGGGGTGGGGACAAAGGTCTGGCCTGGAATGTTGTGTTGGAACCCAAGTGGCTGGGGGCACCCACACACGTGAGAGGAAGAGGCTGTCCCGGGGGGGTGAGAGGGAGATGTGTTCCCTAAAGGGTGGATCAAACACATAAGCACATTGAGGACAATGGGACCTGAGTTTCTTACTGTCAGCAAAGGGAGTCACAAATTTCAAGAGAGAAAATGACTGTAAACTCTGACTTGCACTGTAATTGACGGCATCTGTGTGAACTTACCATTTTCCAAATATACAGGTGGATATGGACATAATCACAGATGCAAGAAACCACGTGCTCCCCACTTTGGACCAGGGATGTCTGGGGATCAACCCAACAGCCGCCAGCACACCCGCGCCCAGACCTGGGCTTCTAAATACCACCCTTTACCCAAAGGACCCGGGATCCACCTCGGTGGGTGAACAGTTCCAGGGCCGGGGCAAGGGAAGCACAGGGGAGCCAGAAATCTTGTGTCAGAAAGTGAGTTGTTCACAGAAAGGCGGGGCAGGAACACTGGAGCGCCACGAACAGGCTGCCGCTGGCTGAGTCTGGGGCGATCTGGCCACGAAACTAAAGAAGGACAGTAATGAGCTATAACCCACCGAATGCGACTGGAATACATGAGTCCAGACTTACATAAATAAAGACACAGTGAATTTGAGGAGGAATATGGGATATTTACCGCCTCAGACTACACTGGGGGGAAAAGCAACTTTATAGTGAAGACGCCTGAAAACACTGCCTTAGTTAAAGGTCAAAGTGAACAGGGGAGCCTCTCAGCTGAGGGGCAGGTGGGAGTCCTGCCAGGTGGCAGAGCGCCGTGGGGACAGCATCGCCCCACGTCTGGGACGTTCCTGCCACAGCCCTGTAACCTGCCTGTGGTTGCAAGGAAAATCTGGCAGACCCACACTGAGGGGCTTTCTGCAAAATGAATGAACCGTAACCGTCAAGGGTGACGGCTAAAACAATGCTCGATTTTGGGTTGGAGTCTCTGCTAAAGGATGCTGGGGGACAGTTGGAGAAACTTCATGGAATGTGAGGGCTGGAGGGTGGTCGCAATTCGAGTTAGCGTCCTGTCTCGGAGGTATAGGGGGATGAAGAGACATCTCGTTTGCAATTTACTCTCAAATGGTCAGGAAAAATTTCTACAAATAAAGTTTATATAAAAAATACACATTTATTGATAACTTCTGCTTCAATTACAATGTAGAAAGTCACAAGAGACTGTCTAGATTCACCCAACAATCATACAAGCTGGTTAAGCTATAAATTTATAGTTTAAAAAACCCATTAAAAGGCTGAGGATACAAGGAAACCTAAAAGAATTAAGCCTCAGGAAGTGGGGAGCCCCTCGTGGGAATGCAGGGGGTGGAGGAGGCTTCCACTTTAGTCAGGGACAGTGGACTTACAGGACCCGTATGCCTGTGGAAATGACAGAAAAATGGTCAAAAATCTAAAACTCTTGTAAATGGAACCCCAACCCAGGAGAGGAGAGGCAATGGGACAGAAGCAGTACTTGAAAAGTTAGGTGCCAAGAATTTCCCCAAATTGATCAGCAACGTCAAGACCACAGTCACGAATCTCGGTGACACCCAAGCAGAACACATTGGTAAAGACCCACACAGCTCCGTACGTCACAGCCAGCTCCTGCGAACCAACGTCAAGAGAGCATCTAAAAGCAACCAGAGGAAAAAGACATCACCCCGAGGGACCAGCAGTTAGCATGTTAGCTCTCATAGCAGCAGAAACAGCGCAGTCAGAAGACAGTGAAGCACATCACCCCTGAGCTGACCAAAAATCCAAACAAACAACCACAAGCAAAGGAGTAATCCCTGCATGCCTGGAATCTCACGCAAAGCAAAACTATCCCGCAAACATGGAGGGTAAATAAAAATGTCAGACCTTGGAATGAATTTGCTGTTAACAAAACTCATGTGATGAAATAATGAAGTTTTTCAGGTTGGAAGAAAAAGGCCCCAGATTGGAAACAGAGAAGAGCGAGGAGGAGTAGCTGCACGAGAAGGGTAATCATGCAGGTAAATACAGGTGCGATGCCCTCATGCAACATCTGTGTGACACCAAGACGAACGGTGAGGAGGCCAGATGGGCAGGGACATCTGATGCGTTTGACTTGTTCAGACACCACGTGCAGCAGTAACACAAAGGGCACAGTCTCCAGGAGGAGCCTTAAGGAGCCAGAGCTACAAAGGAATATGTGAACAAATGAAAAGGCACAGAATTCTTGGACTGAAAGATGTGATACCACGAAGAGAAAGACTGTAGGTAAGTAAATCCATAGACTTAATGTGATCCCAATAAAAATATTGAAAGATACTTTTAACTATACTGACTCTTTTTAAAGTGTAAATAAACCAAGTAAAGGATTTTCTTTTTTTTATCCCTCCCCCTGCTTACCCTTTGGTAACCGCAAATTTGTTTTCTGTGTGAGTCTGCTTCTGTTCTGTAAATAAGTTCGTTTGTGTCATTTTTATAGGTTCCACGTATAAGTGATATCATACCATATTTCTCTTTCTCTGACTTACTTCACTCAGTATGACAGTCTCTAAGTCCATCCATGTTGCTGCAAATGGCATCGTTTCCTTCTTTTTCATGGCTGAGTAATATTCCACTGTGTATATGTGCCACATCTCCTTTATCCATTCCTCTGTGGATGGACATTTAGGTGGCTTCCGTGTCCTGACTGCTGTAAATAATGCTGCTATCAACACTGGGGTGGATGTATCTTTTCGAATTATGGTTTTCTCCAGCTATATGTCCAGGAGTGGGATTGCAAGGTCACATGGTAGCTCTGTTTTCACTTTTTTTTTTTTTACAATCTAAACACTTTATCAACAGCGGGTCACCCTCATGGGCCAAGTGGTCACGAGACGTCCAGGACCCAGTCCCAAGTTCAGCACAGCCTCCGAGCCGCTTGCTGTGACTCCAGTGGGGCTGAGCACGTCACCCTTGCGCACGGGGCCTTTCGCATCTCGGATGATGGAGGGCTCGTGTAGCCCGTGAATTCTATGCGCACCTGCGTGCACTGTCCCTGCGAACTGGTCCCGCCCAGCACCTTGGTGACCCTGGCTGGCAAGCCTGATGGGCTGCACACGGCTCGTGCCCGTGATGGCAGCATGGTGGCGGTTGGGCAGAGAGCCTGTTTTTACTTTTTAAAGGAACCTCCAAGTTGTTCTCCACAGTGGCTGCACCCACTTCCATTCCCGCCAACGGTGTAGGAGGGTTCCCTTTTCTCCACACCCTCTCCAGCATTTATTGTTTGTAGACATTTTTTTAATGCTTTTTTTTAATTTGTGAATTTTATTTACTTTTTAATACATCATGTTCTTATTAGTTATCTATTTTATACATATTAGTGTGTATATGTCAATCCCAATCTCCCAATTCATCCCACCACCACCAGCCACTTTCCCCCCTTAGTGTCCATATGTTTGTTCTATTTGTAGACTTTTTGATGATGGCCATTCTGACGAGTGTGAGGTGATACCTCATTGTAGTTTTGATTTGTATTTCTCTAATAATTAGTGATGTTGAGCATCTTTTCGTGTGCCTGTTGGCCATCTGTATATCTTCTTTGGAGAAAAGTCTATTTAGGTCTTCTGCCCAGTGTTCTATTGGGCTGTTTGTTTTTTTGTTGTCGAATTGTATGAACTGTTTGTATATTTGGAAATTAAGCCCTTGCCGGTCACATTGTTTGCAAATATTTTCTCCCATTCTGTAGTTTGTTTTTATGTTTTGTTTATGGTTTCCTTTGCTGTGCAAAAGCTTGTAAGTTTGATTAGGTCCCATTTGTTTATTTTTGCTTTTATTTTTTTTGCCTTGGGAGACTGACCTAAGAAAGCAGTGGTGTGATTTATGTCAGAGAATGCTTTGCCTATGTTCTCTTCTAGGAGTTTTATGGTGTCATGTCTTATGTTTAAGTCTCTAAGCCATTTTAAGTTTATTTTTGTGTGTGGTGTGAGGATGTGTTCTAATTTCATTGATTTACATGCAGCTGTCCAACTTTCCCAACACGACTTGCTGAAGAGACTGTCTGTTCTTCATTGTATATTCTTGCCTCTGTTGTCAAAGATTAATTGACCATAGGTGTGTGAGTTTATTTCTGGGCTCTCTATTTTGCTCCGTTGATCCATGTATCTGTTTTTGAGCCAATACCACACTGTTTTGATTACTGTAGCTTTGTAGTATTGTCTGAAGTCTGGGAGGGTTATGCCTCCCGCTTTGTTCTTTTTCCTCAAGATTGCTTTGGCAATTCTGAGTATTTTATGGTTCCTTATAAATTTTAGGATTATTTGTTCTAGTTCTGTGAAAAATGTCATGCGTGATTTGATAAGGATTGCAGATCCTTGTAGATTGTAGATTGTAGATTGATTGGGTAGTGTGAATAAAGGATTTTCTGGCTAAATAGATAATAGCCAGGAAAATTCTGGGAAGGGAACAGCCATGAGGTGGAGCTAGCTCTATCATACTATGACGTGTTAAAAACCTTGGATAATCAAGACAAGTTCTAAGGCATGAATACATCAATCTGTGGAGGAGTTAAAATCTGGCAGAAGATGCCCAAATGTGGAGAAAAAGAATGTTGCAGCATGGACGGCTCTGGAAGCACAGGGGCCAAGCCAGTGACTGATTACTTCCGGGGGGAAAACTAGGTGTCTAGGGGACCTGCTCATCATGTAAACTCCTTTTGTCCCCTTTGAATTTCCTACCGTATACATGTGCTTTCTGTTTAAATAAATAAATAAAACATGATTTCAAAAATTAATGTAAGTGCCAGTTGCCTCTCTCCCTGTGTGTGAGTTGGCCTGAGAGGCATGGAGAGGGAGCAGGCCCAGATCTCTGGGGTGCCGCTGACCAGCAGAACTGGCCAGGGGCTCCCCATCCCTCACCTGATTCCACGACCCCCCCAGCCACACGTGTTAAGAGGAGACGGTTCACGGGGCACAGTAGGTGCGTCCGGCCAGCTCTTCAGTGCGATCCTCCATAAATCAGGGCTCCACGTTCATCACACTGCACTTTCCTCTGAACTAAGCAGGTTGCCCTAACAAACGTGAGTCATTATTTTGCTACATAACTACTTTCTCTTTTTTTTTCTTTTTGACCACATCATGCGGCATGCGGGATCTTAGCTCCCTGACCAGGGATAGAACCAGCGCCCTGCAGTGGAAGTGTGGAGTCCTAACCACTGGACTGCCAGGAGGTCCCAATTATTTTGTGACAAAATTTCTTTTCTGTTTGCTTTTTGTTTTTTGAAAAACAGCTTTACTGGGGTATAATTCACATACCATGTAATTAATCTGTTTAGAGTGTGTGTTTCAAAGGCTTATAGTGTATTCCCGGTTGTGCATCCGTCACCACGATCAATTTTAGAACCTTCTTAATCCCCCAAAGAAACCCTGCTCCCCTAGTCATCACCATGCAGCCCCCCTCCCCCCAGCCCCTGGAATCACCAATCTACTTCCTGTCTCTATGTTTTTGCCCATTTGGGGCATTTCATGAAGAGAAATCATAGCTACGTGGCCTCGTGCCTGGTTCTCTCACCTAGCACGATGTTTCCCAGGTTCACCCAAGCTGTAGTGGGTGTCAGTGCTTCATTTATTTTTGTTGCCAAATAACATTCCATTGTGTGGATGGACACATTTTATGTATCCATTTACCAGTCTATGGTCATTTGGGTTGTTTCTATGCTTTAGCTATTGTAAGAAATATTGCCTGAATATCCATGTTTTCGTGGGTATATACTTAGGAGGGGAATAGTAAGGACATGTCTCCTCCTCTTCAGTTCTTTAGAAAAGTGTGAGAAGGATTGGCCTTAGTACTTCAAATATTTGGTAGAATTCACTGAGGTCAGCCGCTGGGTCCAGGGCTTTACTTTGTCAAGAAATTTTTGATTTACGGATTCAATCTCCTTAGTATTCGTTCTATTCAGATTTTCTGTTTCTTTGTGGTTTAGGTTTTGTGTTTCTAGGAATCTGCACTTCATCTGGGTTATCCAGTTTGCTGGTGTACAGTTGTTCATGGTACTCTTACAATCCTTTTTATTTCTGTAGAGTTGGTAGTAATGTCCCCACTTTAATTTCTGATTTTAGTATTTGAATCTTCTTTTTTTCTTAGTTCATCTAGCTAAGACTTGTCAATTATCTTTGCTTTTGTTGATTTTCTGTTTTGTTTTTCTATTCGATAATCTGTTTATCTCTGTTCTAATCTTTATTATTTCTTTCCTCTGGTAGCTTTGGGTTTAGCTTGTTTTTTCCTAGTCCCTTAAATTGTAAAGTTAGGTTGTTGATTTGAAACCTTTCTTCTTCTTCTTCTTCTTTTTTTAATTCTTTTGCTGTGAGGCACATCTTGGAGGATCTCAGTTCCCCACCCAGGGATCGAACCCATGCCCCCTGCATTGGAAGTGCAGAGTCCAAACCATTGGACCACCAGGGAAGTCCTTCTTTCTTCTGTTTTAACATAAGCGTTTATAGCTGTACTTCCCCCTTAGCACCGTGTCAACTAAAGAAAAAAAATATTCATAACTTAAAAGGTGAGAGTTGGGCTTCCCTGGTGGCACAGTGGTTGGGAGTCCGCCTGCCGATGCAGGGGACACGGGTTCGTGCCCTGGTCTGGGAAGATCCCACATGCCGCGGAGCGGCTGGGCCCGTGAGCCATGGCCGCTGAGCCTGCGCGTCCGGAGCCTGTGCTCCGCAACGGGAGAGGCCACGGCAGTGAGAGGCCCGCGTACCGCAAAAAAAAAAAAAAAAAAAAAACGGTGAGAGTTATGTTTTTCTGAGTGGACATACTGAAGCCTGGGATGCAGAATCTCAAGTAACCGTAAGAAAACTGCTCCGAGGAGGCAAAGCGGGGAGCCAGGATATACTGGAATTTTGCAAGGACAAAATAGGACAGGTAGTAGGAACAAAAGATTACTGTTAATAAAGAAGACTAGGGACTTCCCTGGTGGCCCAGTGGTTAAGGCTCCTCACTTCCACTGCAGGGGACGCGGGTTCGATCCCTGGTGGGAACTAAGATCCCGCATGCTGCGCAATATCTTGAGTTAAGGAATTTCGCACTTTTCTGTGTATGGGAAGATGCAAGAGTCTGGGCTCACTGAGGTCATTCCTTTGATATGCACCTCAGCTATCTGGGACCAGTATCCTGTTTTCACATCCTGAGTTTCCACAGGGCTTACCCTTGGGAGTGGCTGCAGTCTGACGGCTGCTAGATGGCAGGCATTCTTTGTTTCCTTCCTGAGTTCCCTCAGGGCTCACCCGCTCACGTTGCATGGCTGCAGTCACTGATGACTGTGATATCCTTTGTTTACTGATATGGCAGGAAATATTCCATTTTTCAACCACTTTGCATCCTGTAAGTTCTGGTATGTTGTGTTTTCATTTTCACTCGTCTCTAAGTATGTTCTAATTGCTCTTGAAGTTTCCTCTTTAACCCTTTGATTAAGAGTGTGCTGCTTAATTTCCACAAATTAGTGATTGCTTCATCAGTTACAGATTTCTAACTTTATCCACTGCAGGCAGAGAAGATACTTTTTATGATTTATTGAGATTTAATTCATGGCCTAACCTATGGTCTGTCCTGGAAAGTGTCCCATGTGCACTTAAGAGGACTGACTGTGTGTGCTGTTGTGTTGGGTGAGGTGTTCTGTATACGTCTGTTAGATCTAGTTAGTTTGTCGTGAGGTTCAAGCCCCATTTCCCTACTGATCTTCTGCCTGGTGGTCGTGTTCATTATTGTGAGCGGCATATTGAAGTCTCCAGCCATCATTGTAGAACGGTCTGTTTTTGCAGTTCTGTCCATTTTTGCTTCATATATTTTGATGGTCTATTATTAGGTGTGCAGAAGTTTGTATTTGTATCTTCTAACTGGGTTGAACCTCTTATTAATATAAAATTCCTTCTCTGTCACTTATAACCGTTTTGATTTCAAGTTTGTTTTGTCTGATGTTAGTACAGCCACCCCTGCTCTCTTTTGGTTATGGTTTACATGGAATAACTTTTCCCATCCTTTCACTTTCAATCTATTTGTGTCTTTGGATCCAAAGTGAGTCTTTTGTAGGCAGCATATCATTGAATCATGAGTTTTTATCCATTCTGCTCATCTCTGCTTTTTGATTGGAGAGTTTAATCCATTTACATTTAAAGTAATTAGTGATAAGGAGGGACTTACTCTGTCATTACGCTATCTGTTTTCTATATGCCTTATAGACTTTAGTCCATCATTTCCTGTCTTCTTTCGTGTTTACTTGATTTTTTGTAGTGTAACTTTTACATTTCTTTCTCATTTCCTTGTGTGTATATTCTATAGCTATGAAGGAGGGAAAGCACTGGCCCTTTAAATCCCCTGGAAGTCCCTCCAGTCAGAGAGAGCGGGGCTGCCACACTGGCACCCCCTCTGTCTGCAACTCTGTGTTCAGGAGCAGGAGGTGGCGATGAGCGCAGGTCCCTGATGTCTGGGGTCAGGGTCCTTCCCCCACATGCTCTGCACGCGATGTGTGGCTTCTTCAGGAGGCTGGGGGGTGGGCCAGTGAGATGTCATCCAGGTGGGATACAGAGTCCTGGGGTTTCCTCCTCCACCGTCTCCGAGAATCCTCTCTCAACCATTAAAAGAAACATTTCCTCCTGCCGTATCATTTCCTTCATCCTGGAGGCTTGTGGTATTAACCATTCCCAGGTGAGCAGTTGTCCCAGTTTGATTGGGACATGGTGACCAGAAATATTAGGTTGGCTGTACGTTAGACCTGGGTTTGGGGTCTTATGAACAGGTAGGCATGCCCCTAACAAATGGATCCCTTTGCACGCAGCATTGGACAAGGGACACCAAAGCCTGGGGTCTGTGGGCTTGCAGGGCTGGGAGCTGGGAGACCTCCATGATGTGGCCTTGTGGGTCCAGGGAAGCACTCCTCTCCTTGGCTCTGAGGTTCCTCCAATAGCACCCTCACCACATATGCCTCAAAGGGAAACAAGAAGAGACCTGCGCTTGAATGTCCCAAATGAAGAAAGAGAGCTCTGTCACAGGGTTCCTAAGGAGGATGCTGAGAGTGGCCAGAGCACCCCCTCCTTCTGGGACAGACGCCCAGGTGTTCCCGCCAAGCTTGGCTCCAGACCGTGGGACTCTCCCCTGTGCCGATCCCCAGCACCACCTCACTCAGGACCTTGAACATCTCGCCTTTGGCAGTGGCAGGAGGATGGGCTCGACATTGTCTCGGAAGAAAGCAAGGGACCGTGAGACCTTTGTTGTCTCTCTCGGTGTTTTGTCTTACTGAAAGGACTCAAAAATAGATCTAATGTAAGTTGCAATGTCATCCGAAATCGTCATGTCCTAAAATGTGCGATCTGTGTATAAGTCTTAGAGTTTCCCAGAACTAAGCACCAAGTATACACTTCCTCAGGAAGGAGTGGGATGAAGAAAGGGAAGGGAAAGACATTGGTAAATCCTATTAGTAAATGTAAACAGTATCAATTACTTTAGAAAGAAAACTTTGCATTGAATAAAAGCAATGTGGGGAGCTAAGCTTCGTAAGTGGCAGGGTAGCATGATCAGAGTAACTCTCCCCCAGATAATAACCATGCACTCTGGAAAAAATATGAAACACTAGTCGGAGACACTGGAGGACAACTTAGACACAGACCATCCTTGGAAGAAGGCGCTGCAACAGGTGAGATTCACACGGGTACAGCTTTCGGCTAAGGACACACTTGGCTATGTGAAAGCTGCAGCCTTGCTGGATGGAAGAGCCAGATGCCGGGAAATGAAGGCTAAAGGTGCAAAAAGGAGGGAGCTCAAATCTGTGTGCAAATTCCATCCAAATCCTCAGCTGGCCCCTGGCTGCTTTTGCGGGGAAGATGCCAAGGGTCCCATGAAGAAAGGCAACAGCTGGAAGAACTGAGCAGGGGCGCTGCCACTCACGGAAGGGGGACAGAGCTGCTGTTTGAGTTCAGTCAGGCAAGCGACCCGCTAGGACAACAGTGAACACTCGTCAGATGAAGATCACAAAATTCAGAGTTGTTACAACATACCGGCACAATGCCAGATGTACAACAGTTTACAATAAAAGTTACTAGACATGCAAAGAAAGAGGAAATGTGAACTGTCACTACAAGAAGAAGTAGTTAATAGAAACCTACCTGGTAGGCAGGTAATGACAAATGGTGAAATTAGAAGATAAGAACTTTAATACGTTCAGGGAATTCAAGGAAAATATAATCATAATGAATAAACAGGGAGTCTCAGCAGAGAAATGGAAGTGATTTTTTAGAAGAACCAAATGGAAATTCTGGAACTTAATACTACTATAGATCATATGCTAGGTCATAAAATAAGTCTCAATTATTTCCAATATGTGAAAACTTAGAGAGTTAAATTAGAGATCAATAATGATTGCACACAAATATTTGTAAATTAAAGAACACACTTTAAAATAACTCATGGGTCAAAAAAATCACCAGGGAAATTAGAAAATATTTGAGACTGAGTGATAATGAGTATATAACATATCAAATCTGTAAAGTAAGCGAAAGATGAGCTTAAAGAGAAAATTATAACCTTAAATGCTCACATTAGGGAAAAAAAATTTTTTCAAAGAAAGATCTAAGAATTCACCTTAGGAAGTTCAAAAAAGATGAGTAAATGAAATCCAAAATAAGTAGAAGGAAGAAAATGATGGTTAAAGGAAAAAAATGATCATAAATTACCAAGATCAGGAACAGAAGAGAGGATATCACTACAAATTCTATGGATTTCAATAGGACAATATCGGAGCATTATGAACAATATTATACTGATACATTTGACAATTTATATAATACATAAATTCTGTTAAGAACACAACTTACCAAGATTGACAGCAAGTGAGACAATCAGAACGGCCCTATTTCTTGGGCAAGAACTTTAATGAACTGAATACTATTACAGAGAGCACGTTATTTATTCAAGAAATGGAATTTGTTATCAAAAACCTTTTCACAGTGAAAACCCCTGGGCCGGATGGCTTCAAATGAATTCTATGAAATAGCTAATGAAGGTATAAAGGCAGTATTCCATAAACTATTCCCAAACCAGGGAGAAGAGGACGCTTCCCGACCTGACTCGTTAGACTAGCTAAACTGATGTCCAGACCAGGTAAAGACAGTATAACATATGACAGTTACAGAGGAACAGCTTCATGAAAAGAGACGCTAAAAATGTAAACAAAATACTGGCCAGTGAATCCAGCAATATATGAAAAAGGTTATACATCATGACAAAGTAGGGCTTTTCCAGGAATGAATGTGAGACTAGGTTAGTATTTGAAAATCAGATCAATGGAATTCTCCATATTGAAAAAATAAAGGAGAAACCCGTATAAACATCATAGTAGAAGCAGAAAGGGCATTTACCAAAATTCAAAAACCATACAAGATAAAAGCTCTCAGGAAGCAAAGGCATCAGCGTAAAACCTACAACTAACATTGTACTTAGTGGCAAAATATTGAATGCTTCTCTGAGACCAGGGACAAGGGAAGGAAAGCTGCTCTAACCATGTCTATTTCACACTTCACTGCAGGTCTCAGAGCAGTAAGGTAAGAAATAGAAGGAATAAAGATTGGCCAGGAAAATGTAAAACTACCTCCAACTATTCACTGATGATGCAACTATTAACAGGGAAAATGTTAAGGAATCTTCGCAACAGTTACTAGAATGAATAAGAGCCTAGCTGTGTCTCAGAATTCAAGATCAGTTATGTATCTATACAGTAGCAAATAAGTTGAAAACAAAAATATTGACTTATCCAGTTTTTAATAGCATCAAAACTCTAAAATACTTAGGACTAAATTTAAGAAAAGGCATACAGGGCGTCTCGATCAGAGGCATGGGAAATCGCCTTCACAGATTGGAACATTCATTAGTGATGAGCTGTCAATTCTACCCAAGTTGACTGTAGGCTCCCGGCGATCCCAGCTGTTAAGCCCAGAGGGTCTGACGAATCTGGGGTGGAGGAAGGGCAGAGACGGGCTGGGTGGGAGGGAGCCCTGATTCAAAAATCAGCCCTTCAATAGCAATGGCCCCGGGGCCCCTGGTGGCTCAGCCTGGGACGCAGGGAGCAGCAGCATCCTCACGCTTAGGTAAGGAAACTGAGGCAGAGAGAGGCTGCTAGATCTGGCCAGAGTCACGCAGCTGGACAGAGGCTGCGCTGGGACTCAAGCTCTTATCCCTCGTGCTCAACTGTCGTCCACCGTCACACTTCTATTTCCTTATCGCCATCTCGTTCCTCAATGGAATTAAGGAGGCCTAAACTATTATCAGTACGTGTGGACAACTATTTGGGGATATCTCAGGGTCGAGAAAGATGGGCTGACCCTGGCCTGTGCCCTCGCCCTAAGGCACTGGGGTCGGGGGAGTTGGATGGGGTGTCTGAGAGGTGGGCTCCCTGAGGGCCATGGCCTGGGACACTCGTCGCCTCTCTCCGAGGATGTGGGTTTTGGGGACATCACGGTGCTGGCTGTGATGAGGACGTGTGACCCGCGGCCTCTGAGGCTGTCCTGCCCTCAGACTCCACACTGGATGGTGCAGTGTGTGCGCGGCCCAGTGGGAGCGCTCGCTTCCTTTCGCGGGATGAGGACCTTGGAAGAAGGTCCGGGCCGGCCAGCCAGCAGGGGGTTTCTCTGCCGGGCATGAGAGCAACACAGAGGTAATGGAGTACGTGGGCAAGCACCGCATCCTTCTGTCCTAATCCTTAAATGTGTGGGCAGATTCCTCCTCTGATAAACTCTGCCTTGTTTTGAATTTCGCCCAGTCTCTGTATATGTGTGTTTTAAAGATTTCTTTACATCTGCTCTGCCCTACTCGGGCATTCACGTGACACCAGGGCATAAGGTGTTCCCTTCTCTGCTCTTAATCCTTCAATATCTGCTGATACTTAATATTTCCAATTCCTGAGCCTTCACACAGGTATTATGCTCCTGTTGGCTACAGAACTAAAAGGCAGGAAGAGAATAAACAAAGCAATGGCTGCTCCAGTGGCCCTCACCCTCAGGGTTCCTGATGGCGTGGCTGCCCTGTGCCCCGGCCACCTGGGCAGGTGTGGAAGGTGTCACACCTGCAGGTCTTTTGAAACCACACTGCAGGAGCTGGGTGGAGGGTAGATGGGTGGGGTCCGAGGAAAACCAAATGTGCACCATTTGTAACTGTACTTTATTTTATTTTTTTTACATCTTTATTGGAGTATAATTGCTTTACGGTGGTGTGCTAGTTTCTGCTTTATAACAAAGTGAATCAGTTATACATGTACATATGTTCCCATATCTCTTCCCTCTTGCGTCTCCCTCCCTCCCGCCCTCCCTATCCCACCCTTCCAGGCTGTCACAAAGCACCGAGCTGGTCTCCCTGTGCTATGCAGCTGCTTCCCACTAGCTACCTACCTTACGCTTGGTAGTGTATATATGTCCATGCCTCTCTCTTGCTTTGTCAAGCTTACCCTTCCCCCTCCCCATATCCTCAAGTCCGTTCTCCAGTAGGTCTGTGTCTTTATTCCTGTCTTACCCTTATGTTCTTCATGATATTTTTTTCTTAAATTCCATATATATGTGTTAGCATACGGTATTTGTCCCTCTCTTTCTGACTTACTTCACTCTGTATGACAGACTCTAGGTCCATCCACCTCATTACAAATCCCTCAATTCCATTTCTTTTTATGGCTGAGTAATATTCCATTGTATACATGTGCCACATCATCTTTATGCATACATCCGATAATGGACACTTAGGTTGTTTCCATCTCCTGGCTATTGTAAGTAGAGCTGCAGTGAACATTTTGGTACATGACTCTTTTTGAATTATGGTTTTCTCAGGGTATGTGCCCAGTGGTGGGATTGCTGAGTCATATGGTAGTTCTTATAACTGTACTTTTAAAGCAGATTTACAGCCTAAAGCCACGGTGTGAATTAGTGACGTGTGTTTCCTCTTGGAATGGCGTGTCTGTTTTTAAGGTGGTTTCTCAAGTTGTGGACAGAACTCGTTTTGACTTTTTGTTGTTGAAGCCACAGGTGGAATCGTAGGACAGAACTCTGCTGTTTTCAACTTGTACAGAAAGCAAGCTGAGCCGCTAGTCAGCACATCTCCAGCAGATGCTCTAGAGAAGCTGTGATGACCTCCTGCTCCAGCTCTGGGGCAGCCTCAATTCATTCACACACGGCGGGATCCAGGTGTTTGAGTGATAAGTTCACAAGTCTGCCCCAGTCCATCTCTTAGCCATTTTCCTCTCTGTTGTCGAGTTCTCACGATGCGGTGTTCTCACAGAGAGGTGGGCTCTCCCAAGTAGTGGCAAATCGATCCCAGCTCCAAAATCTGGTACAAACACTGCCTCTTTCCTAAGAGTCAGCAGGTCTTGATTCAGACTCTCACTCAGCCAGCTTGAGGTGGGCGCCCACCCCGGTGCCCTTGGAAACACGTGGACAGAGCGGGGCAGAGGCAGCTCCAGAGGAAACTCAAGGTTCGGAAGTCAGAGAAGGGAAGCCGATGCCGCAGCGGCAGAGGACGCATGCGTCCGGCGATGGGTGAGGCTGGGGTGAGGAGAGGTGTGCTCCAGCGTGGCACAGGGACAGGGCGGCGCCTTCCGAGGCAGGACGGGGTGGGGCGGGTCCGGAATATGAAGTGGGAGAGGAGGGGCTCCTGGTCGGGGGTGGGGGGGTGGGGGGCTGGGCCCTTCTCTGCGGGCAGGCGATGCGAACCCTTGCGGGTTTCACACAGGGCGTGGCCACTCTACGTGTCAGGGAGGTCGCTCTGGCTGAGGGGTTTGTAACGTCAGGGCTGGTCCAGGGAGTGGCACCCGTGAGCCCTTGATGGCTGGATGGTTAGACAGAAGGATGGGTGGGTGGTGGACAGACGAGGGGGGTGGACAAGAGAAGTCCAGAGGCTCAAGGGAAAGGGTGTGGGCTTTGGGGACAAACAGCTTTGGGCTTGAATCCTGGCTCTGCCTCTTCCTAGCTGTGAGCCCTCGGCAGGCCCAAACGCTGTCGCGGCTCCCTCGTCTGTAAAATGGGGATAGTCGGGCCACACGGGGTCCCCACGCGGGGGGCGAGGGCGGGGGCACCGTGGTTCCGTGACTGAGCGGGACCCGCTGGGGCTGGCTCGCTCCGACGCCCTGGAACGGCATCGACCAACTCCCAATTCAAATCCGTCCTGCAGAGCTCCGAGCGCTCCCATCAGGAAAGGAACAGGTGGGGAATAGCGGTCTGTGTACCACGCGGCCTTTTGCCTAAAGTGGGGGAGGGTGATGAATGACGTGCTCATACATTTGCATACATTTGCATAAACAAACTTTGGAAGGACACACCGGAAAGTGACAGGCAGGCTGCTTGCTGAACACCTGTTTAGCCTTCTGGGTGAGAGCCCAGGCCCCGCGCCTCGGCCTCCAGGGGGCAGGATGGCTGCAAAGCGGGACAGCAGCGTAGGCGTGGAGTCAGGCCCCACGAGGGGCCCCATAACACTAGCAGGGCTGCTTCTCTCCAGGGCCCCCAGTTCGAGACGCTCGGTTTCACGTGTGCCTCCAAAGGTCCTCCCTTGGTGCCTTTTCTGCCCTGGGGGCCTGGCTGGCTCCTGCTCCCCCTTAGCGGCTCTCAGGTGGCCCAGGGCCCTTCCAGTCCCCCCACCCCTGCCTCAGCCCGTCCTCTCGCCAGGTGGAGAGCGCCCCAGCTTCACACGACGGGCAGCTCATGCCTCATACAGGCGGACCTCGCTTTATTGCAATCCATTTCATTGCACTTCACAGACACTGTGTTTTTTACAGATTGAAGGTTTGTGACAACCCTCTCTTGACCAAGCCTATCGGCATCATTTTTCCAATAGCATTTGCTCGCTTACTGTCTCCGTTACTTTTTGGTAATTCTCAAAATATTTTAAATCCTTCACCAGCAAAAAGATTATGAGTCACTGAAGGCTCAGAAGATGGTTAGTGTGTTTTAGCAATAAACTACGTCTAGTTAAGGCATATACGTTCTTTTTTTAGACATAAAGCTATCGCACACTTAGCAGACTGCAGTACGATGTAAACATAACTTTCACATGCACTTTCGTATGAGAAACCAAAAAGTTTGTGTGACGCTCTTTACCGTGAAGCTTGCTTTATTGCAGTGGTCTGGAACCGAACCCACAGTACCTCCGAGGTCGCCTGTGCTTTGAAAGAAGTGGGAGCGTTATCTCACAGCTGTCAGGCTGATTCTGCCCTCACTTAACCCCAGGGCTGTGGCGAGCGAGGTTAAACGTTACATGAACATTATATGTTCAGGTAATTCGCCCGAGATCAGGTTGGGTGCGCGTCGAGTTCAAGGCTTGGTGTTGGGTGTTTCCCGCTCTACCTTCTAATGCCTCCTAATGGCCATCATTGTTTTTGTCAACTTTGAGAAATTCTTTCTTTCTTATAGAAGTAATAACCCAAACATTCTTCAGACATACCATCAAACAGAAAATCTGTCACAGATCCCACACTGTATTTCCTAGGATGTGAAGATAAAGAGATAACAAAGACAGATTTTCCTGCACCTGCTTAATCATTGAGGTGGTGAACGTGACAGGTGTTCCATGAAGTGTTTGGTGGGAGAATAGTGTTTCTTTGAATTAATTAAGTTAGTGCTGGGAAGCACTCAGAGAGAAATGACACACTCCCCATAGGGGAACATTAATTCAAACGGTTGGGGTTTCTCATCAGACATCGTGGAGACCAGAAGATGTTGAAGAGCATGTTTAAAGTGCCAAACCCTAGACATAGAAAACAAGCTTATGGTCACCAAAGGGGAAGGGGGGAGGGGTAAATCAGGAGTTTGGGATTAACATATACACACTGTATATAAAAGATAATCAACAAGGACCTACTGTATAGCACAGGGAACTATACTCAATATTTTGTAATAATCTATAAGGGAAAATAATCTGAAAAAGAATATGTGTGTGTGTGTGTGTGTGTGTGTGTGTGTGTGTGGTGTGTGTAACTGAATCACTTTGCTGTACACCTGAAACTAACACGACATTGTAAATCAGCTCTACTTAAAAAAAAAAAACACTTTATTTACAAAAAAAAGCCAAACCTGAAAGGTCATCACGTCAGAGCTGTGTGTCCCACAAAAGCATCATCAAAATGAGGAAAGTGAAGACATTCTCTGGTGAAGGAGCACCAAGACAGCCTGTGGCCAGCACACCTGCTCTGACAGGTATACCAAGGAATCCTTCAGGCAGAGGGCATGTCCCTGGAGGGAAACTCGAGCTAAAGGAAGGGAAGGTGGAAGGGAGGGAGAGAGGGAGGAAGGGAGGAGGGCGGGCAGGCGAAGCGGCTGGTTCCTCCTTGTCACTCCTGTGGATGTTCCTAGCCCTGAAGTCAATTTGCCTAACGCTGATAAGGCCCTTGGAGGATTTTTATTTAATCGATGTTTGTCTGATATAACTTCTTCCATTCCTGTATTTATAACGTACCTACACCATTATATTTTAAACTGTAGACAGCTTGTAGCTGTGTCTTTAAAATATGTATGACGGTTGAAAGCAGCAATTATAACATGAAGTGGTACAATTTCGGTTAGGGTTAGGGTTAGTGTATGGGTTAGGGTTAGGGTTGGGGTTAGGGGTTAGGATTAGGGTTAGTGTATGGGTTAGGGTTAGGGTTGGGGTTAGGGGTTAGGGTTAGGGTTAGGGTTAGGGTTAGTGTATGGGTTAGGGTTAGGGGTTAGGGGTTAGGGTTAGGGTTGGGGTTAGGGTTAGGGTTAGGGTTAGGGTTAGGGTTAGTGTTAGTGTATGGGTTAGGGTTAGGGTTGGGGTTAGGGTTAGGGTTAGGGTTAGGGTTAGGGGTTAGGGGTTAGGGTTAGGGTTAGGGTTAGGGTTAGGGTTAGGGTTAGGGTTAGTGTTAGTGTATGGGTTAGGGTTAGGGTTGGGGTTAGGGGTTAGGGTTAGGGTTAGGGTTAGGGTTAGGGTTAGGGTTAGTGTTAGTGTATGGGTTAGGGTTAGGGTTAGGGTTAGGGTTAGGGTTAGGGTTAGGGTTAGTGTTAGGGTTAGGGTTAGGGTTAGTGTTAGTGTATGGGTTAGGGTTAGGGTTGGGGTTAGGGTTAGGGTTAGGGTTAGGGTTAGTGTTAGTGTATGGTTTAGGGTTAGGGTTAGGGTTAGGGTTAGGGTTAGGGTTAGGGTTAGGGTTAGGGGTTAGGGTTAGGGTTAGGGTTAGGGTTAGGGTTAGGGTTAGGGTTAGGCTTAAGGTTAGGGTAAGGGTACGGGTTAGGGTACGGGTTAGGGTACGGGTTAGGGATTAAGTGGATATGGGTGTAATACACGTGACAACCACAACATAAAAGGTAGAGAGGCGATAAGCTTTTCACATCCCACTTTAAATGGTAAAATGTTAATTCTACTAGATTGATAAGTAGAGGGAGAAGTTAATGTGGATACAGTAACCCCTAGAGTTACCCCTGAAGAAATTACACAAATAGATTTAGTTAAACCAGCAGGTAAATTAAAATGAAATATTAGAAATTATTCCAGTAATCCAAAGGAAGACAGGAAACGGGGGAGAAGAAGAGGAGACAAATAGGAATCATGTAATAGAATGGTGGCTCTAAATTCAAACGTGTCAACGATGAAAATAAAGGCAAATGTTCTAAGAATCCGATGAAGGCAGTAACGGTCAGCCTGGATAAAAGCAACAAGATCTCTCTACATGCCGTCTACAGAAACCTGCTGCCGATATAAACATACAGAGACTCTGAAAGTAAAAGGATAGAAAAAGACACCAAGCAAACACCAATTTAAAAAAATGAAGTTACAAAATAAACCTTAGAATAAAGAAATTACTGGAAATAAAGAGGAATATTATGTAATGACAGAACAATCCAGTCACCAAGACATAATAATCCTAAATGCATGTGCATCTGACAGCAGAGCTTCAAAATACAAGACCTTATAGACTTGAAAGGGAATAGACGACCCCATCACCGTAGCTGGACACCCCACCCTCCCGTCTCAGCCAGCCTGCCGCTGTCACAGCACCACGGCCTGGGCGGCTTGAACTACTTTTATCTTCCCACACCCTGGAGGCCGGGGGTCCAGGATCAAGGTGCTGGAAGGGCTGGTTACAGTGAGAGTTCTCTCCTTGGTTTATAGACAGCCACCTTCTTGCTGTGTCCCCACGTGACCTTCCTCTGTGCTTGTGTGGAGAGAGAGACAGAGAGACAGAGAGACAGAGATCTGCTGTCTTTCTCTTCTGTCCTGTGGGCTTAGGGCCCCATCTTTATGACCTCATTTAACTTTAATTACTTCTTAGAGATCCTCTCTCCAAATACAGTCACACTGGAGGTTAGGGCTTCAAAATATAAATTTTGGGGAAATACAATTCAGTCTGTAACAACTCCTCTCTCAGTAATTGACAAAAACGTTGGCAGAAAATTAGCAAGGCTATAGAAGAACTGACCAAGACCATGAACCAACCGGATCTAATTGACATTTATAGGCTACTACGTCAAACCACATCAAAATACACATGCTTTTTAAGCACCAGTGGAACATTCACCAAGATAGACATATCTTGGGTCATAAAACACACCTTAATAAACTTAAAATGAAGAAAAAATCCACAATAGAATTAAACTAGAAACCAATAACAGAAAAATATCTGGAAAATTCCCCAAATATGTGGAAAGTAAACAACACACTTCTGGATAATCCATGTGTCAAGGAGGATATCTCAGCAAAATTGGAAATTATTGGAACCGAGTGAAAATAAAGATGTAACATATCAAAACTGAAGAGTGTTTAGAGGGAAATTCATAGAATTAACTGCTTATATTAGAAGCATTTAACTAGAAAGAATAAAGCAATATTTGAAACAGAAAAAAATTAGAAATGAACAATGTAAGCTTCCACCTTAAGAAATTAGAAAATGAAGACCAAGTTGAACTGAAAGCAAGCGGAAGGAAAGAAATAATAAAGATAAGAGGAACCAATGAAATGAAAAACACAAAGACAATAAAGAAAAAAAATCAATGAAACTAAAAGCCGGTTCTTTGAAAAGATCAGTAAAACTGACAAACCTTTAACCAGACCAATGAGAGAGGGAGAGAGGAGACATAAATTAAGTGAAAGAGGAGGTGCCCTGTCGACTCCACAGACATTACAGGATTGTAGGGACCATCATGAACTGCTCCAGCACATACACTCGACAACTTAGATGCAGTGGACCAATTATTTGAAACACAAATTACCAAAACTCATCCAAGAAGAACTAAATAGCCCAAATAATCCTTTTTGTATTAAAGTAATTGAATTCACAGTGAAAAAACCAAAAATGAAAATTCCAGTTACAGACAGTTCCTTTAGTGAATTTTATGAATATTTAAAGAAGAAATACAACCAACTCTATACAACCTCCTCCAGAAGACAGAAGAAAAAAAAACCCACTTCCCGTCTGATGTGCTGAGGCCAGCATCAATCATCCTGATAGCAAAATCAAGTAAATGACAGTAGAAAAATAAAACTGCATGGAAATATACCTCATAAACCTAGATGCAAAAATACTCAGCAATATATTAGCAAATCGAACTAAACAACGTGTAAAAATGATAACGCATTGTGACCAAGTGGGATGTAAGATTCGATAAATGCTTGAAATTCAACCAGTACGATCTACCATGTTAACAGACGAAGAAGAAAAACTACATGATCATTTCAAATTATGCAGAAAAAAAGACAAATTTAAGATCCATCCATGACGAAAGCTCTCAGCAAACTGGGACTAGAAGGGAGCTTCCTTAATGTACACCTGACATCACCCTTGATGGCAAGAAAACTGAATACTTTCTCCCCAAAATCCGGATTAAGGAAAGGATGGCTTCTCTCACCACTCCTTTCAACAACATAGTAGACGTCCTAGTGCAAAAGAAGGCATAAAGACTTACAGGTTGGAAAGGAAGGAATAAACCATATCTATTTGTAGGTGTTATAATTGTTTATATAAAAAATCAACGAATTTACAAAACAAAACACCTAGGGCTAACAAATTCGGCAATGTCACAGGCTACAAGCTCAACACACAAAAATCAATCACATTTTTATACCCTAACAACAGACACATGGAGACCAAAATTTACACCTCAGTGCCATTCATAATTGTTCCAAAGAAAATAAAATACACATACACTTAATAAAGCATGACAGGGTCCGTATGATGAAAATTACAATATGCTGATGAAAGAAATCAAAGAAGACATAATGTGCTCATGGACTGGAAGACTCAACAGAGTAAAAAGGTCAGCTCTCCCCCGATTGATCTATGTGTTTAATGCAATTCCAATAGAAATATCAACAAGATTTTTCTAGATAAAGAGAAGCATGTTCTAAAGTTTATATGGAAAGGCAAAGGACTAGATTAGCCAAATCAGTCTTGAAAAAGAAGAGCACGGTTGGAGGATTTATGTTACCTGATTTAAGACTCACCGTAAAGGTGCTGTGACAAAGACAGTGTGGTACTGGCAAAAAGATAGACACGAATCAATGGGGAAAAACAGAGGGTCCAGAAATAGACCCACACAAATATGGTCAATTGATTTTTATAATGGATGCAGAGGTAATTCAACAGAGAAAGGGCTGTCTTTTCAACAAATGATGTTGAAACAATTGGGCATCCATATGCAAAAAGTGAGCATTTATATGCACATCTATGTTGACCTATAAAAATTAACTCAAATGGATCATACACCTACATGCAAAATGTAAGGCTATAAAACTTTTAGAAGGAAACATAGGAGAAAATGTTTTTGACTTTGGGTTAGAATATGAATTCATAGATCTAACACCCAAAGCACAAATTATAAAAGAGAAAAATGGATAAATTAGACTTCATGAAAACCAAAACCTTTGCTTTGCAAAATGCACTGTTAAGAGAACGAAAAGACAAGCTACAGACTAAGAGAAAATGTTCGTGAGGCACTTATCTGACAAAGCACTTGTATCTAGACTGTATAAAGAGCTCTCAGACAAACCAGTTAATAAAGGCAAAAGATTTGAAGAGACATTTCACCAATGAACTGTAGATGGCAGTGTAGAACACAGAAAGATGCTCAACGTCGTCAGTCACGAGGGACGTGCAAACGAAAGCCACAGTGTGATACTGCTGTGCACTTATTAGTACAGCACAAAAGGAAAAAGAGAAGAAAGGAAGAAAAACCAAACACGCGACAGCATCAAGTGCTGGTGAGGACGCAGAGCAACTGGAACGCCCCTCCGCTGCTGGCGGGAGAGTGTGTGGTGTATAGGCACTCCAGAAAATGGCATTTTAAATCGGTTTCTATTAAAGTTCACCATTCTTTTACCATATGATTCAGCTATCTATCCCTAGACATTTACCCTGGAGAAATGAAAACCTGTTTCATAGAAGAATCCATACCTGACTCTTTATAGTAGCTTTTTATCCGTAATCACCAAAAACTGGAAACAACTTCATATCTCTCAGCAGGCGAATGGACGTCCACGGATGGAATACCACTCAGCAATTAAAAGGAAAAAACTACTGATACATATGACAACTTGGGTGACTCCAAAGACATCCTGCTGGCCGAAGACACCAGTCTCAAAAGGTAAATTTATATGACCTTCTGCAAAAGACACAACTTTAGAGATGGGGAAACGGAAAGGAGTTTGGGGTAGAGGAGGGGTTTGACTACAAAAGGGAAGCCCAAAGGAAGTTTTTGGGGTGCTGGAGCTGTGTTGTGTCCTCATCAAGGTGCCATTATAAGAAAAACGTAGACTTTATGGTGTGCAAGTAAGTTAATTCATTAACCATATTAAAATGAAAAGGAAAGAGTGTTAAGTTTCACAAGTTTAAGAAACACTGTTGGGACTTCCCTGGTTGCGCAGTGGTTAAGAATCCGCCTGCCAGTGCAGGGGACACAGGTTCGAGCCCTGGTCTGGGAAGATCCCACATGCCTCGGAGCAACTAAGCCCGTGAGCCACAACTGCTGAGCCTGCACTCTAGAGCCTGCAAGCCACAACTACTGAAGCCCGTGTGCCACAACTACTGAATCCCGTGTGCCTAGAGCCTGTGCTCTGCAACAAGAGAAGCCACCGCAATGAGAAGCCCACGCACCACAACGAAGACCCGACGTAGCCAAAGAAAAATAAATAAAATAAATAAATTTGTTAAAAAAAAGAAATACTGCCAATATTGGCACTAACTGTTCAGCCTCCATTTCCAAATCCTTATTCTGGATCCTGCTTTTAATTCATTGGTTTAAGTTCTGCGTTCAGATTCTGGATTCCAAGTTCTGTGCCTAGAATCTTGAATCCAAAACCAGATTCCAAATTCTAAATCTTAATTCTGATTTGGATCACCAGCCTGATATGGGTATCCCCCCCCACCCCCCCCCGCCACACACACACTGGTCTTTTTGGTTGTCTGAGGCCAGCTCTCCAGTACAGAGACCAGCGAACCTACTCAAGGGCGGCACCAAGCCCAGTGCCTATTTTTATGAGACCCCCAGTAAGAATGGTTTTTATATTTTAGATGGTCACATAAGAACCCACACAATAGGCTCAATTTGCCTCTTGGTCCTCAGAGTCCAGAATATTTACCATCTATCCCCGTAGGAGAATGGTTGCTGAGCACGGCTGCAGCGGACTCCTCAGCATGGGCTCCTGACACCAACAGCATGCCCTGAGGGCTGGGGGTCACACTGCTAGTCTTCGGCCCTTCTGTTAACCCTTGAGGTCAGTCTGGCTGGATTGAAGTCCGGGCCTCTATTCTCTTTCCTTGATTATCTGGTAGAAAGATGACACTGATTTTCTTCCCTTTACCAGTGACTTGGTCCTTTTGTCTTGATGACCAAGTAATGTCCCTTCTGCTGCAAAGTGCACTAATTCCATTGATGGCTGCCTCAGGGCTGGTCACTCTGGGCCGTTTTTCCAGTGCTCGGTGAACTCTTTCAATTCATGTTTTCAAGTGACTTTTCTTCTTCCTGGAAGTCTTCTTTGTGCTATGGTTCTCGTCTGTGGCCTCGATTCCTTCCTCAGGGGCGTGTGTCCCTGGGTCTCTGCTCATTTTCTCTGCAGTTCTTTCCTCTTCAATCCTTTCCTCCTCTTCCTGCAACTCTTAGTTTAAAAAACATTCTTCATTTCTTTCATTTCTCTTAAGGCAATATCCTTTGTGATTTTTCACAGTTGTGTTGCTTCTGGTTTAGTCTTCTTTAAATTTTAAAAATATTTAAAACTCTTTCCTGAGTTTGGTCATCTGTTTTCAAATATTCACTTTCTCCAATCACTTTACTTCTGAGTTGTCCTAATTCTAAATTATGTTGTTCTTTCATGGTTTCTATCACTTTCTTTCTTTCTTTTTTTAAAAAAATAAATCTATTTATTTTTGGCTGCGTTGGGTCTTTGTTGCTGCACGTGGCTTTCTCTAGTTGCCGCGAGCGGGGGCTACTCTTTGTTGCGGTGCGCGGGCTTCTCATTGCGGTGGCTTCTCTTGTTGTGGAGCACGGGCTCTAGGCATGTGGGCTTCAGTAGTTGTGGCTCACGGGTTCTAGAGTGCAGTGTCAGTCGTTGTGGCGCACGGGCTTAGTTACTCCGAGGCATGTGGGATCTTCCCGGACCAGGGCCCGAACCTGTGTCCCCTGCATTGGCAGGCGGATTCTTAACTACTGCGCCACCAGGAAAGCCCTATAATTTTGTTTTCTTTAGCTCCTTTTGAACGTTACGTTATGGTCTTCATCTGTTTTCTACTATGTCCTTCTGATGTGTTTGCTGAATTTAATGACACACAACTTTTCGTGTGGGTTAGAAATTATCCCATAAACCAGTTCCATGTTCACTTCAAGAATTAGAAAATGAACCACTTAAAGAATCCAGTTAATAGTCACCAAAAATAATTAATCAACTTATCAACGCCTAAACAACAAAATCGAAAACTACTAAAAATTGAAAGAGTATCTGTTTACATATTTCAACTACTTGTCTATTCTGCTTCTTTGGATTCCTACTCCCAACTTCATTATTTATTCTTCCAATACCTACAGATATTTCTGCTCAAGGGTATGAAACCAACCATTTGACCACTTAAATAACTGATCTGACGTTTATTTTAAAAAACTAAATGAAATACGTGTTTGTGTAACACTTGCCCTTTGGCTTTGTGCCCTGTGGGTCTGTCCAAACATGGGTAAAGACCAAAGGCACCAGAAGGTTAAGTGGGGCAGTGGAGGGTCAAGGAGGGTCAGCAGAAAAGTCACTCGGGCGAGGAGAAGCAAATGGTGGAGGGGGAAACAAGTACTGATTTGGCTTTGTGGCTTCGACAGGGGCTGGCGCCGGTGGTGCAGTGCAGCCCTGGGGCGGACGAGGTGCCCCCGCCTGTGCCGGCCACAGTGACGTCGCCCGGCTCCTCTCTGCCCCACACCTTCCCGTGGGGCCCACGGTGTGGACGGTTAACCTCAGCTCATCAGCTCTTTGCTCAAATGCCCACAGTGAAAGTAGGGACCTGCCCAGCGCCGCGTCCTGTCCTGCCCCCTCAGTGGTTTCCGTGGCGCTTTTCATCCTTCTGACAGTTTCTCTGCAGGGCGTGTCATGCTGTGCACCCCGCCTGGGGCTCCGAGCAGAGGGTATGTCAGCAAATTAAAAGCCCATTTCTGACCCTCTGCGAAATTGGTGAGGATTCAGGTGTGTATCTGCGGGGTGCGGCCGGACCCCACTCGCGGGCCAGGTGGAGGTGCCTCCCAGGGACTTCAAAGGTCCGGGAGGACAGGGGCTGCAAACAGGTGAGTCAACCCGTTGTTTACGCCCTCAAAAATCAACTGGGTCCAGAGTTAAACTATTTATTTAATGAGCCAAAGTATGTGGCGAATTGGTTTTTGAAAGGATATTGCTTCCTGCTTCTTGAGACTGAAAAGAGGTCTTTGAACGAAATCGGTACCAGAGACTGAGTTCTGAAAATGGTTACCTGAGGTTAAATAAGTACAGAAAACAGCACATAATCCACGGGAGACCACTCAGCCTTTTCCTCGGGGTCCCGAGGAAGGTGGCACTTCAGGTGATACGATTCCAGCAGGGGACCCGGCCCCAGGGAGCGTGCTCCTGGGCCCCTCTGCAGCAGGCCAGCGATGAAGTGAGCTTCCCCTCCATTCCGGTGTTCCAGGGTCCAGGGTCTCTTGGGAGTTGGTCTCCCTCCATGTGAGGAGCTGAGGTCGGGAACCAAGCGCGTGAGAAGCGGTGCCCCTCACCCCGTGGTGGTCGCTGGCCCAGAAAACGCCCCATGAAGACTCCGTGGCTGACGAAGTCCCCTCTCGCCGGCAGGCAGAGCGGGCACAGGGCCTGCCTGGGGCCTCCCAGTTACTCCAGGAGCCCCTGAGATGTGAGAGGACTCAGGACCCTGTGGAGCCTCTTCTCAGCGGCTCACGTGCAGGTTCGCCATGACCACGCAGACAGGCACCTGTGTCACAGGCCCACTCTCCCTCCGCAGGGTCTTGGGGAGGGTCCTTCCTGCTTCTTCCAGGTGCTGGGGGCTCCAGGCGTCCCTGGGCTCGTGGCCTCATCATGCCAACCTCTGCCTCGTGGGGTCCCGAGCGTGTGTAGCGTGTGTCTTCTTTTCCATCTCTCGTGATTGCGTTAGGGCCCATCCAGATAACCCAGGATAAAGTCCTCCCAACATCCTTAACTTAATCTCACCTTTTGCCATATAAGGTAGCATTCAGCGGTCCCAGGGGTCTTGCATGGACTCTCTGGGGGGAAGGGCGCATTTTTCAGTTTCACAAAAATTTTCCCAAAATAGCCTTTTCGAGTACACGCTACCCAGTAAACTGTAAGCTTCCTGAAGGCAAAGATTTCCTTCCACTTTGTTTTTCTGATACTGCCTGGGTTTAGTCTGCGCCCTGGGGGTCGCATCCCTGTTTATCTCAACTGTTGATCATTACAAATGACGAAGGGCAGGAGGGTGGCTTCAGATCTCTCACTCCCTTTGTAGTTGGGAAACCAGTTAGTTAAGTTTCGAGTTTTGTTTGTACTTCGCCCTGATCTGCTCCATCATCTACACGAAGCACCTGGACTCAGCCAGGCTGGACCCCCACTCGGAGCCACACTTGGACCCCTGGGCAGAGGGAGTGACAGGTCTGCCCCGTCCGGCTCCTCCTCTCTGACTGGGCCTGGGGCCACGTGGGGGCCTCTCACTCCCCACTCTTCTGCTCGAAACACACGGCTCCACGCCCCCTCCCCTTCTTCCTCTGGGACCATGTCTTGTCTCTCCCGAGTGGAAAGGGAGTCTTCCTTTGGCACAGTCGCCGCTACACTTCTGCCTTACGGCCCATGTCCTACGAACATTCTTGACTGGTCCAGTCTACGCCACACACTTTTCATCTGCTACCTCAGCAGACCCCAGGATCGGGTGGGAATGCATTCAGCTGCAGCAATGGTCACTCTCACTAGTCTCTTCTCACTGAGCCAGGAGGCTGGAGGTTCAGGGACTGGCACTGGTTTGGAGCCCAGGTTGGGCACCTCTGCGATGCCGGTGTCTTACCCCCTCATTGTCCCAGGATGGTTGCTGCAGCTCCAGCCATCACAACTGTGTCAAGGCAAGAAGAAGGGGGGCCTGGCATGTGTCACCTACACTTATCTCTTTTCCCAGAATATCAAAACTTTACCCCCAGATGCCACTGTAGCCTCATGCTTACTTCTTATCAGCCAGAAGTGGCCAACCGTAGCTGTAAGAGATGTAAGAGGTTCTCCACCCTCTCCATTGGAACTAGACAAGGTTGAAGAGGGCTGGGAACCACCCATCCCCTCGAGAGCCCTGTTATTTTTTTCTAGAGATGAGAAGACTCGGTTCGGAGAGCAGCTTGCCCCGGACACAAGAGCCAGGGAGCCTGCCCACGGCCCCTCAGAGTGATCACAGGTGGGCTGGCCCCCCTCACGACAGGCCCCGCATCCAGCTGCACTGTTCAACCTGAGTGCCTGGGTCTCAGTCCCACCTGCTGCCCTCCATGCTGCCCACCATAAAGCGGATGTAACCAATGACCCACAAAAGCATGGCAGTGCCTGGCCTCTTGCCGTGTGCCTGCCAGCCTCTGCCGGGTGAGGGCTCCGAGTCCAACAGGAACCGGTGTAGCGGCAGCAGGCAGGGCGATACTGGGATCTACAGGGTCAGTGCAGGCGAGCTCTCGGGAAGCAGTTAGGGCGGCTGAAATAGGCTGGCGGGGAAGGACCAGGGTGGGGAGCAGGCCTCCGAGGTCTGGTTACCCTGGCCATAATCCGCCTGGTCCAAAGGGCCCCTGAGCCCTGCACTCACTAGAGCCTCAGAGGTGGGGAGAAGGCCGCAGGTGCCCAGACCTGACGGAGGGGGCCTCGTCCTCAGGAGGGCTGGGGACCCTGGGATCATGGCTGAGGTGTGCCCCTCATCCCTGTATCTCCCCCCGTCGGTGAGCAGTTGTGCGAGGGGCAGGGTGTGTGCACAGGGGCAGCTCCCACCTGGAAGGTGCTAGGTGCACCCAGCACCACCTGTGCTGCTTCTCCGGGGTAGGTGCCTGAGGGGCTGTCCAGATGGAGCCGGAGCCTGCCTGTGAGTGGCTGCGGCTCGCCCCATGCCGCTGCAGTGCAGAAAGTCAGGCCCGGTTGTCCTGCCTCCCTACTTTCAGAATGAGCGGAAGTTTCCATTTTCCTGAGAAGTCTCAGCTTTCTAGGGTCAGCAATTGCAGGGAGAGCTGGCCTCTGCTTCTTCCTCCCAGCTGAAGCCCCGCTGGGCACGGAGGCGGCTCACAAGCTCTGGGGATGGCCCAGGCCAGCAGGACGGGAGACCCTTCGGGCTACGGGCTCCGCAGGCAGGGCATGGAAACAGGAGTCTTCGCTGGATGCAGCCGGGAAGGATCCTGCCTCTTGGGAAGTGAGCTGCGTGGCCGAGTGTCCAGGACAGAGGTTTGGCTGCCAGCCAGCCAAGCTGAGCCCAGCCCACCTTGGGGACTCCAGCCGGGTGTCCTTACGTCAGGCCCGCCCCAGCTGGGTTTTACTTGCATCTTAACTGATAGCTCAGCTAGATACAAATGTTTTCACTCGCAGGTGAACACAAACCCTGTCCTCTGTGTTCAGAGGAGCTAGTCACGACGGTAGGATGTTTACATGAGCCCCCACCCCCTCTCGCCCCTGTTTGCCTTCCAACAGCCGCAGGAAGGTCCTCACACTCCGTCTCACGTCACACTTTGGATAGAGGTTAGTCGGCAAAATGATGCATTGACAAGTCACACATGTCGGTACTGATCTTGTGTAGAAAAGCAGCCGGGAAAAGGCTCTTTCGTTCAACATTTATGAACGAATAAGCATCGGAACCAGCGAGCAGCTGTCCTTGATCAGATGCTTCTCACTTGGTCCAGGGTGGAGGCTGAGGCCACAGAGCACCGGCTTCTGGGCAGTGCCTCGCGTGGGACCAGGGTGGGTTCCTGCCATCCGGCCGGGGAATGGTCGTCCGAGTTGGAGCTCGATTGTCGGAGGTTTGTGAGGATGTGTGAGTGTCAGGGTGTGTGAGTGTGAACGGGGATGCGTGTGAGTTCAGTGGTGTCTGGAGCCGTGGTTGTGTGGGTTCAGGCTCCCAGAGGCTCCCTGCCTCCCGTTTGGAGGGCCCGGTGCAGAAGCAACCCAGGGCTGGGCTCGGGTCTGACACTGATTCTCAGTCCGGTCGCACCCAGCTGGTTGATGTTTCCTCGTGGGTGAAGTGACCGTGCTGGCGTTCACCCCAGGGTGGAGAGGTGGTGACACCAGAGCTCACTCAGTTCCCGGAGCGCGTGGCCAGCGCCACAGCCACTCTAGTTCTGGGGCCTGGACAGCTCTGCTCTCCGGGGGGAAGGTGGGAGATTGCCCCTTCTCCTCCCGCCCCCGCCCCCTCCCAGCCGAGGCCAGTCAAAGAGTAAGGGAAGTCCAAGATGCTCCAGGCCGCCAGCCCCTGGAGGACCCCTCTGGCTGCCCAGTCCGCAGGACCGGCGTGGGCCTGTCCTTGGGTCTCCATCTCTGTCACCAGCCTTCACCCTGGGATGGACTGCCCGACTCTGGCTCAAGGCTGAGGGGCCTGGAAGCCTCCCTGGAATGTTCTAGAAAGCTGTAGAGGACTTGAGACTGGGTGCCCGGCCTGAAGTGACCTGCAGCAGGAGGAAGCAGTGATGTTTGGCGTGTGGGCTGTGCCCTTGCTGACAAGCCGTTTTTCTCGGGGGCCGGGGGGGGGGAGGACAGCGACAGAAGCCTTTTGTTTGCTTCCGTTTACTTCTGAGAGCGGGATATTTGCTTAGTTTCTAGCCTCCTGGCTGCACCAGCTCCACTCAGGGGGCACCTGGTTGGTGACCACATGCCAGGCCTCGGGTGTGCCCGAGTCCCTCCACGGTCCTGTAGGAAGTGAGATGATGGCAATATGTGGCCTGGAACTGTGGGCAGTCACTTGGCAATCCGGACTCAAGATATCGCTGAGTGTTTGCCGGCCTCCGTAAATGGCAAAGCCCCACGGGTCTGGTGCAGCAGGCTTGAAGCCCCGCCCTGCTCAGGAGAGACTCAGGCACCCTGATGCCCCCCCCACCCCAGCCCCTGCGCATACCCCGTACCTCTCCCCTACACCCCTGTCTTCGCCCCTGCCCTACACCCTCTGCCATACTTCCCTTGTCTACACCACTGCCCCTCACCCCTGAGTGTCTATACCTGCCTTTCACCCCTGGCCCTACAAGCCCACCTACACCCCCCTACGCCACCACCCAGGCTGTGACATGCCAGGGGATGTTGCCACAGGCCAGTCAAATCTGGGGTGAGAGGCAGTAGGGGCACCCTCTGGGGTGACCCGGGAGGGAGGGGGCACCCCCAGGGCTCGCGCTGGCTGGGGCAGATCCAGACTGTAAGGGAAGTCTTCCCTAAAGGTGCTCCACAAAGGGCCCAGTAAGCCGGACACGCCGTGAACCCCTCGGTCAGCTGATGAGTCTCAAGGCCAGACCCCAGATTTCATTACCTAGAAACTGAGGATGGGGGCAGAGCAGGACCCGCTGCCGCTGAGTCACCTGACCGTGGCGGGAGAGCACTGCGACCCCACGTGAGGAGCCCTCGCGCAGAACCTGGGGCGCCCGCAGCCCAGGACGCAGGCGAATCTGGGGGTGGGTAGGGTCCCCAGGTGGGGCAGGTGCCCAGGTGATGCGAGGTCTCCAAGTGCGTCGAGTTCCCAGGTAAGCCCTGGGGCGGCACCGACTTCCCCTAACGTGTCCTCCCGGCAGCTTCGTCCACTTGCTCACACCCCCCACCCCGCAGAGGTCCTTGGCCACGCCCCTCCCCGCCCCCTCGGCCTCGATCCGCCCCCTGGCCCCGCCCCCCGGTCCCACCCTGGATCCTGGCCCCGCGCCTCGGCCGTCGGCAGCCACAGCACGCAGGCGCGGACAGGTGTGCGCCGTTTGAAAGAATGGCGCCGGCGGGGCGGCTGCTTCTGTGTGAAGAGAAGATCCGGGGGAAGACCGGGCTGGCGCCTCACCGCGGCCTGGGTGCGCGGCGGGCGGCGGGCGGCGGACGGGTGGGCGGCGCTGGCCGGGGGCGCGAGCTTCCCGCCGAGGTGTCGGCGGACCGGTCGGGCCAGAGGTGCCGAAACGCGACCGCGGTTCCCGAACGGTCGCAGGCCTGGGGGGGCGAGGGTGAGGGGTGGGCTGCGGGGCAGGCCGGGAGCGGGTGGGGAGCCCGGAGCAGCGGGGGTGTGAGGGGCAGGCCTGGGGGGCCCGAAGTGGGGGCGGGTGGGGGAGGGGCAGGGGTTCCGCGCTGAGTCCCCGGAGAGGTGGGGGCCAAGCTCGCCCTCGCAGACCGCCCGCGGGGAGCTCTTCGGAGCCGGGTTGCTGAGCCCTTGCGCCAGTGCTTTTCGCCTTGACCGATAAGGTCACTTGGGCTTTTTTTCCCCGTTAATACGGTGCGTTAGGCGGATTTTCTGGAAAAGCTTGGCGCCCTTCGTGTCTGGAGGAGGAGCGTGCCCTCCTTTAGTAGGACTCCAGGGTGTCCCGGCCCCTGCTCCTCCTGTGCTGAGCACCTGTGGGCCCATGTCCTGAGGGATACGGCTCGCTAGTTTTCTGTTTTCCTGTTTTTGTCTAGTTTTGTCGTCCACGTAATGCCCAACTCATGAAATAGTTGGTAAATTGCCCCTTCTTCAGTTTTCCAGAAGAGATTGTGTGAAATTGGTGCCGCTTCTTCTTTGTTTGATGGAGTTTTCCAGTGACCTTATGGGCCTGGAAATTTCTGTATTTGAAGCTTTTAAATGACAAATTCAGTTTCTCAAGTCATTATAGAACTGTTTGTATCATCACCTTCATCTTAGGTGAGTTATAGTTGTTTGGGGTTTTGCGAAACTGGTTCATTTCATGTAAGTTGTTAAATTTATGTGTGTAGAGTTTGTGGTATTTCCTTATTAGCCTGTTAATGTCTCTGGGGTCTGCAGTGATACCCTTCTTCCGGTCCATGTTATTGGTCATCTCTGTCTTCTCTTTCTTGGTCTTTCTGGAGGTTTATGGATTTCATTAATCTTTTCAATGAGCCAACTTTTGTTTTTTCTCCATTGGTTTTCTGGTTTCAAATTTCATTGATTCTGTATAATTTTCTTCTTTCTGCTGCTTTGCATTTATTTTGCTCTTCTTTTTCTTGATTCTTGAGATGAAAGTTTAGATTTCTGATTTGAGACCTTTTTTAATATAATATAAACATTTTAGTGCTATAAGTTTCCCTCTAAGCACAACTTTAGCTGAATCCACAAGTTTTGTTATGTTGTATTTTCATTTAGTTCACTGTGTTTGTGTATTTCCCTTGACTTCCTCTTTGACCTATGGATTGTTCAGAAGTGTGTTCTTTTCATTTTTGTGTGATTGGAGGTTTTCCTAGTTTGTTTGGTATTTTTTTCTTTTTGTTATTGATTCTGGTGTGATTCCATTATGGTCAGAAAACATACTCTGTATGATCTTAATTGTTTTAAATTTGAAGTTTGTTTTATGGCCCAAGATCTGGTCTATAATGTTCCAAGTGCACTTGGAAAGAATGTGTACTGTGTCATTGACTGGAGTGTTATATAAATGTCAATTTGATCTTGTTGACTTGTGACGTTGTTCAGTTCTTTTGTATCCTTGCTGATTTTCTGTCTAGTGATTCTCTTAATTACCAGAAGAGGGGTATTGAGACCCCTGACTCTAATTGTGGATGTATCTGTTTCTCTTTTCACTTAAAGATCCTAAATATGTATGCACCAAAGCTGTGCTATTTGGTGCATACATACTTACAATTTTTATGTCTTCTTGTTGGGGTGACCCTTGTAGCATATGCAGTATTATTCCTCCTTATCCCTGATAATTTTCTACAGTGAGATATCCACTTTATCTGATATTAGTGTAGCCACTCCAGCTTTCTTTGGTTTGGTGTTTGCAGGGTATGTCTTTACCCATCTATGTGCTATTTCACCTTTAAACCTACCTATATCATAATATTTGAAATGAGTTTCTTGTAGACAGTGTATACTGTATATCATTTTTAATCTACAGTGCCAATCCCTATCTTTTATAGTGTATTTAGACCATTTACATTTAATGTGTTAATACAGCAGAGCTTAAGTGAGACATTTATTTTTTTTTCTGTTTGTTCCCTTTGTTTTTCTTCTTTTGTTTCCAATTTCCTGCCTTCCTGTGGTTTACTTGAGTATTTTTAGTATTCCATTTTGATTTACCTATTATATTTCTGAGCATATCTCTTTGTATAGCTTTTTTAGTGGTTGCTCTACAAATTACAGTATACAGTATGTGACTTAGCACAGTCTACTTGTGTGAACGGTTTATCACGTCACGTCAATATAGAAATTTTACCACCATTTAGGTTTCATTATCTTCCCACTTTATAATTTAGTTGTCTAGACATTCCCCTGCATACCTGAGAACCACAGTAATGATATGACGTTTTCTTTTTATAGTCAGCCAACAGTTTAAATAGCTTAGGAGGAAACACTGACCCACATGTTTACCTGTTTCATTATTCCTTCTTCATTCCTGATGTCCCAGGTTTCCTTCTTTTATCTTTCCTTAATGTTTGAAGATCTTTCTTTAGCAGTTATCTTAGGGAGGTGTGCTGGTGACAGATTCTCTTAGTGTTTCTTCATTTGAGAATATCTATATTTCACCTTTAGTCCTGAAGGCTGTTTTTGGTGGATATAGATTTCTGAGTTTAAAGTTCTTTTCTTTCAGCAATGGAAAAATGTGAGAGCACTTCCTTTGTTTCAGCACCATGGTTTCTGAGGAGTAAGGCCCTGCCATGGGAGTTGTTTCTCCTTCTGGGTAATGCCTCTCTCTCTGTTGCTCTCAAGATTCTTTCATTGTCTTTAGTGTTCAGAAGTTTGATTCTGATGTGTCAGTTTTTGCCTTTATTCTGTTTGGGGTTTTCTCAACTTCTTGAATGTGTAGGTTTATGTGTTTTGCCAAATTTGGGAAGTTTTCAGCCATTATTTCTTTAACTTAAAATTTTTTATTTTTAGCCATACTGTTTTTCTTTTCTTCTTTAAACTCTGATTGGATCTCCACTGGGACCCCAATGACATGAATGTTAGATTGCTTTTTCTTCTTCCACAGGCCCCTGAGGCTCTGTTCATTTTTTTAAAGTCTGTTTTCTTTCTGGTGGTCAGATAGGACAATTTTGTTCAGTTTATCTTTGCATTTTCTCTCTTTGAATTTTTTCCTCTGTCATCTCCATTCTGTTATTGAGCTGCTCCCATGGTTTTTTGTTTGTTTCTTTCAGTTATTATATTTTTCATTTCTGAAATTTGTTTGTTTCTTCTTTACATCTTCTGTTTCTTTGCCAAGAACCGCTATTTTCTTCATTCATGTTCATAATTGCTCATTGAAGTATCTGTATATCAGTTGCTTTAAAATCCTTGTTAGATAATTCTAATTTCTGTCATCTCATTATTGGTATCTATTGATTGTTTTCCCTCATTCAGATTGAGATTATCCTAGTTCTTGATCATTTTTGATTGGTCATTTTGATTGGGACTCTGCTTCCTATTTAAATCTTGTTACTCAGTACTGGCACTGCCTGGGTGCTGCCTTGTTGCTGAGGTGGTGGCCAGGCCCCTGTCACACACGTAGCATCTGCAGATGCCTCCTTACAGCCAGTCCAGGGCAGTAGTCATGTCCACTCACACTGCCCTGGTGCTGGCCACCGTGCGAGGCCAGGTATACGAGGTACATTTTTTTTTTTCTTGGCGTTGGGCTGGAGTGGGGCTGAGGTTGTCAGGAGTCTGTCCTGCAAGGCCACCCCTCCTGGTCCTTTGACCACGGACAGCAGGCTTACCCGTATCTTTTGGTAGGTGTCCTTGGGTGTTTCTGGGTGGCCAGCTTCTCTTGCACTCAGATCGGGATGTACAGGAGACAGAACAAAACCAACCCTCAGTGCTCGACCATTTTCTTCAGGTCCCTAGACAGTCCCCACGCTTCAGAGTCGCCACGCTTCAGAGTTGCTTCCCGTGTTCTTGTCCAGGGTTTTTAGGTCTAATAAATGGGGAGGAATAGGGTGAAATATGTCTCCTCTGTCTTGTCTGGAACTGGAAGCCCCAAAACCAGTTTCATATGTAATCAAGATGTGTTTTAAAACAAAAGTTCCTGGGAAGATACTGGTGTATCCAGACACAGTGTCTTTTTCATTACAGAAGCTTACTTTTGTAGTGATGTTTGTCTAACAGCTGCTTACCGGGTGTGCCACGTAGAGGTGTTCGGTGCACCTCGTGTGCAGCTGGCCCTCACCTGTAACAGCACGGGTGGTCAGGTCAGCTACCGAGTGGGTTTCAGATTGCGATCCCTGCACAGAGGCCCACAGGCAATGGGGCTGAGCAGTCAGGTGTGGAAGTGGGAACCCCCTTAGGAGGGTTTCCTGGTGAGAGGGTTTTGGAGGGAGAATAAATTATTGCAGTAATTTATTTTCAATAAAATAATAAACTTAAAATCTCTTAATTTTCTATTCTTAGCTGAACTTCGGTCATTATCTATTCCTGGAACTTACCAAGAAAAGATTACTCACCTAGGAAATTCTTTGATGAATTTAACAGGTCTAAATTCTCTAGATCTCTCACGAAACTCCTTGGTTAGTCTAGAGGTAAGTTTTAGGTTTGTTTCTAGAAAGAAAATGTATTGCTGTCAATAGCAGTGGGTAGTACATTTATGGTAAATAAGGCAGTCTGTTTTATGACTCTGCTTCTAGTACTTGTAAGCCATACACTTCACGGTGATTGTAAGTCTTGCGCTGATTTTCTTGTGTTTGCTGTGAGCTGGATTTCTTATGCATCACGTTATGTCTTCGAACTACTTTAACGAGAAGTCATAGCTCTCTGATGAAGATGGTTGTATCTGTAAGGGAAATAAGATAAGGCCCGAAAGAGGAATGTGTGCACGCCAGTCACCCTTCGTCCTTTATCAGCTGGCGTCCTCGTCATCCACACAGCAGGCGTCGGCTGTCCTCTCCCCGCGGTCGGCACGCGCGGCCGTCTCACCGTGGGGGCGCAGGACTCCCAGCTGAGCAGTACCTTCCCCCCCTTGCTCTCCCGGTGATGCTGCGTGTGCGTTTCGAGCGCGTCTGGGAGGTTGGGGGCTGGTTCGTGTTAATGGCTGTCTTGCCGTGTTTGTCCTGGCAGGGCATGGAGTACCTGGCGGCGCTGCAGCGTCTCAGCGTCTACCACAGCCGCATCTCCTCGCTGGCGGAGGTCTTCCGGCTCCACTGCTTAACGGAGCTCGCGGAAGTGGAGTTCCGGCTGCACCCTGTGGTGGAGAGCAAGTCTGACTACCGCCTCTTCGTGGTGCGCATGCTCCCGCGGCTGCGGCCGCTGGGTGGGCCGGCCGCACTCCGGGCCTCGCTTGGTGCTGCCCGATGGCTGTCTCGTGTTCTTGGGGTGATGGCGCTGTTGACCCTTCGGGAAAGGGAAGCTGATTTCCTCCTCTCACAGGAGAGCTGCCTGGAGGGTGGCAGGGAGCCCCTTCCTTGCGGCCACAGATGGCTGCTGGGCCACGGGCACAGGCATGGGCTGGCTCTGCTTTCTGGCTGTTCCTGGTGCCCTGTTTCCTGGCATGGTCTCCTGGGCATCGTCTCAGGCTCAGCTGGACACCTGGGTTCAACCTGGTTTTACGTCCACCTGGGAGGACACGGGCGAGAAGTTCATCGTGCCACGCCCTCCCCAGGTGACAGGCACGAGAGTGTGAGGTCCTGTTGGCAGGTGCAGTCACCACCTTGGCTCAGTGGCCCGTAGCCTTAAAAGAACCGGATCTCTCAGGCTCGCAGGCCGAGCAACCAGGGTGCCCACCAGCCGTGCCCAGTCAGGAGGGTTGTGCTTGGGGAAGCCACAGCGTCTTCCCACCCACTGTCCCTGCTCTCAGGAGCCACTTTGCTGTGAGCAGTGTGGCCAGGGCACTGCTAATGCCGCCCCCATGTCGCGCTTCCCGGGGAGAGAGCTGGAGCGTGAGCCCGAGGGCATGCTGGCGTGGAAACCCTGGGGAAGGAGGGGCTTAGAGTCTCAGACCTGGGTCCTCCTGTGTGAAGTGCTGATTAGTGGTGCAGCGGTGTCTGATTGGAGGAGGGTGGTCCTTCTGTGCCCCCAGTGATCATGGCGTGTTCTCCGTCCTGAGGGCCCTTGACTGCCTGGGGAGGCTGGGGGGCTTTCAGGGCGTCTCCACCTCCCAGGCACTGAGCTACCCAAACCAAAATGAGACCCACATCATGGCAGCATCTGTCAGGTAAATGCTGGGCTCCATGGTGGGCAGGCCATGGCTCTTGTCCTTTCAGGGTCTACCAGGGCCTGTAGACACCCCACCGGCGGCACCTTTCAGCCGCACACAGCTTGTCTCATGAACACCCCCGCTGCGCGCGTGCGTCGGCTTACCTCCTGGACCCCGGTCCTGGCAGGCCGCGAGCTCTGGGGAGCCTGGCCACACCCTTAGGCTGTGCCTGCCTGGGCCTAGGGGCACTGACCCTCAGAGGCATGCTGTTTAGTTTCAAACCTACTTAGAATTTCAGCATTTAATGTTAATTTTTAGATATTTGGGAGGATTAAGTGCTTGTGTTCTAACTTTTATTTGACTATTATGTGTCCTGTGAACAATTGAATTTGACTCTTTTTCAGAAGCGTGACAATCCTTATGGAAAGTTTTTGCAGTCTTCAGTCTTAAATCATTTGTTTCCGTTTGTGATGAAAGTTGTAAATTCAGTCTTAGACTGCTCGTATAGAGAAGGGGTTGTGAGAGCCTTCCCACACGTGAAAGGTGCTTTCAGACGTGAGGCGGGAGCATAACTGGGGCCAGTCAGTGCGGGAGTGGGGGACGCTCGGAGGCCCTCTCTCCCAGCAGGGTGCCGCCAGAGTGATCTGGGGCGCCCTGGGCCGGGGTCTGGGAGAGTGCCGCAGTGAGGAGAGCATGCGGTCTGGGGGGCAAGGTGGGTTTGCATCTGATTTTAGTCATATTGAGTTTGAATTTAGAGTGGAACCGTCCAGAGAAGGATGCTCAGAGTAAGGGACGTGGAACTGACGCGGAAGCGAACTTCAGGCTGGGCAAGTAGAGTCACGTGTTGTCGGCACGACGGCAGCGTCCAGGCCCTGAGACGGGAGGCCCCAGGCTGGTGTGTGGTGGATGGCGTCCCTGAGAGGACAGAGGGGCTGCTGTGCGGTGGCCACACCTGTGGAAGTGGGTACTGGGCACCTCCTTGTTCCCTCGTTGCTCACTGAGCTGGTGCACCTCCCGGGGTGCCGTGGGCTCAGTGCTCTCTAGGAGCTCTGTGGCAGCCATCCCGAGGGCCGAGCTCCGGCGTTCGGGAGGGGAGCCCCCCTCGGGTGCTTCTGAGGAGGTGCAGTTGTGGACGAGTGGGGTCTTCTTGGGCCCAGGGCACCCGCGGGGACAGTTTAAACTTGGCTCTGTCTCCTGTTCTGGTCCCAAGGATCTGAGGGTGTAAACCCTGGGCGCCAACACATGGCCAGGGCGTCTTCTCTCCAGTGTGTTCAGGCTCCTCGCCCGTGGACACTTGCTAGGGGTGTCAGTGTGGTTGGGAACCTCGCCCAGCACCCAGGATGTGCGTTAAGAGGAGATGAGAAGGACGAGACTGCGTGAGAACTTGCGTGTGTGTTTCCTTTCCTGCCTCCGGGGCATCTGAGGTGCAAGCCTGGTGCGAGCTGCCGGCCCTCTGGGAATCAGTGCTCAGCATTGCTGGGAAACCAGATGTAGCCCCCGGAGCCCAGCCTTGCTTTCCTGGGTCTGCCCAGTCATCTGGGGGATGCCGTGGTGGGGTCAGCCCTAAGGGGAGGGAAGGTCCCCAGAACAAGGGATGGCAGTCCTGGTCACACGCACGCCATGTGTGGCTGGCTGGGCGAGGGGGCACCTTTAGTCCTGAGGGGAGGCCGGCAGGCACACCGCGGGGTTTGGTTTTGGGCCCTGCCACCTGCCTCGTGGCCTGCTAGTTCCTCTGCGGCATCTCCTCCCTAGACGACCGCCCTGTGAGGGAGAGTGAGCGGAGAGCATCCCGGCTGCATTTGGCTTCGGAGGAATCGCTGGACTCAAAGCAGAGCTTCCCAGCCGTTTTCAGAGTCGAAAGGTATGAACAGGAGTGGTGTTGACTAAAGTGCTGATTGCCACCTGGAGGACAGACATCCAGGGGAGCGTGGGGAAAAACGCTGGATACCAGCTGGGGATCACGGAGACTGTGGGACAGCCTCTCTTCCTGTCGTCCACATTTTCTATATGGTATTTTAAAAAATATTTAAAATGGTTATTAAAGTGAGGGATGTAAAATACGTGGCACAAAAGACCTGCGGTGAGAGGCAGCAGTCCTTTCTCTCTGCTCCTGGCCCGCTCCTCAGAGGCAGCCTCTTTCCCTTCTGTAAGTGTTTCGGCTTCCAGGTTCTGTTTCAGTTACTTTCTGATCTCTGAACAACGCAGATCTTGGCCATTTCTGGATGTGAGCACTTTGAGCAGATCTGACAGCTGCCGGAGCCTCCTCTCCCCACCCTGGTGGTGTTAGTGCTTGGCTCTGCTCCTTCCCGCGTTCTCTTTCAGTGCTCTGTGACCAGGGCTCCCGCTCTGCTTTGGCTGGGCTGTGGGAGCCTGTGCCCGGCTTCTCACCACCTCCCAGCTCCTGCCGTCTGCATCTTTGTGTCTAACTTTAGATTGTCAGGGTGGGTAGTGTTCAAATGTGCTCTGAAAGCATACAGCCTTCATGTGTGTGGTTGATTCTACAGGGTAGAAGTCAGTCAGTGGTGTTTACCTTGCTTGTGATGTACGAGGATTATATACTCCTTCTTGTACACCATTTTGATTTGTTTGAGGCTTTTAATAGTTTTCTTTCTCTTGCACTGTATGCCTTAGCTCATCTGTAAATTTCTCTAATGTAGAGGTCGGCCGACTTTATTTGTAAAGGGCTGGGGAGAATATTTTCAGCTCTGTGGACCATATGATCTGTGCTTCAGTTTCTAAACCCTGCCTTTGTAGTATGAAAGCAGCTATAGGTGATACATAAACTAATGATTGTGTTCCAATAAAACTTTATTTACAAACACAGGCAGTGGGTCAGATTTGACCTGTGGGCCATACTTGGCCAACTTCTGTTCTAAGATCAGTTTCAAGTCTCTAGAATCTCCTCTTCCCTCGGATGCCTCCCTTGGAGCTCCCCTCCCCTCACTTCCCTATTTCAGATCAGACTACTTGCTGGGTAGACAGCTGCACGTGGACCCTGCGGAATGGTCTGTGTATCGTGTACCCCAGATTCGTATGCTGAAATCCTAACCCCCAGCATGATGGGTTTAGGAGATAGGGCCCACGAGAGGTGATGAGGTCCTGAAGGTGGAGCCCTCATGAATGGAATTGGTGTTCTCTTATGAAAGAGACCGCACAGAGCTTTCTAGCCCCGTCCACATTTGCCTGAGTTTTGTGAGTCACGTGGTGTCAGTCCTCTGACTTTGGCCTCCTTTAATATTGAATTGCCAGTTCTGGGTCTTTTTCCTTTCCGTATAAATTTTAGAATTAGTTTGTCAGTATCCACAAACTACCTTGCTGGGATTTTGATTGGGATTGCATTGAATTACAGATTGAGTTGGGAAGAAACTGACATCTTGACACTATTGAGCCTTATCCATGAACGTGGAATATCTCTCCATTTATTCAGTTCTTCTTTGATTTCATTTATCAGAGGTTGGTGATTTTCCTGATATAGATGTTGTACATATTTTGTTAGATTTATACCTTAGCATGTTGTTCTTTTGAGGCTAGTTTAGGTTTTTTAATTTCAAATTCCAGTTGTTCATTGCAGGTATTTGACTTGTGTACAGCTGATGGTGACAAAGTACCACGAACAGGGTGGCTTAAAATAACAGAAACTTACAGTCTTACAGTTCTTAGGCTACAAGTCTGAAATCAGGGTGTTGGCAGGGTTGCTTCCTTCTGGAGGCTCTGGGAGAGAATCCATTCTATGACTCCAGCTCCGGGTACTTTGCTGGCAATCGTCAGTGTTCCTTGGCTTGTAGATGCCTCCCTCCAATCCTTTTCTTCCTATGGCTGTCTTCTCTCTGTGACTTTTCACAGAACTCCACATTGTGTTTGCCTGTCCTGTGTCCAAATTTCCCCTTTTTATGAGGACACCAGTCGTATTGGTTAGGGCTCCCCATAATTTCCTCATTTTAACTCGATTACCTCTGTAAAGACCCTATTTCCAAATAAGGTCGCATTCTGAAGTATGAGGTGTTGGGACTTTGGCATCTCTTTTTTAGGGGACACAATGTGACCCGTACATCTTGAATTTTACAATCTTGCTATAGTCACTTATTAGTTCCTGGAGTTTTTGTTTGTTTTTTGGTCGATTCTTTGAGATTTTCTACATAGATGGTTGGTATGTCATCTGTGAACAAAGATAGTTTTATATCTTCCTTCCCAATCTGTATACCTTTTATTTCCTTTTCTTGTCTTATTGTGTTAGCTTGGACTTCCGGTACAATGTTAAAAAGCCGTAGGTAGAGGGGACATCCTTGCCTTGTTCCTGATCTCAGCAGGATAGCAGCTGGTTTCTCACCACCAGGTGTGCTGTTAGCTGTGGGCTTTCATAGGTGTTCTTTATCAGGTCGAGGAGGTTCCCTTTGATTCCTAGTTTACTGACCACTTTTATCATGAATGGGTATTGGATTTTGTCAAATGCTTTTTCTGCATCTATTGATATGGTCATAATGACTTTTCTTCTTGAGCCCGTTGATGTGATGGATTACATTGATTTTTTTCAAGTATTGAACCAGCTATGCATACCTGGAGTAAATCCCACTTGGCTGTGGTGTGGACTCAATTTGCTGATACTTTGTTGGGGATTTTTGCATTCGTGTTCATGGGAGATAACTGGTCTATAGTTTCCTTGTATTGTCTTTGCTGGTTCTGGTATTAAGATAATGCTGTCCTCATAGAATGAGTTAGGGTGTATTCCCTCTGTTTCTGCTTCTGTCTTATGGAAAAGATTGTAGAGAATTGGTATAATTTCTTCCTTAAATTCACCAATGAACCCATCTGGACCTGGTGTTTTAGGAGGCTATCAATTATTGATTCAAGTCTGTAATAAATACCAGTCTGTTCAGATTATCCATTTTTCCTGGTGTCGGTTTTGGTAGATTGTGTCTTTCCAGGAACCATTCCATTTCATCTAGGTTATCTCATTTGTGGGCATAGAGTGTCATAGTGTTCCTCTGTTATCTTCTTCTTGTCCATGGAACAGTTCCTGCTGTGCTCCTTCTTTTAATTCTGATATTAGTAATTTGCGTCATTTTTTCCTTAGGTAACCTGGTGGCATAGAGGTTTTTCCGTTTTGTTGATCTTTTTAAAGAACTAGCTTTTGGATTGGTTGATTTTTATTTTTTATTTTTTCCCCGTTTTCAGTCTCATTGATTTTTGCCCTAATTTTTATCATTTCTTGTCTTCCTCCTGCTTTGGATTTAATTTGTTATTGTCTTAGTTTCCTAAGCTAGAAGCTTAGATTATTGATTTCGGAGCTCACTTCATTCCAATACATACATTCAGTGTTACAGATTTCCTTCTGCGCGTTGCTTTCACTGCATCCCACAAATTTTGATAAGATGTATTTTCTTTTTAATTTAGTTCAAAATATTTTTATTTTGAAATATTTTAGTTCAAAGTACTTCTGAGATTTCTTTGACTTGTGTTATTTGGAAATACGTTGTTTAATCTCCAAGTTTTTTGAGATTTCCCAGTTATCTTTCTGTTATTTATTTTATTACTAGTTTAATTCCACTGTGTCCTGAGAACAAATATCACAGGATTTGTTCTCTTTTAAGTATGTAAAAGTGTGTTTTAGGGCCCAGAACGACTCTGTCTTGGTGACTGTTCCCTGTGAGCTTGGGGGAATGTGTACCCTGTTGCTTGGATGAGGTGGATGTCACTGCATCCAGGTGATGCGTGCTGCTGAGGTCAGCTGTGTCCTTAGTGAGTTTCTGACTGCTGGACCTACCCCTCTCTGAAGGAGAGGTGTGGAAGTGGGTCCATCCATTTCTCCTTGAGTTCTATCAGTTTTTGCACCACATAGTCTGATGCTGTCTTATTAGGCGCAGACACGTCAGGGGCTGTTATGTCTTCTTGGAGAACCGGCCAGTTGTCCTCACGTCATGCCCCTCTTTATCCCAGATCACTCTCCCTGCTCCGAAGTCAGCTCTGTCTGAAAGTAGTGTAGCTCCTTTGCTTTCTGTTGATTGGTGTCACCATGGTCTGTTTTTCTCTGTCCATTTACTTTTAATCTATGTGTCTTTATTTTTAAAGTGGGTTTCTTTAGGTAACATGTAGTTGGGCCTTTTATTTTGATCCACGCTGACAGTCTCTGCCTTTCACTTGGTACATTTAGACCATTGATGTTTAAAGTGGTTATTGATACAGTTGGATTAATAGCTGCATGTTTGCTGTTTCTACTTGTTGCCCTTCTTCTGATCGCTTCCTTCCTTTTGTGATTTTAAATGATCACTTTATGATTCCATTTTCTGTCCTTGGCATGTCAGTTATGCTTTCACTTTTAGTGGCTGCTCTGGAGTGCACAGGACAGGCAGACCTCGCTTTTTGTGCTTTGCTTTATTGTGCTTTGCGGATATCGTGTTTTTACAGGCTGCGGGCTGTGGCAGCCCCGCGTCAGGCAAATCTCTTGGTGCTGTTCTTCCAGTGGTATTAGCTCACTTCATGTCTCTGTGTCGCATTTTGGTAATTCCTGCAATATTTCACGCTTTTTCATCTTTTTATATTGTGGTGATCTGTGATCAGTGATCTCTGATGTTGCTGGTATGACTTGCTGCAGGCTCAGATGATGGTGAGCATTTTTTAGCAATAAAACATTTTTAAATTAAGGTATGTACATCGTTTGTTAACATAATGCTATTGCTCACTTAATAGACTACAGTACAGTGGAAACATAACTTTTAGATGCACTGGGAAACCAAGAAAATGGTGTGACTTGTTTTATTGCAATATTTGCTTTATTGTGGTGGTCTAGAGCTGAACCCTCAATATCTCCAGGGTCTGCCTATGTACATTGACAAGTACTCCAAGACCACTTTCAGACACTATACCACTTCACAGGTCGTGCAAGTACCTTATAATAACAAAATATTCCTAATTCCTCCCTCCTGTCCCTTGTATCATTGCTGTCATTCATTTCATTTATACCCAAACTATAACCCTGCGTGTAATACCTGAGCATAACGTATTGAGTACATTGTTGCTATTATCTCAAACAAACTGTTGCCTGTTAGATTGTAAGAAAAATAGAAGTTTTTATTCTGCCTTCACTTATTCCTTCTCTGATTTGAGTTTCTGACCTGTGTCATTCTCTTTCTCTCTAAAGAACTTCTTTTAATGTTTCTTACCAGGCAGGTCTACTGGCAACAAATTCCCTCAGTTTTTATTTATCTGAGAAAGTCTTTATTTCTCCTTCACTTTTTTTTTTTTTTTTTTTGCGGTACGCAGGCCTCTCACTGTTGTGGCCTCTCCCGTTGCGGAGCACAGGCTCCGGACATGCAGGCTCAGTGGCCATGGCTCACGGTCCCAGCTGCTCCGCGGCATGTGGGATCTTCCTGGACCGGGGCACGAACCGCGTCCCCTGCATTGGCAGGCGGACTCTTAAGCACTGCGCCACCAGGGAAGCCCTCTCCTTCACTTTTGAAGGATAATTTTGCAGGATACAGAAGTCTAGGTTGGTAGTTTTTTTGTCTCCATACTGAGTCTTTCACTATTTTTGCTTGCATGGTTTTTCCCTCTGGCCTATTTCAAGATTTTTTTCTTTGTCTTAGGTTTTCTCCAGTAGAATATATTCCTCGCTGTAATTTTTTTGGCATTTACTCTGCCACTGTTCTCTGAACTTCCTGGTTCTGTGATTTGGTGTCTGACATTAATTTAAGGAAATTTTAAGTCATCTTCAAATATTTTTTTGGTTCCCCTCTCCTCCTTCTGGTGTTCTCAGATGTGTGTGTTACACCTTTTGTAGTTGTCCCACGATTCTTGGGTATATTCTGTTCTGGTTTTTTTTCAGTCTTCTTTAATCTTCGCTTTTCAGTTCTGGAGGTTTCTATTGAGATCCTTTCCTCAGCCATGCCCAGTCTAGAGCTCATCAGAGGTGTTCTTTTCTGTTACAGTGTTTTTGACTCTAGCGCTTCTGTTTGCTTCTTTCTTAGAATTTCCATCTGTTTACATCCCCACCCGTTCTTTCATGTTGTCCCTTTTTCCGTCCGATCTTTTAGCATTGTTACTCACAGTTGTTTTAAATCGGAGTCTGATTTCATCCGGCATTTCTGCCATATCTGAGTCTAGCTCTGATGCTTCTCTTTTTCAATGTTGTTTTGGCTATTTGGAGTCCCTTGAGATTCCAGACGCATTTTAGGATGGGTTTTTCTGTTTCTGCAAAAGACGTCATTGGGACTTTGATAGGATTGCACTGATTCTGTAGATTGCTTTGGGTAGTATTGACATTTTAACAGTGTTAAGTCTTCCGATCAGTGAACGTGGGGTGTGTTTCCATTTATTTATCTCATCTTTAATTTCTTTCAGCAGTGCTTTGCAGTTTACCTGTCCTTGATTATCCGAAGACTAAGCTACCACAGAGTTTAGGTGATCTGGTGCAATGTCCTATTATCCAGAGGTGACAATGGATACCCAGAGAGGCTGCATGTGTCCACTGTCAGGTTTCTGTGGTCAGACCCCGAAGGAGAACCAAGTCCCCTTCTTTCTGCAGGGATCTGGAACACTTTCAGTATGAGAAAATAAGGAATATCATTCATTGATCTCTCAAAGTATGATAAGGTATCATAAAATCAATATTCATAGTATGTGATTGAGTTCTATTTTGAAGAGTGATTTCTTAAGCTGCCTTTGTTGGAAATGAGGTGTGTACCTCTGTATGGAGGGACGTCCTATTCTAAAACCTCACATTTCAGTTGGTAGGGAAATGTTTTCACTTAATGTGAAAATAGAAAGTCGGAACACCACATCCTTGAACTTGCTTTTTTGTTGGTTTGTTTTTTGTTTTTTGGCCGCGCTACATGGCATGGGGGAATCTAGTTCCCTGACCAGGGATCGAACCCTCGCCCCTGCACTGGGAGCAGGGAGTCTTCGCCACTGATCCCCAGGGGAGTCCTCCTTGAACTTTCTTGATCGCACGTATGGCACTGTGGACGTGCTAGGAGATCCTAGCACAGGGGAGCTTCTTGGGACTTCTGTCCTTGAATGAATCCTGGTGTGGCGACCAGCTGTCCTGGCTGAGCCGCTCCAGCTTCACTGTGGTAGAGACACCAGCTCCTCCTCCTCGGAGACCTTGTGGCCGTGCTCGCGGTATAGGCGTCTCCCTCCCGGAGTCTGTACGGCTGGAGTGCTCTGTGGGCTGCAGCACAGCACTGGGTTTGCTTTTCTTTGCAGACTGCATCACTCCGGAGCCAAGTGAGCTGCCCCCTCGGCCAAGAAGTGCTTGTCATGGACGCGGATGATGAGGCGGCCCTGAACCTCATTGCCGAGTGTGGGTGGGGCTTGAGCAGCCCTCCTGGGAGCACGAGTTCCAGCCAGCAGGAGCAAGAGGCCAGCTTCCAGCGCTCCAAGGTAGGCTGCTGCTCCAGGGAGAGGGCCAGGGCTTGCAGCCTTTCTGGGAGGTTGATGCCTTCTTAGAGAACTTACCTTTAAATGCAGAATCTTCATGAAATCTTGTGCACTTGTAAATATCAGTAATTTGGATCATGGAATTACAAAAGGAGAAGTCAGTGTATTTGAGGTGGATGTAGTCATGTTGCAGGGCTGTTTATACAGGTCCCTCCTCAGATCAGTTACAGGGATAGGGAAGAAGTGAGATGTCTAAGCAGACAGGGAGGAAGCGTCCTGTGCTGGAGGGAATGAGTCCCTGCCGGCCACGAGGGGACTCCCGGCTCCAGCTGCACGTTGGTGAGAACGTGCACGTGAACTTCATGCCCTTTGCTGGGGCTCTTCCGCCAGGACGTGTGTGTGAGCTTCAGCTCCGTTGCTGCTGCTTCTGAGTTGTGGGTTCCTAAGAGCTTTCCATGAGGACGCGGCGGGCTGGGGCTTCCCTGCTGCAGGACCACCTCTGCCTTGGCGTCCCCGCCAGCTCCTGGGACTGTCAGTCTCTCTAACGCTGGCTCCCGTCCTGGGTGTATGGTGGTATCTCTTGTTGGTTTTAATTAGCATCTCCTGAAAACAAGTCACCACAGCCTCTCCATGGGCTCACGTCTTCCGTGGCGTTTCTCTTCCTGTCTGTTCCCCTCCCCTTTTCTTTTCTTGGTGCTGAGGCATAAGACTTCTTCATGGTGTTTGAACACAAGCCCTTTCTCAGGTATAGTACTGCAAGTTTCTGCCCACCCTGTGGCTTGCCTCTTTTCTAAGCAGTGCCCCCAGAGCAGTGTTATTTCAGTGAAATTCCGTTCTTCGTGTTCCCTTCGTGGTCGTGCATTTCGGTGTGCTGCCCCTGCTTGTGGAGGGTTCCTCCCACGGACTGGTCCACGTGCTGGGGGTCAGTGCTTAGGTCTGAGAGCCGCTCTTTTGAGTGAATTTCGGGGTGTGGCGTGAGATAGTGGGTCAGGCTGCCCGCCTGTCCCCCCACGTATGTCCAGTTGTGCCAGTGCCATTTGTTGAGAAGACTGTCTTTCTCTTCATTTAATAACCTTGGCGCCCTTGTTAATTCAGCGGGCCGGAGTCTCTGGGTTCTGTTGACCGTCGTGTCTGTCTTGATTCCTCGGCCGAACAGTTTCTCCTGAGTGCGGCTGGGTCACCCTCCCCTGGGGCGCTGTGGGCGGTGACCGCTGCAGGTTCCCAGCAGGGTGGGCTGGTGTGTGTTATCCACTCGGCCTTCTTTTCCCGTTCACCCCACGGAAGGAGTATACTTGACAGATACGGTACACTGTTGGGAGCCTGAAATAGAGCTTTTAAAATGTTTTTTAATGCAGCAGAGTCGCGGCACCTATTGAGTCCTGAGTCAGCACAGCAGCAGCGTGGGGACTCCCTGAGGAAGGGCCCCGAGAAGCGGAGGGGCAGCTCCAGCGGGGCTGGGCGGAGCCGAGGATGCAGGGCTGGTGCGTGGCGAGCCCCCCCCACCCCCGCGGCGCTTTGCCCCTCGTCCAGGCGGCCCCGGCCCCACTGCTTGCCCTCGTTCCTCTTCATTGTGTGTGCGCGCGACTCCCTAAGGTGTCTTAGGAAAGAATCTTCTCTATGAATGGAAGTTGACCCTTGTAGAACACCTGTGGTTTAGGTTCCTGGTCTGTGAGTACACACTCTCACTCACACACAGTTTCTTCCGGATACATACATGGGCCCAGTTATGACAGTGGCTACTGTTACAGTTTAAAAAATGAAAGACAAGGGAAATTAAATAAGTTAATTGAGTGTTGTTTGCACGAATATGGAAAAGGCGTCAGAAACGTCCCAGTGTGAGCGAACGTAGCCCCTGCCTGAGGCTCGTGCAGGTGAGCTCGTGGGGACTTTGGTGGGTCGTGATGGTGGCTGCCCAGTGCCCCGTGGCCACTGCAGAGCAGGCCGTGGCATCGAGGCACCAGCCGCATTTACTCCACGTCCTGAGACCTCCTGCGTGTGTCCCTACACACGCATCTACACATGTATGTGTGCGTGGGGATGCGTGGATGCGTGTTCGGGTCCCGGATCCTGTCCGGCGCACGTGGCGTATCTTAGCGTCGTGTCTCAGACGCCTGTGAGCTGGAAGTGTTTCTGCGTCCTCCCATCGTCTACGTCCTGGAGGGTTTTGAAGCATTCAGACTGTGCTTCTGTGGGCCGGCCCCCAGTCCCAGTGTGGCTTGCTCTGCTGGCCCCTGGTGGCCAGGCTCAGCTGTGCTGTGTGGGTGTGGGCTCGTGTGGAGGCCCTGGGCTGGAGGTGGGGGACAGAAGAGCACAGGTTGCAGGTCAAGGTGAGGGAGCGCAGTGCCGCATGGTGGGGGGAGGCCAGGTCCCCGGGCTGGGGGCAGGGGACGGCATGGAGTGGCCGGTGGGCATTTGAGTTGTGGGGGGCGGGCAGTGGGTCCGTCTGAGTGGATACGGCAGACCAGTCCCAGCAAGGGGCAGAGGTGGCCAGCTGGTGCTGGTTGGGTGGACTTGGTGACGTATGCTGATGGACAGGGAACTGCGGGGGAGGGCTGTCCGGGTGGTCTCTGGCTTGGGCCGCCAGATGACAGTGGTGTCCGTCCGCTCAGGTCACGAGCACTTGCTGGGGACGCCCTGGGTATGGCCCTGTTCACGGAGCCCTGAGGGGAGGCCTGGCCAGAGGGCAGCCTTGTGGGGCAGATTTGAGCCTGGGTGCCTGCAGAGTCCACGTGCAGGAGGGTCCAGGGCGGTCAGGCTGAGGGGCCTCAAGAGGAGAGCCTGCCCTGGGAGGAGGGCCCTGGGCTGTGGGGTGCTGGGCCCCGAGGTGCCCGGGAAGTGGCTCAGCGGCTGGGGAGGGAGGGTCTCAGATCCGACGCGTCGACAGTGTCTCCGGTAGGAACAAGTTGTTAAACCCACTGTAACTTCCAGATCTTAGGTTGTCACCCACTTGACTCATCTTTGTTATGTATAGTTCTGGTGAGAGGACATACAGTAATCAGTCGATTCATTTGTTAAAGTTACTACTTCAGTTCTGTTACTCTTTGGTGGATTTTCCGTATTTGCGTGTGCGCGTGCATCCGTACACAGGCACACACATGCCTGCACACACGCTCACACGCACACACACGCATGCATGTGCACACAGCTGTTTAACTTGCAGTGCCGGCCCCTGAGCCCAGGGCGCCTGGTGGTGAGGGCTCTGCCCCCTTCTCTGTTGCAGACCCCACGGACCCCACCCTGGCTCAGCCCCTCCTTCTCAGAAGACAAGTTTATTGACGCAAAAGGGGTTAAATCCCTTTTGCCTGCCCGGAAAAGCACAGGAAGCGAAGGGTGCGTGGCAGGATGCTCCGGGCCCCTGCAGACCAGGAGTGTCTGAGCTGCTTGGAGGAGGGCCGGAGCTGGGACCCTGTTCCCGCTCGGCGGCCTGGGGGCCCGAGCAGCAGAGGCCGCACAGCGTGCGTGAGCTGAGCCAGGTGTGGAGGCCATGGGGCCGCCGTCCTCTGTCAGGCCGCGTCTTCCTTCCTCAGCGCTAACATGACCCCGAGGTGAGCGCAGCTCTTAGGTGAACTGCTCCGCGGCGCTGTCACCGCCCCGTTCTCTTAGAAGCGCGCTCCCAGGCTGCTCGCCTCTCCCCGTGGTGCAAAGGGCCTTGAGGTGGAAGTGTCCTCCCGGGGGCGCTGGCTTACGCGGCCTCCTCGTCCCGCTGGCTGGAGCCACCCACGGCGCCCTCGGGAGCGGGGGTCCTGGGCGTGCGTCCTTTGGCTCTCCGAAGACACGTCCTCGTTTGGGAGTGCAGGTTCTCGCCCAGAGTCGCCCAGAGTCGCCCAGGGCGGTTGTGGACGGTGCTTCGTCGCCCTTGTCACTGGCCCAACTGGAGATGGAGACATTCTCAAAGTTTGGGGCACGAGTGAAGACCACCCAGCAGACAGTGGGTGGCTTGCCCTCCGGGCTCACGGGGCAGGGGGCTGGCCCTGCCACGTCACTCCCAGGCGGGCGCGGGGGGAGAGCGTCCCAGCGGAGAAGGGGCGCAGGTGCCCTGACAGGGGCTGCGGCCCGGGGAGGCCGGGGGCTGGGGCTGGAAGGGGGCGTCCCACGAGGTTGGTGAGGGGAGCGCCTGGCCCCCTGTGGTTGGTCCTGAGCTGGAGACATAGAATCAGGGACGCTGGGCCCGTTGTAGGTGGTGGGTGGCTTCCAGCCGCAGGCCGCGGGGCCGAGCTCTGCTTTCACAGCTCGTCTGGCCGCTGTCTGTTCGCCTCTTTAGTCTCTCACTGGATTGAGTGAAGGAAGGAAAACGAGGACTTGCTTGAGTTGGGAACGTGCTTGGGCCTTGCCTGTCCCCAGATGGGTGTCACCCCGGGCGGAGCCTCACCTGACGGGCTGGCCCTTGCTGTGGGGTTGGGACCTTGCAGGAGGGGCGCTGCCTGCGGGGCCCCCTCCTCTGAGCACTCTGACCCTGTGGTGAGATTGTCCTCTTGGAGAGGGCACGACCCTTCTGCCGGGTGGAAGGCAGAAGCCTGACCACGCTGGGGACCGCGGCTCCATCACCCACGCCTGCGGCTGAGCGTCCAGGTGCAGCTCCCGGCGGAGGTATGTGTGCTGATGCCCACAGGTGCTCTCTGCCTCGGCTCTTTGGGACCAGCAGCCGGCCTCAGTGTTCCCACGCCAACTGGTCCCCGGAGACGGCCACCCCGCCCTTGGTGTGACCTCGGGCAGAGCAGTGTCCCCTCTGCGGGCATGTGTTTCCCGGTGCTCCTGGGGCTCCCGTGGGTGCTCAGTGATGCCAGGAGTGAAGGGCTGTCCCGGCTCAAGTGGCCCAGGTCGCTCCCACCCTCCCTGCAGGGTCTCGCTGGCTGTTCCAGACGGCCTCGAGGAGGAAAGCCCTTTATCTGTGTAACAGTGGGGAGCGCCGGGCTGTGAAGGGCGGCGGGGCTCGTCGCCAGCTCTGGCACTGCTGGCATTTACTCCCCAAATCCCCGGACCCAGGAATTGTTCCCTAGGCGCTCAGAAAGTGGGCAGGAGCCACCCCGCTTTCTGCAGTAATCCCTTAAAATTGGTAAAACAATTTCTAAACGGAAAAAAGAGAGCGTTGCCGTGAATGCCAGTGACTCTGCGGTCCTGGCGTGGTTGGGCCCGGGGTGGAGCCTCGGCAGCCTTGTGCCTGCGCCGTCCCGGCCAGCCCTCCCTCTAGTCCCGCGTGGGCTGCGCTGCACTTAGGGCCTCCGGGGCTCCAGTGACCGTTCAGGCCGAGACTATTCTCCTCCCTCCCAGAATCGCTGGGGCTGGTTCAGGAGGGCCCAGGACAGCCGTCCCTGGGAACCGACCGGTCTCCTGACTGTTACACTAGGGTGACAGTTTCGCCGTTCCTCCCGGTGTGAGATGTTGTCCCCCGCCCCACACGTGTGGACACACGTGCGGGGCGGGGAGGTGGATCCCATGAGCCACGCTTGCAGGCTTGTGGTGTGTGAACCCGCCATCGTGCTTGTAGGCGGTGGGATGGGGCATCAGCGTGGCGCGCACGCCTAGTGCTGCATCGTACCCACTGGTTTCAGGCAGGGAAGAAGCCACGCTCGTGGTTTGTTTCCGTGCAGGTGTGTCCCAAGTTGCACTTGGCCGTGCCGCCCGGGACGAAGGCCACCCTGGAGGTGGCGCTCCTCGACCTGGTGGGCAGGCACTGTAGTGGCTGCAGCCCCCTGCACGGCAGCGAGGTGTTCCTCGGCGAGCTGGCCTAGGGCTCTGCGGGCAGATGCTTGCGCCCCACTGCGGGGCGCTGGTCCCCGTGTCTCACTGGACCGCCTCACCGGCGTCACTGCCTCACTGTGCTGCGGGGAGCGTCCTGATGGTCCTGTTCACAGCGTCTGGGTTCTCGGGAGGTGGCAGACATGGAGGACTCCACGCGGCCTGTGGCTGTCGTTTCCCACCTGCTGGCGCTCCAGGCTTCCTGGAGGTATGTCATCAGCCAGTGGTGTTGGCATCGCTCTTCCTGGATGTTGCTTCTCCTTGCTCTGTTTTAATGTGGGGATTTGGAGAGACTAAAATGCTGCTGCTGTCTTCTCCGAATCCTCTGAGCATTTGACTGAATGCAGGGCCCTGGATTTGCTGACCTTTTGGTGGCAATGACTTGAGGCCCAGGAAGATGTGGCCCCTCCCCAGAGGGGACTTGGGTTTTCTTCTGCCTGGTGCCTGGGTACAGGGGCACACAGGGGACCCCACATCCAGAGTTGGGGTGTGAGACGGGGACATGCTGTGTCCCCAGGGCCACGTTCTCTTTCCCCACAGCCTGATTGCAGCCTCACGTGCCCCAGGGGGAGCAGGGACCTGCCAGCTCTCTCCTTCCAGCAGACCCCGATCTGCCTGGATCTCCCAGCTTAGCTGCACCATAGGCTCCCGAGCCTTCCACTCAGTGTCTTGGCCCCTCAGCTTCTCCTTCTGGAATCAGGGCGCCCTGAGAAGCTGGCGCCCCTGGATCCTGACCACATAAACCTACACCCTGTCAGGGCTAGAAGCAGGACTGTCTGCTTTCCCAGTCGTGGAGCAGGGCCAGGCCTGGAGCAGCAGTCGGTGCTGTGTGAGAGCGCGTTAAGGCAGACCTCCTAATGGTGGCCTTTCCCTGAGGCCCCTTCTCTAGGTCTCTAAGACTGTTGCTCTTTGCCTGTTGGTCCTCATCCACGGCGGGGGATAAAGAGGCCTGATGAGGTCATTTCAATGGCATACGTGTCCCTTTTCCAGTCTCCATGCCGGCCAGTGTTTTTGAGCCATGTAGCCCGTGTTACTCAAAGTGCATTGAACATGTTTTGTTTACACTCATCCTTTCAACATAAATGGTGTAATAATGTTTGATTCTTACTTCTAGCTCAGGCAAGACACATTTTGTCATCTGTCCAAGAGTTTACAGCCACTCAGGACAGTTCAACAACATGTGAGTGAAGAAATTAGCTCCCTGACTATGGAAAATAAGTCTTTGCAGAGTCGCCTTGCTGAGCTACAGCAGCAGTATAGCGTGAAGATGAGTGAGGTGGTGTCGGAACTCAGCGACACTCGGAAGGAGATGGTGAGTTAGTTCCGTTTGTTCACAGATGGAGCAAAATGTAGGTTTTTTTTTTTTTTTTTTTTTTTCACGGTACGCGGGCCTCTCACTGTTGCGGCCTCTCCCGTTGCGGAGCACAGGCTGCGTACGCACAGGCTCAGCGGCCATGGCCCATGGGCCCAGCCGCTCTGTGGCATGTGGGATCCTCCCAGACCGGGGCACGAACCCGTGTCCCCTGCATTGGCAGGTGGACTCTAAACCACTGCGCCACCAGGGAAGCCCCAAAATGTAGTTTTGACATCACAGAATGAGAGTAGCTTCTCAACGCTGCTTCCCCTTACAGCTGTCGGGCACAACACCGGGGCCCCTTCCTGCCCTTCACAGGACGCGAACCCTCTCCCCCACCAGGCTCTCCTCACCCCCAGGGACTCCAGCTGCCCTTCAGGGACGCAGCGTGACTCTGTCACTCCAGGACCCCTCATGACAGTGATTGCAGATGGCAGCATTGCCACTTGTCCCAGCTCTGCCTCTCCTGGGCAGCTGCGTTCTGTTCTGAGAGAGGCCGAGTGGGAGAGAAAAAGAGAGAGTGAGGCTGGGCTGGAGGTGGAGTTTCTGTGGCCCCAGTGTTCCCTGGCCCAGGCTCCCCAGAACACTGGTGAGAGAGGTTCCAGTTACCTGGCTGTCCTGTCTGCACTAGCCAGCTATGAGACCGAGGTATCCTGTTGGACCTGTGGGAACTCCGCCACCAGGTGGCACTGAAGGGCAGCCAGAGCCAGCACAGTGTGGGCCTGGCAGTGGAGCCCACTTCCTGGCGGAGGCTGCCCTCGTCCTTTGTAACCTCGCCATGAGACCATCACTCATAAATGCCTACACTAAAAAGGAAAAAAGATCTCAAAATCTCAAATAAAGCAGCTAACTTTACAGCTACAGGAACTAGGAAGAAGAACACACTGAATCCAGAGAAAGCAGAAGGAAGGAAATAATAAAGATCATAGCAGAAAGAAATAAGAGTAGAAAAGCAACAGGAAAACAATGAACAAAACGGAGTTGGGTTTTGAAAATATACAAAACCAATAAACTCTTAGCTAGACTAAGAAAGAGAGGAGATTAAAAATCAGAAATGAAAGAGGAGGCATTACAACGGATGCCTCAGAAATAAAAAGAGTCAAAGAATGGTTATATACAAGCACGTTGGAGAACCTAGGAGAAACGGATAAATTCCTAGAAACATACAACCTACCAAGACTGTATCAAGAAGAAATAAAACCTAAGAGACCAATAACAAATGAGATGGAACAGTAATCAACCTCTTAATAAAGGAAAGTCCAGGACCAGATGGCCTCATGGCGGAATTCTATCAAACATTCAAAGCATTAATACTTATCCTTCTTAAACTTTTCCAAAAAAATAGAAGTAGAGGGAATACTTTAAAACTAATTTCATAAGGCCAGCATTGCCCAGATACCAAAGCCAAAGACGCTGCAAGAAAAGAAAACTACAGGCTACTGTCTGATGCACATAGATGTAAAAATCCTCAACAGAAGACTTGTATACCAAATTCAGCAACACATCACCACCAAAAGGGATTGTCCCCTGGAATGCAAGGTTGGTTCAACATACACAAATTAATACTCTACATTAACTCATGGAGAGAGAAGGACCACACAGTCATCCCAAGTGATGGAGACAGAGCATCTGACAGAGTTCAGCATCCATTCACGATAAGAAAAAAACTCAACAAAATAGGTGTAAAAGAAAATTTCCTCAACACAATGAAGGCCATCTGTGAGAAGCCCTTGGCTCACCTCACGATCAGTGGGGGAGACTGAATGCTTTTCCTCTGAGACCCAGTATGAGACCAGGGTGTCCAGTCTGCAGCTTCTCTTCCACTGGAAGTACAGCTGACCCTTGAACACATGGGTTTGAACTACATGGGTTCATTTATACGTGGATTTTTTAAATAGTAAAATACTATAGTACTACACAATTGGAAGTTGGTTGAATCCATGGACACAGAACTGCAGATTTGGAGGGCTAACTGTAAATTATATGCAGATCTTCAGCTGCAAGGAGAGTCGGCTCCCCAGCCCCCCGACCCCCCGTGGTTCAGGGGTCAACTGTACTAGCAAGAGCAAGCAGGTGAGAAAAAGAAACAAAAGGCATCCAGATTGGAAAGGAAGGAGTAAAGTTACCTCTGTTTGTAGATGATGTGATTATTCATGTAGAAAACATTAAAGACTTCACAAAAGAAAAGCAGAACAAATAAATTCAGTGAAGTTGCAGGATACAAAGTCAGCACAACAAAAATCATTCTTATTTCTTTATACCAATGATTGTTCCCAAGCCATTCCATTTATAGCATCAAAAAGAATAAAATACTTAGGAATAAATTTAACCAAGAAGGCTAAAGATCTTAACACTGAAAACTATAAAACACTGATAAAAGAAGTTGAAGAAGACAAATGAGCGGAAGGATATCCCATGTTCATGGGTGGAAGGTTGTTAGTGTTAAAATGTCCATACTGCCCAAAGACATCTACAGTCGCAGTGTAAGCCCTATAAAAATTCCAATGGCATTTTTCACAGAAATAGAAAAAACGATTCTAAAATTTGTATAATTATTTTTCTTTTAATTTGTATTCTTCTTTTTGTAGTTCCACAAAAGACCCCAAATCACCAAAGTGATCTTGAGAAAGAACAGAGTTTCAGGCATCACGCTTCCTGATTTAAAATTATATCACAAAGCTATAGTAATCATAACAGTATGGTGCTGGCACAGAAACAGACATAGATTACTGGAACAGAATAGAGAACCCAAAAATAAACCCACACATATATGTCAACTAATTTTTGACAAGGGCACCAAGAATACACCATGGTGAAAGGATGATCTCTTCAGTAAATGGTGTTGGGAAAACTGGATGTTCACAGGCAAAAGAATGAACTTGGACCCTTATCTTACAGCACACACAAAATTCAACTCAGAGTGGATTAAAAATTTAAATATAAGACTTGAAACTAAAACTCCTAGAAGGGGCTTCCCTGGTGGTCCAGTGGTTAGGACTCCACGCTTCCACTGCAGGGGGCATGGGTTTGATCCCTGGTAGGGGAACTAAAATCCCACATGCCGCGTAGTGCGGCCAAAAAAAAAAAAACCTAGAAGAAAACAGAGGAAGAAAGCTCCTTGACATGGCCTTGGCAGTGATTTTTTGGATGTAACACCAAAAGCAAAGGCAACAAAAGCAAAAGTAAACTAGTGGGACTACCTCAAACTAAAAGTTTCTGCAGAGCAAAGGAAAGCATCACCAAAATGAAAAGGTAGCCTACGGATTGGGAGAAAATATTTGCAAACCATTTATCCGATGAGGGGTTAATATACAACTCAATAGAAGAAAAAAAGAAACCCAACTAAAAAACGGGCAGAGGACCTAAAAAGAAGACATACAGATGGTCAACAGACATGTGAAAATGATGCTCAGTATTACTAATCATCAGGGAAATGCAAATCAAAACCAGAGTGAGCTATCGCTTCACACCTGCAGAACGGCTGTCATCAAAAAGACAAGAGATAACAAGTGGAGGATGTGGAGAGAAGGGAACCCTCGTGCACTGTTGGCGGGAATGTACGTTGGTGCAGCCGCTGTGGAGAACAGTATGGAGGGTCCTCAGAAAGCCCACAGTAGAACTAGCATGTGATCCAGCAATCCCGCTTCTGCGTGTTTATCCAAAGGAAGTGAAATCAGGATCTGGAGGAGAGGCGTGTACTGCCATGTTCGCTGCAGTATTAGTCACAGTAACCAACCTAAGCGCCCTTCAGCGGATGAGTGGGGAAAGGAGACGTGGTGTATGTGTACAGCGGGACATTATTCAGCTTTAAAAAGAAGGGAATCCTGCCATAGACCTCGAGGGCGTTATGCTAAGTGAAATAAGTCAGACGTGGAAAGAAAATAAACTCCATGATCTCATATATGGAATCTAAGAGTTGAGTTCATAGAGGCAGAGAGTAGAGCGGTGGTCACCGGTGGTGGGGAGGTGGGGGGAGTGGGGAGATGGTGGCCCAGGGCACAGAGTGGCAGCTCTGTAGGTGACTAAGTCTAGGGCTCTAAAGCGTGCCTGGTGGTCACAGTGAATAAGACCGCATGGAATCTGGAAATCTGCTGAGAGAGCAGATTTCCGGTGTTCTCATCACCCAGAAAATGGTTACTGTGTGAAGAGAAGATGTGTGTATTACCTCGACTGTGGCCGTCACTATGTACACGCACATCAGACCATCGAAGGGGCACCTTAAACATGATAATTTTTACTTAAAGACCATCGTGCATTCAGCATGGTGAGGTCTTTACCTCACTGATCATTATGGTTCAGTTTAATTGTGTGGAAACTATTTAAGTGTTCTTTCATTTTATTTTTATTTATTTATTTTATAGCCAAAATAAGTAAATTTGACCCATATAGATAATTGTTCTTTTTGGTCAAGCTCGTATGTTGTCAGGGTTGAGTGTGGGGGCCATGGAGTTAGGCTGCCCGGTGTGAATCTGGTGACCCCTGTGCCGTGTGATGGGCCCACGCCTGTGCCCTGGTCCCTCGGGGGCTGCTGAGGTGACACCTGTGTGCTCAGTGGTGTCGGCGTTCCCAGCGCGTGGTCCTAGCGGTGTTGCTGTCCCGCGTGGGCGCACCTCCTGGCCGTTCTCTGCCTTGCCCTCCACACACTGCCGCCACCTGGCACCCTGCCTGCCATTGACGGCTGTTAGTGCCCTGAGCGTGGGATGCTTCCTCTCGTGCTTTCCCCCTTGTGCCTGCTCTCTCTCTCTCACTCTGCTTTGACTGACACGAGCATAGCCACCAGCAGATTTCTCCCATTAGTGTTGCTATGGTGTATCTTTCTTTTTCCGTCCTTTTAATTTATTGGTGTGCTTATATTTAAAGTGGGTTCCCTGTAGGCAGCGTACACTTGGATCTTGCGTTTTTAATCTAACTAACAACCTCTCCCTTTTATTTGCAGTAGACTTTTTAAAAAAATTCAATTGATTTGAACTAAAAAGCAGTAACGGTTCACCCCCTTCTCCCACCCCTAAGCTCTGCCTCTGGCAGGCACCAAGTTCTCTGTATCTGTGGGCTTCACTTCGTTTGTTTTAGATTCCACGTGTGACTGATATCACATGGTATTCGTCTTTCTCGTTGTAACATACAGCGCATCTTCTTTATCCATTCATCATCTATTGATGGGCGCTGAGGTCGCTCCACAGCTTGGCTATTGTAAGTAATGCTGCTGTGAGCAGGGGGGGTGCACATATCTTTTCAAATTAGTGTTTTGTTTGCTTCAGATAAATGCCCCGAGGTGGGATTGCTGGATCTGCTAGCTCTGATTTTAATTTTTGAGGAACCTCCATACTGTTCTCCGTAGTGGCTGCACCAGTTCACATTCCCACCAACGGCGCACGAGGGTTCCCTTTTCTGCACACCCTTGGCAACACTTGTTATCGCTTGTCCTTTTGATGAAGCCGTGCTGGCAGGTGTGGTGACACCTCGCTGTGGTTTGATCTGCATTTCCCTGATGACTAGCGATGCTGAGCATCTTTTTATGCGCCTGTTGGCATCTAGATGTCTTCTTTGAAAAAATGTCTGTTCAGGTCCTCTGCCCATGTTTAAATCAGATTGTTTTTTCACTGTTGTGTGAATTCTTTATATATTTTGGATATTAACCCCTTATCAGACAAATGGTTTGCAAATATTTTCTCCCAATCCGCAGGCTGCCTTTTCATTTTGTTGATGGTTTCCTTTGCTGTGTAGAAGCTTTTTGGCTTCTGTCCCGTGGTTAAGAGGGTGGGCTGTAGGGATGGCAGCAGGTACTGAACCCCCTGTGTTAGGTTGTCTAGTGCTGCGTAACAAGTCACCCCCAGTCACACCTCAGACAGCACACGCTTACCCTGTGTGGTCTCTGTGGTCAGAGCCCAGGGTAGCTGAGCCGTGTGTCTTAGGGCCTCCTGAAGTTGTTGTCAGGCTGTCACTCGGGGCTGGGGTCTCCTCTGAAGGCTTAGCAGGGTGCAGGTCCTCCACGCCCATTCCAGGCAGCCCCGCAAGTGCTCGCGATGCGGCAGCTGGTGCGGAGGGTGCCACGTGGTGGCTTCTGTGTGTTGTGTGTGGCAGGGACGGGTCTCCTCCCCGGGCGTGAGCACCCTCTGTGCTCAGTCCCCCCGTTTGTAAAATGGGAGTGGAAGTAGCCACAGGGTTGCTGGGAGACAAGTGTCTGAAGTTTCTGGTGCTTACCATCTTGTCAAGACAGAGATCCTACACACAGCTTCATTTTTAGAGGCATAAGTGAAAAATAGTGAAGTGGTACCGGCATCCTCTGGGTGTCTGCGCGCAAATGGCTCTCGCATCCAGGAAGGGCTGCAGCCCCAGCCTGCGTGGTCACCGGGCAGTGCGTCGTCCCCATGGGCACAGCAGGCCTGTCAACCCGGAAACAGAGGACCGTGGGTTTGGGGGTTTGGGCAGATGAGTAGTGGCACCCCTTCTCCTTACACTGTGCAGTTTGGGACCATTTGGATCCAGACAGACGGGCCCCAGATGCCATCTTTGTAGCGATGCAGCGTCTGCACAGAGTTTGACTCGCCTGTTTGGCACGCATTGCTCTGTGTCTGCAGGATCACCTGAGGCAGCATCTGGGCAGAACTCTGGAGGAAAGCAGTAGCTTGAAGTCTCTTCTGTTCAGCGTGAAAAAAGAAGTGAGAAACGCCGACGCTCCATTCACACTGAACTTGCAGATCACTGGTGAGTTCACGGTTTAATTGTACGTGTAAGAGTCAGGATTTCACAGGATTCAGACTCAGCAAGTGCAGTGAAGCGGGGTCGGAGCCCCCAGCCCTGCCAGGGCGGGCACGCATGCCCGGGACCGTCTCTCTGAGCTGCTGAAAGGCCACGGGGCCCTCCCCGGGGCGTCCTCCTCCTTGGTTATGGCTCCTTCCAGACCCAGGGCATTTTTGTTTCCCTCTTCACTGTCTTGGATTCTGTTTTGCCAGTTTTGCAAAAGTGCCCTTGGGATTTCGAGGTGGGGTGCAGCCTGCTCTGGGGTAATGTGAGGTGACGTGGGGTCCCACAGGGGCTTCAGCCTGAGTGTCTGCTCCAGTCTGACCTCTCGGGGGTCTGAAACTTCTTCCTAAAAGACTGGGTGGTAAGCATCTCAGGGCGTGAGCACAGTCACAGCCGAGACCCTCCAGGGCCCGCCGCCCGGTAACCGTCCCCGCAGCCCTTCACCCCAGTCCTGTCGGCTGCCGGGGTCTTCTTCCTGAACGCCCAGCTGTCCAGCAGCAGATCAGCCTACGACTTCTGGCTGGCGCCAGGCCCACCTCCACCTGTCTGCTCCACGCCGCACGGACCCCTCAGGGGTGCCCGGAGGGCAGAGTCCCGGGGCTTCATCCCCAACAGCAGGGGCCGGCGCTGGGCCCTGGGTGGGATGATTGCAGGTGGAGAGGGGGCTGCTTTGTTCACCCTGATGACCTTTTCCCGTGTTTCCCAGGTGCGCTTTAAACTCTAGAATCATTTTAGTTTCCAGAATGTGGGAGTGTTGGGTCTTCCCTCGTGGCGCAGTGGTTAAGAATCCGCCTGCCAGTGCAGGGGATACGGGCTCGAGCCCTGGTCCGGGAAGATCCCACATGCCACGGAGCAACTAATCCCATGCGCCACAACTACTGAGCCTGTGCTCTAGAGCCCACGAGCCACAGCTACTGAGCCTGCGTGCCTAGAGCCCGTGCTCCGCAACAAGAGAAGCCACCGCAGTGAGAAGCCCACGCGCCGCAACTAGGGAAAGCCCGCGCACAGCAATGAAGACCGAACGCAGCCAAAACTAAATAAATAAATAAACAAATAAAATTTTTTAAAATGTGGGAGCGCATTTCACTGAATAGCGCTACTTCTTTTCCCATCAGGATTTCAGACAAGTGTGAAGCGGCTCTCCGGGGAGATTGTGGAACTAAAGCAGCGTCTGGAGCACGACGACAGGATCCAGGAACTCACCCAGATGCTGCAGGAGAGCCGTAGGTGCCTGCCCGGGGCAGCGGGCCACTGGTCCTGAGCCCACGTGTGTCGCTGGGTTGACTCGGAGCTTCTGCGTCTTACTGAGCAGCGAGGTCCTTCCTGCTGCAGCTTCCGGGGAGGTGTTAAGGGGGGACGAGGGGCGAGGGAGAGGAGGTGCCGTGTCCTGGAGGCCTGCGCGTGCCCCCTCGGCGTGGTGGTTCTCGGCTGTTCTCGCAGAGACAGATTCCACCTTTGCCCCCAGCTCAGATTTTGTGAAGAGACCTGCGTGCTGGCAAGCGGGTGGGGCTGCGGAGGGGAAGCCGAGGCAGTGGGGGGCAGGCCTGAGGGCAGCACTCCCGCCCCACCCTCCCTTTTCCTCTGCTCTCCCCCCGCCCCCTTCTCACTGTCGGACGAGGTCACCACAGCGGCCAGGCTGTGACCTTGTGGGGATTGGAGGCCACAGGCCCCTGGGCCCATCCCAGCACAAGCCCCGTGGGGGAAGGCAGGAAGGCCACAGGCGGGTGGGCTCCGTGGGCTCAGTGTGGGCAAGGCAGGGCCGCAGCGCCTCTCGGAGCAGCAGGCGGTTAGGTGCTGAGCCTCCGCCTGGCCCGTGGCTCTCCCAGTGTCCCGGCAAACGGGGTTTGTCACTGGCGTGGCCAGCTTTGTGGAGAACGCGGCCCCGCGCTATCTGTGGCTCGCGGCGCCACGGAGGTCCCTCAGTCAGTGCCAACCGGGTGAGCTGGCAGCCTGGAGACGGGGTCGGCAGCGTGCAGCCCCACTTCCCTGCTGAGATTCCTCCAGAGTTAAAAACGGCCACAGCATTAAAGAACCCAGGCCTTTCCCATTGTGCCGTGTCCGTGTCAGAAGTGCAGTTGCCCGCGAATTAGACATGTTTCCATCCTTGGACCTTTTCTAGAACTGGAACATTGTTTTCTTGCCGTGAAGATGGAGCGTTCTTGTCAGAGTGTCGAGGGGCCTCCCCTCCCCACCCCTTCAGCTCCCGCGCCGCGCCAGCGGGGCTCCTGCTGGGCCGGGGCTGGGGAGACACAGCCCCGCCAGGCGAGGGGCAGCAGCAGGGCCAGCGCGAGGGCCCCCCGGGCGGGGACGGGGCCCGGGGCTGAGCGCTGTCCCCTGCCTCGTCTCCAGGTACCTGGTCAGCACCAACGAGCACCTCCTTCGGGAGCTGGGCCAGGTGCGGGCGCAGCACGAGGCCGAGGTGGAGCCGCTGCACTGGAGCCACAGGGAGCTCAAGAAGACCGCGGCCCTGCGCCCCAGCGCCCGCCCGCGTCTGCGCCCTGAGCGCTCCTCTCTGTGGGTGTCTGTCTTCAGGGCCTGTGGTGCAGCCGGGGGGGGGTCTGAAGTGTCCTAAAAAGACAGGCTCATCCAAGCCCCTTACATGTCTTGAGACAAACAGGTCAGTAGTTTTTCATCAAATATCTTGAGACAAAGAAAATGCTGTGATTTTCTGCCTAACGTGCAAGAAAGCAGCTCTGTAGGACGGTTAAAGAAAATGATTGATTGTGTGACAAGCAGCCCTTATTTAATAAACTAATACATTGTTCTAAAAAGTGGCTCTTCGATTATAACTGAGTTTTGCCTTGGTTTCTTTTATGAAATAAGCCGTGCACCACGGTTGATGAGCACGAACTGCAAGATCTGAGACTAAATACAAGTAACACCTAGAGCTGTGAAGAATAATGTTTGTGGCATTAACTTTCCACAGGGGAAGTACCGCCCAAGCCCCGCTCTCCTTGGTTTGCAGTTCATTTCTGAAAATTACGTCCTAACAGGGCGTAAAATTAGATTTTTAGATTGGAAACGTTGTATCTCAGGTAATACTTGCTTTCTTTGGTGAAGCGAAGTGATTGTTGAGAGTGCCGTGCGGTGGACTTAGGGAGCAGAGCTGCAGGTCGAGAGCAGGGGCTGGCGCGGGCCCTGGGGCTCAGGAGGCGGCCCTCGCCTTCAGGTCGCGTTGCGTTTTCGTAACCACAGGGAAGTCGGTATGGGGGTGCGTGTTTCATCATGAGATTTTTTTTTTATTTAAAGATTTTCGCATGAATCCGTTTTCAGCTTGTAGAAGGTTGTCGCCATGCTGTTACTTTATGTTTCTCGTTTGGGTTACGTTGAGCTTTGTATTTTTCATCAAATGTGGGAAGTTTGGGCCACGATTTCCTGTTATTTCTCCCTTGACCCGAGCCGCCTTTCCAATCCCCTCCCCCCGGCACTCCAGTGACGCCACGTCAGCCCCTGGGTCTGGCCCCCCCTTTCCCTAATCTTGGGTCTTTTCCTCCTTAGTGTTCTAGGAGCTTCGGTTGGGTGGTCTCTGTTGTCCCGTCACAGAGTTTACTGCTGTTTCCTCCATGCGCCTGATCTGTTGTTGGGCTTGTAGACTGAATTTTTAATTTTAGAAATTGTATATTCCTTCGTACTAAAATTCCACTTGGTCCTTTTTTATAAAAAGGAAAGAAAATCTTTTTTATAAAGGTTTTATTTCCCATTATGTTCATGTTTCATTTAACTCCTTAACCATATTCTGAGTAGCGTTACTACAGATCATCTGGAACTGTTTGCGAAGTGGTGACACCAGCTAACGCTGCTGCTGGCAGGTACGTGGGGACACCTGCTGGCCCTCGCGCCCCACACTTTCCATCAAGCTTCTAGAAGTCCGCCTCCTAGGGAGTCCTGCACCTGCTGCCCCGTCGGCCAGGGTGAGCACCTGCCTTTCCAAGGTGCCTGGTCCAGGATTTTCCCTATTTTCCTACCGGATAGTCTGTCTCTTAACTTGTAGGAGTTATTTGTAGTGCTGGATACTAGCACTTTGTGCATTATGTTTGCAAATAGCTTTTTCTTGTCTTTCCACATTTTAATGGTGTGTTTTGATGAAGAGAAAATTTAAACTTTAAAGTTTTTTGTTGTTGTTGATGTGGACCATTTTTAACGTCTTTATTGAATTTGTTACAGTATTGCTTCTGGTTTTTTGGCTGTGAGGCATGTGGGATCTTAGCTCCCCGACCAGGGATCAAACTTGCACCCCCTGCTTTGGAAGGCAAAGTCTTAACCGCTGGACTGCCAGGGAAGTCCCAATTTAAACTTCAATAGGATGAAATGTATCAGTCTTTTTCATGATGATTTTTCTGTCTGTTTTGAGTATTAGATACACATTCTACCTGGAATTGACTTCTGTGCGTGTTGGGAGGGTTAAGGACCCGGTCCCGGGGTTTTCACATGTAGCATCATCCATTCACAAGACTCGTTGGTCACAAATGATTCGTGTGTCTGTTCCCTCCACTGGTGTCCAGTCCGTCCCTGTGCAGCACGACACTCCGTAGGTGAAGACCTCCCACCCCATGTCAGGGTGTTTGGGCTACTTCTGACCCTTTGAATTGCATGAGCTTCAGAACTAGCTGGTTAAGTTGGGATTTTGTCTGGGATTGCATTGGTCGGTTTGGGAAGAGCTGACGTAGGTAATACTGGGTCTTACCAGCCATGACTGTAGTATGTGTGTCCACTTATTAGACCTCCTTTAATGTACGTTAATTATAGTTCTATGATTTTCCATTATGGTTTATCACAGGATATTGAGTAGAGTTCCCTGTGCTACACAATAGGACCTTGTTATTTATTTTATATATAGGTAATGTTTATCTGTTAATCCCAAACTCCAAATTTATCCCTCCCCTCTACCTTTCCCCTTTGGTAACCATAAGTTTGTTTTTGGTGTCTGTGAGTCTGTTTCTGTTTTGCAAAGAGGTTCATTTGTATCATTTTTTAAAATTCCACATATAAGTGATATCATATTTGTCTTTCTCTGACTTACTTCACTTAGTATGACAATCTCTAGGTCCATCCATGTTGCTGCAAATGGCATTATTTTAATCTTTTTATGGCTGAGTATTCCATTGTGTATATGTACCACATCTTCTTTATCCATTTGTTGGACACTCAGGTTGCTTCCATGTCCTGGCTGTTGTATATAGAGCTGCAGTGAACATTGTGGTACATGACTCTTTTTGAATTATGGTTTTCTTATGGTATATGCCCAGTAGTGGGATTGCTGGGTCATATGGTAGTTCTATTTTTAGTTTTTTAAGGAACCTCCATACCGTTCTCCATAGTGGCTGTTCCAGTTCACATCTTGTGAGGAGATTTTTGACTTGATTCAGTTGAATTATGGTTCAGCAATGCAGCAGAGTGGGTTCTCAGGGGCCGTCCGTGTGCCTCCCCTGTAGCTGGTTTGGGGCCATGTGACCAACTCTGCAAGTGAAGGAGGCGTGTCTTCAGGGCCCAGCAGAGAAGAGCTGATGGCCACCTGAGTGGCACCCCTCCCCCCCGGGCCCCAGCTGGCCTCCGTGTGAGTGAGATGCACACCTTGTTGCCCAGCCCCTGGACTTCCGGCTTCTCCATCACCATTGGTACTCACCTGGCCAGCACTGTGCGGGCTTCCCAGTTCTTCTTAAGTTGGTTTTCATAAGTTACGTTATCTCTAGGAATTTGTTCTTATGGCCTAATTTTTAGGTTTTTTGGCATGACACTCAATCTTTTAATGACACTTTAATAGTTTCAGCATTTGAAGTTGTGTCCCTGTGGCAGAGATGTAGGGGCAGGTGTGTCCCTTCACGCAAGACCTTGCTGTTCAGGGGACGGGATGCAGCTGCCGTGGCGTCAGGCTCTGTCCCAGCTCCTGAGCTCAGGACCCTCATCCAGGCAGCCCCAGTCAGTGACCGAGTGACCCCAGCAGGGCCCGGGGATGCCTCCAACAGTCCGCTGACCGGGATCCTGGGCCAGCTTGGCGGTGGTCCGGAGGCCTCCGCTCCTGCGTCCTCCTGTGTGCCTCGGGGGTTGCACCCACCGTGGACTGCTGACTGCCTCCGAGCTGCTGCGCAGCCCCACTCATTCTCCTTGGTCATTCCTCATCCTGGCGGTTGAGCTGTTACCACTTCTGTGTTTCTCTTGCTTTATCACCTAATGTAATTGATACATTTTAGTTTAAATCTGCCATCTCATTTTGTGCTGTTTGTTCTACTTGGATGATTTCTTTTCCTGTCTAGTGTTGCCGTTTTTAGATAATTTTCTGTCATTCACATTTTCACCTCTACAAGTTTGGAGGCTGTGTGCCCTGTTCCTGGTGTGGTATCACAGCACATGTTTGTGTTATTTGATCAGCACTCCTGACATCATACATGAGCCATGAGCACGTGACTCCCTGTGCACCCCTTCTGGCTTGCATGTCATGCTTTTCAGGTGCCTTAATGAAATATTTTGTTTAAATGAAATAGTCCCTATTTACCTGTAGTTATTTATCGTTTGCCCACTTCTCTCTCACATCTCACTCTCCGTCTCTAATCACTCTCTGCGTTTACAATTTCCTTTCTCACCTGCTGGCACGAGTCTCCCCATCATGGTCTAAAAACGTCCTTATTTTATGTCACTTTTGATGGCGTCATCCCCGTTTTCAGGGCTGATGTGGTTTGTGTCCAGATCCCACTCCCGGCCTCGCACCTGGAGGGCGGCTGGCGCTCCCGTAAGCTGCAGCCTCCCCTGGGTGTGTCCGTGTTACCGTAGTGCCCACGCGACTGCCCGTGCACACAGCGCATTTAAGGACCACAGACCCACGATTCAACACCTTTATTTGTCACTTTACCAATCTGCCACAGTGTTAACAACAGGGAACACACGAGGAGGTTTGCAGACAGACAGGGGCTGTTTCACCACAGGTTTGCAAGCCAGGCCTTGCCCCGTGACTGACAGGTGACACCACGCCTCGGCCCTACAGACGCCCCCAGAGTTCCTGGTGAGTGTGGTTCTGAGTCAGAGCACCCGTGACGTCCACACTGCTTGTCCCATCACACTGCAAAGTGATGCCCTCATCGCTCCCTAACAGTAAGAAAACAGTGCAAAAATAGATCGCATCTATATATACATTTATTTCCCTTTCCTGAAAAAAACTTAGTACAAACTAGTAGCATATGATCCCTTTCAAGTTTGAGTTATGTGCATCTCCTTTGTTGTTTGGCTTGGTTTGGGGAAGAGAGAAAGTTAACTAAAGCATCTCAAAGTGCAGGGCGACCACCTCCCAGGAGTGCCCGGGGCCACCACCGGCCACACACTCCACTCCCACGGACAAAGGCCACACCCGAGCCACGGGATTTCACGGAGGGCTCAGTAGTCAGTCAGCGGAGGGAAGCTACTGAGGGTCCGAGTTCCAAGGACATTCTAGCCTTGTGGTGACTTCACAGTACAGCTGAATTGTCAACCTGAGTGGACGGAACAGGTGACAGTGGTGTCCCCACCTGCGTGCACTGTGGGACGGGGTGTGCCAGCTCGCGCGGGAACATTCCCGGAGGAGGGAGCCTGCTGGGTCCTCAGGGGTGGGGACAGCAGCAGCAGCCTCCCCTAAAGGTCCAGGCAGTGGCTGTTGCAGGGTTCGTGGGCCGTGGCGTCTGTGACCGATCTCCCTGCCGCCGGCGTAGCCGCAGAAGCAGCCACGGGCGGTGCGCGGTGCGCGGCAGGGCCGTGTGCCCTTGAGGCTTGATCCGCGGCAGCCGGTGGCTGAGCAGGCCCAGGCTTCGGGTGTGTGAGCCTCTGTCCGCTGGGCGCTTCAGAGGGACGCCTCGGCCTGCCCTGAGCTCTCGGCCACTGGGGCGTGGACGTAGCGCAGCTTAGGCGGTGCCGCTGGAGCTCCCCGTGCCTCTTCCTGACTGTAACTTTCATTGGCCTCAAACCTTAAGACTGAGGATACTCGAGGTGTAAAAATACTCCAGTATAAATATAGATCTCTTCCTATATTTTAAACGTACGTAATTTGAACTTCAATTCTGGTGAACTGACCACCGCCTAGGTGCTCATCCTACAGCATTAAATAGAAATAAATAAGTACTGTGGCACGATGTCCTCCAACGCTCGCTCTGCTGTCCCGGCGCTCGGCGCTGTCAGCGTGGTGCACCCTGACCATGGGCCCCTGCTTCCTGCTGGGCTTGCTGTGCAGTTTCCTTCGTTCACAGAGAGACACGTAGTTTCTAGTTAACCACAGTTAGTAGAAGCGAATGGGTGTTGCATAGAACATGCAGCGAAGGCGCACACCTGCCTGTTTGTCCACAGCACCCAGAGCCTGAGGGAGGCACGTGTGTCTGTGCAGAGCTTGGAGCCCGAGCGCCGTGCTGTGTTTGGGCTACACACAGATGCCGTGACGGAGCCGACGGGGAGGGGGCCACCGCTTCCTCCTGCCCTGAGCGGGGAGATGTGTTTCCAGAGCTACCCTTTGGGAAGGAGGCCTCAGGCGGGCTGGGGACACCTGAGACCCAGCCAGACGCCTCGGCCTCCGCAGCTCGGGAGCCCGCGAGCGCGGGGCCGGGGCGGGGGCAGCTGTGTGCGCTAGACTTTCCTTAACCCACGGGGGAGGTGCCGCCGTAGCCATCGGGAAGATGGGTTTCCTGCTGCGGGTGGCGTCGGCCCCGCAGCCCGGCCCCAGGGCGGGGGGCAGCGTGAGGAAGCGTCCCAGGACGCCACTGGCGTGGCTTCTTCTGCTCAGTCCGCCTCCCGTCTGCTCCTGGGCAGTCTGCTCCTGGGCAGGCCAGCCCCTGACCGGCTGGGAGGGCTGGACCCCAGTGTCCTGCCGCGGGACGGCTGGGCGGGGCGCTGGGCTGTCAGGCAGGCGGAGACCCGCGGCGGCTGGGCAGAGGATGGGTCTGGGGAGGAGTCCTGTCCCGAGTCCACGGAGAGGAACCGGCTGGCGCTGGAACACGGGCTTTGCCATCTGTGATCAGCTTAGTGCCCACAAACACTCTGCACGTTCAGAGTTCTCTGCAGACGCGATTCCCCAGGTGACTCTTGCCTCTGGAGGGAGGAGAGGAGCCCGGGGCGGGGCCGGCCTCCTGCCTGCCTTCCCTCAGCCCTCGGGCCTGTTTCCTGGTGGCGGATTGGGGGCCTGGCCGGGCAGCTTCGGATCCCCAAGTTTTAGAAACTTCCTAGACGGCAGCGATTCACATCTTCGCAGTGAGCCCCGGATGCCTGTGCTCCGTCACTTCCTGGGTGATCGCGCGGTGAGGTGCCTCAAGACGGAGCTGCCCGCAGAGGCCACCGCCATCCCGGGGGAGCCCCCCGTGCGAGGGGCCGTGTCGGCTGGGAGCAATGGCCTGAGCCCCTCTGTGTGGGTGGGCAGGTGTCCCAGGTCCAGCTGTGACCAACGTGCCTGCCGTGGCAGTGCTGGCCTTTCTCACGGCCACCTGTGCCGTGGGCCAGGCCGTGTGTCCATGGAGGGGTGCCCCTCACCGGCCTGCTGCGCTGGACACAGGACAGATAGTGGCAGGGCGGTTGGGTTCCCGGGAAGCAATCCCTGGGGGCTGCCATGGGCTTTCCCCGGGACCGAAACCAGGACCACAGGGTCCAGAGGGTTACACGCTGGGCTGTGGCCACGTCCATGCAAAGGGACACACCGCCAAAGGCCCACTGTGACAGCAGGAGCCCCACCCCCACCCCGGCGTCTCAGAGAAACCAAACCCCGCAGATGCTACCGGCCTCGGGCCCTCCCCTGGCCTGGTCCTGCCCTGCGGTTTCTGCACTCCTGAGCGGGGAGGACAGGGCAGGCCGCTCACGGAGGCTCCAGAGAGGCCAGAGGAACAAGGAGAGAGCCGTCGCACTACCCGCAGCCTCTAGCCCAGGGCCCCCGGGGTCTTCCCGGGTCGGGGCGGGGACACAGGGGCCGCTGGGAGGGAGTCACAGAGACGGCATATTCTAAGTCTTCCCTGAGCCGTTCTGAGAATAAACACGCATCACTGTTTCCTATTTCTTCTCAGAGAAGTGAAATGAACTGCCCTTAGTTTCCATTTTAAAATCTTGTGACGTCACACTTGGAGTCACTTTGGTCGACAGAGGCTTCTTCCTTTGCATGGCAGCCCTCAGCTCGGCGCCCGCCCTCAACGCAGACCTGGCGGCCGGTTTGTGCGTCTGAGCGCGTGTGCGTGCGCGGTGTGTGCGCCGTGTGCGTGCGCGCATGCGTGGGTGTGTTTGTGTGCTGGGTGTGCAAGCGTGCACTGTGATGCCCGCCTCCCACACCTCCGTGGTGCTCTCCGGGCCCCACGGCGCCCTGTCTGGGGCTCCCTCTGCTTTATCGGTGCTGCTGGTTGGTGCCTTGGCGCTTGCGGGTCAACACTGCCCCGACAGGGTCTGCCCAGCAGCTCCTTTAAAACGCCCCCTTTGCTGCAAACCAGTGGCCAGTGTGGTCTGGCCCCGAGAGACGCTTTGGAAAGGGCCATCTGCCCACTTCCTGGCGGGCACGAGGCAGGTGTGTTAGGAAAGGTGAGTCGGGGCCAAGCCGGGGTGGAGGGGAGTGCGGGCCCGGGTGGGAGGGAGGCAGGCCTGGAGCCCCCGCGGCCGCCCGGCCCGGCTCCGAGTCCGCCTGCGAAGCAGGGGAATGTACCGAAGTGTGGGCGGCGGGGGCCGGACGGCGGGAGACGGCCCCGCCGGCTACTTGCCGCCCTGCACCTTCTGGTCGTAGGTGCCGGCGTGCTTGTAGCCCGGCACGTAGCCCGACTCGTCCACCAGGTCCACGCGGCCCGCCCTGCCCTTGCCCCGGCCCGACGGGTCGAAGCGCTCCTTGTGGGAGCCCGTGAACTTGGTGGTGTCCGTGAGCCGCGACACGGTGGGCGAGGAGATGGCTTTCTGCAAGAGAGCGGGGAGCGAGGTTAGGGAAGCCGCCAGGGCGAGTCCGGCCCAGGGGCCCAGACCGCGGACGGGGGCCGCCGGCGCCCGGGAACCACGCTCCTGCCTCCTTCCCGAGGCCCGCCCGCCACACTCACCGTCACCCCCGAGATGATGGGGGCCTTGCCCTCGACGAGCCGGTGCACCTCTCGGACGGCCTCCTCGCTGCTCTTGTCTTTGAATCTCTTCTTGGCCAGCTCCTCCAGGGCCTCCTTGAACTGCTCGAATGAGATGGTCCTGCAGGACTTGCCCCTGCAGGGAGAGGGGGGCTCAGGGGGCGCCCACCGGGCCCAGGCACGGGGAGGAGGCGCTGAGCAGTCACTGGGCTGGGACCCGCGCCCCACCCAGGGCCCCGCTGACATCGGGGGACCCCTCACCCCACCTCTTTGCCACAGCCCAGAGCGAGTCTGCCATTAAAACACAGAACGTGCCCCTGCCCCGCCCTGGTCTGCAGCGTTGCACCCAATAGTCGGTTGCCATCGGCAATGGCAGCAAATATAAATCGTCTTGGAACAAAGTTGAAAGGAAGCACATCCTTTATGAACGACTGACATCAAAACACATCCTGGTCTGGTTCTAAAGCGGGCGAGCGTGTGGCCTCCGTCAGAGGGAAAGTCAGGGTGAAAAGCACGTCAGATCCCATGGCACAGAGGCAGCCGCAGTCCTGGCTGCGGCCACCGGCCTGCGCGGGGTCGCCAGGGGGTGGGGGGCACGGTCCCCACTCGGGGACAGGACTGGGGGCCGCCTCCCTGGGGCACAGCCGGGACCGGGGAGCAGCTCCTCCCCCGGAGGCATCCCACGGCTGCCCGGGACCTGGTAGGTCATTCTCGCAATTTCTTTCTCCTCCCTCCCTCCCTGTCTGGCTGCGTTGCTTCACGCGGGCTTTCTCTAGTTGCGGTGGTGAGCGGGGGCTTCTCATTGCAATGGCCTCCCCCATTGTGGAGCACGGGCTCCAGGCGCGTGGACTCAGTAGTTGTGGCGCACGGGCTCAGCTGCCCCGCGGCATGTGGGATCTTCCCGGACCATGGCTCGAACCCACGTCCCCTGCGTTAGCAGGCGGATTCCCAACCACTGTGCCACCAGGGAAGTCCATTCTCACAATTTCAAAATGGCTCTAGACTGGCTCTTGCTCTCTACGAATTTTAACTGAAAAACACTTCTGCCACTTTGGATCTTCCCCAGCTAATCCATCCGGTGAGGCTGTCAATGTTCTACAGTAAGAGGAGGTGGGGGGAGGTGCCCGGGGACCAACAGAAAGGCTGCCTGCAGAAGCCAAGGGGTCGAGGCAGTGCAGCCGACGGCACCCAGGGGACCGGCTGGAGAGGCGAGGGCAGAGTGGGAGGGGGCTGCCCCCACGTCAGCACCGGCTGCAAAGCCACAGGGACGGCCGCAGAGCGGCCACAGGACAGTCAGAAACAGGCCACGTGTAAGGGTTTTTGACAAGGTTGCATAAGCCAATGAGTGCAGGTGGAACTGTCCTTTCAGCGGCCGGAGGCTCTGCACAGAGGAAAGGGCCTGGCCTGTGCCCCACGCCGTCTACGAGGTTAACTCAACTGGCCCACAGTCCTGCATTTCTCATAGACCCCGAACCATCCAACTTCTGGATAAGTATCCCAGTGAAACTCTTCGTGACCCTGGCTTAGGCAAAGATTTTCTCAGGAACGACGCCCCAGAAACAGCCAATAAAAGAAAAACAATGAACTGGACTTGACCAAAACTTTTAAAACCATGCTCTTCAAAAGATACTGTTAAGAGAAGTAAGAGGCAAGTCACAGATGGAGAAATCTGATCAAGGACTTGTATCGGAAACACACGAGGAACTCATACCTCAACAACGAGAGAGAACGCAGCGCAACAAGTTGGGCACGGGCTTGCCTGGGGGCGCAGTGGCTGGGAGTCCGCCTGCCGGTGCAGGGGACGCGGTTCGTGCCCCGGCCCGGGAGGATCCCGCGTGCCGCGGAGCGGCCGGGCCCGTGAGCCATGGCCGCTGGGCCTGCGCATATTATGGGGGGCTTCCCTGGGGGCGCAGTGGTCGGGAGTCCGCCTGCCGATGCAGGGGACGCGGTTCGTGCCCCGGGCCGGGAAGATCCCACGTGCCGCGGAGCGGCCGGGCCCGTGAGCCATGGCCACTGAGCCATGGCCGCTGAGCCTGCGCATATTATGGGGGGCTTCCCTGGTGGTGCAGTGGTCGGGAGTCCGCCTGCCGATGCAGGGGACGCGGGTTCGTGCCCCGGTCCGGGAAGGTCCCACATGCCGCGGAGCGGCCGGGCCCGTGAGCCCTGGCCGCTGAGCCTGCGCATATTATGGGGGGCTTCCCTGGTGACGCAGTGGTCGGGAGTCCGCCTGCCGGTGCAGGGGACGCGGTTCGTGCCCCGGGCCGGGAAGACCCCATGTGCCGCGGAGCGGCCGGGCCCGTGAGCCGTGGCCGCTGAGCCATGGCCACTGAGCCTGCACGTCCTGAGCCTGTGCTCGGCAACGGGAGAGGCCACAGCAGTGAGAGGCCCGCGTACTCCAAAAAAAAAAACAAAAGTTGGGCAAAATATTTGAACCGGACACTTTGTCAAAGATCTACAAGTGCAAACCAGCCCGTGAAGGACGCTCCACGTCACTGGGCACCGGGGAAATCAGGTTAAACCGGGATGTGGCCCTGCCGCACACCCACTGGGACAGTGGAAGTAAGCCAGATAAAAGGACACCACGGTGTGGAAGGGTGCAGGCGGCAGCATCCCCCAGAGGTGGGCTGGCAGCCCACGCACAACCCCGCGACCCCTCCTGGGTCTCACTCGCACGTAAACCTGTGCGTGTGTATTGCTCTCCTATTCGTGGGTTCTGTTCAGTCACCAGGACTCCAACAGCCCAGCGGTAAGCGATAAACATGCCTCAGGACGTCCCCTGTGCATGCCGGGACTCACAGGCACTTGACACGTGAGCCTGCGGACACGGGACGTGCTGACCAGCCAGCCCAGGGTCGGGAGACAGCGGAGGGAGGACACAGCCGCAGGGGCCATGGGGAGGACGACCGAGTCGTGCACCAGCGAGGCCACGTGGCGGGTGGTGAGCGGAGCCCGAGAGGCCTGGACGGCTGTCGGGAGGGGCACCTGCACCGCAGGCCTCATCAGAGCCCCCGTGTCCGGCGGTGGGTTCCACCCCTCAAAGCCTGGCTGCGACGCCACGGCGGCTCTGAGGTCCGTGGGCTGGGCCGGGGGGATCCCTTGGCCCAGCTGTCCTGGGCAGCGTGGTCCTGGCCTTGTCGGGGCGGGGAGCCTGGCATCCCTGCTGGTTGCTGACCCGCGACGGCCGCGGGGCCCCGCTTGTTTGTCCTGGGTTGTCCAAGGCGCTCCTGTCTCTATTCACGGACGCCAGGCCTGACTGCCAGCCTGGTGACCGGCCGCTGGGGCACCAGGCACCACCAGTGTGAGTCACTCGGGCTGGGGGCGGGGGCGTGGCCGACGGGGCCTCCATCAGAGGCCGCATTCACATGGAGTGGGCGTGCGGGCCCAGGGCGCTGACCTGCCTGCTCCACCTGGCGGGGCCGGGTGTCCCCGCGTGTCCCCACCGTGACCGCCAGGCAGGGTCTCAGAGCCCGGGCTGGGCTGGCAGGGAGCTTTCCCCAGGGGGCCCCGTGGCCCCCGCTGGAAGCAGTCCCTGGGGAGTTCTCGAATGACACTGCCAGCCTCTTCCCTGGAGACACGTGATCACTTTACACGGCTCCCCACACACAGGGAGCCTGTTCTCCAGAGCGCACAGAACTGGAGGGGGTCCCCCTACCAGACCCCCCCTCCTCCTGGCTCAGCGCTGGGGCCAACCAGTGCCCTGCTCAGAAGGCTGTTGTTCTGCTAGAAAGCTGGCCCAGCAGTAATGGGGTCACTGGTCACACACGAGGCCCCGTGGCTTGTGCTTCCCAGGCCCTGTGTCCCCAGACCTCCAGGCCCAACACAGGGCAGGCAGAGGGCTGAGCCCGGCCACTCCCGAAGTTCACCAGGGGCACTCGATGCCAGGGATCTGGGCGGGGTGGGGGGTAGGGTGGGCAGCGCAGCCCTCCGAGGACAGAGGTCTGTGTCTCCAGGGCCAGCGTCATGAAGGCAGCTGGACTTTGGCTAACATGTCCTAGGACGGAGCAAGGGGCCCCCTCTGGACCACAGATAACATGCCACTTGGGGGCTGGAGAAAGCTGACTCCCAGGCTCCCCTGAGCAGCAGAAGCTGGGACCTGGGTGACCTGTCCAGAGAGCAGGAAGTGGGATCTGGAGGGGGAGACTCAGGCACCAACGAGGGTCAGAGGAGGGAGCCTCCGGGATATTCCCATCAGACCCTGGGCCAGCGGGGCTGTGCGGGTTGCCACGGGAGCGCTGTCTGGAGGACCTGGATGCCGTGTGAGGATGCAGTGTGATGTGGCAGCTGCCCACACGTCTGGTACCAGGCCTTGGGAGCGGGCAGACGCCAGCCCCCTGCTCCTGGGCCCCAGGGACCACGCTGCTGGCAACCTGGAAGGAGGCTGCTGACACCCATGTCTGGAGGCCTCCGGGCCGGCCACCTGAAGGGCAGCTGTGACCCCAACAGTCAGCTACTCCCCAAGCAGGAAAGAGCGTCCTAAGTTCCTCCTGACTTCGCGAGGGCCTAACGCAGGCTGGAGGCTCAGGGATGGGTTCTGGGGACAGATGCACTTGAGGTCATTGAAACCACTTCTGGGTGTTTGGGGAAGGTCATCAAAAGGCCTGTGTGCACTGGCGTCCAACACCGATATCAGCGGTTTGAGGAGCCAGCATGGGCGGAATTGCCCGATTCCTGCCCCCCAAGCCTTGGCCCTCTGTAGACACGCCAGGCAGGCCCCAAGGAGGCCAGGGCAGAAGCCGCTGGATGCCCTGCACAGCTTCGGGCGGCCGGGAGAGGCCCCCACGGAGGACACTGTGAGACCCCCAACGCCACAGCTGGAAGCACGTGCTGGGACCAGGGCCCCGAATGCCGCAGCCTCACCCACCAGGCTGCGGGGAGGGGCAGGGCAGGGGCGGGCGTCAGGCCCTGAGCGGGCGCTGGGCCCCGCTGGCGTGCCCGGGACCGCACAGCGCACCCGGCTCTGCCCGCCGCTCCCGAGGCATCCCGCCCGGCCTGGGTCTCTGCACCGATGCGCCGAGCTCTGCGCTTCAGAAGGTTCCCTCCGCAGCCCGTGCGGCAAGAATGGGCCGCGTCCCCGCCCCGGCGTGCCTGCTCCTAACCTGCAGCCCAGACAGGGCTCCAGAGTCACGGGAAACGCCACCATTGGCCAGGAAGCCGGCGAGTGGGGGCCAGGAAGGCCAGCAGAGCCCCCCTCCGCCTCTGGCCTTCCCGCCTGGGCACACACGCAGGGGACCCTGCGGCCCACAGACCCCCGGCGGGACTTATGGGAACGGGGTCCTGAGTTAATTCCTCCCGCCCTGGGGCCGGGGGGCGGGGCCGGGGGCAGCCCTGGTCCCGGAGACAGCAGTCTTCAATCAAGGCCTGGGGAAGAGCTGCGAGAAGCCTGTTTAAAACTTAACACATAGTAACACGCAAACAAACAAGCGCTCCCATGACGACGGGCCTAAACAGAGGCTGCAGATACCGCGCTGGCGGCAGGGCTGCGGCGCCATGGCAACCGCCCCAAACAGAAACAGCCGTCGCCGTCGGCGACCCCACGGCTCCCGGAGCTGAGGCGCTTCTGCCGCGGCTGCCACCTGCAGCGGCCGCGGTCCCACGACCCGCGCGCCCCACGCTCCTCAGACCCGGTCCCCCAGCGGTGGCTCCCAGCCTGTCCTGCAGGACCCCACGACCCGACTCAGGGCACCACCCCCCCAGGCCCCTCCAGGGAGCACTGTCTCCCTCTCCGTTCCCAAGGGAAAGGTCCCCCGCTGCACAGCTGGGAGGTCCGGGGGACCCTCCCCCAGAACAGGCTCTCCCAAGTGGGACACAGGTCACAGGGACTCCACAGGGAGTTCAGGTCCAGGAGGGCAGAGGGGGAGTAGCCACAGGCTGGTCTTCACTCTGTCTTGACCACGACCCCTGGCCGGGCCGGGGCCGCAGCCGCCCACTTCCCGCGCCGGCCCGCGCCCAGCGAGCCGAGGCAGAGACCCTGGGGCCCAGAGCAGCCGGGCCCTGAGGTGGGGCCCCCGTAGTGCCTGGGCGCCAGGGGCCAAGCCTCCTCCCTGAGTGTCTGAGCAGCGTCCTGCCCTCCAGAGCGGGACCGGGACCAGACGGGGCTCCCTCTCCCGGGGCGCAGGAGGGCCCGTGTGCCTCCACGCACGGGGTCTCCAGGGCCTGTCCAGGGCGTCTGTCCTCCGGGTGAGCCGCGACCAGCAGAGTGGAGCCCTGAGTTCTACCTGTGTGTGCATGCACGTGCACGTGTGTGCGAGTCTGCGGTGCCTCGGGGCGCTGTTGCTGCTCTCAAGGTGCGGTCACAGGGTGTGAAGGGCGGGAGAAGGGGGAGGGGGCGAGTCGATGCCCGGGCCACACGCCCGAGCCCGTGTGCACGCGCGTGCAGACACACACGGACAAGCACACGGTGCGCACCGTTCGTCACCCCCGCTCTTCACACGCGAACGCCCCCAGAGCTGAGGGGAGCGGCGCCACAGACGCCCACCTCCCGGCCCGTGCCCTGCCCCCAGCAGCCCCCCACGGGCCGGGCCCTGCCACCTGAGACCCCTGAGGCTGCGGCAGCGTCCCTGACCTGGGCTCCCGGCCCCACTGGGGCGTGTTCTGGTTCAAACTCCCGGGCATCTTCTTCCGGGCGGGGACGGCGTCCTGAAGCGTCGCCTCCTGGCCGCCCGAGAGAACGCGGGGCCCCGCTCCCACCCCCCTGGTCCCAGGCGCACACGTACTTGATCTTGCTGAAGACGATGTCCACGTCGGTGATGGTCACGTTCCTGCCGTCGATCACCTGGCAGTCCCTGCACAGCTTGGACCAGTTCTTGCCATGCATCTCCTTCCCGGTGGCCCTGGTGTCCCCGTGCACCGCAAACCTCCGGAAGGCCTCCTCCAGGGCGCTGAGCTCCGGGCCCGCGGCGGCTGCCCCCTCACTGGCACCCTCTGACTCCAGTGACAGCCTCTTGGCTGCCTTGTCCTTCGCGGGGTCCCCTGGGGACTTGGGGGGCGTCTTGTTGGCGGGCTTGGGGGGCTTGGGCCTGCTGTCAGCCATGCTACTGGGAGGAAGCAGCGAGAGGTCACCTGCTTTGGCGGGCGGCTGCCCAAGGCCCCCGCTGCCCACGGACAGGGGCTGTGGCCTGCCAGGGACAAAGCGTCCATCTGCTGCAGGACACGGCGAGGCCCCTCCAGCCCCGGCGCCCTGGCCGCCAAGTCCCCGACAGTCAAAGCCTCCAGCACAGGGAGGCATGAGCCAGCCTCCTGGGGGCTCCCCGAGTGACACATTCCCGGGCATCGGTGGGGTGACACCATCCTCGGGGAAGGGATCCAGAACGGTCACACTGCTGCGCCCACCTCAGGGCCCGGCCTGCTGACCAGGGTGCCCCCCACCCAGGGGGCCGAACAGACGTCTAGTAGGAGAGGGAAGCCCCAGGCGAGAGCAGGGGTCTGCGGAGACTCCGAGGGCCGGGGGGCTGCGGCCCGGGCCCAGGGTAGGGGGGCTCATGGTGGGGGGGTGGCTGATGGCGTCAGGAGCCCAGTGAATGCCCAAAGCTGGGCCCGGGTCCCCACGGGGCTGAGAAGACCCCTCCACCTCCAGCAGCTCTGGGGAGCCGGGAGCTGAGCACCAACACCCAGCCCCAGAGTCATGGCTAGTGGTCAGCGGGGGGAAGTGGGCAACCTGGCATTGTGGGGGTCCCGAGCAGGGCCCTGCTGAACTCAGGACCTACAAGTTCCCCAAACAGAAAGGGCAGTGCAGCTCAAGAGGCTCAGTGGCTGGTGAGGACGGTCCAGGACCCCGGGGCTCAGGGCAGGGGGACACGACTGGGGATGTGGTGATGAGCTCCAGGAGCCAGCTCTCCATCCTGGGCTCCACGTTTGTAGCTTAATAAAGTAACTTGAAAAGTACTTTAACAAAAACAACAGGAGTGAGACCCTACACGCAGATGGGAAGCTCTCCAAGGTGACTTCCTGTTGTGGGGAGAAGCAGGACGGTGGGGGGAGCAGCCGATGTTGGAGCCATCGAGGACGAACAGTACCCACGTGTGGGCCTGCACCTCGTGACCAGGCGTCGCTGTGGCTGGCTGTGGACGCGGCAAGCCGGAGGCCCCGCGGGCTCCGGCCCTGCTCCCTCCACGTGACGCTTGTCAGCAGCTGGTCCCCGGGGTGGGACCCGGGCCAGGGGTAGGAGGAACAGGTGGGTGGGCAGGTGAGGTGGAGGAATTGTGTGAGTGTCACCTGGCCAGGCCCTGCTGAGGCATGGCTGACCCCGCGGGCTCCGGAGTTGGGAACTGATGAGGGATTCACGGTGGGTGTGGGGATGGACTGCATTACCGATTTGCATTTTCAAATGAGGGTTTGGAGAGAGCAGGGCAGCTGCAAGGTGGGCTCACAGACCAGAGTGGAAGGAGATGCAGGACGGGCGGACCTGGGGATGCCTGCCCCAGAGTGTCCACCAGGCTCCAGGGACCATCCCACCACGGGGGCCCAGCTGTCTTCAGACACCACGTGATCCCCTGGCCCACCAGCCCCTCACAGGCTGTCCGCGCCCCAAAAAGGCGCCACGAGGCCTGTGTCTCCAGAATGATTCTCCCTGGCAAGGCCCTTAAGACGCGACTATCTGAAGAAAAGCCTATAGGAAAGGTGACCCAGGACAGACCTATCTGCCACAGCCACAGCTTCCGCGCCATCAGCACACAGTGCCCCCAGCCAGGAGAGCTGGGAATCCATGTTAGCAATGTGCCTGCAACAGGGCCAGGTGTGCCTGTGAGCTGGGCCAGGTGTGCCTGTGAGCTGGCCAGGTGTGCCTGTGAGCTGGGCCGGGTGTGCATGTGACCTGGGCCGGGTGTGCCTGAGCTGGGCCGGGTGTGCCTGTGAGATAGTCCGGGTGTGCCTGTGAGATGGCCCAGGTGTGCCTGTGAGCAGGGCCAGGTGTGTCTGTGAGCTGGGCCAGGTGTGCCTGTGAGCTGGGCCGGGTGTGCCTGTGAGCTGGGCCAGGTGTGCCTGTGAGCTGGGCCAGGTGTGCATGTGAGATGGGCCGGGTGTGCCTGTGAGCAGGGCCGGGTGTGCCTGTGAGCTGGGCCAGATGTGCATGTGAGATGGGCCGGGTGTGCCTGTGAGCTGGGCCAGGTGTGCCTGTGAGCTGGGCCAGGTGTGCCTGTGAGCTGGGCCAGGTGTGCCTGTGAGATGGCCCAGGTGTGCCTGTGAGCTGGGCCGGGTGTGCCTGAGCTGGGCCGGGTGTGCCTGTGAGATAGTCCGGGTGTGCCTGTGAGCAGGGCCAGGTGTGCCTGTGAGCTGGGCCGGGTATGCCTGTGAGATAGTCCGGGTGTGCCTGTGAGATGGCCAGGTGTGCCTGTGAGCTGGGCCGGGTGTGCCTGTGAGCTGGGCCAGGTGTGCCTGTGAGCTAGGCCGGGTGTGCCTGTGAGATAGTCCGGGTGTGCCTGTGAGATGGCCAGGTGTGCCTGTGAGCTGGGCCGGGTGTGCCTGTGTGCTGGGCCGGGTGTGCCTGTGTGCTGGGCCGGGTGTGCCTGTGTGCTGGGCCAGGTGTGCCTGTGAGCTGGGCCGGGTGTGCCTGTGAGATGGCCCGGGTGTGCCTGTGAGCAGGGCCAGGTGTGCCTGTGAGCAGGGCCAGGTGTGCCTGTGAGATGGCCAGGTGTGTCTGTGAGTTGGGCCGGGTGTGCCTGTGAGCTGGGCCGGGTGTGCCTGTGAGATGGCCAGGTGTGCCTGTGAGCTGGGCCAGGTGTGCCTGTGAGCTGGGCCGGGTGTGCCTGTGAGATGGCCAGGTGTGCCTGTGAGCTGGGCCAGGTGTGCCTGTGAGCTGGGCCAGGTGTGCCTGTGAGCTGGGCCGGGTGTGCCTGTGAGCTGGGCCGGGTGTGCCTGTGAGCTGGGCCAGGTGTGCCTGTGAGATGGCCAGGTGTGCCTGTGAGCTGGGCCGGGTGTGCCTGTGAGCTGGGCCGGGTGTGCCTGTGAGATGGCCCGGGTGTGCCTGTGAGCTGGGCCAGGTGTGCCTGTGAGCAGGGCCGGGTGTGCCTGTGAGCTGGGCCGGGTGTGCCTGTGAGCAGGGCCAGGTGTGCATGTGAGCTGGGCCAGGTGTGCATGTGAGCTGGGCCAGGTGGGTCTGTGAGCTGGGCCAGGTGTGCCTGTGAGCTGGGCCAGGTGTGCCTGTGAGCAGGGCCGGGTGTGCCTGTGAGCTGGGCCGGGTGTGCCTGTGAGCTGGGCCAGGTGTGCCTGTGAGCAGGGCCGGGTGTGCCTGTGAGCTGGGCCGGGTGTGCCTGTGAGCAGGGCCAGGTGTGCCTGTGAGCTGGGCCGGGTGTGCCTGTGAGCAGGGCCGGGTGTGCATGTGAGCTGGGCCAGGTGTGCCTGTGAGCAGGGCCAGGTGTGCCTGTGAGCTGGGCCGGGTGTGCCTGTGAGCAGGGCCAAGTGTGCCTGTGAGCTGGGCCGGGTGTGCCTGTGAGCTGGGCCGGGTGTGCCTGAGCTGGGCCAGGTGTGTCTGTGACCTGGGCCGGGTGTGCCTGTGAGATAGTCCGGGTGTGCCTGTGAGCTGGGCCGGGTGTGCCTGTGAGATGGGCCAGGTGTGCCTGTGAGCTGGGCCGGGTGTGTCTGTGAGCTGGGCCGGGTGTGCCTGTGAGCTGGGCCGGGTGTGCCTGTGAGCAGGGCCGGGTGTGCCTGTGAGCAGGGCCGGGTGTGCCTGTGAGCTGGGCCAGGTGTGCCTGTGAGATAGTCCGGGTGTGCCTGTGAGCTGGGCCGGGTGTGCCTGTGAGCTGGGCCGGGTGTGCCTGTGAGCAGGGCCAGGTGTGCCTGTGAGCTGGGCCAGGTGTGCCTGTGAGATAGTCCGGGTGTGCCTGTGAGCTGGGCCGGGTGTGCCTGTGAGCTGGGCCGGGTGTGCCTGTGAGCTGGGCCAGGTGTGCCTGTGAGATAGTCCGGGTGTGCCTGTGAGCTGGGCCGGGTGTGCCTGTGAGCTGGGCCGGGTGTGCCTGTGAGATGGCCTGGGTGTGCCTGTGAGATGGGCCAGGTGGGTCTGTGAGCTGGGCCAGGTGTGCCTGTGAGCTGGGCCAGGTGGGTCTGTGAGCTGGGCCAGGTGTGCCTGTGAGCTGGGCCAGGTGTGCCTGTGAGATGGCCAGGTGTGCCTGTGAGCTGGGCCAGGTGTGCCTGTGAGATGGCCAGGTGTGCCTGTGAGCTGCGCCAGGTGTGCATGTAAGCTGGCCCACGTGTGTCTGTGAGCTGGGCCGGGTGTGCCTGTGAGCTGGGCCAGGTGTGCCTGTGAGCTGGGCCGGGTGTGCCTGTGAGCTGGGCCAGGTGTGCCTGTGAGCAGGGCCAGGTGTGCCTGTGAGCTGGGCCAGGTGTGCCTGTGAGATAGTCCGGGTGTGCCTGTGAGCTGGGCCGGGTGTGCCTGTGAGATAGTCCGGGTGTGCCTGTGAGCTGGGCCGGGTGTGCCTGTGAGCTGGGCCGGGTGTGCCTGTGAGATAGTCCGGGTGTGCCTGTGAGCTGGGCCGGGTGTGCCTGTGAGCTGGGCCGGGTGTGCCTGTGAGCTGGGCCAGGTGTGCCTGTGAGATGGCCAGGTGTGCCTGTGAGCTGCACCAGGTGTGCATGTGAGCTGGCCCACGTGTGTCTGTGAGCTGGGCCGGGTGTGCCTGTGAGCTGGGCCAGGTGTGCCTGTGAGCTGGGCCGGGTGTGCCTGTGAGATGGCCTGGGTGTGCCTGTGAGCTGGGCCGGGTGTGCCTGTGAGCTGGGCCGGGTGTGCCTGAGCTGGGCCAGGTGTGTCTGTGAGCTGGGCCAGGTGTGCCTGTGAGATAGTCCGGGTGTGCCTGTGAGCTGGGCCGGGTGTGCCTGTGAGATGGGCCAGGTGTGTCTGTGAGCTGGGCCAGGTGTGTCTGTGAGCTGGGCCGGGTGTGCCTGTGAGCTGGGCCGGGTGTGCCTGTGAGCAGGGCCAGGTGTGCCTGTGAGCTGGGCCAGGTGTGCCTGTGAGATAGTCCGGGTGTGCCTGTGAGCTGGGCCGGGTGTGCCTGTGAGCTGGGCCAGGTGTGCCTGTGAGATGGCCAGGTGTGCCTGTGAGCTGGGCCAGGTGTGCATGTGAGCTGGCCCATGTGTGTCTGTGAGCTGGGCCGGGTGTGTCTGTGAGCTGGCCCACGTGTGCATGTGAGCTGGGCCAGGTGTAAATGTAAGCTGGGCCCGCTGTTGTTTTAAAGGCAACAGCAACTCTGCCTCTCCTGGTTCCCCTTCCTTGAGCAGAACACAGGTCTGCACTGAGACTAGAGGTGGAGTGTGTGTTCCTGCTTCCGTAGGTGTGAACGCACCTCCAACCCCTGCTCCCCCAAACCAGCTCTCAGCCCCTCGTTCCCAATGCCCCTCCTCATACTGCCCATAATCTACACCCTACCTGCAGACACTTCCTGCGATCGGACCAGGCCTCAAGCATCTTGCCCCTTGGGATCCAGGTGCCTTCCAGCCCCCGGGGCCCCTTCCACCTCCTGGGTCCTCTGGGCCCGAAGCCCTGGGCGGGTGTTGAGTGCACCAGGATGGCCAAGGCTCGCTGGAGGGCGGCCTGGGGTGGGGGCTCGGGGGTGGCATGCTTCTGGGGGGCAGGATGTGGGCCACAGGATGCGCATGTCGGGGAGCTGGGACCCGCACAGGGGACTCCCCACCTCCCAGGCCCTGAGGGGGCGCTGCTCAGGCCTCAGGCCCCGTCCCGCCGGCCTCCTTGACGCCAAACCTCCCGGAACTCAGAACCCTGCTCCACCTCACGCCGAGCGAGCTGGGCCGGCGGCACGGGGGAAACGCGGGACACGGCCCGGCCACGGCGCCCGGACCCCACCACGGGCTCTGCCGGGTCACCGGGCATCGCACCCCAAGTCTGGGACCTCCCCGCAACACAGCCGCCCCACTGGCGAGCCCCCTACTTGAAGGGTCGGGGAGCCGGGGGGTCCAGAGGCCTCAGCGCGCTGTGGCTGCCGGGGCGCCCTGGGGGTGTCGCTGATGATGCGCTAGAGCTCGACTGGGGTTCTTGTCACCGACCTCGTCCTAGAGGCTGCTCAGGACCAGGAGACCGGCCCGCAGGTGGGAAACGGCTCCCGGGACAGCGGACGCCGCAAGGAATCTTCTGGAGCCGCGAGCCGCGGTGGGAGCCCTGGGCTCTCGAGTTCCTCAGGCATCCCTGGCCCTCGGCCCCGTCGGCCCGCCCCACGTGCCGCCCTCCTGCGCTCTCAGGGCCGGCGTGATGCCAGCGCCCTCCAGATGTCTACACCAAGCTGGGCCCAGGGGCGGCACCCTCCACCAGGGCCGAGAGCCCAAGTCCCTGAGCCGTGGCTGCGCCCGCTGATGTGATACCGAGGCCTGGGGTCCAGCTGAGACCCTGCTTCCGCGCAAGAACCACACGGGCCCTGGAAATGCCAGGTTCCCGAGCATCTGACAAACTAGCCCTCCTTGGACCTCGACGGAGCGCCTGACGCTGACCGGGCTGACAGTCTGCTGAGCGCACCTGACCTCGGCTGTGCAGGGGCCTGGCCACAGAACGCCGCTCGCCTGATGCCGCCGGACGCGCGGAGGCAGCCCAGAGGCTCTGCGCCAAGTGCGGGAAGGAGAGGAGGAGAGAGTGCAGGGGAAGCAGGCGCCTCCCAGGGCAGCCCAGCCCCTTCGGACGGCTCAGCCCACCAGGCCCGGTCCCAGGACTGATGCGGACGGAAGGGGCGAGGGCATAACTGCAGCAGCCCCCAGGTAAGTCCCAGGCACAGCTGCTCCGGGGCCGCACAGGAGGCCAGGGCGCCTGGTCAGCCGGTCCCGGGGAGAACCTCCTTGACCCCTGCCGGGTGGGCGCGCTGTACCCGCGCAACCAAGATGAGGTGGGCGGGTGAGGGTTAGGACAGAAGATGCAAAAGACCAAGCGGCCAGAAGCCGGCGGGGGGGGGGATGGATGCTGTCGCCTCCCCCTCCTCCCCTCCGTCCACCAGGGCTCAGGCCCCCAGGTCGGGGTCCAGCTTCGCCCTCGGTGCAGCCCCTGGAAGAGGCACAGCCTCCGAGTGAAGAGCGCGAGCGGGAACAGAGGCGTCGGGCCTGCACACCCCTGGGCCGCCGGCCCGCAGCTCTGCCTCTTTATTCCAGAGTCCCTTCGAACACAACACAGCCCTTTGGCAACTGTTCACATTTTAATCATAATACGGCCACCGCTCCTCGGCTGCCCAGCACTCGATGTGAATGACCACTCGTCCCAGGCAGCGGGAGCCTCCCAGGCAGGCACAAAGCGGTCTCTGAGTGCCTGCCCCGCAGAGCAGACGGCCCAGGAGTCTCAGGCGTGGATGCAGCCCTGCCGCCTCGGCGCTGCCTTTCACGGTCCCTGCAGGGGCCCCGACAGGACGGGACGAGCGGCCACACCGTCCAAGCAGGATGCCACTCAGGTCCCGGGTCACACGCTTCAGGCCGTAGGCCCGGAAAGGCCCGCGGGGTTGGGACCTCCTGCACTGAGGCTAGGCCATCCCTCGGGGCAGCCTGGGAACCACAGTCACAGCCACACTGTCCCCTGCGCCCAAGTCAAACGCGGTTTCTCTGGGACGAGAAGGGAGAAGGTGGGTAGCTGAGCGGGTGCCTTCCTGGGGGCCGTGGCCATCCTGTGTCCCGCACCGTCCTGCAGTGAGATCACCGTGGGAGCCGCACCCTCGGGCCTGGGGGCTCCTGCTCGTCGGGCTGGCGGGGGAGGGGACGGGGGTGGGGGGAGTAAGGGGCCAGGACAGGTTTGCCACCCCAGCCCCTCAGAAGAACCGATGCGGACAGCAGGAACTTCTCTGGGTCACCACGAAGCTGGGGCTTCTCGGGGGACTCACTCCGTTGGGACCCTTGGCCTCCCAGGAACCATATCATGGGCCCCCCAGTCCCCCGGTCCCAGGGCCGGTCTCTACTGTTGGTCAGAATGTTTCTCACAAAATCCAAGAACACGGCATCTGCAGCCAACCTGGGGTCAGGCGGGCCCTGTGCAGGGCACGTGTAGTGGGTGAATGGTGGCCCCGAGCCAGGTGTGTCCACGTCCTCGCAAGCTGGAGGAACCTTGTTTGGAAGAAGGGTCTCTGCAGACACCATCAAACTAAGGATCTCGAGATGGGTCCACTCTGGACCAAGGTGGCCCTAAGTCCATTGACAGGTGTCCTTACAAGGGAAGGAAGAGGAGACACACAGACACAGAGAAGCCACGTGAAGACGGAGGCCAAGACGGGAGGGACGTCGCCACAAGCCCAGGGATGCCCGGAGCCCCGGGAGCTGGAAGAGGCAGGAGGGACCCTCCCTGGTGCCTCTGGAGGGAGCGCGGCCCCGCGACACCTCAATCTCGGACTGGGAGTCTGGACTCAGAACTGGAAGAGGACACATTTCTGTAGTTTTCATTGAAAAGTCTGTGGTCCTTTGTCACAGCAGCCCCAGGACCCGCACACAGCAGGGACACCAGAAGGGGGTCCCTGCCCCGGAGAAAAACGCCTGCAAAGGCCCAGAGGTGCGAAGCCTGGGCGGCGGCACAGAACCCAGAGGCGAGAGCGGGCAGAGGGCCCTCCCCTTAGACAGGGTCTGGCCTCGAGCTGGCGTGCACTTGAGACCCTCAACAGGAAGTCTGTTAGCTCCAGGAACGTGGAGCTGCCCGCGGATGGCCTGGCCTCTCCCCGACGGCAGGCGCCCTGCGGTCACCACGTGCCCGCACGGCAGGTCCTGGCGCCAGGCCTCTCAGGAGCCCACAGCGTGGAGGGCAGGCCGGGGCCCGGGGAAGCCAACCGCAGGGCCAGGAAGAGCAGAGGGGCCTGCGGGGAAGGGCCGCTGCCTGGGTCTGACGGCTGGCAGGTGGGGGACAGCGTCGCCTGCGGGCCGCGAAGCCTCTCCTACCCCCAAGCAGCCGGCACAGGTGTGAGGCGCAAAGCCAGAGGCAGCCCGAGGGTCTCCGAAGTGGTCTGCAGCCCAGCCCTCACTCCCCGCCCCCACCGGGAGGCTTCCCACCAACCACGGGGACTGAAAAGCCCCAGGCCCCCCACCCAGGAGGGCAGGGTACCCTGAACAGACCAGCCCTGCCCTGGGGGTGGACGGACGGGCGCCCGGGAGTCAGGGGCGGTCAGGCCGGCTCCTCTCAAGCCCCAGCGTGGATGCGGGGATCTGGATCGCTGGTGCCCCAAACACCGGCAGGACACACACAAGCACTCCTGAGGAGGAGACGGCCACTGGAGACGGAAAAACACAATACACACATGATAAAAAAAAACACCAGGCCCAAGAGGGGGAACAAGTGCCAAGAACTTGCAGAAACAACAGGAAGCAGAAACGACGAGAGGTTCCAGTTACTGGAGCTCGATCAGACATTGAGCTCAAAGTAACTACGTGCACCGTGTGCAAAGAAGAAGTGGGCAGTGCGCGCCGTGTGCAAAGAAGAAAAGGACAAGATGAGGAATTCCCGCAAAGAACGGGAGCTGTAAGGATGCAGGAGGCAGATCTGAAAAAAGAACACCTTAGAAATTCTAGCCCTAGAAAGCACAGTAACTAAAATTCAGAACTCAGTGGATGGGTTTCACAGCAGAGCAGATTAAAGAACTCGTGGATCAGAAATACCCAAAAGAAAACAGCCAGACGTGGTGGAAATGTGTGTGTGCGCACATGTACACACCTATGTGCGTGTGCACGGTGTACACACACAGGAAAATCGTATGTGGGTACACCATCACATGTGAGGCAAGCTGACATCTAAGAAGTTAGGAAAAAACCTCAGCAAATCAAGGACAAAGGCGTTAGAAACAATGAAGATAAGAGTAAAAATTAAGAAATTAGAAAACGAATCTATAATACGGAGGACCAACGACATCGAAAGTTAATGCCTTGCAAACACTGATAAAATTGATAAATACTGGGGACGTTAATCAAGTAAAAAAAAGGGAAAGTCAAAAGTATCCAATATCAGAATGGAAAATGAGGACATCCCTACAAGCTCTACAGATATTAAGGGATTAAAATATAATAAGAGAATATTATAAACAATTTTAGACCAACATGTTTGATAATTTAAATGAAACAAATTCCTAAAAAGAAAACAAAAGCCATTTTACCAAACAGTAACAAGAAGAAATATGTTCTTATCATTGCTCTTGTATTTATTACTAATCCTTATAATTATTGAGGGTTTGAATTCTTATTTAAAACCCTTCTCACAAAGAAAACCCCAGGCCTGGATGACTTCACCAGCAGATTCTTCCTTACATTGAAAGAAGAAATAGTGTCAGTCTTACAAAATTCTTCCAGAGAAGAGTAAAGATGAAACACGCCACCCCGACTCATTCTGGCTAAAATAATCCTGGTACCAAAACCTGACAAGGGCGTTACAAGAAAAGAGAAATCTATGCCAATCTCACTTACAAACACAGATACGAAAACCCTGAACAACATATCAACAAACTGAATCCAGTAATAGAGAAAAAGGATCAATACCTTATAATCAGGTTTGGTTTACGCCAGGAGTGCAAGGTTCGTTTAACAGTAACTTAATAGAATTCATCACATAACACAATACAAAGCGAAAATCATATTATCCGCTTAATAAATGCAGCCAAAGCATTTGATGGATTTCAGCATTTACTCACCGTAAAAATTCTTAGCAAGTTAGAAAAGGAAATAAATGCCTTAATTTGATAATGGGCACCTACGGAAAGCTACAGTCATCACACTTTGAATATTGAAAAGTTTTCTTTTCAAACTGGAGTAAGAGAGAGACGCGTGCCTGCTATCACCACTTCTACTCACTGCGTCAGTGTGCTAAGATAAGGAAAGGAAATAAATATGATATAAACATAGGAAGGAAGAAACAAAACTGGCATTATTTGCACGGCTATGACTGCATACATACGAAACCCAAAGGGATCCCAGGAAAACTATTAGAATCAACGCGAGTTTAGCAAGGGTTCTGGATACGTGGTCAACATGCAAAAATGTAGCAGCAAAACCAGACGATAAAAGGTATTTAGAAATATACATTTAAAAAAAAGTGAGGAAGTATGAATTACCTAGGAATAAATTTAACAGAAGATGTGCAAGACCGTTGACACAGAGACCATGAAGCGTTATTCAAAGAACAGTGGTATTATGAACATGGATTAAGTCTGAAATACAAAGATGTCCATTACCCCTAAATTCATGCACAGTTTTAATTTAATCCAAATAAAAATTCTAACACTGTTCATGCCTGGGTAGCGAGACAAGCTGAAGGTAAAGTACACAGGAAAAGGCGAAGAGCCATGAATTAACCAGCGATCTTGAAGGGAGAACAGGGGGAGGATTTGCCAGCGGTTTCGAGACTCGATGGAAAGTTCTGGAAAGGAAGCCAGTGTGGCGTGTGGTCCTGGTACAAGGACAGAAAATAAACCACCGGGCAGAAGAGAGCCTCCAGTCCACCCGCACAGGTGCAGACAGTGCGGACAACAAAGGTGGTCCTGCAGGAAAAGCGGGGAAGAAAACTTTTTCAACAAAAGAAGACGGGCTGACTGAACAGACACACGGAGAAAAATGGAAATTAATTCAGGTACAGATTGAAGCAGGAATGGCAAAATCATGAAGCCTCAGGAAGGGGATGCTTGAGAGTATCTGATGTCCTGGGTGGGAAAGACTCTCTACACAGGACACAAAACCCACTACCCCTAAAGGAAAAGACTCTTAAATGGTACCAGATTAAAACTCAGAACTTCCATTCATCGGAAGATACAGCACTAAGGAGTGAAAAGGCAGCTGTGGGCAGAGAAGGTGTCTCTTACATTGCCGTCTCCAGAATCTAGAAGGAGCCCTGCAGATCCACCAGAAAAAGGCAGCTCTAGAGAAACGGGCGAGGGACTCGAGCAGGCCCGGCACATCCAGACACCCAGGCACCGGCGGGGACGCCCGGCTTCGTTGCCTTGGCCTGAAACGCAGGCGCTGGCACGCACCCTCCAGACGGCCACCCGCCAGGAGGCCACTGCGCCCTGCCCGCTGCCGGCGGCTGTGGAGTGCGGCCGCCAAGGGGCTTCAACTCCGGGGAGCCGCCGGTCCCATCGGCTAAGACGGGGCGCCGAGGGCCCAGCAGAAACATTCGCGCGTGTTCTCCGAGGAACACGCAGGGGGGCTCCAGGCAGCCACGCCAGAGGATGGAAATAACCCCAAGGCCCGTGGCCCACACAAGGGATCAGCGGACGGTGACGGGTTCACGGAGCGGAGCGTGCGCCGGCTCCACGCGGCACTGCCCGAAACACGCCAGCATGGCAGAGCACGTGCTCTGAGGTAGGAAGGCTAAACACTAAACCGGAGGCGGGGGGAACAGGGTCAGGTAGGAAAACCACAGCAAAAGCAGAGCCCCTCCCCAGGAACGGGCGGGGGGGCAGCCACAACCCCTGGCAGGAGGAAGAAGGCGCGGCCTCGGGACCTCCGGAGGCCTGGGGGCCGAGCAGCCAGCAGGGCCAGGGCGGGGGAGACGAGGCCCAGATGAGCTGCGGCAACCGCCTTCCCAGGCTCCGAGGCCCACGGCCCCCCGCACCCAGAGGCAGTGGGAGTGTGAGGCCTGAACGAGGCCCCCGGAGGATGCTGGCTTTTGTGACATTCCCGCTGGAGCGAGAGCTTCCCGGGGCTGACCTGGCCGGGCTCACCTGGCACCTGATGCCTGTTGAACAAATGGGTGCAACAGGGTTACAGGATGAGACCTTGGGAATGTGGCCCAACGAGGGGAGACGGTGCTGGGACAACGGGACACGGGACATGCTGGGGACACAGGGGGACACTGTGCCGTGGGACACAAGGCGATGGGCAGGAAAGGGGTCCAGGTGTTCTTAACTTTTAGGCTTGAGAAAAGGTAAGGACCAGTCCTTCCTTTTCACAAACCTGATTAAGAAAAGGAAAAGTGGGCACGAACGTGCTCTTCGGAGGGTGAGCTCACGCTCCCCCTGCTAATGGGGGGTCGCAGGACACACTTGGGCTTGGTCCCGAAGTCAGAACACCACCATTTCCTCACACCCCGTGAAAGACTTTCTACATTTCTTCACCAAAGAAGGTCCTACATTTGGACATTTAGGCATTACATTACAATTGAGCTTCCCTGCATGTCACTGCACGCCCCGCACAGTTAAAGGGGAAATCTGCAAGCTCAAAACAGCCTTGCTTCCCTGTCAGCAAACGAGATTTGGAGACAGCATGCCCGTCCCTGTGGGGAGCTGCCCCTCCCCCACATGCCCTTCTCGGGGGCTGCAGATCACAGAAGCCGCACCCTCCCCTGTCACCCCAGCAGGGCCAATCAAAGCCGCTTCCAGGAGCTGCCATGCGGATGCGGCTGAGGACGCTCCCCCTCCGAAGAGGCTCTGCTGAGCTGGGGCTCGCGGTGGGTCGCTGTGGGCTCTGGGGGTGCCGGCTTTGGGGACTCCATGGGTTGTGACACCGTGGTTACCTCCCCACCCAGAGAGGAGGCTGGTCTCCCCAGGAGGCGCTGAAGAGTGCAGCGAGCCCACACGGGGCGCTGGAGACCACGTCTGAGCCCCAGATGCCGCTGGGCCCCCCCCAGGCAGCTCCCCACCTTCCTGCCCAGGAAACACCTGCTGCTGAAGCAGTAGGGTTGGGCGCGTGTCAATTCTCCTGCCTAATCCCAGCATCTGTCTGGTCCAGGGTTTTGGGCTCAGGTGGCCTCTGCACGGTGCCCAGCACCCTCGGTCTGGAGTGGTTTCCAGATGGTGCCAGGCTGGGCCCAGAACACGGACCTCCTGACCCAGGGAGGCCCTGATACTTCAAGGTGCAGTGGGGGCTGTGCCTCATGGCCCCAGTAGCCCCAGATGGCGTCTCCCGTACGTGCTCCTCTGGCCTCACAGCAACATCACCAGCTATAAATAGACCTGGCGCTAAGCCAGCAGGCCTCTCCCTGAGGAAGCTTCTAATTCTCAGCCTCTTCTGCAGGGAGCGGCTCCACTGCCCACCAGGGAGGGAGGCCACGAGGACGTGGCCCCGGAGGACAGTTTGGCTGCTCAAAGGTTTTCTCTTAATCCTCAACCAGTGATGAGTGATTTTAATTTTCTTTACGAAATTCTCGGGTGATTTGCACATTTCCCACAATGAGCATCTATAACCTTGTATATCCTTAAGACAGCTTATTTATTGCAGCTTCAAAGGGTTCACGAAGATCTCAGCCAAACAACGCCGAGGAGATAAGAATTCGGCCAACACAGCTGCCTCTAATCTCCACCACTTCGTGACTCCAAAGATGGAGAAGAATGTTTTAATGTAGTACCTACATTAGGGCACCTTTCTGAGTCACAGATCCTTCCGGAAGTCGTGGAGGCCCTTCCCCAGGAAACCACACGAACCCTTGCGTGGCACACATTTTGCAGATGCCCCCAGGAAATTCACCAGCACCCCTTCCCCCATCGCTCATCACTGAGCCCTGGGATTCCAACCATGTGGTGGGAACAGGGGCTGGTGCCAGAGGAGGCATCATGGAGTCCAGTTTAAGGCACTCGCAAGGCGCCTGTCCCAAGGCCCCGCCCCTCCCCCCTTTCCTGCCCGCTCCAAGCTCTCCCTCCCCAGCCCCATCGCTCCATCCCGGATGTGGTCCTAGTGCACTTGGAGCTCCGGTCAGGGTTTACTGATCACCTCCTAGGCGGCAGGGGCTGGCCCAGGCCCTGGGGAGGCCACCCCCAGCACACCCTCCCTGAGAGACTGGCCACAGGGAGTCCTGGGAGGTGGTGGTGGGGGCCATGGGAGCTAGGTCTTTTATCGTTTATAAACGTCAGATGAATTAGCCAGTAAATACACAGACGGATGACAGCATAGCCAGCTTAGCCTAAAAAGTGTCCCATCATCAGAGAGCACAAAACGCCTATCAACACAGCAGTCACAGAGAAGGTTTTCTTCCCACCTCATTTCAAGGCTCCATTTACATAACTGAAACCGCAGAATAAAGGGCTTCTCTGGATCCTCCTTCAAGGGCGGGGCACTGGTCCCCAGGGGCGTGTGGAAAAAATACACTGGCAGCCAACCTCTTTATCTTGATTGCCGGGTTATGTGCCCACATGCGATAAGAAAACAGAACACCCCTCCGGGGATGCTTCTGGATTTGCAAAGTGTAGGCCTGACCCTCTCACCTGCACCGATATGGCGACGTTAATGCCGGACCGAGAGGGGCGGCCCAGTTCTCGCCAGAGGATCACGTACATTCTCGGCCCGTGGACACAAACGGCCCTTTCTGTGGCCCTGGGTCTCCTAAAATTCGTGCTGTATGACAGTGGCTTCATTTCAAACCCTCTAAGCCCTAATGTCCCGCCGTCTCGCTGGCAGCCGCCACCCCAGGCCTGGGCGTGTGAACGGTGTTTATGTAGCAGGACACGGAGAGGGAAGGGGCTGCAAGGGGCTTCCACTGTCGCGTTACGCACCGACGCGAAGAAAGGCCAAAGCGCCTCATTTAGGGCCCAATTATAAACCTGTCCTTTTCATCTCCGGTCGCTCCAGCCCGCGCCCCCGCGTCCCCAAACCCGCGCCCGGACGCAACCACGGGGGCCCGAGCGCCGCGCGGATAGCCGGCAGCTCCGGGGCGCGGGGCGCACGGACGCACTGGGCCTCGGGGAAGGGGCGCGGGCGGGCGCCGGGAATGGGTAGCGCGCCCCGGCCTGCGGGCGCAGGTGGCAGGAGGAGCAGGGAGGCCTGCGCGCCGCGCCCCGGGACGGAGCCCCGCGGCCCCTTACCTCGGAGATGCGGCGACTGCAGCGGCGGCGCCTCCGCGACTCGCGCGCGAGCGACCCGGTACCCTGCCTGCGCTCGCGCCGCAGCTCCCAGCCCGCCGGCTCCGCCCCCGGCCTCAGACCCGCCCCCAGACCCGCCGGCGCGCCCCCTGGCTCCCAGTTTCCGCGCCCGGTCCGCCCCACGCCCTGCCCTCCCCGCGCTCCCATTGGAGAACCCGTCCCAGGACCCGCCCCCAAGCCCCCACTGGCCCCCTCTCGGACCCGCCCCCCCAGGCCCGCCCCGCACTCTCTTGGCGGCTCCGCCCCGCTCCCTCCCTCCCGGGCTGCCTGGCGCACTGAGGCCGTCAGAGCGCGGACTCTGCCTTACAAGGCGGGTCGGCGCTGGCCCCAGGGCCACACGGCTCCGCGGGGCGGGGTGTCGCCCGTGCGGTCCCACCTGGCCCTCCGGGACCCCGGACGCGGGTCGACGGATGGGCGCGAGGACGGGCCTCCCGGCTGGGGCGGCCGGGCGCTGGCCTCTCTGCGGAGACGCTCGGGCCAACGCTGGGGTCCGGGGTGGCCGGGCTCGGGCCCCACGGAGGGGAGCAGGGTGGGGCGGGGAGTGGGGCCGCCCCGCGAGAGTTTGGGGGACAGTGGGAGGGTGAGGCGAGCGCCTGGCTTGGGTGGGTCAGAGGCGGGGAGGCGGGTCCGTGCCGGGCCCTGGGCGCGGTGCGCAGCTGGGACGCCTTCCCGGGGGCAAGCGGCGGCGCCCCAACCCGGGCCCCCACTCCAGCTGGAGGCGGGCCATCTTCCTGCGTCCGACCGGGGCCTCCGCGGGTTACCTGGCTGAAAGCAGCAGACCTCAGAGCCTCTTCCAGGGTCTCTTCCTCTCTCTTCTCGGTACACCTGCTGCCTCCTCTCCACCAGGCAGGCTCTGCGACAGGAGGGGTGGGTTCGGAGACAGGGCGCGTCCCCGCCTTCACCAGGAGGTTGCTCAGCCGAAGGTTCTGGGGCCGGGGTGACAGGGAGGTTCTAGTACTGAGACTTGGGGTGCAGGGGCCTCCCTCTCTATCCTCCAGGACCCCCTCCAGTGGAGTGAGCCGCCCCAAGCTGTCCAGATGCCCGGGCTCCGGGGGGAAGTGTGGCCTCTAGCGTCACTGCTGTAGTACCTGGAGCTGGCCAAGGAGCCCACCGCAGGCCCTGTCCTCCCCTCTTGGCTGCAAAGTCCCCCACCCTGAGCCTTATACATACACACCTCCATGGCCCATCTGGCCACAGACCTCACTCCTCCCCCCCCACCCCAGGCTCTGTCCTCCGTCCTGGCTGCAGAGACCCCACACCTGACCCCAGGCTCTGCCCAGCTCTCAGGTCTCTTCTGAATCGGAATTGCGGGGAGCAGCTTCCAACTTCACCTGGGATTCCGGCCGGGCCAGGCAGCAGAGGAAGCCGGGGTGCTGAGCCAGAGAAGGGGTGACAGGTGCTGCTGTCCAACAGATCGCCCGCCCTGGGAGAGAGGATGCGGTTTTCTCGACCCTTTGGGAACCAGGGACAGGCAGGCTGAGCCCGCCCGTCCCCACCGTGGTCCTGGGCTGAGGTGCCTTCCTCTCAACCCCTCTGGTTTCTGCTCCTGCTGAAAACCGGCCGAACATGGGCTTCTATTTCTCGTTTCTCTGAAAAGTTTCACGCTCTGGACACCAGATAAGTCCAGAATCTTAGAGTCGGAAGAACAGGGAAAGCAGGGGGCCCCCCGAGGCGCCCCCCGTGACCTGCGGTCCTGACTCTTTAGGTTGAAGCTGGGCTGCACCTTCTCTGTCCCCCACAGCCCCGAGCACCGCTGAAGTTACTGTTAACGGTGCAAATGAAAGAACGAAAAGCACTCCTCATTATCATGTTCCCAGCGTCGTATCAGCCAAAAGGCGAGCATTCAGTCCACTTTTCGAAACCCGTGCAAGGGCTGTGGCATAAATGTGTGGGTTTGCCGGTGGCGGAGCTGCTCTGGGAGGCGAGCGCCAGACTCCGGGGGCAGAGATGTGTGAGGGACAGTCATCGCAGAGGCGGGCCTGGGGGGCGGGACGGGCGCCCAGCACTGCCGCCCCCACGAAGGGGTGGCTAGGGCCACGGCCCACGCAGTCACGCGCCACGGCGCAGGCGGCCAGAAGTCAGCCAGCGGGGTTGCCGGCGGTACCATTCCTGGAGGCTACCACTGGTCGTCTGTGAATGAGATTGTGTTTTGAGTTCACAGCATAGAGTCAGTCCTGGCCACACTCAAAAGATGGCCTGAAATAGTGACATGGGCTCTTACCAAGCTGGGGGAGTCCCCTTCGCGATAGGATGGGACGGCAGGTTCCATCCTGGTGTGGGAGTCGGAGGAGCCTTCTTCCAGCGCTGGCTGCTGGACCAGCGCACCCTTTGTGGGGGATGACGCTGCCCCTGGCCCTTGGTCCACTGACGGGACCTGGACGACCTCCGTCTACACTCCAGTTAGCAAACCCCAGCTCGGGTTGGCACATGCACGTCTGCACGGTGGCCACACGGAGGCTGCCCGTGAGCGGGATCGTCTGTACTTGTAAGACACTGTGCTGGTTTTTCAGGGCCACAGGGCAAAGGACCGCATGCTGGCGGCTTAACCAACAGAAGCCTTCACAGTCCAAAGTCAAGGTGTCGGCAGCCGTGCTCCCTGCAGGGGCCTGGGGACCCTCCCTGCCTCTCCAGCTTCGGGGCCCTCCAGGCATCCCTGGGCTTGTGGCCCCATCACCCTGACCTCGGCCTGTGTCTTCACGTGGCCTCCTACCCCGTGTCTGTTTCCTCCCTGTGTCTCCTAAGGACAATCTCGTGGATTTAGGGCCCACGAGGGTAATCCGAGGTGCCCTCCTGTAGAGGCCCCTAGTTATATCTACAGAGACCACCTTCTGTGCTCCCCCCAGGACGGTGCTCAGCTCACTGGCCTGGCTTCCTGGCGCGTTCTCTTTCCCATGCCTCGTCCACCCTAGCTCCCACTGGCTACCTCAGGCTCTGGTCCCTGGACCCCCGCGCCGAGGACCACCCAGACGGGAGGCAGAGGGCGTCTGTGGGCGGGAAGGGGCTGGAGCCCCAGGCTATACCTAACTCCACATACTAGGCATGAGAGCTTTCCTTATTTTACAACCCGAAGTCCGTCCTCTTGGCGGAAATGCATTCCTGACCATGTGCTCGGAGGCCCGGGCAGCTTCCATCCTCAGCCGTGCAGTGCCCCCCACGTGGGGAGCTGCTCGTGGGCCGCAGGCACGTGCAGGCTCTCACCAGGCGGCAGGGCGACACCGGCGGGCACAAGGCGGCCCGTCCATCTCGCCGGGGGACAGAGCTGTGGCGACTCCCGCTGCGCGCTGCTCAACCAGGGAAGAGTCGCCCTTCATCGAAGCCTAGACCCAATGGAGCCAAAATACCCCGGGCAGCCAAGGAAGGAGGGACGACCTCCAGCCAGCTCTGCCCGGGGTGGGGCGCCTCAGCCCGCTGGGGACCGCTCTGTCCGCTCGCTGCTGGTCGGTACCCAGCAGGGCCCCCTCCTCGGGGTGAGGTGCATGGGGTGGACGGACAGATGGCTCCTGGGGAGGAATGTCCTCACCACCGCCCAGCACGGTGACCGTGGACGCCCAGTGCCCGCTCTGTGGCCCACGCTGGCCCTGCCCTGCCGCGCATCCCGCCTGGAGTGGATGTCCGATCGGGGCCGCCGACGTCAGGTGCGGGATCCAGTCAAAATGAAAACGTGGGGCCCTCGTTCCAGATTGTGAAGAACCTCTCGGTGCTGGCGGCCGAGCCCTGGACCAGCACGGGATCCTCCTGGGGGTCCTAGGCGTGCACAGCCCTGATCGCTCTCCCGATTTTCAGGCGATGCCCCTGGGACTCAGAGAAGCTGACGGGACACACAGCAGGCTTGGGGCAGGGCTGGCGTCCACCACCAGCACGTGCTTGATACTCACCTTGGAAACCTGCTTTTGTGGCTCATAGACTTACCCTTGCTGTCATAAACCTGGGCATTTAAGAAAGCCATATAAATTTCTGATGGTTTAAGGTGATTCCCTAATTTTTATTCTAATAAGACTTTCAGGACCTGGGGTCTGTTATTAACTTTGCTTCTAAGACAGTCTCGAGAGGCATCAGCTCACCAGCTCGGGGTGGAGGCCTCGTGCTTCCCCTTGGCTCTGGGGACCCCTCCTGCCCACGCATCCTTCCCCACCTCTGGTCATGCCAAACCTGCGGTGCTAACCCTGGCAACATGGCGCGTGGGCTCTGAGCACAGCAACGGACTCTGAGTTCTTCCCCGGGGCTGTTGGTCATGGGTGCTGTGATCACAGTGGCCGAGGTGGTGCCCCTGTGTCCATCCGAGGCAGCCAACCTTGACTTTTCCTTTTTCCCAACGTTGCATGAGGCTGGGGGCATATGGTGCCGGCACAGGCGTGCACACGGTTTCCTGAATGTACCATCAAGTTCGTTTAACGCCTGTGCACTCCGGGCGTGAGGGCCAGAGGACAGTAGGACAGTCGGACACCCCGAAGTCACGGCGGACAGCGTTATAAACTGCAGGGCTTGAGGTGGGTGTGTGAACAAGGCGGCTTTCTGTGGTCCCTTCAAGAGGACGTGGACGTGCATCCACGTCGTAGAGGTTATAAAAATAGAAACAGTTTAACAGAAATCAAAGCCATTTTGATAAGCTTGTTCTTCCAGCGTCTGTGGAAATCCATCATAAGACGTCCACTGCAGGGGAGTTACTGGCTCTGCCTGACACCGTGTCTCGTCGTCTGGAAAGGATCCCGGGACGGAGGCACCACGCCTCCCCGGAAACCACGGCGGGGTCAGCTGCCCCGTGGGAGCAGAATCTGCCCTTCAGCCCAGTCCTAGCCTTTCCCGCTTATTTAAACTAATAATCTGTTCTTCTGTGCTGCCTTCTTAGCACATGGAGATCTCAGCACGATTCCTAATCTGTTAAGGTAGTAGCTACCGGGTCAGCTACCCTCTCCCTGCGTTCTCTGAACACACGCCCTTGAGCAGCGCCGGCCCCATTTCCTGCTGTTCAGGGGGCGCGTCACTGCTGGGGGTTAGGGTCTGCGACCCCTCGGCCCTGGCGCGTCTTCACCAGTGACGACAGCAGCTGTCTGAGCCTGTGTGGGTTCAGTCGGCTCTGCTCCCGTGACTGCATTTCCTGAGTGTGCAGAGGAAAATGGGTGTGTGTGCAGCAGTAACCAATATGCATCAGATTATCACTGAACACACTTCTGCTTCCAGGCAAGAGGAGTAACAGGAACTAGATTTACCTTCTCACATGAAACAACCCCAAACTGGATGAAATATATGAAGCAATGGTTTGCAAGGCACTGGACAGCAGGTGACAAAGGACAGTGACCCCGAGTGACAGGAGCCCCAGCTGACGTCCTACATAGCGTCCAGGTGCAGGGAGAGGACCCAGGTGGAGCCGGCAGCCTCCCCAGGTGAGGGGACAAAGCAGAGAGACTGGGGGGTCCAAAGTGGACAGAGTAGCACAGAGAGAGCTGCACAGCCCCCTAGAGTGTGCAGCTGAGCGCTGATCCCCTCACATAGGTGAGGACACCGGCAGGGCTGGGAGTGGACCACTGCAAATGTCAGAGGCGGTAGAGCCTGACACCCACACAAGGTCATGAGTGACGCGTGTACCGGCCAACAAGAAGACTTCACAGTTCTCGGGCGTTTGGGGTGCCTGGAAAGAAGGAGATCGCTCTGGAGAGGGGATGGTAGACCATAGCCTGAGCTCTGCCCTGGTCTTGCCTACAAATCTTAGCAGCAAGGCAGAGAGACCAAACTGCATCTCAGACCAAACTTCAAGCAAATTTGCTGTATAAGAATACAGAAATATCTAGCACCCAAAAGGTACACTTAACAACCTCTGGCATTCAATGAAAACTATTAGGTGTGCAAAGAAGCAAAAAAAAAAATAAGACCCATAATGAGAAGATAGATGAATCCATTGAAATGGACCTAGAACTGACACAGGGCAATAAAACAGTATTATAACTTATTCCATGTGTTCTAAGACTATAGCAACACTACCGATTAAATTCATGGAGGTAAAAACTACGATGCATGAGATAAAATACACAAGGGGTTACTGGCAGGTTAGACCATGGAGAAGTGTAGCAACGCCAACTACCCAAAATGAAACAGAGATAAAAGAAAATTAAAAAATAAACCATCCCAGGGACTTCCCTGGCCGTCTACTAGTTAGGACTCTGTGCGTCCGTTGCAGGGGGCACGGGTTTGATCCCTGGTTGGGGAATTAAGATCCCACGTGCTGTGTGGCACGGCCACCAAAAAATAAAAAATCATCAGTGGCCTGTGGGACAGCTTGACGCAGCCTCATGTATGTTTAGTTGAAGCTCTTGAAAAAGGGGAGAAAATATTGGGGTTGGAGTGCAGAAAAGATGTTAGAGAAAAAATGAATGCCAAAATGTTTCCAAATTTGATGTAAACTAAACCCAAAGGTGCAAGAAGCTCGATGAAGCCCAAGAGGGAGGCTCGGCGTGTCCAGCACTCCCACTGCTCAACTCCGTGGTCACGGGGAACCCTTAAGGCAGCAGGAGACGGCACTACACAGGGTGGGGGTGGGGACAGAGGTGAGGACGCTCACCCACCCACGCCCGTGACCAGAGGGTTGCTCGGGCTTTGTTTTGGGAACTAATCCCTGTGTGCCTGAGCAGAACCCACATGTTCCAGAAAACGAGTCCAGGGTCCTGAAGATGCCCCCTAAATCGGGCTTGTTCACCATGTTGTCCTATCTGTATTTTTACTTCCTTTCCAACGTGGTGGCCTGACACAGCCGAGAGGGGTGTGTTGGAAGCACTTCTCCATGTTTCCCGTGGCTTCTGCCAATGTTTGCATTACGTGTTTTCCTTTGATGGTGGTAAACTCAGCTTTTATTTATCTAAGAATGTGTTTTTGCTCTTTTTCCTAAGTACGCATTGTTGGGTACATGCTTCTAGGTTGACGCCCATTTCTGTCACACTTTGTGGACATCACTTCCCTCCTTTTGTTGTTACTGTCCAGAAGTCTCCTGTTCTCTGTAGGCGATCCGTTCTCTTTCTGGTTGCTTTCAAGGTCAGAATGTCTGGTGTTCTGCCTTTCTCTCCAAGATGTCTACGTGTGGGTTTCTTTTTTATTTATGCAGCTTGTTATACATTATGCCTCCTGTACCTGTACTTTCACGTCCTTCGTTAGTTCAGGGGAACCCTAATACCATTCCTTATAACACTTCCCTCCCTGAGTTCTTGTCTTCCTGTCCTCTAGCATCTGAGACCCCATCTTTCCTCTGTCTCTGCCAACTTTCTCTTCTTTCTGTCCATCTCTCATCCTCTCTGCTGCGTCTGCATTCTAATTTCTTCAGATGATTTTCCTGTTTAATAACTCTTTCTTCAACTATGTTTAATCTGATCTTTCATTTACCTGTTATGTTTATTTTAACATGTATATTTATTTCTAAAAAGTCTATTTGCATCTTTTACATATCTTCCTGATCATGAAGAAAGTTTTCTTTTTGCTTAGTTCTGTGATTTTCATATATTTAAATATTTCATGCACCCTACTGAATATTCCAGCTTTCTAATTCCAAATCTCAAGTTTCTGGGGCCTAAATCCACTTTTACTGTTTCTGTTGACTTCCACTCACAACGGTGTGTTTTCTCTGATCTTCGATTGTGAGCTGATTTTGATTGATCTTAAACCCTGAAATCTAGAAATCTAAGAAGCCTAGGATCTCAACTTCGGCCGCCTTATTTCAGTTTATTTCTGCTGGAGCCCCTGATTTAGTCCTGGAATCTTGCACCCAGCCCTGCTCTTGGGTCAAGGCCTAGTTTCAAAGAAGCCCACCCTTCTGTGTGCTCACTACTTATCTCCCAGCTCCCTTTCTCTAGTTTCTTGAGCGTTTTCTCACTTTCTTCAATGCAGGCTGCAATAAAAATGCATTTTTAAGCAAGTGCTTACTGTTCTGTAGTACAGTCTGGGAGCCCTTTCTTCATGTCTCGTGTCCGAGGTCCTCAGTCCATATTCATGACTCAGAGGGCCACAGCCCTAACGCCTATCATGTAGTCCCGGCATGCTTTTGGTCAGTACTTTCTAGCCACCCAGCTTCTGAACCTGTTCTCTATTTGGGGGATCTTCTGGGTCTTCTTGGTGAGCTTGGGTGGGAGGCAGAGACCACCTCCCCTCTGGAAGCCAGAGGCTCATCTTTCCTTAAGGTTGAGGTCAGATGAGCGGCTGGGTTCCCTCGGTCCCATGAGCCCATGTGGACTTGGAGAGCCCCGTGCCATGGGGCCAGGGCAGCTGCCACCTGGTGCTATAATCCAACTGCAAGTGATCGGGGTGACAGCAGTGCCACTAGCAGGTCCTGCAGACTTTGGGGGCTGGGGGCAGGAGCCCAGAGGGACACCCAAGCCCTGTGGAGGAGGGCAGAGAGGGCTGGAGGTGGCAGGGAAACAGGGACAGGGAGGGGCCGCTCCAGGTTTCCCGCAGGTGGGAGGGCGCAGCAGCCTTCAGCTTGGAGGCAGGGCCCCCTGACTGTGTTGACGGGGATGAGAAGTGTGTGCAGGCGGGGGGGGGGGAGTGTAGGCCCACCCTGGAGAGGCTCGAGGGCGTGTGGGGGTCTTCTAGGTGGTCCCCAAGGGAGCACACGTTCCGTCAGGAGGAGGGGTCTGGAAACGGACTCTGTGGCTGAAGAACATGGGCATGTGAGCAGGTGAGGCCAAGGGGCTCCTTGCGTCACGTGCGACACACGCGTGTGCTCTCCTGATGGGGGACCACACAGGCGGCCTGGAGGCTAACCCTCTAGGAGGGGACCTCACCGTGTGGCTCACGCGGAGGAAATGGGAGTCCAGTAGCCTGCCCAGGGCCTCTGACCGTGTTGGCGGGGATGAGCACGGCCAGCACAGGTGTGACCACGGCCGTGCGGGTGAGGCAGGCTGTGCCCTGGACGGTCACCGCCTGCAGTGGGCCCGATTCAGGGGAGTGACAGAGACAAGGCTGGGGCGGCTGCCCCCGGGCCTGGGCTTGGGAGCCAGTTCTGGAGGCCCAGACCAGGCCTGGTTCACACCGGACTTCAGACCTCAGCACTAGTGTGGCGGGCAGGCCAGGGATCGGCTGCCAGCCCTCCACAGAAGCAGCCACGTGAAACCCAGGGACTTGAAATTTACCAAGACTGATTTCAAGGTTGTTGCCATTAAAATTAACTTTTATTTTTTCTTATAAAACTTACTAAGGAATTCTGAAGAATTTTCTTAAAAGCTACTTAAATTCATACAGTTAAAAACATTAATAGTCAACAGAGTAAAAACGCGGGACCTGCGCCATCCTGAATCCTCTTCCTTCCTGGAGTAACACTTAGACGTGCTTAGAAGAGTATGCGAGTCTTCAGAATATGGCTTCTAGAGCGAGTGAAGGGCAGAGATCACAAAGCCCTGCCCACGCAGCCAGCAGCAGAGCGGCTCCTGTGCTCCCTCTTCCCTCCCGACTCTCACGGAGGGTGTGGGGTCTGACGGCGGACGGCGGGGTCTGACGGTGGACCACAGGGCCCAGGTCTCCTCCTAGAATTGGAAATGAGGCCAGGCTGTGTGAGCAGCTCTGGAGGGAGGGGCGTCCTGGGGCCCTGGGGGACACGCTTGCTCTATTCAGGCTGAGCAGCCCGGTCCTCGGGCTCCGGGTCCTCAGACACTATGATCATGGTGACCTTGGCGGAGCTGCCGGGCTCAGTGGCCTCCTCGGGGCTGCAGCCCTCCTCCACGCTGGCGACAGGGGTCACCTTCATCCCATACTCTTCTTCCTCGATGACGGGCAGGCCCTTGGGCACCTGGGTGTACGGCGCCATTGCCCACACATGGGGCATCTCCTGGCAACTCTCGGAGATGTTGATGACCGTGGACTCCAAGCTCCAGGGCTTCTGGCTACTGGGGAAGACGTCCCAGTGCTTCTGGAACCACGTGTCCTTCCTTTGGCCACGCAGAGAGGACAGGAGATCATGGGTTTCCGGGACCGACTCCACAGGCAGCCTACTGGCAGAGAAGGAGCCCTGCAAGGGGCTCTCAGTCGGCGCAGGTCCCTGGGCTCCTGCAGAAAAAGGAGACATTCCCGTGAGCACCTCGGAGGGGTGTGTGCAGGGGTGGGGGGCTCCGAGCCCAGGCACACGGCCCCGCACACGGCACACGGCGCCCCACACAGCGCAGAGCCGGCCGCTGCAGCAAAGACCAGGCTCGGCTCTGTGCACCTCCTGTCCTGCCCTTTTGCATTTCTGTAAGTTTTATTTCATTCTTCCTCAAATGTGTTTGGTAATTAAAGAACAGTTTTCTGTTCTCTTCAGATATTTTAAACTTTGCCTTTTATTTCTCGAAACAAAATAAATCCTCATAGTTATTTGGTGTTTTCGTCTGGCGAGTCCCGAGGCCTCTGTTTCTGCTAGTTTCTGTGCATTCTCACGCCAGTGCCTTGCCCCCACGTGAAGCCGGTCACTCTTACCGAGAGCTGCTCACTTTCCCTGCAGTCCTCTTCGTGATTCTCTGATGAAGGAGCAGCAAGCAATGAAGGGCGAGCCTCAGAGGGTCTCCGCCTGGCGCCCAGGATGACCCTGACCCTCTATGTCACTTCTCAGCTTGGGGGTTCCGGGGACCAGCCCCCTTTTGCAAAGTTAGGGACAGCCTGGCGTTCCGAATAGTCAGCAATGATTTTTCTCTTTTCCTCACACCCCCAGGGTTTGAGGCTGATTATTCCTGTGTCCTTTGGGGCTAGAAAGTTGGGGTCCTCTGGCTCACCTCCACATTTTGGGGTCCCAGTTTTTTTTTGTTTTTTTGTTGTTGTTGTTTTTTTCGGTACGTGGGTCTCTCACTGTTGTGGCCTCTCCCGTTGCGGAGCACAGGCTCCGGATGCGCAGGCTCAGCGGCCACGGCTTACGGGCCCAGCTGCTCCGCGGAATGTGGGATCTTCCCGGACCGGGGCACGAACCCGTGTCCGTTGTATCGGCAGGCGGACTCTCAACCACTGCGCCACCAGGGAAGCCCATGGGGTCCCAGTTTTATGGGACAACTTAACCCATAAAGTGAAGTTGGCTCTGAACTTGGCCTTCTGTTTCTACCTCCTGTACGTCTGTGAAGACAAGGTCACCAGGGTTGGCAGGTGCCCTGGGCTTCTCTCTGGGGGTCTCCCTGCCTCAGTCCCAGCCGAGAGCCCCTCACCGCCTGGCTGGTTCATCACCACCTTTAGGAGGACCTCCACGCGTGGGCGCACCCTCACACCTATGGTGCTTGCTGTGGGGAGCACCCTCTGTCCTCAGAATCAACCTGCACACCCGGGCTCATGGAACAGCCTCTCTCTTCCCCCCTCCCTGATTCATTGATGCCACGTTTGTGTTTGCGAGCCTTCAAATCCAGCTTACGTGGAATGACGTAACATCAGTTAACCCTCCAGCCTCCGTCTCCCCTCCAGGAGTCGGAGTCTCCGAGTCCTACATCGGGCGTGCTGAAGAGTTAACGGCTCAAGGAGGTGTCCCGTGTGCTCTACCGGGACGCACACTCATGAGACCATATCGTCATGAACGTTAGCTGGTGAAAGGCTGAGTGGTGAATATTTTTTTAAACTCTGGAAGGATGAAGACTCACAAACAGTGAAGACGCTGCGTGAAATCACTCGAGACCCCGGCAGGTGGGATGTGGTGGAGCACATTGGACCTTCTGTTCCCGTCGCCATCCAGACTCTCTGGTGGGACCTTGCCCCGTGTGGCCACCACAAGGTCGGCCACCAGCACTGTTCGGGGTGCACAGCTCGGATTGGTGGCCACAGACGGATGCCCAGAGCCAGGCCTCAGTCGGGGCAGACGTTCGCTGCTGGTGCTTCGGCCGGTGTCCGGCCCCACCCCTTGGACTACTTTTTGGCACAGAGTGGAGCAGGGCAAACACATGGGACGTCGGGGGCTGTCTGCGGACACGTCACAGAGCCAAGCGTCCCAGCCCTGAGTTTCCATGCTGATTTCTCTCTCCTTTTTTTTTTTCCTTAGAAAATATTTAACTCTGTAGAAAATCACACTTGGGCAGAGCTCAACATGACCCAAATAGCCCAATAGCTTACCTGAAGCTGAGCCTTGGTTTTCAGCCACGTCTCCCTCCATGTGCTGCCTTACGTCTCGTCGATCCTTTGCATCCTACAGAAAGAGAAGTGATACGGAATACACGATGCAGTATTTGTTAAACTGCCAAAGGGGACAAAATGTAGCGACAAGAGGATGTTTTAGAGACAGACAAGCCTGCCTCTCCCCTGGATGAGCTCTGAGACGTGGGCCGTCGGTCACCTCTAGAGCCTCAGAGCATTCATCTCTCTGTGTGGCTACAACCACCACTGCTTCTGGTGGAGAATGTTGGCTTTTCCTCCGGCATGTACATCAGGATAAAGACATGTGTGCTTTGCCTAATGTGTGTGAGGGTCTCATGGAAGCCAAGGAGACCTGTGTGGGCTCCCAGCACGACAAACGTGGGGGGGCCTGGGGCACACACAGGTCACCGCAAACCTGGCAACTTCTCCATATAACTCGCTGCTCCGTGGTGCTGGGGCCTGGCTACCAGGGAGCCCCTAGTGTTTCACACCCACATCTGAATGCAGGCATTTTTTCCCTGCCCCGGTGCTAACCTGGCCCAGCAGACTGATGACTTTATTGTCCCACGTCTGCCAGCTAGCCAACAGGAAGGGTGACCACAGTTCTTGCCAGACTTGCTAAAGGGTCAGGGATGGTGATCATTTCAACTTTCAGCGCTGAATGTGGCATGAACCAGAGACTGGGATTATGCAAAATTGTTCTTTGAACATTTGGAAAGACTTACAAGTAAGCATGTCACTAGGAGACTTCTAAACCAAAACAGCATATCTAAAATATGCTGGCGTCTCCCTTCCCTGATCCAACACTTTAAAATTACAGTCAATAGATAAACAGATACATAAAGGGGTAAAGACAAAACTTCAGGGGAAAACAAGAAGGGAAACCCTTGCTGGGCCAGAAAAGACGACTCCCAAAGAGGTGGAAGCAAATGGACACAGAAGGACATGGTCAGAGGAGTGTGCTGTGGAAGGTGGGAGAGACCCTCATGGAACCCACCGTGAGGCGGGCAGGGCGCTGCTGTGGTTGTGGGGGGACTACCCCCAAGGGATAACTTGCTGGGGCCACTGAAGGCCGAGCAGCCAGGCGAACGATCGCTGCTACAAACCTTCCTGAGTCCACAGGCAACAACGGGGTGTCTGCCCCCAGACGAAAGCACTGGAGCAGTGATCTCGGTAGAGACGGGGCAGCGTGAGAAAAAATACGCAGAGGAAGTGCTACCCAGGAAGCAAAGCTGAGGTGAGGTGTTGCCAAACCGTCTAAAAATTACTGGAGCTAAGGGGAGACAGAATTTTACTTTGGAATGAAAATAAAAACCGGACAAAGCAGGTAGGTGAGACAGTGGACGACCGTGGAACGGAGATTTGTGGGGAAGGATGTGGCTGGTGACTGCGTTGAAGAAGGTTGTGTATCAAGAGTGCAGCAATGGTTTGCCAGGGAAAAGGGCTGCAGTCGCGAGTTTAGAGGTTCTCCTCCACTGAGGTAACCCGCATGCTGAAAGGAGCTGTCAGTCGCCCGTCTCACGCTTGGAGACCGAGCAGATGCTGTAACGTCTGTGGGGGAGGGGAGACTGCCAGCCCCTGTTCTTTAGTCCTGCTGCGGCTTCAGGCAGAACAACCTTCATTCCCGGAGCAGCTGGCTGATGCACTCCACAAGTTTGGGGCTGTGTGCTCTGCTCGGTCTGGCCTTGCCCTGAGGGGCAGGCACAGGTGCCTGCCTTGGTTTTGGCCCCCTTGGCAGCAAGAGCTTCCGTCAGTGCCACCTTCTGGAAGACTTAAAGAGACAGAACCTTTCCCCTCTATTTGCAGCCAGACATTTAAGGAAGTCTTTGTCAGGTCACTAGCTGACCACAGAGATAACGCAAGAGAAATTTCAGTGACAAGAAGTACACACTTGGCAAAAATAGTTTGGAAAAGTCACAAACACATAGTTCCAGCCTTCAACAGGCAAAAATCTATAATCCCTGAGGAGCAAATCTGACTTCCAGAGTTACCACATTATAATACTCAGAATATCCAGTTCTCAACAAAAAATTATAAAACATACGAAGAAACAGGAAGCCTAGACTTTCAAATTAATAGTCAAGGATATTAAATCGGCTGCCTCAAAAATGCTCAGTGAGGCAGAGGACATCATGGACAAAGAATTAAAGGAGATCAGGAAAATGGTGTATGAACAGATAAGAATATCAATAAAGAGGTAGAAATTAGAAAAAGAAACTAAACGAATTCTGGAGCTGAAAAATACGAAAACCGAAATAAAAAATTCACTGGAGGTGAATCAGCATATTTGAGCAGGCAGGAAAAAGGATCAGAAAATTGATGAAACTGAAATTATCCAGTCTGAGGACCGTAAAGAAAAAAGAATGAAGGAAAGTGGACAGAGGCTGGTGGACCTGTGGGACACCATCAAAGGTATCGACATACTGGGGAGTCCCAGGAGGAGGGGAGAAGGGAAGAGAACAGAAAAATACCTGAAGAAATAATGACTGAAAGCTTCCCAAAGATGAAAAACATGCATCTACAAATCCAAGAAGCTTAACAAACTTCAAGCAAGATAAACTAAAACAATCCACACTGAGACATTACAGCCAAATTCTCAGAAGCTAAAGAGAGAATTTTGAAAGCAGCAAGAGAGAAGCAACTGATCACAGACAAGGGATCCTCAGTGTGATAAACAGTGATTTCTCATCAGATTCCATGGACGCCAGGAGTCATTGGGGTGACATAATGTCACGAAGGAAAAAAAACCCTGCCAACCAAGAATTCTATACACAACGAAAGTATCTTTTAAGAATGATGGAGAAATTAAGACATTTTCAGGTAAACAAATGCTGAGGGAATCTATCACCAATAGACTTAACACAGTTTACACAGCCGCTCCAAATTCTTCAGGCTAAAATGAAAAGATACTAGACAGTCTTTCAAAGCTGCTTGTGGACATCAGGACTCCCACAAGGGCTGCTGGTGGTGCCTCCGTTTTGGGGTCCGTCTGCTTCTATCACACACACACCATCCCGCGGCCAGGAACAGCCTTGGCCCCCCTTTCTCTGCTGCTCTGCACTCAGCTGGGCTGCCCTGAGCAGCCGGCACTCCCGGGTCACAGGCAAAGCCGCCATCCTAACCTCAGTCTGGGGAGCCTGACTTCTACACAGAGCCTCACTCTGCACTTGGGGCTCAGAGGTCGGCCCCCCGGGCTCACCTCGAGTTTCAGGGGGCTCGCTGGGCGGATGGTCCTGAGGGAGGTCACACTTGGGCACCTGGACAGTGGCAGCAGGAACTTCCTCCACTTCACTCTGCTGGGGTCGTGGGAAACAGAATCAATGGGGAGGCGGGGGGTGGCATGTGGGGGACACGGAAGGCGGCCACATGCAGTGGCCTGGAGAGGGCTGGAGAGGTGCGTGAGCATGTGTGTGCGTGTGTGCGTGTGTGTGTGTGTTTGGTGGGTGAGACTCAAGTAAATGACTTGTTCCTTTTAATTTTTATTTTAAATTGTATTAAATGACACCAGATGAAAGTGATAGAGCTTGGGGGGTAAGGGTGCAATCTCCAAATGCTTACAACATAGGAAATGGTTTATAAGAGTCACTTTTTACTTAAAGCTCTCCCTGTTGCTGAGGAAGTGAATGAAGAGTGAGTAATTTACTTACTGTCAAGTTGTGAGTGTGTTCACTGTTACACGCTATTCTAAGATATACGACTCTCGTGGCCACACACAGTTTTGCCAGGGGACAGAGCATACGCTTTAACACGTGTGCCTGAAACTGGGTCAGGGCCTTTGTAAAGGGCCACTTCCTGCCCTTGAGGCAGGAAGGTGGGCAGTGGGCTGGCCCGTGCTCCTGGAAGGCGAACAGACTCAGCGCCCACTGGACTCAGGCCTGCGTCAGGAGGACGCTGTTGGAAACCATCGGAAGGGCGTCCTACGTGTTCACAGAGAGAGAAATCAAACGAGCGTGACTCGTATGTGTCCACTAGCTCAGGTGTCAGTTGTAAAGAAGGTGACAGGGAGAACTCAGGACTTTCCAGGCTGGGGGACAGCCGTGAGTGACAGTGTCAGAGAGTTACCTGAATAATTGTATTTTCTGTTATGTCTTCCCCCAAACACCCCATCACAGATGCACCACTCTCCTCAGGAATCTGCGTAACGAGGAGTGTACAGCCCTTTGTCAGGTAGAAAAGCTCACGGACTCACCCCACTGTGGATGAACTCAGGTTGGCATCCAGTTCCTGTGGGGGGAAAGGAGTAAATGATGATTCCTCAAGTTAAGAAAGAAGCCCTCGACATGGAACTTATCTTACACAAAATCAAGCCCATCATAAGTGGACTTCGAGTAAGGCTACCTCAGGGGCTCCCAGGTCCAGGGAAGGATCCCTGGTGGGCGGTGCCCTACCCCCAGTCCTCGGGTTCTGGCCTGAATTGCACCCCCTCCATTTCTATGCTGAAGTCCTAGCCCCTCGTGACTTTGACTGTATTTGGAAACAGGGCCTTTAGAGCGGCAATTAATGTGGCATGAGGTCATTGGGGTGCGTCGTATAGTCCACTGTGCCTGGTTTCCTCACGTGAGGAGGAGATCAGGAAGAAGGCCGTGTGATGGCCAAGCAGAGATGCTCAGAAGAGCCAACCTTGACTACGGCCTGACTGCAGACTTCTAGCCTCCAGAATTGTAAGAAAAGAAACGTGTAGTTTGGGCTGCCTGGCCTCTGCGGCCAAAGCAGAGAAATACACTGTCCATGTGCATGTGTTTTCACTCCTGTTTGGTGAGGACAGGAGTGGGGCGGCTGGGTCACGTGAAAGCATGTATTTGACCCCAGGTGCTGCCGGCCTGGCCTGTCTTCCACATCTCACCCGCAGGGCACAGACCTCCACCTCCCCTGCCTCTTCACCACGCTTGGTATCAGTAAACTTTTTGCTTATAGCCACGCTGGCGGGTATGTGGTGATCCCTTATTGCAGTTCTAATTTGCATTTCCTCAGTGCCCAGTGATACTGAGCCTCTTTTCACGGGCTTATTTGCTGTCCATGGATCCCTTTTGGTAAAGAGTTTGTTCAAATCTAACCCTGACCCTAACCCTAAACTTTGATGATGTCCAATGTATCATTTTTGTTCTTTTTGTTCCTTTTTTAACCTAAAAAAAATAAATATTTCATGTATTTTTACTCAAAAATCATGCAACCACAGATAACACTTTGGAAAATAGAAAAAGAGAACTAAAAGTTACCCAGAGTTCAATCATTCTAATGCATTTTCTGTCAATCTTTTCTTCCCTATTTATAGGATTTGGTTTTTGCTTTATACAGTTGCAAACATGCCATATATGTAATTTTATATACTGCTTTTCCCCACTTATTACATCAGAAGCATTTAACTTCATTATTTCATCTTCAAAGCCAGAATTTTCAATTGGCCCATCATCTGTCAGGACTGGGTATCCAGCCCATTTTACTTAATCATTCACCTGAATTTGGATTTTTAGATTATTTCAGATTTTTCATCATTATAAACAATGCTATGGTGAACATCTTTGCAATAGAGCTTTGTCCACGTTTATGATTGGATCTTCAAGTTAATGGTAAGAAACAGTTGCATGCTCCCACGTGCTGGGTGCTGTGCTAGTGGAGCATCTCTGCAATCATCACCAATACACTTAGACGTTTGCACAGGAGTAGACATGCACAGGGCTCCCTGCCCAGGTAACCGGCAGAACTGGGTTGAACCCAGGAAGCCTTAGAGTCTATTTTCATTCTCAGGAGTGCAATTCCTGGGACCAAAAGTTTATTAATAGGTTTACCCAAAGGGAAGACCTTCTAAAATAAACCTTATGATCTAACGTGCATCCTGGTGACTGTACTTGGAATTTGCTGAGAGAGTAGATCTCAAGGTTCTCTCTCACACACACAAGGTGACGACATGAGATGCGATCATCTCACGATGTACACACATGCCATTGTTCTCTTTCATAGACAGTGATTTTGGCATCGTATAAAAGAAAACTTGGCCTAACACAAGATCTGGATGCCCGTCTGGATGTAAGAATGGACGTAGGAACATACCGTTAGAGTAGCAGCCCCGGAAACACTACAAATGTTTAAAACAGTCGAGTCCCTGAGTCCGGCCCCTGGCCCCGCGCCGCGCTTACCTGCAGCCCCGAGGAGCTCTCGCCGGGGATGTTGATGGTGGAGTCCTGTTCTGTGAGCTTCATGCTGGCGGGACATACAGAAGGAAGAAAGGACACGTATCAGCAAATGTGGACTTCTGGGGGCTCAGAATGGGCTGTGAGAGGCTGCGCGATCATACAAGGCTCAGAGAGGGAGCAGCTCTGCTGAGCCCTGGAGTCTGGCCTCTGACACCGAGAGAGAACAAACGCCTCCTCTTTAAGCCCCTTAGTTTGTGAGGATCTGTTGCACTAGACCTAAAACGAACACAGAAGTATCGTGCTGAATTCTCCACGTGGGCCCAGGGTAATCATCTGAGCCTCTAAAACCGGAGAAGCCAGGAAGCATAATTCAGAGAGATTTGAACGTAAGAAGGACGTAAACTGCCGTTGCTGACTTGCTATTAGGGGGAGGAGAAAAGGTGAGAAGTGAATTCTGTCACTGTCCCCAGTGGGCTTGGAAGGGGCTTCTCCCCCAGGACCTCCAGGGATGAACGAAACCTGGGGACACACGGTTGCTGTCTGTGGGGTGCAGAGAAGAGACCCAGTTTCATTCGACCAGGTTTCTGCCCCAAGGAAACCATGAGATAGTAAGTGTCGATGCGTGTCTTCACGTGTAAGATCTGATTCCTTGCTCATATTCTCATCCCATCCATTTAACGTTCCAGAACAGATAAACAGTCCAGAAGAAATACTCTTTAGAAAATGGTACGATAACCACTGCTAGAGCAAGAGACACTGTAAGGTCCTCCGTGAGGTTTCCCGTTACAACTTGCCCACAGAACACCGTCACATCCACGGGCACGTATGGGGCGCACTTCTTCCTCTGGCAGGTGTCACATGACTTAGATATTTCCCCTGGTCTCTGTGAACCGAGGTCCGACCTGCTCTAACAGGGTCAGCCGCAGGGTGAGGCTGGGAATGGCCATCACAAGTGCCGATTTCCTCAACTGGATCCAAACTACTACGTTACCCTAGAAACATTTTCTGCCACAAAAAAGACTACTGGCAATGTATTTCCCATCGCATCTAGAGGATTTGTACCTTACATTGTACTTGTATTGCATTTTACCCATCATTAACCCTTTCATTAAATAATGCTAGCTCCTTTTCCAGTTGGAGGAGTAGAGGCTGGATTGGAAAAGAAAAAGAATTCGGTAAAGACGGTAAAGACGAATATGATACATGCCCAAAAGGTAGAAGAAAATGTCTCGAATTTTTTCTTTTAACAGAAGAAACTTCACAATACGTGAGGCGCCTAAGGAATTATATATGATCATTATTTTATAAAATAAAACATTATGGATACAATGCACAGAAAAATTATTAGAAGGGAAGACTTGAAAGGTACAAACCGAAATTCCAGCAGGAGCTACGGGCGGGTGGGGGACTCTGAGTGTCTTTTGTTTTTATACTGGGGATTCTGTATTTCCAAATTTTCTATAATAAATATGCATTGATTTGGAAATCTGAAAAAAATTTTGTTTGAGGTGAAAGTTTACCATCCTGGTTCCAGTTAAGTTTCTATCATTCTTACCAGAAAAGGATAAGAGAGAAACGTTCTCCGATTTTACTTAAAGGGTCCTGGTTAGATGATGCTGCGAAGTGAAATTCATAATGACTTGGATTTACACGATAGTCTCGCCAGTCAGATTTCTCAGGAAGTCAATTTAGAAGGAAACTTACTGGGTTGTTTGAAAGCGAACGATCTTTTTACACTAAATCATATTTACTGGCTGACTGTTAGACTAAGCAAAAATCTAAGTAACTCTCAGCATGTGAGAAACTGCCTAGTGGTGCATTTCTTCTAAGCTCCCCTTTCCTGGTCCAGGGAACCTCTCTGCCCTGCTGGATGCAGGATGGAGAGAGAGTCCCCGTCCGCAGCTCCCAGCACGTCCCTCCGGAAGGGCAGGGGCTGCACTTCTGGCCCCCTTTCCACTGAGGAGAGATGAATCTAGGCTTCCCTGTGCTGCCACATGGAGCAGTGATGCTGGGAAGAAGCAATGGTCCCTCCCAAGTGAAGCCATATTGAAGGCAACACCAACCCCAAAGCCAGGTGTCTTGGAACGGGACAAAATCCTTTCAAAGTTTATCTGGAAAAATAAATGTGTAAGAATTGTCAAAAATTTTGAAAAATGAAAACATCTTGATAGGAATTTGTCTAACCGGGAATAATGGGATGCTGCAGTAGAAGGAGATAAATGAGGCAGAAGCAGGCGTCCAGGATGAGTGCAGATGGGTCCAGACACTAAAGAGAGAGCGTCTCACTTCCACTACTTAACAAATGAGATGGCAACCAACAGGTGTATCGTTGGGATAAAATGACTTTGTTACCTGTCTCACTGTTTCCAAAAATCAAGATGGCCTGAGAATCAAAATGTAAAGAAAGCAAATAAAAACTATGAAAATATTAGAAAGACTATTGGAGGATATCTGTAGAAACTGAGAGTAAGGAAGGCTTTTCAAAGCAAGACAAAAGAAAATTTTGACAAATTCAGCTTCAGAAAAATCTGTGACCTCTACATTGCAAAAGACACAATAAAGAAATTTTTTTAAATGACAGACTGGATGAAATATATTTGAAACACACAGAACAAAGAATTAGTCAATATCTTCAGTAGGCAAAGAGCTCTTAAAATTGCTAAGAAATATACAAATACCCCAGTATAAAAATGGTGAAAATATGTGAAAACCTAACGCAATGCACACAGGAGAAATTATATAATGGTCAAAAGAGATGAAAGGATGTACATTCCCACTGGTATTAAAAGGACTGCACACAGAAACAATTACTTGTTTTATTTGGATAAAACTAAATATACTGTTAGTACCTTGTATTGAAAACTTTGAGGAAATTGATGCAAGTGTGAATTACTCTAACTTTGGGGAAAGTAATCGTGAAGATCTATGAAGATTGAAAGTGCACAGCCAAGCCCTTTGCCCTACGGATGTCCTACAGAAATAAAACCGACTGTACCTAACAACACTGGCACAAAGACGCTTCCAGTAAACTGTCCGAAAAAACCAAGGCTGGACGTAACCTCCGGGTCTGCCGGGGGGCAGCTGACGAACTCACGGTCTATCCATGGAAGAGGATGACTTTCCTGACGAGAAGGAATCACGTCTATGTGCAGTGTCACAAAAGCCATCCACGATCCACCATTGGGGGTATAAAATAGGGGGCTGCACACTGACAGGCACGGCGTGATCTGATCGTTCCCTGTAAGCTTTTGTGTACGGATAGAAAGCAAAGGTGGCGGCTGCTCAGATATCAGCCTTGAGGCGGTGCTGGGGGTTTTCCATGGTCCCTATGTTGATGCAAGAGCATGTGTTGCAGATATAATAATGCAGAAGCCGTGAGGTATTAATCTCAACCGACTCTCAACTTTACATGGATAACAAGCCCAGCTTCCTGGCATGAAGCAGGGCGTGGTGGGCCGTCACCTGGTGGGCCTGGCGATAGCACAGATGACCAAGCCAAAGGGGATTTTTCTCAACACTTGAAATCTAAGGAATTTGCCCTGCTGGGTTTCAGATTTGCTCGGGACTGGTGACCCTTTTTTCCTTCTGATTTCTTCCTGCTGGAATGGGTATGTCTCGCCTATGCCTGTCCCGTCAATGTATTTTGGAAGCAAATAACTTGCCTGGTTTCACAGGTTCACAGATGGAGTGGAATTTTGTCCAGGATGAATCAGTCATACCCTGAGTCTCAGCCGTCTCTGATTTGGATGATTTAGGTGGTGAGATTTGGGACTTAGAGCTGATGCTTGAACTGGGGGAAGTTGTGATGTGGTGACAGAAGAGCATGGACTTTGGAGGGCTAGAAGGCAGACTGTTGTGGGTTAAATTGTGTCCCTTCAAAAAAGGTGAGCAGCTGACCCTTGAACAACATGGCTTTGCACAGTACGGGTTCACTTATACGTGCGTTTTCTACGATATACAGTTGGCCCTCCGGATCTATGGGTCTCACGTCCGAGAATTCACCCAAGCTTGGACTGAAATTTCTCTCAGTGGTTTGTTGAATCCTCGGATCCAGAGCCCACAGATGTGGACGGCTACCCATGGGACTCGAGCATTCATGGATTTTGGTAAACGGAGGGGTTCCTGGAACAAACCCCAACGGATACTGAGGGATGACTGCATTGGAGCCGTAATTCCCAGGACATCAGAATGTGACCTTATTTGGAGACAGGGTGTTTCAGAAGCCATCAACTTAAAGTGAGGTCATGGGGGCTTCCCTGGTGGCACAGTGGTTAAGAATCCGCCTGCCAATGCAAGGGATACGGGTTCGAGCCCTGGTCCGGGAAGATCCCACCTGCCGCAGAGCAACTAAGCCCGTGTGCTGCAACCAGTGAGCCTGTGCTCTAGATCCTGTGAGCCACAACTACAGAAGCCCAAGTGCCACAACTACTGAAGCCTGAGCACCTAGAGCCCGTGCTCCACAACAAGAGAAGCCACCGCAATGAGAAGTCCACACACAGCAATGAAGAGTAGCCCCCGCTCGCAGCAACTAGAGAAAGCCACTGCGTGGCAACAAAGACCCAACGCAGCCAAAAATAAATTATAAAATAAAATAAAAAATGTTGGATTAGGGTGGGTACTAATCCAATACCCGTGGTGGCCTTGTAGAAAGGGGAAATTTGTGCACAGAGACAGGCACAGAGGGAAGATGATGTGAAGAGACACAGGGAGAAGATCACCACCTAAAGCCAAGGAGCCAGGCCCGGAACAGACCCCACTACCCTCAGATCCCAGCCCACCCTGCCAACACTTGATTTCAGACTTCCAGCCTCCAGAACAGTGAGACATGCTTCTAATGCTTAAGCCGCTTGTTCTGTGGTACTTTGCTGTGGCAGCCGTAGTAAGTGAAAACACCCACCATAACACTGTGAGTAAATTCCCCGTTTCTCCACCTTCTGTGAGAAGACGACTTTTCATGGCTGCATACAATTTCATCACGGAGACAGAGTGTACTCTTAAAGTGTGTTCGTACCCTGGGTGATGACCTTTGTAATGGGTCATGTTCTGCTTTTGTGATTTTGAGGTGAAAATGTCATGTGCGTGTGTGCAGTGCTCCTGGGGCAGAGTGTCACCTACCTTGGCATCTAACTGACTCAACACCGACTCCACATGAGTCAGCCTGACTTTCGGGAGCTTAATTGAAACCTAGTGTTAGGAGAGGCTGTCAAAAGGACATTCAGACTCAACGGAGCCCATGTGCTCCAGCTGGCACAGAAAATAAAGAGACTTGCCTTATTTTTGTGTATTAGTTCAGATGTTAGTTGTACAGAAGGGCAAGAAGAATTATTGTAGTTTTTGCAAGTAAGGTAAGTAAAAATGAGATACGTGAATGGCTATAATTGTTAGTAATTTTAGTGAAACAATTTTAGTTTACATTGTGTTACACATTATTTAAAAATATTCCATCACAGATGAGTTATTTTTCAAAGTAATTTGAGTTAAGAAGAGAATACAGCTATTTTTCAGATAGATACAACAACTCTAGTAAGCATCTAACCTACCTCTGTACAGATGAACTCAGGCTGGCAACTGGTTGCTGTGAGAATAAATAAAAATCAATAAAATTGTAAAGGAAGAAATTGTCGATGTTGAGGTTACTTGTTCAGAAAATTCAAGTCTGTCAGAGTTGATTTCAAGCAATGGTGTCTCAGGGGCTTCTGAGGCCTGGGAAAGGATCTCATTGGTGGGATAGTATCTTTCCTCCCAACCCATGTTACATGTACAGAGGTGGCTTCATTTCTCCTAGTCAGGAATGGAATGGGACTGCTGGGTCAAATGATAAGAATATATTTAAGTTTTAGAGAAACTTCCAAACTACTTTCCAAAGTGGTGTCACTTTAAATTCCCATGTATTAAGACATCCAACTCCTCTACAGGTTCACCAACACTTGGTATTGTCAGCCTTTTTAATTTTAGCCACTCTGATGCCTGTGTAGTGGGGTCTTATTTTAGTTTTAATTTCATTCCCCTAATGCCTAACGATGTTGACCATCTTTTCATGTGCATATTTGCCACCCATATATCTTCTTTGGGGCGGTGTGTTCAAGTCTTTTGCCCATTTAAAAAACTGGGTCATTTTTCTTATAATTGAGTTTTGAAAATTCTTTATATATTCTGGATACAAGTATATGGTTTGGAAGTATTTATTCCAGTCTGTGGCTTAGATCTTTATTTTTGTAGTAGTGACTTCTGAAGGGCAAATATTTTAAATTTTGATGATGTCCAATTTTTCATATTTTTCTTTAATAGTGCTTTGGTGTCATATTAAAGAAAACTTTGCCTAACTCAAGATCACAAAGATTTTATTCTGTTTGCTTCCTAAAGTGTTGTAGTTTAGCCCTGAAATTTAGGTCCAAGATTGATTTTCAGTTATTTTTTTGTATGCTGTGAAGTAGGACATTAAGTTCTTTTTTTTTTTTTTTTCCCTTGTGGTTATCCAACTGTTCCAGTATCATTTACTGAAAACACATTTCTCCCCATTGAATTGCCTTGGCACATTTGCTTAAAATCCATTTACCATAAATGTAAAGGTTTTATTTCTGGAGTTTCTATTCTGTTTCATTGATCTCTATGTCTATCCTTATGCTGGCAACCATACAGTAGCTTTGCAGTGAAATTTGAAGTCAGATTGTCTAAATCCTCCAATTTGGTTCTTCTTTTTCTAAGTGATTTTGGCCACTCTAAGTCCTCCGAATTTCCACATACAGCGTGCTATTTCCTTAAAGAAAAAATCTTGCTGGGAATTCAATGGGGATCATGTATGTTTGTAGATCAATTGGGGGGAAAGTTTCTATCATGACAATATTGAGTGTTCCAATCCATAAATATTGTAAATCTTTCCATTTATTTGGATTGTGTCTAATTTCTCTCAGCAATAGTTTGTAGCTTCACATATACAGATTTTTGTGCTTGTTTTGTTATTTTATTATTTTTTGATTCTACCGTGAATGGAATAGTTTTCTTAAGACCATTTTCAGAATTTTCACTGCTAGTATACGGAAATGGAATTCAGTTTTTAACACTGATTTTATATCCTACCACCTTGCTAAGCTATCTTATTATTTCTACCAGCGTTTCTGCAGATTAGTTAACATCATGTTTCCGGCAAATAAACACCGTTTCATTTTCAAATCTATACGCCTTTAACTTATATTTCTTGCTTTACTGCACTGGCTGGAACTTCAGTAAGATGTCAAATAGAAGTTTGGAATGGACATTCTTGTCTTGGTCCCAATCTTAAGGGGAAAGCCTTCAGTATGCATTAAGTATGAATTAGTTGTAAGTTTCACCAGTGTTATCAGATTTAGGGTGTTTTCCCCCCTAGGTTGGGAAATTGTTTTATCATAACTAGATGTGTTACTAGCAAATGCTTTTTCTGATTGATTGATGTGCTTGTATGTTTATTGTATTTTATTTTATTAATATGTTTACTACATTAATACGATTTCAGATGTTAAACCAACCTTGCATTCCTGGACTAAACCTCACTTAGTCACAGTTCTGTATATATGTGACTGCATTTGGTTTGCTAATATTTTGTTAATGATTTTTGCTTCTGTATTCACGAGTGATATTGGCTTATGATACTCTTTTTTTTTTAATGATACTCTTTTTTGATGACATTATCTGGCTTTAGTATTATGTACTAGCCTCACAGAAATTAGTTGGGAAGTATTTCTTCCTCCTCTATTTTCTGAAAGTTTGTGCATAATTGATTTGGGTTTTTTTCCCCCTTAAAATAACAGAATTCATCAATGAGGCCATTAGGGCCTAGGATTTTCTTTGTGGAGAATTTAAAATTACTAGTTCAGTGTCTTTTTTTTCTTTCTTTCTTTTCTTTTTTTTTAAATGTTGAGCCTTCTTTTAATTTATTTATTTTTATTTTTGGCTGTGTTGGGTCTTCGTTTCTGTGCGAGGGCTTTCTCTAGTTGTGGCAAGCGGGGGCCACTCTTCATTGCGGTGCACAGGCCTCTCACTGTCGTGGCCTCTCTTGTTGCGGAGCACAGGCTCCAGATGCGCAGGCTCAGTAGTTGTGGCTCACGGGCCTAGTTGCTCCACGGCATGTGGGATCTTCCCGGACCAGGGCTTGAACCCATGTCCCCTGCATTGGCAGGCAGACTCTCAACCATTGCGCCACCAGGGAAGCCCCCTAGTTCAGTGTCTTTACTTGTTATATGACCATCTGAATGTTCCATTTCTTCTTGAATCGGTTTTGGTAATTTGTACCAACTAAGTAGAATGGTAAATCCCTTCCTTAAATAATAAAGCACATTTCAACCTTAGAACACTTACAATTAAGTATAGAAAAGTGTAAGAGACCCAAACCCATAATGTTATATTTTTGCATTAGAAAGTCACCTGTGCATTGGTAATTTGGTATTTCATGTTCTTAAATGCCAAAGATAATGTGTTCTCCAGTGCAGGAGAGAGAAAGGTTTCAAATCTCAGTCTTAGAAGATCTGCCTGCTCTTACGCGTTGAGCTTGGCCTCGTTCTCTCCTGTTGGCCACCAAATGGATATAATAATGTGTCCAGGAGACTCTTAGTGAGATTTAACATAACGATCAATGACAAGTGTCCGTCAGAGTGGTGACCACATGGTCAGGACTGGCAGCAGGTGTCAAATGGGACTGTCACAGGCAAACTGGAACATAGGGTCACCCTGGCTTCAATGACAGCAAAGAAAAACCCACGGACGCCTGCTCCTGGCTTGCAGTGAAGTTCACCTTTGGTGGTTGAGTCTGGGGGGGTGGGCAGGATGATAGTTTCCACGAAACGTGCTTCCGAACTTCTAGTAGAAGTTGCTAGCGCAAGTGCAAGCAAGGAAAAGGAGTGATGACAACCTCACTGCTGCTAAAGGTGGGTGCGGACCCTCTTGCTATTTCTAAATTATGGCAAGGATCCCCCTTCTCTGACGCCCTTCAGAGTTTGTGGTGAGATGAAGCTCCTCCACAGAGAAAATAAAGTCACCAGCAACCTTCAGAAACTGGCAGAGTAGCAATGCCTGCTCACAAGTAGCCCACCAGACACCCCCAGAGCATCCGACCTCTAGGGGGGCCTACAATGAGCCAGCCCTGCAGGCTTGATCCTGTGAAGTTATGGAAATGATATAGCACACTCACACATCACACACACGTCACACACACGCATCACACATGCGTCACACTCACACATCATACACACACATCACACACATCACACTCACATCACACATCACACACACATCACACACACACATCACACACACATCACACACACACATCACACACATCACACACACATCACACACACATCACACACATCACACTCACACATTACACACACACATCACACATGCATCATACACATCTCACACACACATCACACACATCACACACACATCACACACACACATCATACACACACAACCCAAACATCACACACACACATCACACACGCCACACACACATCACACTCACACATCACACACACACATCACACATGCATCACACTCACACATCACACACACACATCACACAAACACATCACACTCACACATCACACTCACACATCACACTCACATATCACACACACGTCACACACGCATCACACATGCGTCACACTCACACATCATACACACACATCACACACACATCACACACACATCACACACACATCACACACACACATAACACACACATCACACACACACATCACACACACACATCATACACATAACACACACATCACACACACACATCACACACACACATCACACACACATAACCCAAACACATCACACACATCACACTCACACATTACACACACACATCACACATGCATCATACTCACACATCACACACACATCACACACATCACACACACATCACACACACACATCACACACACACATCACACACACATCACACACACACATCACACACACATCACACACACACATCACACACATCACACACACATCACACACATCACACACATCACACTCACACATTACACACACACATCACACATGCATCATACACATCTCACACACACATCACACACATCACACACACATCACACACACACATCATACACACACAACCCAAACATCACACACACACATCACACACGCCACACACACATCACACTCACACATCACACACACACATCACACATGCATCACACTCACACATCACACACACACATCACACAAACACATCACACTCACACATCACACTCACACATCACACTCACATATCACACACACGTCACACACGCATCACACATGCGTCACACTCACACATCATACACACACATCACACACACATCACACACACATCACACACACATCACACACACACATAACACACACATCACACACACACATCACACACACACATCATACACATAACACACACATCACACACACACATCACACACACATAACCCAAACACATCACACACATCACACTCACACATTACACACACACATCACACATGCATCATACTCACACATCACACACACATCACACACATCACACACACATCACACACACATCACACTCACACATCACACACACACATCACACACACACATCACACATGCATCACACTCACATCACACACACACATCACACAAACACATCACACATCACACTCACACATCACACTCACATATCACACACACGTCACACACACGCATCACACATGCGTCACACTCACACATCATACACACACATCACACATATCACACACACATCACACACACACATCACACACACATCACACACACACATCACACACACACATAACACACACATCACACACACACACCACACACACACATCATACACATAACACACACATCACACACACACATCACACACACACATCACACACACATAACCCAAACACATCACACACATCACACTCACACATTACACACACACATCACACATGCATCATACTCACACATCACACACACACATCACACACATCACACACACATCACACACACATCACACACACACATCACACACACACATAACACACACATCACACACATCACACAAACACATCACACTCACATCACACTCACACATCACACTCACATATCACACACACGTCACACACACGCATCACACATGCGTCACACTCACACATCATACACACACATCACACATATCACACTCACATCACACACACACATCACACACACACATCACACACACACATCACACACACACATAACACACACATCACACGCACACATCACACACACACATCATACACATAACACACACACATCACACACACATCACACACACACATCACACACACATAACCCAAACACATCACACACATCACACTCACACATTACACACACATCACACATGCATCATACTCACACATCACACACACACATCACACACATCACACACACATCACACACACATCACACACACACATCACACACACACATCATACACACACAACCCAAACATCACACACACACATCACACATGCCACACACACATCACACTCACACATCACACACACACATCACACATGCATCACACTCACACATCACACACACACATCACACATATCACACAAACACATCACACTCACACATCACACTCACATATCACACACACGTCACACACACATCACACTCACACATCACACACACACATCACACACACACATAACACAAACATCACACACACACATCACACGTGCATCATACTCACACATCACACACACATAACACAAACACATCACACACATCACACACATCACACTCACACACATCACACATGCATCACACTCACACATCACACACACATCATACACACACATAACACAAACACATCACACACATCACACTCACACATCACACACACACATCACACACACACATAACCCAAACACATCACACTCACACATCACTCACACATCACACACACCCATCACACACACATATCACACACACACATCACACATGCATCACACTCACACATCACACACACACATCACACACACACATCACACATGCATCACACTCACACATCACACACACATCATACACACACACATCATACACACACATAACCCAAACACATCACAATCACACACATCACACTCACATATCACACACACATAACACAAACACATCACACACATCACACACAATCATACACACATAACACAAACATCACACACATCACACACACATCACACATGCATCATACTCACACATCACACACACACATAACACAAACACATCACACAAACATCACACACATCACACACACATCACACACACATCACACACATCACACACACACATCACACGTGCATCATACTCACACATCACACACACACATCATACACACACATAACCCAAACACATCACACTCACACATCACTCACACATCACACACACACATCACACTCACACATCACACACATCACACTCACACATCACACACACACATCATACACACACATAACCCAAACACATCACACTCACACATCACTCGCACATCACACACACACATCACACACATCACACACGCATCACACACACAGACTCACACACACAATGCGAGCCCCACAGTTAGTTTGTCCCCCACTTTCTCTTCTATTCCTCACCTACCTTTGTCCCCATGTGAGGGGCACCCCTGGGAACCACATCAATGCTTCAATTCATCAAACAAGCAATTCCAAATACTGCTCTGCCCTCACTCTTGGAGGGCCTTAGACCCACCTTCGGCTCTGACCCCCGTGGTGAGTCTCACGCTGGTGGCCGTGGGCTTACCGTTGATGACGACGTGTCCTCTGGCTTTACGGTGGCGGAGCACAGACTCAGGTGCATGGAAGTTGGCAGGAACTCCTTGGGCTTCTTGCTGCTAGGATGGGGCAGGGGGAGGGAAGACGGAGGTCAGCGAGGAGGGAGCTGGCTGGGGGCAGGAGCGCATGCGGGGCGGGTAAGGCTGCAAAGCCTCACACCAGCGTCAACGCTGCCGTTTCCTCCTTAGAGCAGCAGCCCTGGGAGGCCGTGGGAACGCTCGATGTAAAACAGCCTGCAGGGGCTGTGCGTGTAAAGGACCATGACTGCTTGCCGGTGGGATGCCAGGAAGGCGGGCTTTGCCCCACTGAGCCCCCCTGGACAGCTACACTTGCCAGTTTGTGAGCAGCAGCGGTGCAGGAGCTCTTTACTAGCGCACAGTGACGCGCTTCCAGGCCACAACATTGCCACTCTGTGGCACTTTCCCGCAGAGGCTCCAGGGAACGAATAGGGAGGCTTGTCTTTGATGCCCAGGTAGGTCAGTGTCATCACACGGACCTCCACAAACTGAGGAACATGGAAGAGGGAAGTCGGGGAGGTTTGAAGCACGAGGAGGACTCGGCCCTCCGCTACCGACTTAGAGATGGAGCGTGAGGACGGGACGGGCTCTGTCAACATTCCAGACCCACCGTCTGCAGAGGACGCTGCCCCAGGAGCCCTGGCGGCTCCGTGTGAAATGCCAAGCAGAGCCCGATGCGCCCGCAGGCGTGTGACTGCGGGAACCGAGAGTTCACGCGTCGTCTTTGCCACTAAGTCTGTGGGGATTTGCTGTGTAGCAATGGGAACTGGCACAGGCCACGCCTCTAAAATCAGACAGGAAGTGTCTGCCTGTGTGTGGTCCTGCCCCCACTTGTATGTTCATCCTAGCTGGGCAATTTCTATCGCTATAATCCATTCTATGTACTGTTCCACGGCAGGCAAACAGTCCAGAAGAGAAGAAGCACTCCCAGTAAACTGGTCTGATAACTGCTACTAGAGACACACTTTACAAAGTCCCGCAGTGTTTTCCCCCAAAACACGCCTGTGAGACACTTCAGTGTCTTGTGATTTAAACATATTCCCGGGTTTCTAGGACCTACTCCAGCAAACTTTCCCCCAAATCGGGCTGTGTCTACTCGTCAACTGTTAGGTTGACTCCCAGGTCACCCCAGGAACATTTCTGCAGCAAAAAAAGGTCATTGGTGTTTTATTGCCCATTGGGTCTGGAGGGCTTGTAAACTTGTATTTTGTTGTATCACACTTCTCGCACAATCAACCCTTTCAATAAAGGGATGCAGAAGTAAAGATTAGATTGAAAATAAAGAATAGTATTCCAAAAATGAGGAAGACGGTACATTCCAAAGATGGCATGATTTACATTCATAAAAATCATCATTTTTTCTGTTAACAATGTTCACAATATATGGAGTTTTTAAAAAAGACTTCTAAAGAGTTCTACAATATGATTATAATTTTAGAAAAAAACCCATCATGGGCTTCCCTGGTGGCGCAGTGGTTGAGAGTCCGCCTGCCGATGCAGGGGACACGGGTTCGTGCCCCGGTCCGGGAAGATCCCACATGCCGCGGAGCGGCTGGGCCCGTGAGCCATGGCCGCTAAGCCCGCGCGTCTGGAGCCTGTGCTCCGCAACGGGAGAGGCCACAACAGTGAGAGGCCCGCGTACCGCAAAAAAAAAAGAAAAAGAAAAAACCCATCATGTATATAATGCACTCAAAAAATATTTAAAAGGAAGAACCTAAAAGATGCTAATCAAATGCCAACAGTGGCGCTTGGCGGAGGGGGCAAGAAGGGATGTTCGTATTTACACTGGGAAGTTTTGCAGTTTCCAAATTTTCTATAATGAATATGCATTGATAAGGCAATCTGAAAAAAAACTAGGTTTTTGTCTTGTTTAGGTTTGGTTTTAGAGTTAAGCTTACCATGCTGATTCCAGTTAGGTTTCTACCATTCTTGCCAGAAAGCAATAAAAGAAAAAATATTCTTAGATTTTTTTTTAAAGAACCATAGACACTTGAAAGTGAAATTCAAAATGACTTAGATTTTCACAATACTAGTGCCAATCAGGTTTCTAATAAATTTAGAAGAAAAAAAATAGTGGGCTATTTGAAAAGGAATGTTCTTTCACACTAAACTATAATGCCCTGATTATTAAACTAAGCAAAACTCTGCAGCAATTCTCACTTTGGGGGAATTGACTAATGGTGCCCTTCTCCTTTTCTGAGTCTCTCTGCCAGTTGAGCTGCGGCAAGGGAGACGTGAAGCCCTCCAGGACCCCGGGGCCAGTCTTCCCTGCCAGGGACACTGGAGCTTCCCCTGCAGGTTTCCGGGAAGAAGGAGCCTACTAGGGTGTGCCCGGCACTACCAGCCCACCTCCCCACCCGCAGACTGGCTTCCTGGTTTGCTCCCCACACAGACGCTGAGCTGTGAAGGTGGGGAGGCAGCCTTTGTCCCACCCACGTAAAGTGCACACCTAACGTAACTCCAGTTCAAACTCCAGGTTTCTTGGAACTGCACAAATGATCTTCAAGTTTATATGGAAAAATAAATACAGGAAAGAATTGTCAAAATAATGAAAAACAAAAATCTTAAGAGAGGCATTCACCTACTAGATATCAAAAGGCAGCTAAATGAAGTCCTATCGTTAAAACAGCACAGTGTCCTGAGTACGCTCAGCAGAGGGACAGACTGGTGTCCAGAAGCAGACAAGCCCAGAGTCTGCAGAAGCTCGGGGTATCAGGAAAACGGCCTTTCGATTTGATGAGGAAAAGTGGACCATTTCGTTAATGAGGTGGCAACCAACAGCTATGCTGTAATAAAACACCTTGGCTATTTCAGTAAATACAAAAATCAATAGAAGATGGTTTCAAAACCAAGTGTAAAGAAGGCAAGTAAAAACCACGAAAATATTAGGAAAGCATATGGAGGACGTTCCTTGGGCTAAGAAAGACATTTTAAAGCAAGCCGTTAAGAGGAGAATATAGCTGCTCTAGGCAGATGACGACTTACCCCTGCGCAGGTGATCTCAGGTAGCTATCCAGCTGTTGCGGGACATAGAGGAAAGTCATAAAACGAAAGCAAGTTGTTGACACTTTCAGTCGATTTGGAGCAGTGGTACCTCAGAGTCTCCTGGGTCCTGGGAAGGGACCTCACAGGAGGGGAGGGGGGCACCCTTCCCCGCACCCTTACACATGTGTGCGCGTTTCCACTTCTCTTTGGCAAGAGACAGGGAGTGGGGTGACTGGGTCACTGAGACGTATGTATTTCACTTTTTAAGAAAATGCCAAACCTCTTCACAAAGTGCTGTAGTTTCACATCCCCACCAGCAGTGTGTGAGCTCACCACCTACAGCCTCGCCGACACCTGCGGCTGGGCTCTTTGATTATGGCCACTCTAATGGACACGTGTGATGTCTCACTGTGGTTTTGTGTTTCCTTAACGATGAATTATGTTGACCCTCTTTCATCTGCCACCCATAGATCCCCTTTGGTGCAGTGTGTTCAAATCTTTTGCCCATTTAAAAATCTGGGTCGATTTTCTTATAATTGAGTTTTGAAAGTTCTATACATTTTCTGGGTGCAAGTATATGATTTGCAAATAATTATTTGTGTCTGTGGCTTATATTTTCATTTTCTTAATGGTGTCCTTTGAAGAGTGAACGTTAACTTTGATGAGCAGCAGCTGCAGAAACGGGCGGCCTGAAAGGAGTCGCCTCACTTGTGGAGAGTGAGCTCGGAAATGATACAACACACACACGCACACTACATGCCAAACTCACTCACACGCACATACAGCCCCCCACACATGCCAGCACAGAAGCGAAGGACTGTGGCTAAGTGGTCCTAGCTGCAAGGTGACCTTGGGTCTTGCCCCAGCCCTGCATCAACCTGGGTGGTGAAGCAGAGAGACGTCCAGTACCTGTAACAACCCTTTTCTTGGTGGGGTCACATCTCTCTTCACTGCCGGGGGCTTCGAGCGCTGCAGTTTGTTGTTTTGCATTATGTACTCAAACGTGCTCAACTTCTTGGCCCCTAGAGAGGAGGAAGGAGGCAAGGGGCAGAGTCACCCTCCATCAGCTGCAGAGCGGCCCGCCCTCCGCGGTCCGGGGCGTTGGGGGCTGGTTCCCAGGCCACTCCAAGCCCGGCTGGCCTTGGGCCGCGGCCAGCAGTGGCCCACCAGCCCTGTCCCGGGCAGGGGAGCCATGGCCCTGCGTCCCTCACAGGCCCGTAAAGCCAAGGTGGACGGGGGAGTGCTGAGCCCAGCTCCGTTTTAATTAAGGTGAGACACCAGCTCTCACACGTGGCGGAAGGACCCCAGGTTGTTAGAAGAAACTCTCAAACATGTTTGTCAATAGAAAAGCACTATTAACGAAAGCATGCTCTGTGCCCGCTTCACTCGTGTGCCTTCGCGGAGGGGCCAAACGTTCCCTGAAAACTAACAAACGGGAGAACAGAGGGTTGACCATCATTTCTGAAAAGCGAAAAGGGCCACCCACAGAAGCCTATTTGCCGCTCGAGGAGCAGACGGAGGGCCGCCTGCCCTTACAAGGCCCCACAAGGCCCCACAAGGGCCCACTAGGGCCCACGAGGCCTCACGAGGCCCCACGAGGCCCCCGCAAGGGCCCACGAGGTGCCATGAGGGCCCACGAGGCCCCACGAGGGCCCACGAGGCCCGCTCGGCTGCTGCCCCGCGGGGGCCCGAGGCTCAGGACGCCTTCCCCGCCCCCTTCCCTGGGGGCTCCTACGAGGGCTTTCGCTTCGTTTGCCTTATCTTTCTTGATTAACTGCACACGTTCCCTCAGAACCGGTGTCACACTTTGAGGATGTAAACCTGACCCTGTTTGTATTCTCATGAAAATATTCATTCTTCTGTGTGGGTTTGCACAAACACCACCAAATCCAGACTGTGAGATGCCCTGCATGCCTCCGGCGCCCTCCCTCTTCTGACTGCACTTGGCGTGAGGTGTGGTGATCGGACCGCAGTGATGAAGCGGAGGAGGGGACACGGACGCAGAGCCCCACGCACCCCGCGGCCTGGGAGCTGCGGCCGGAGCCCAGCGCGCTGGGGAAGGTCCACCTGTGTCCACCGCCTTGCAGTGCCCACCCGCCGGCTCGGGCAGCCGGAGGATCCTCTTCCTCAGCACCTTCCACGGCGCTTTCTCTCCCACTTGCGGCGCCCGGCTCTTCCTTGAGCCTCCAGCCTGAGGGTTTCACTCGATCGCATGCTGAGCGCTCGCCACTGCGCTGAGCCTGGACTGAATGCTGACTCGCCACTGCGCTGAGTCTGACCCCGCAGAAACTGAGAGGTCGCAAGAGTGTTAAGTAGATGCGTTCTAGGGTACTTTTACTGTAACTAACAATAGCTAAATCCCGACGTTTTCCTGGAAATCCATTCTTGGAGGTTCAAAGACCCTAAAATAAACCCACTCGGTCCTGAGTCCAGCACGTCTCCCCCTGTACAGGCCTCCTGTGTGTCCTCAGCCTCGGTGACGGTGGCATCACTAGCCCCTGGACACTCCTGTCCTTACATGTCTAGCCGGCCACCAAGTCCTGTGGGCTTGACTTCTCCAGGCCCCTCCTCGCTCCTGCGGACTCACCGCATCCCCAACAGCTGCAGAAGCGCACAGAGCAGCGCTTGGGCGCGCTCCGCCTGGACAGACGCAGCGGCCCCCGACACGCACCCCGGCCCCGAGCCCAGGGCCCTGCGGGCCCCGCCGTGCATGCAGGAGCTGGGGGAGCCCTCTGGGGCTTGCCCCTCGCCTTCCTCGGGGCCGCAGAGGCTGGTGATGCTTGTGACTTCCAAACAAAGGCTTCACAGGGTGCAGGACAGGCCTCCTCCCCTCATTTTAAAGGCAGATGGAGCCTGCCCCGGGCAGCTGCCGTGTGGACACGAGAAAACCACCCGTTCTCCCTCAAGCGAGTTTGGTGAGTGGAGACCCCATCGCCGAGTTCAATGCTCTTCATTGTTAGGATTTCTGGTTTTTGCTTTTCTAAATCTCCCTGTTCTTTCCCACAGTGTCCTGTTCCTGCCTCATAGATTCTATTCCTTTCTATCTCTGAACACCTTAACTGACCACTTTTTGAACCTCCTTTATCTTTTCCGCAGGCCTTGGAATAGGACTCAGCCCTCTGCCCCTCGTGGGGTGTTTCTTCTCTTCCTGTCCCTTGTCCTTTGTGCTCTGAGCTTGTTTCTGGCGGAGGCTGCCTGCCCGGGGACCCACGTGAACACAGGGCCAAGGTTGGCCAACACGGGGGGAACGCACTCAAGTAGAGGTGTAAAAGGAGCAGGTGACCGAGCAGCAGCAGGCTGATGAGCTCAAGCAGCAGCGTCAGCGCCCCGATGCCCAGGAAGACCGGCGTGCTCGTCCTCACGGGGAAAAGCGGAAGGAGCAGGAGCCACGTGTTCTGGTCGGAGATACCTGTGGAGAGGGGGAGAGGCACACGCGTCCAGCTCCTGCGGACAAGGTAGCACCTCTCATCAGGTGAGTACCTGGGGACAGAGCTTGGCAGTGGGGGAGGGAACACCAGCCTGAGGGAGTGACTCCCTGCCCAGGTGAGCCCCTCCCTGCCCAGGTGAGCACCTCCCCTGCCCAGGTGAGCCCGTCCCTGCCCAGGTGAGCCCCTCCCCCGCCCAGGTGAGCCCCTCCCTGCCCAGGTGAGCACCTCCCCTGCCCAGGTGAGCCCGTCCCTGCCCAGGTGAGCCCGTCCCTGCCCAGGTGAGCCCCTCCGCCGCCCAGGTGAGCCCCTCCCTGCCCAGGTGAGCACCTCCCCTGCCCAGGTGAGCCCCTCCCTGCCCAGGTGAGCCCCTCCCCTGCCCAAGTGAGCCCCTCCCTGCCCAGGTGAGCCCCTCCCCTGCCCAGGTGAGCCCCCCCTGCCCAGGTGAGCCCCTCCCCCGCCCAGGTGAGCCCCTCCCTGCCCAGGTGAGCCCCTCCCTGCCCAGGTGAGCACCTCCCCCGACCAGGTGAGCCCCTCCCTGCCCAGATGAGCCCCTCCCTGCCCAGGTGAGCCCTTCCTCCTTGCCCAGGTGTGCTCTGCCTGAGCTATGTACCCTTGCAGGCCCTCCTGACTGCGGTGGGTATCATGACCCACTTTATGGATCTGAAAGGTAAGGCTGGGAGAGGGTAACTAGGTGCCCAGGTCACAGAGCCTGACCCCAGCGTCCACTGCGCTGCCCCGCTGGGCCCTCCCCACTCTAACTAGAGCTGGAAGGTCAGAGCCACCACCTGGGGCATTTCCAGGATACAGTCCTCTGTGACCCAAGGGGACCTGACACCACAGCCATGCAGCTTCCAACAATTAAGTGAAGAAAAACAGAGAAGGGTCGTGTGCCGGCCAGTGAAGACCGAATCCCAGCTCAAGCGTCTTCACCCCACAACTCAGCCTGGACAGGTGCTCGACCCCGGGCTGCCCTACGTGGCCCCCCAAAGGGAAGGTGGCGGGAGGGGAGGCCCGGCCCGGGCGCAGGGCAGCGCATACTCCTATAGTGTGGGTCGCTGCGCAGCCCGGCGGGGTTGAAGAAGTACTGGGTGAAGGTGTACAGCAGCGTGGCGACCATGCACAGCAGTCCGGCCGCAGCTGAGGCCATGGAGGCGAAGAAGTACCTGTGGGAGGAGAGCCTGCTCGGGCGGCTGCACAGCCCGGGCCCGGGAGCCAGGCGGCACGCGTGCCGGGGCCCGGGGCAGCGTGCGCGACCCGGGGTCGCCCCTGCTGAGGGTGTGCCCCGGCCACCGTCCCGCGGCCCTTCCCCCTCTGGCTCCCGGCCTTTGGGCTGCTCTCCCCTGCTCTCGGGTGACTGCACAGACCCACGGCTCCACAACACGCGCCTGAGATCTCACTCGGTCCTACAGGAGGCCTGAGGAGGGCCCTAACCCTAACGCTAGCAAGAGGGAGACGGAGGCTCAGACACAGGGTGCGACTGGTCCAAGCCGGCCCCTCCCGGGCCCCCTGGTTCAGACCCGGCTCCCTCCCAGCCACCGCCAAGGGCATGGCGGCCGGGGCACTGATGCCAGCGCCGAGGGGCGGGGCCACACTGCCTTCGAAAGGCACACCCGTCAGGGCCGCGTGCCTCGGTTTTAGACCCGAATCACTGCCGCGCTCTGCACACGAAAGACACGGAGAACGGTCTTCCCGTCAGAACAAATAAAGCCTGGGTGGCAACTCCTGGAATACGGTTCCACTAAAACGCCCTCCTTTAGTCTTTCCGCTGTTATACCTTTAACATTTTCAGTGTTAAACAGTGTCTGTAGTTCACCTGAAGTCCCCTTACGCCTGCCCTGAGGTCCTCCCCCAACGCCCCGGATAACCCCGCACAGGCCCCCCCACCCCCCGTCCTGCCGACTCTGCCCGGTGGACATGGGGAGGCGCCCGCCAGGAGAGCCCTCTCAGTCAGCTCTGCGCGCTCGGAGCCGCCGTCGGGACCTGCGGCCTGCCCTGTGCTCTGCACGGCAGGGCCACACCTCTCACCCATCCCCATGGCAGGTGGACCTTGAGGTGCTCGGCCAGTTAGGAGGCCCCTTAAGGGGGCACGTCCCGGAGGAGGGGGGAGCGCCGCCCCAGGCCCGACGTCCCGGGTGGGGAGAACCCTCACCAGTAATTCCTGCTCCCCACGCAGTTGTTAAGCCACTTGCAGTGATGGTCGAAGCCTGAGACACACTTGTTGCAGGTGCTACAATGCTTGGCTTTCACAGTCCTGGAAGGAAGGTTGGGAGGGGCAGCCTGTCAGAGCCCCTGTCTGCCTACAGGGCCAACCCCACACGGTGGGTGCCTGCCCGGGCGGGCGCGGCGGCCACAAGGCGCCAGGGCCTGAGGCCCGGAGGCTGAGTCAGATCCCTCCTGGCCGCCTACTGACACCCCTGGGGCCCTGAGCAGCCCCGGGCTGTGATCCGGTCGGGGGCAGAGGCCTGTGTGAGACCCAAGGCTACAGCGCTCCTGCCCCGGCCTGGCGGGGGCTGTGTGTCGGGGCCCCTGCTTCTCTGCAAAAGGGGCGGCGCCCGTCGGCTCCTGGGGACCAGGTGCGCCTGAGCCCAGCCCACCCCCGCGGAACGGCGCGGGGGGCCCCTCACACGGCCGGGCACTCACACGGTGACCTCGCACAGGTAACAATACTGCCTCTGGATGACATGTGCGTGTTTGGACCGGTCGAAGGTCGGCACCGTCCGTGAGTAGTTCTTCTTGAGGCGGACGTTGGCGTCGGCCGGATCGATGGAAAGAACAATCAGGTGGACCAAGAGGTGGAAGAGGCAAATCCCGCCGGTCACCTGGGGTGAGTCAAGGGACAGCTCGGCCTGCGCGGCACGCGTGAGGGGCCTCTGCTCCGGGCGGCCAGGTGTCCAGGCCCCAGGCAGCCACGGGAGCCTGTGCCTGGCCGGGAACGGGAGCGGCCCCTCTGGCACCGGCGTGCCCAGCATAACCCACCCGAGTCCTTTGTCCTTGAGGGACAGAGCAGGGCCCGCTGGAGGCCGTGGCCCCGCAACCCCAGCGGAGCTTCACTGGGACGGCGGGAGAGGCCTGTGTGCGTCTGCGGGCACCAAGCCTGGGGCCGAAGCCGGGTGGTGGAGCTCCTTGGGGCAGGGAGGCCACACTGAGCACGTGCGCCACCAGGAGAAGGAGGGAGGGCTCCAATACCCCCAGGGAGCCTTTGTGGTGAGTGGGCCGGGGCTGTCTGTCTGTCTGTCTCTGTCTCGTTCTCTCCCCTAGCCAGGAACCCCCAGGCCCACGCCCTCCAGGGCTCGCAGGGTAAAATCAGTTCCTCACATCCCACCCTCTCCACCTCCTCTTCAGGGACTGACACACTGTCCCCATGGAAACCAAACAGAGGGGAGGAAGTGTCGGCCTGGCCTCCCCATCAGCCCTGCCCTGCTTCCCAGAAAGGTTCTGAGCCGGGAGGGTTCGGGTTCACAGGTCCAGCTCCTGCGAGGGCGGCCTGGGCGTGGTGGGGAGATGCCTCTCTCCGCCCACCCACAGGGTCTCGTGGCAAGGCCACATGTGCACAGGGTCTACGGTGCCTGTACGGAGGCCCACCGGCAGTGCAGACTCTGAGCAAGGAGGCCCCTCTTCTGGGGTCCTTCCCAGGCTGCACCGCCGTCGGGGTCCACGGCCTGCTGGCCCTGCCTATAAGGCTCAGCCTCAGTGGAGCCGCCCTGGGGCTCTGCGGCGTGTGCTCACAGGCGCGGTCCTGCCTGGACCAAGCATCCCCGCTGCACGGCGAGCCTCAGTGGGGGGCTGGTCTGGCCAAAGCTGCTTGGTCTCCCTTGTCCTCCAGCCTCCAGTGCACACCCAGGGCCCTGGGTGCCAGGCGTGGGGCAACAGAGGCCCGGCCCAGCCGGGGGCGCAGAGACCACGGTGAGGGCGAGAGCGCCGAGGACCAGCCAGGCCGGGGGACCTACACAGGGAACGGGACTGACCGGATCCCTCAGTGCCACACAGGGACGCCCTTCCTGTGGCCTGGACCTCCCTGCCCCTGCCGTCCAGCAGACTGAGCCACGCTCCTGTGCAGGGTGTGGGGCAGTGGGCAGGTGGTCAGCGGCCAGCCTGCACGGTCCCGTCTGGAGATGCCAGCATGGTCCGGGCTCGCTGGTGCCCCTACGCCCGCTTCCCGAGGCCTGAGGCACAGCTGACGCAGCACTGTGTGTGTGGCTGCTGAGGCGACGGGAGCGGGTCCTGAGCGCAGGACACAGGCGGGGGCACGGCCCAGAACAGGAGATGTGGCAGGAAGTCGCACTGCGGCCCAGGTGCGGCCCTGCTCTGCGGAGCTAGAGTAGGACTGTCCCCATCAGACGCCGGGGGGCGGGGGCCAGGAGGGCAGCTGGGAGGCTGGAGCCCAGTGTGGCCCGTGGGTTCTGTCTGCACGTCCACACTCGGCTCCACACGAGACCGCCGCCAGGGAGAGCGGGGGGACGGCAGCCCACGCTCAGACCCTCAGCCTCAGTGTGGAGGTGCCCGGGGGCCCAACCCAAGCCTGACAGGCAGCCCTGCGGAGCCCCTAAACCTGCAGGTGCCCGGGGGATCCCGAGACCCAGACGCGGTGGGCCAAGCTGCCACGGCCCCTCAGACGTCACGCGTCTGCCACAGGTACAGGCGTGGGCCCACCTGCCTGCCCGCGTCTGGTTTGCCATAGACGACCCGGTCATTCCCGCTGTCGTTCACACACTCAGTGGCCGTCACTGAGCCCCCAGAAGAGAAGGTGCTATAGGCGGGGTGGCGCGCCCTCAAGCTGCCAGCTTTCACTTTCGATGTAATTTTATCTCAGGAGCGTCTTAGGTTCAAGTTAATAATAAAAAGAACCCGGTCTGCCTTCTCACTTCCCCTGCAAAGCAGGGCCCCGAGCTGTTCTGAGGACGCAGCGGTCCCCTAGCAACTATCTTTGTTCAGTAAACAAACAGCACCGGGCGCCAGCCCAGGATGCCCGCCCTGTCACACGGCTGCCTCGCCGGTCCTGCAGCGGGAGGGCGGGGCCCCCGCGGAGCTGCCCCACCGCTGCCTGGGTCCCAGAGGAGCCCCACCCCGCCCAGTGCTTTCCGCACGCCGAGGGCGGCCAGGATCCTGCGCGGTGACCCCCACGCTGCTCCTGCAGCCTTGCTGACGCTTCCCTGTCTCCACCGGGCCCACGGAATGCCACACGGCTTCCTGAAATCGCGCGGCCCTGACCCGGGACCCTGCCCTCCCTGCTCCTGGGTCCCTGCAGGCGCCGAGTGACGCTGGCGCTCCCTAGTGGCCAGAGCATGGCGCCCAAGTGCTGCTGCCGTGGCCTGAGGAACATCGCTGGGGCAGTGGCGGGTCTGGGGGGCAGGAAACTGGACCAGAAAACATGTCCTGAAGGTCGTCTGAGCTCTGAACAGACTGGGACGCCATCCTGCATCCACCGCTTGGGACAGGCAGGAGGGGGCCACACAGACTCGGTGCTGAGCACCCAGAGGCAAGGGGCCCACCAGGGGGCCAGGACTCTGGGAAGAAATGGCGTCCATGTGGGACGGGGTGCACTCGACCCCGGGGCTCCTTGCTGTGCGCAAAGCAGCTAAGCGCTCACAGTGGCTACTGGACAAAGCACCCGGGGACACTCAAAAAGCCTCCAAGGGCCAAGACTCAGCTAAGTTTTGGGTCAAAAGAGAATGAAGACACAGCATCATAGCCAGCACATAAGCAAAGACCCACAGGTGAGGCTGAACTGTGTCCCCAAAAGATGGTGAAGTCCTAACCCCAGGAACTGTGGCTGATTTTACTTGAAGGTGGGGTCTTTGCAGATGATCAAGTTAAGATGAGGTCCTCATGGTGGGTCCTGATCTCACAGGACTGGTGTCCTCAGAAGAGGAGAAGATCAAGCCTCAGACACGCACAGCGGGACAACCCTGTGAGGACGCGGAGGTGGCGGCATCTAAAGCCAAGGGATGCCTGAGGCCCCCAGAGCTGGGACAGGTCCTGGGAACTTCAGAGGTAGCACGGCCCTGCCCAACCAGCTTGGACCTCTGGCCTCATCTTTGTGCCTCTGTGCCTGTGTGTGTGACAGAGCGGGTGCCCATGTGTGTGGCTGGTTTGTGACTTGTGCAGTGTTTGTATATTTGTGTGTGTGTATCTGTGTGTTTGTAGGCCTGTGTGTGCTTGCACCTACGGGGAAACTTATAGCTTCAGATACGACGAAAAGAAAAAAGGTCTAAAATCAATGGCCTAAGTTTCCACCTCAAGAAGGTAGAAAAAACAGAACTTCCCTGGTGGTCCAGCGGGTAAGACTCTGCGTTTGATCCCTGGTCGGAGAGCTAGATCCCGCATGCCGCAACTAAGAGTTCACTTGTTGCAACTGAAAGATCCCACGTGCCACAATGAAGATCCCACGTGCCACAGCAAAGACCTGGCACAGCCAAAATAAATAAATAAATAGATAAAAATCAATCTTAAAAGAAAAAAAGAAGGTAGAAAAAGAGGAAATTAAAGCCACAATACATTGAAAATGAACAGTAAAAATAAAAGTCCAAAAGCTGACTCTTTGAATAATCGATAAAAGCGATAAACCCTAGGAAGACTGATGCCACTGCTGAGCGGTATCACAACAGATCCTACAGATAACAGGAAATAGTGCGAATAATTTTATTCCAAGAAATTTGACGAGTTAGACAAAATACTAAAATTTCTTGAAAAACATGACTTGCCAAAACAGACAGAAGATGAAACAGAAAAGCTGAAGAGCTCTTTTCCTATTAAGGAAATTGATCATTGCAAACATTATCACAAAGAAATCTACCTCTATGACCTCGAGGGGCAAAAAACGGGCCTCATCTGAGTGAGAGGCACTCCAGGCAGATGCCCTGGTTTTTCTGACTGACTGAGGCTCAGGGGGGCCTTTGGGGCTCAGGGGGGGCCCCACCTCTGCAAAATGACAAGTGTCAATCTTGGTAACTTCCCATGGGATATTTTAGGTGAGATAAGAAGAATGGTGGTGTGGAGACAAAAGTCTTCGTCAGATGCAAGGTGGGGCATTCCAGTGAAATTTCATGACGTCTGGGATTTTTAAAGATACTCAGTGTATGTGTGTGAGATATGAAACAACACTGGCAAAATCTTAACTGTTGCAGCTGAGTACCTGGTAGTTGGGGTCCATCACACTGTTCTCTCCACTTCTTCAAAACTGAAAGACGCCATGATAAGGGGCTGGGAGGCCCCGGGAGACAGAGGGCCCACTCTTAGAAGCTGGTTCCAACACCCACTTCGCAGCAGCCCAGCCTGTCCGCTGGCTGTAACGTGTGGCGACCCTCAGTGTGAGGGCCGGGGCTCCTGGCGGAGTCCCGCGCCACCCTGACGCACACCCTGACGCACACCCGGACGCACACCCCAGTACTCAGAGCAGACGCCTCTCGCCCAGAACACAGCCACCCCAGGTTATCACAGACGTCAATGCCTCGGCTCCACATACCTGACACTCGCAGGGGCACACGAGCTCTTCAAGTCCTTATTAAAACCCATCATTCCTCTTGGACAACACAGACTGACCGCTTAGCCATGGTTGGGAAAGTGCGTGGCCCGTCTGCGGCTCCCCCACTCCTGGGGTCTCTGTCCACCCGGGACCCTCCCACCCCTGCTGCCGGCTGGGCACCCTCTCCCTGCCCCAGCACTGGTGGGCACTTGTAGCCCAGACCCCGAGCCAGCGGCTGCCTGGAGGACAGCTGTGGGGTTTCCAGCACTGTGACAGTGGGAGCCGGGGCAGAGGAGAGGTCTGACTGCCTCCAAGGGCGGCCCGGAGCCAGGCCTGCTGGAGGCCCCTCTGGGAGCCCCGCCCCCCCTTAGATGACAGCAATGCCCCCAGTCAAAGGATACACTGTAGGCAATGTATCTCCACTCGTGTGGCAGGAGGGGAATGAAGATGCCAAAAGTGGCGAAGACCAGAATGAGGAACACGATCCAGGCCACGATCTGCAAGCAGTGGACGGGCTGCGACCAGCCATTCACCCTGGACCGCCGGGGGGGCACAGTCTTTGTGCTCCTCCTGGACGCGGCTCCTGGCAGGAGGAGCCTCGAGATCCTGGCCCAGAACGCCATCTGCAAGACAGAACGGGGCATGGCAGGCCATGGGCTCCTGCCCTCGTGGCCCGGGGACTCTGGGGGCGGGACCCACGGCCCAGCATCGCCCGGGGCCCCGGTGACATCACAGCTGCGGAAAACAGCTCTTGGGGGTGTGTGGCCCCCTGGATGAGGAACGAAGGGCACCCCCCTGCCCCCCACCATGACCGCAGAGCGGGCAGCTACCAGCCCCTCATGGCCTGGGGGCCACTTGCAGCAATGAGTCCGGGGGCTGGTTTACAGATGCACACGCCTCATCAGAAGACTCATGGGATATGGGGGACCCAGTGAGGAAAAGGTCCTCATCCCCGGGGAAACTGAGAGGGGAGCAGGAAAAGCCAGCTTTAGCTGGTGTGATCATGTGACACTTTCATCCACCAGAAATCCTGCAGGTTTCCCCTGTGGCAGGAGAGGCCACATTTCCAGAGTCCTGTGTTTTTCCTTCCACAGGGACAGGCCCTCCAGGGGTGGGAGGGAACCGTGGCCCTTCCGGCCAGTCAGGTGGGCAGGGCCACTGCGAAAGGGAGGGACGTGGCCAGGGTGGCTGTCGGGTGTTTGGGGGTGTTGGAGGGGGGAAGGATGTTAACAGCTGTTACAGGTGGAACTTTGAGGTCAGAAGGCCCTGTGCACAGCCTTCACTGTCTTCAGAAAGCAGCACACAGAATATATAGCTGATATTAATGTGTTACTGTGGGAAGAGACAGAAATGTTGAAAAATATTCTGAGATTGTTTTTTTCTGTGAGCTGTGACTCCCCCTTGGGGACTGTCCTAAGAGCAGGTTTCAGCTGCTGGCCGCAGCTTTTGGTCATCTGCTCTGGCCCTCTGGATGTGACGCCACGTGGACATCGGGACGCAGCAGCCCTGAGTTTGCGTGGGTTTCACGAGCATCTAATAGCACATTTGTACAACACGACCAAGGCACCAGGGGTTCAGAACCCAGAAAGGCAGGCTTGGTATTGAAACATGATTCCCAGATGAAAGCATTCAGATGGAAGGGCCAACTAACAGAAAAGATGTTGCCAAAAATCAAACTCCAGTCACGTGGAAGGTCACATCAAGGGATTACTGCACATCTTGAAACAGAGACGTAGAGACGTGTGGAAGGGATAATTGTGAGAGCAAATTTAAGTGACACAGACACAATGTCTGTCTGTCAGGGTTTCCAGAAGAGGAAAAGGAAGAGGGTGTAAGAGAAGAAACAAAGAAAAAAAGTGAAGCAATGTCCGTACTGCAAGGAGATTTAAGACTTTAGCCCTAAATTATACTCCAAGAACCAGACAGTGGAAAAAGAATACATCGACAGTGGTGAAAGTGAGAACTTTGAGGACACAGAGTCCTACAGGTGTCCCGGAAGAAGAAACAATGAGATTATCTATGACACGATGTAACTGGCATTTATAAAGTTCAAGTGCTGAGTCTTCTGTCCTGAGATGGACCAGCCAGCCTGTCACTGAAGGTGACACAGGGCAAGCCCCCGGGAGGCGTCGAGACTCGAGCGCACCCACTCACCTTCTCCCAGAGATCTTCTGAGAAGATTTACTCCATCAGGTCTGAGAGTCACCCTGACACCCCGGGCACCTCAAGTTCAGAATGCAGGGCCGAGCAGGTGGGTCTTCAGTGAAAGCCGGGGCCCACGGCGCTGGCCGCGCCGACACCCGCCAGCCCGTCAGCAGGCCCGCCATGTGGTGGTGTGAGGTGACACCCGGGACCCCCGACCCTGACCCAGGGCCTCCTGCACGCAGACCTGGCAACCGTGGCCGAAGTCCTTCCTCGCCAGGCCCCGCGCTGGGACGTCGGGATCAGCTGGGTTGTTCCGACCAAGAGGACCTGGGGGAGGAGAGAGCAGACGGGGTGGAGGGGCCGCGCCCACGCTCGTCCCGCGCCTCTCCTCGTGAGCCACACCCTGTGGCCGAGCGGACACGCGGGGTGACAAGAGCCACGCAGGGCCGCAAGCGCTCGTCATCCGTGGAACGTTCACGCGGGGCCGAGCCCTCTGCCCCGAGACGGGACTGTCCCCGCCTTCCTGTCCGGCTCCACCTCCCACCGCGGCCGTGGCTCGTCCTGCCGGCTCCTCTCCACTCAGCACCCCGCCAGGCGCCAGGTCCCACGCCGCCATGGCCACCGCTGCACTGCGGAACTGGAACCCCTCAGGCCCAGCGACCGGCGCGGCCACAGGCTCTCCTGCCCTGCCCGTCCTGAGACACGGCTCCACGCTGCTGCTGCACGCTGACACACATCACACGCCACACACACACACGCACACAACACATGCCACACACACATCACACACACACACGCACGCACACCACACACACGTGCACACCACACACACACGCACACCACACACCACACATACACACACATAAACACACACCACACACATACACGCACACCACACATACACACACATGCACGCACACCACACACGCACACACCACCTACACGCACATGCACGCACGCACACACCACACACACACATGCATACCACACATACACACACACCACACACACACATATGCACACAGGCACACAGCACACACCACACACACATCACACACCACACACACACACATACACGCACGCACAGCACACACCACACACACCACACACCACACACACACATACACGCACGCACACCACACACGTGCACACCACACACACATGCACACCACACACACACACACACCACACACGCACACCACACACCACACACATACACACGCACCTACACACACATGCATGCACGCACACACCACACACACACATGCACACCACACACACACACACACACCTCACACACACATGCACACAGGCACACAGCACACACCACACACACATCACACACCACACACACACATACACGCACGCACACCACACACACGTGCACACCACACACACACATGCACACCACACATACACACACACACCACACACATACACGCACACCACACACCACACACACACGCACCTACACACACATGCACGCACGCACACACCACACACACATACATGCACACCACACATACACCACACACACACACATGCACACATGCACACAACACACACCACACACACACCACACACCACACACGCCACACAGAGACATACAGACACAGCACGTAGCACACACACACACATGCACGCACGCCACACCACACACACACCACACGCCACAGAGACATACCGACACAGCACGTAGCACACACAGCACACACACACACACACACACACATGCACGCACACCACACACACACACCACACGCCACACAGAGACATACAGACACAGCACACACAGCACTCACCACAGCTGCACACCCTCAGGTTTCTGGACTCGCTCCTCACTGCTCGGTGTTTCCCAGGCTATTTCCTGGGCCGGGGCCCTGGGGCCATCTTCTGCCCCTGCCCACCCTGGTAACAGCCGCCTTCTCCCTCCGTGCCCTGTCCTGGCGCCACCTCCCCTGGGTCATTCTGGCTTCACTACAGGGCAGACCGCTGGTGTTGGGCTCAGGAAATTAGCCCTGTTTGGGGCATGATGGTGCCTGGGTCCACTTTTTGTCCCATGTTGGTTCCTGCATCTTGTTTTCCATCTTCCCTGGGGCTCCAGTCTGTGTTTGGTGCTGGGATGACCCGTAAGGTCATTGTCACCTCCAGGCCCCCGACACGACCATGGCCAAGATTCATAGGCCGTGGTCGCCATGGAAGCAGGGGGGTCCCAGGTCTCCTGACTCACCTGCCCGCAGTGCAGAGCCCCTCCCACCCCGTCTCCAGTCTGTTCCCACCCCATCCACACTGTCCCCACCCTGTCCCCACCCCGTCCCCACTCTCCCCAGAACAGGGCATCGGGCTGGCTGCACGCTGCGTCCTGAGCCAACCACGACCTCTGTGAGCACGTTTTCTGACCGTCCCTCAGCACAGATCCTGGCAGCTTCTGGACCCGTGTCTCACCCGCGTCCCACGTGGTCCTGGACTCCCTGCAGACGGAGGGGCAGAGCAGACGGAGGGGCGAAGCACCCGCCTTCCCCGCAGTCGGACGTGCAGCCAGAACACACTCTCCTCACTCCTCTCACGATTCGCAGGTCCTGGATGAGCGGGAACGCAAGGTGCCTCTCGCTCAGCCCAAGCCCACGTGAGGCGAGCCGGGTCTCCCGGCAACACTAAATGGACTCTCAAGACGCGTCACAAAGCCGGGGCCCCGCCCCCGGTACGCATCACCAGCTCTAGGGGAGGGGCAGGGCGGCGCAGGGGCAGGCCCAAGAGACCCTCAGGAGGGACTCTCACCACCCGTGCCTGAGCTGGAGAACTTCAGCCCTCGGTGAAAAGGCGGTGGGCTCGTGCCCCCGACCCGCTGCTTCAGCAACTCACGCCGGGGGAGGCCAGGGCGTCCATTACAACCTCGTCCTCACACTTGACCCAGGAGCCGAGACTCCAGGCTCTGTCCAGGGTGTGGGCGCCTCTGTCTGGGCTGCGCTCCCCCAGCCTGATGCCCCGGGTGCCCCCTTGAAGGCCACGGAAGGGCCACAGCAGGGGCAAGTAGGGGAGCACAGGGCATGTGGACACAGTGCCGAGTGGGCGGCTCGCGCCACAAGGACGGCCAGCCCACTGGCTCAGGGCCTCTCCTCCCCCACCGCCTCTCGCCACATCGTCTCGATTCCTAAGCTCCAGAAAGTCCTGGTTCCTGAGTGTGGTGTCCGAGGACTCCTATCTGAAGGCCCCGAGTGCGGCCAATCACCAATCGCGATCCTTCCTCGGTGGGGACAGGGAGGGTGGACAGGGACATGTCCCCTCTCCGTCCACAGAGGCAGCCTCTCGCAGGCTCCAGCCGCCCGCGCCCCACGCACCTTCCTGGGGAGCCCTACTGCCGGGGCCTGCGGGGACGGCTGGGTCTGGTGCAGATGGACAGAGGCACGAGTGGAGGAGCCGGCAGGTTACGAGGTCCCCTGGGTGGGGCTGGGGGCCGGTTAGGAGAGGGGGGCTCCTCCGCGGGTCAGGGACCCTCTGCTGGGCCGGCAGCAGAGGTCGAGGCTGACTCTGCTGTTGGTCAGCCCTGTGCCCCAGCCTGACCGGCCCCTCCCCGCTCACCTGGTGTCCATTCCCTCAAACTGCAGTGCTGCCTTTGGCCCGACGGCACTGTCCTGGGAGCAAAGCACCACCGGGATGAGGATGCCCATGCTGGAAATCCCAGCTGACCACAGCCGGCAGGGGCGTGGGGGGCCACGGGCCTCCCGGGATCGCCCTCCTGGGGCCCCGGGGAATGAGGGCCCCTGTGCGCGGTGCACGCCGTGAGCGGGCCCGGGCTGGCACCTCCACCCAGAACGCACTTCCCAGGGAGGCAGGCACCCAGGACGGGACCAGGCGGCCCCAGGGCAAACCATCAGGCCGCCCGAGCAGGGTGTGACCACGAGAATCCAGCCCGCCGTGCAGCAGAGGCCGCGGGCTGCGGCGCCGTCCGAGCCGTGAGCTCTGGTGACTGAAGGCACAGCTCAGCCCCGCAGACAGCGTGGCGCTTACTCCGTGCGCTCCCCTCCCAAGGTCCGGGCCCTGGGAGCCCCGCGGCAGCCACAGCTCCTGCCTGCAGCAGGCATCGCCCAGGCTGCTGGTCAGCGAGTCCTCACGGCTCTTCAGAGTGCTTTCTGGTTAAGAGAAACGTCCCCACAGCCTCCTGCACAGAACACGCTTCTCCAGAAACACACGTGAGGCCGGTGACCAGTGCAAGGGAGCCCGCACCCTCGGGGTTTGGGGGGCTCATGCCCTCAACACCAAGTGCCTCCCAAGTCCAGCCGGCCCCAGGGCATCGCCCGTGACTCTGAAGGAGGCCACCTGGGACTCCCCCTCCGCGCTCACCTCCCAGGGCTCCCCAAGTCTGCAGTCGTGAGGGCCTCCCGACTGGCCCAGGGCCCGGTGAACTCAGCTGCTCACACTTTGGAGAAATGACCCTCCCTCAGGGGCATCGCTGCTCCATGGAACAGCTGTAAAAGCTACAACCTCGGCCCGCTCGCCACGCGAACACGCACAGCCACGATCCTCGGCCGGGGCAGCCAGGCCTCTCCACACCTAAACCCACCTCGGCCCGCCCCTGTCCCCAGACTGCTGCGTCGGCCCCTCCCTGACCCAGACCCCCCATCTGGTCTTCACGGAGGGACGGATCAACAGGCCTGGAGTTCGGGGCGCTCACGCCTCTCGGGATAAGTAGCGCTCTGTAAGCCTGCCTGTGCGCACCCGGGACAGGAAAGCGGCCCTCACTGGGAGGGTCTCCAGCCCAGGTGGGGGCCCAGGTGGGTGCGGAGGGGGAGTGGCCACACCGGAGACGGCGGCGGGCGGAGCGCGGGGCAGGCGCGGGCGCTAGCACAGTGCCCACCGGCGCACGCACGCGCCCCTCACAGGCCTTGTTCTGAGGGAAGCTTCCAGTAGAAAAGCGCCATAGACAACGGACGCTGGCCATGCTGCACCGCTGCCCAGGCAGCCTCCCGGAAGCAGCCTTTTGTTTTCTCTCTCCGGGGAGTCAACAGTCCCCCATGAGGCCTGCAGCCAGCATCTGGCCAGGGTTGTCCTGAGGGCCGCCCACCCCCGCCCCAGCCAGCTGGGCAGTTACTCTGACCAGGAGCGCCTGCGGGTCTCGGCTGGGATCCCGCCGGCTTCCTTAGGCAGAGGGCCTGGCACGGAGGCCACAGGCCCCCCGGTTTCACGGCCGCGACACCCCCGGGAGTGGCCTGAGCCCCGGCAGGGTCTGTGGTGAGGGCAGGTCACCTGCAGGGCCCCACTAACTACTACATGGCCCCACTAACTACTACAGGGCCCCTACTACAACATGGATGAGCCTTGAAAGCTGTGCTGAGAAAAGCCAGGCCCAAAAGGCCGCAGAGTGCACGACTCCACCTGAACACAACGTCCAGGGCAGGGACGTCCGCGGAGACCGAAAGCAGAGTGGTTTCCAAGGGCGGGAGGAGGGGGACCTGGGGGTGGCGGCCAATCGGTACAGGCTTCCTTTCGGGGTGATGGAATGCTCCGGAATTTGAGAGATGGTGGTTTACGAAAACATGGGGGCCTTGGTCGGAGGGCCCTCCTTCCCAGCGGGCGTGCAGCTCCGAGCGGCAAGGCGGGCTCCCCTGTACTCCGTGGGCTCCAGACTCCGTCCGGCGAGTGCGGGTCCCTGGGACACCCTGCCGCGTGCACCAAGGCACGGGTCCGGCCTCCTGTGTTCACAGCTGGCACGGCCATTGTGGTGGAGACCACGCCCTCAGGGGAGTCTGGGCTCCAGGGACTCATACTGTGTCTCGGCGGCCTTGCCCTCGTGTGCTATATACCCCATGTCACACTGGCGTCTACTGGAGCACTCCGGCTGCGGGCCAGGGAGAGGCCACGCCCGCGGGGCTGCACCGTGGGGACCCCGCCTGGGATGCGCAGGGGTCCCGGCCTCCTGAGCCCTGCTGGGGGCAGAGCCCACCGCCATCCCAAGGGTGGAAATCCAGATCCTGCCCCTCCCGGCCTCCCCACAGCTGGGGCGGTGGCTGAGGTGGGGGCTGGGGGGGCCTGCAGGGCAGTGGAGGGCCAGCCACAGGGTTCGGGCCCGGCTCTGCGGCCGGGCTGCAGCCCCGCGTAGGTAGGGAGGACGGCTGCCCTCCAGCCAGCCCCGGGCGTCTGCTCCGTACCAGCCCTGCTGATAAACTCATCTGCTCACAGCAGCCACAGCTGCTCCTGACGCTTCGCCTGTGAGATGCCTTGTCTCCCCTTTCCCCGGTGCTCACGGGGATCCTCGTCTGTCCAGACAGCGAGGCAGCCAGCCCTGCTCCCTGGCCTCTCGGCCACACGCCTCTCCCAGGACTGACCCTGCCCCGGGAGGTAACGGAGGCTCCGGCTTTATGTTTCACGGCGAGGGAACAGAACGGGAAACTGTGCGGGGATGGGCGTGACCCCGGACGTCACTGCGGTGCCAAGAACCGGGCCAGATGCGGAGCAGACCGCAGGAGACGGGGCTAGGAAGAAGGGATGCCATCCAGCTCGCGTGACAAGGGTTTTGACTAAGTCACGCAAAAGGGGACACCTAGCAGTGCTGTAAGTAACTACGCGTAATGACACTCTTTGTGTATCTTTTTATTAAGACCTGTATTTACATTCTGCAAATACAAACAGGCTTCCAGTAAACACATCCAGAACAAAGAGCGTTTTCGGACACTTAACCCTTCGCCACGGCCAGCAGGACAGGCCAGCTGTCAGCAGGGGGCGCCCCTCTCACACAAGGCTCAGAGAACGGGGACGCTGCCCTCACTCCCAGCCCCGACGCGGCCCCCGCCGTGACCCGCCTGGGAAACGTGGGGACGTGGGGCACGGGCGGGGCGGGAACGTGTAGGATGCCGCAGGGAACAGAGACAGACGCACCCACGTCTGCCTCCCAAGGGCTTCTCCCAGAGGACGCGGGGCAGACAGGTGCGTCCACACAGGCACAGAGGAGGACTTCACCGCCACCGAGAAGCTCAGAGACAGACCACAGCAGCTGCCCGGCATCTGGTCACACATCCTTTACGAGTGATCTCCAACTCTTCAGGACGCACAGGACCACTCACAGAAACGCTGCGTCCCAGCGCGGCTAACATGACGACAGACGAGTCACCACCTCCCGGGGCTGCTTCCCGCACGCCAAAGGGGACAAAATGAAAGTCTTCGTCTCATGACAAAAACTGTACATGCAAATAAAAGCTTACAAAATAAGAAACAACCAAAGGCCACCTACGGGGCTAGCTCTTTGTGGAGGCTGCGGGCTCTGGGGACTGAAGAAACTCGTACGGGTCGTGGGTCCCCTCGGGCTGCTCCCCAGCACTGAGGCGAGAAGGGCTTCCTGCAATCACGGGAGAGAAGGGACGTGTCACCCCAGGGTCTGCCACACGCACGCAGCTCACGACCCTCCTTCAGGGGCATCGCTGCTCCACGGGACAACTTTAAAAGCTACAAATGCACGTGTGCTGAACACGAACGTTCGCGTGGCTGCAGCCAGCTGAGCCCGGGCCTCAGCCCCGAGCCGTGGCTCCCAGGGATGGGCCGCCCGATGGCCCCAGAAAGGGGCCCCGAGCCTCCACGCAGCAGGGCTGCTGCTTCTGCAGGAAGGAAGGCTCCTCGGCCGGGGCCTCAGACAATCCCACGCTCCGGAGGAGCCCCAGTGTCACCCTGAGTCCACCAGGACCTCGGGGCCCTCATATCTGGAGCTGCCCCAGGGTCACCTGGAACCTCCTTCACATGCCTTTATCACAAGGTTAACGGGACCAAAATGCTGGTCCTTAAGACAGTTTTAGCCAAACCTCTACAGGTGATCACTCATCGCCCCCTCCCCCGAACGCCAAGCTCTGTTACACTGAAAGAGTAACTCGGTGTCGGTATCTGGGAACTGCAACAGCAGGGTGAGGACTCATCTAGCACGTTCAAGCGGCCAGGAGACGCACTGTCCGGGCGGGGCCCCGACACACCCACCCACCCTCACTGGTTCACCAGGGGACTCCCAGGCCAGGCAAGGTCCTGTGCTCTCCCCACACGAGGGTCCTGCAGGAACACACTTGTCCACACGGGGCTTCAGGACCACAAGTAGGAACAGCAGAAAGAAAGCAACGTCCCCAATCCCTCACTCTGGAGGCTGGCAGGTCCACGGCTGGGGGCTCCTCCTGACACGGGACCTGCAGCACCTTCCGGCCAAGCCCCCAGATCCCTAGACTGAGTCCCACCCAAAGCCTTCACCTCAGTGCAGCCGCCTGGCCCGGGAACCCCAGGGGCCAGGGCCCTCCCGGCTGCGGCCCACGCCACTCTGCACGAGGCGGCCTCACCCAGGTGGCGCTGGTCCCTGTCAGAGGCGTTGGACAGGGAGCTGAGGTTGGAGGACGGCCGGGAGCCCCCACGCTCTGCCTGCGCCTCCTGCAGGTCCTGAAGGAGCTTCGTGGTCTCGTCCAGGCTCAGGTGGCTGTCGTCGTGGTCCAGCTCCTTCTTCACTTTCCCTGCACACACGGGACGATGGGATGTGGAGGCCGGCCAGCCCGTCCACCCGCAGCCACGTCACCACACGCACCAAGGACGACAAACGCCTGGCTGAGCCTGCCCTGCGCCAGTGTGAGGGTGGCCTCTTGGGGGGTCAAGAGCCGCACACATGCTGTGGTCACCTGCGGCCCAAGCCCCCCGAAGGGCGCGGCCTAATGGTGGGACCACGTCCGCCCTGCACTGACCTGGCTCTGTACCCTAAGACGGCCTAAGAAAAACCCAGACAGGGCCCGACGCTCCAAGCTGCCTAACGACCATCGGAACAGCGCCCGGCACGTGCAAAGGCGCCGACTAAATCCAGCGCGTCCCACCAGCCACGCCCATGCAGGCAGAGAAACAGGGACACGCAGCCCCACCGGGGGACAGCCCTGCGAGTGAGATGCGGGGACAGAGATTAGGAACACGCACCGCGTGTTCCAAAGGCAAAGGACACGTGACCGGAGGCAAGAGGGGGACGACGCAGGAAAAGTCGGTGGAGCTCCTGGGGGTGAAAAGAATGGCAGCTACGGCGAGCCCAGGAGACTGACAGGTCAGCAGAAGGGCGCCCAGCGCCCCCAGGACTCCGCCCGCCACGGCCCGAAACCAAGCAGAGAGCAGACCAAAGGCAGGTGGGCAGAGTCGGGCTCAGGAGGGTGCTGGAGAACTACAGCCAGACTCCCCACATTCAGCTCCAAACCCCCAGGCCCAACGACGAAACGCAACCCGTGAAGAATAAACCTAAAGGAGAACCAACCAGGGCTGCTGTAACCAAACTACCACAACCAGGTAAAGTGGAGAAAGCCTTAGACTCCGCGAGAGGAAAGAGAACAGTTGTCAGAAGCCAGACCGGCCCCTGGCTGGCTCCCACCGCCTGAGTGACCGAGGGGGCGCCGTGCCAGACCGTCTGGGCCACGGTGTGCTTTGTCCTGGGCCCCCGCCTTCCTGCTGGGAGTCTGGGGCCGGGGCTGGGCCAGGCAGAGGGTGCCGGTCGTCACAGCTCTGGCCGGGGGCTCGTGGGGAGGGCTCTGGCAGCTGGGGCCGGGTCTCCCGCAGCAACACCCCCCCAGGCCCCTCCGAGTCCTGGGGTCCTAAGGAATCACACCTGGGGGTGGTCCTGGGGACCCCTGAACCGCTGGGAAACCAGCACACAGCCAGACGGCAGGCTGGAGCGCAGTCCTATCCACAACCGCGCTGAACACCAAGGGTCTGACGCGCTTCAACCAGAAGCAGGGCCTGCCAGGCTGCGTGACGGAGCGAGGCTGCCTGACACCCTTCACGACGGGGTGACGAGGTCCACTTCCAACAGCAGGCGGGGCGCGGACCCAGCCCCCAGCCGCAGGCCAGGCCATCCCTGCTGGGGCTCTTCTGGGGCTCCAGGGCGGTCAGCAGCACCTCTGGCCTCTGTCTGCTTGAGGCCAGAAGCACCAGGTCCCAAGTGTGAGGCCAAAGACGTCTCCAGAGGCTGCCACAGGTCCCCTGGGGGAACTGCCCTGGCGAGACCACTGAGGGGACGCACAGTACGTCCAGCAGGTCTGAAGGGGGAGGGGAGGAGACGCACCATGAAAACCACTGGCCACGAGGGGCTGGGAGGGCCTCGTCGGCACACAAGAGCCGAGGGGAGCACAGAGGCATCTTCCCCGACGGGGCCAGCCCAGTGGGCACACGTGGACGACGGTAGGGAGCACACCACTGCACTAACCGGGGGCGGGACCCCAGCAGACGATTCCCAAGGCGGGCCCCATCTGGAGTCACCTGGGGGGTCCTGAGGATGGGGGTCTTCATCGTGCGGCCAATGGGCAGGGCCGAGCCACCCTGCTCGCCGGGAGGTGCCCGGCACAACCTACCCAGACAGCCGAGCACGGAGATGTCCAGAGAGACGTCCGAGTAGGACTTCATGGCCATGAAGTCCAGGGCGGGGCCACCATCCCCGAGAGGGTCCCCCGCCTGCAGGAGACAAGCGATGTGAGACAGGAAAGGAGAGGCAGCTGACACGGATGTAACGGCCTGCCAGCCACGGGGAGGCCAGGCCTGTCACGTCGTGTCCACCCGAAGAGCCCACACCGCAGCCCAGGGGTGAGCTCCCAGTGGATGCCTGTACCTGGACCAGCAATGAAGGCGGCTGGTCTCTGGGACCTACAGGCGCTGAGGGGACCTGAGAGAGACCCAAGACCTGAAGGGCCAGGCTACCTTCCAGGAACTTAACAGATAACGCGGCAGATTCCATAGCAGCACACTCTCTTTCCTTCTCTGGGCTGACCCACGGAGGCCCTGCTGCGGGCCAGAGCGGCCGGGTCCCTGCCCAAGGCAGCCTGCAGCCCATCCCAGCTCCTCGCAGACTGTGTGAGGCCGGCACCCACACGTGTCTGTGTAACCCAGACAGAGACCCGAGCAGAACCCTGGCTGCCCCGTGCACCCAGGGGAGATGCCCTTGGCACCTTCTCCAATTCTGCCCATCCAAGGGCCCCCACCTGACAGGCACCTGACGCTCTGCCCTGGGTGGGCCCCCCGGTCACCAAGGCCAGGTGACCCCTGGAGTCCAGGCCCCCACACCCTGCCCAGAGTCCTGGCATCTCTGCCCACATGGCCGTGTGCAAAGCTGGGGGCCACAAGTGCTCCAAGTCACCCCAGGGCAGGATGAGGAAACCATGGCCGGACCGCAGCGGAGCGTTTCCTCAGAGAGTGCCCGCCCCGGCGCTGGCGAGGCCCCAGGACGCCCCAGCTGACAGCACGTGTCCGCCGGCGAGCCCACCTTCTGGGAGGACCGGAAGACCCCTGCTCACCCTGCGGGCCGCCCCTCCAGCCCGTGAATCCCTCTGTCCAATTTGGAGGAATGTGCTGTGCCCACACCCTCAGTCCAGTCATCACAGTCGGGATGGGGGGACCACCACTTAAGATTCCTCATCAGCAACGCAGCCAGTTTCTAAATAAAATATCTCAACCATTTCAAAGGCCAAACACAACTGTCCTCATGGGAACCCAAACAATTAGGTTTCTACTAACTTGTCCACGAGACGCACCTTTACTTCATCCAGAGGCTTCGTCGGAACGCTTCTCCTCTGCAAAGCAAAAGAGACAAGAACCAGTGTTCCACAACAGTTTTACACAGAACCACTCGTCCAGTCGCCCATGCATGAGGTGGACGCGGCTCATCCGCTGCTCCGAGCTGGCCCTCGTGGGGTCGTGCTGCACTGTGAACCACACGGCCCGTGCGGCCCGGCTCACGAGACCACCCTGGGGTGAGGTGGACACCAAGGAGAGCACCCCAACCTGCGTCTGCATCCCTGGGGGCAGAACACCAAAGAGGAAAGTCAGACGTTGGAAAAACAGCCAATGGTTTAACCTGGAAAATGGTTTAACCCAGGAGGTAGAGAGATCCAGAGACCAGCTGGATCCCGACAGAGCACGACGCCTGTGGTACCACCGCCCTCGCAGGGATGGGGCCACAGGCCAGGCACCCTTCTCTCTGGCCTGCTCAGCGCCAGGGGAGGGCGCACACTTGACCACCCCTGTGACCACCACTCTGACCAAGCACAAAGGTTGCACTGAGCCGTGTCCTGTGACCTGGCAGAAGCACTGTGTGAAACCGCCTTAGTTCTGTGGATGAACCTAGAAAGTTACTCAGCCTGCACGCTCTCCATCTGCGATCTTTTGCTCAAGATGATGTTTCTGAGACTCGCTTGTGTTAAAAGCTTCACAACTCTTAAGCAGAAAAATAAATACTGCCATTATTTTAACATCTGTTTCCTCACATAAACTTCTGCTGACGTATATATTTCATTATTGGATGTTATTTATGCTTTGGCACATCTGAAATTATGCCACTCTGAACACAGTTCATTCCGAAAATTGATCAAACTGTTCTTGCCTTCTCTGTCATAAATTGGCCATAAGTGGGTGAGTTTATTTCTGGGCTCTCTATTCTGTTCCACTGATCTGTGTGTCTGTTTTTGTGCCAATACCACACTGTTTTGATTACTCTATCTTTGTAGTACAGTCTAAAGTCTGGGAGTGTGATACCTCCAGCTATTCTGTCTCAAGATTGCTTTGGCTATTCGGGGTCTTTCGTGTTTCCATATCAATTTTAAAATTATTTGTTCCAGTTTTGTGAAAGATGCCACTGGTATTTTGATAGGGATTGCACTGAATCTGTGGACTGCCTTGGATAGCATGGCCGTTTTAACCATATTACTTCTTCCAACGCAAGAAAGGACAGTCTGCGCAACAAGTGGTGCTGGGACAACTGGGCAGCTACACGTAGAGGAATGAGATCAGAGCGCCCCCCAACGCCACACACAAAAATAAACTCAAAATGGATTGAAGACCTGAGCGTAAGACCAGAAACCACAGAACGCCTAGAAAACACGTAAGCAGAACATTGATACAAATCGTAGCAATAGTTTTGTTTTTGGATCTGTCTCCTAAAGCAAAGAAAATAAAAGCAGAAATAAAATGAGACCTAATTAAACTTAAAAGCTTTTGCACAGCAAAGGAAACTATGAACAAAACAAAAAGACAACCTACTGAATGGGAGAAAATATTTGCAAATGATATGACCAATAGGGATTAATATCCCAAATACATAAATAGCTCACACAATTCAACATCAGAAAAACAACCCACCCAATTAAAAAATGGGCAGAAGAATTAAACAGACATTTCTCCAAAGAAGACTTACAGATGGCCAACAGGCACATGAAAAGATGCTCAACGTCGCTAATCATCAGGGAAATGCAAATCAAAACCAAAATGAGATCACCTCACACCTGTCACAGCGGCTGTCATCAAATAACAAATGCTGGAGAGGGCGTGGAGAAAAGGGAACCCTCCCACACTGTTGGTGGCAATGTACATTGGTGCAGCCACTATGCAAAAACAGTATGGAGATTTCTCAAGAAAACTAAAAACAGAACTACCACGTGATCCAGCAATTCCACTTCTGGGTACAGATCCAAAATGTATACAAATTCGAAAAGATACGTGCACTCCAATGTTCATAGAAGATTATTTATGTGTGCCAAGACATGGAAGCAACCTAAGTGTCCATCAACAGATGAATGGATAAAAAAGATGTGGTGTATGTGGGTGCGTGCGTGTGTGTGTGGATACATATAGATATATACGTATATCCACACACACACATACACACATATACATACAACGAAGTACGATTTAGCCATAACGTAGAACGAAATTTTACGACTGGCAATAACATGGATGGACTTGGAGGATTTTATGCTACGTGAGATAAGTCAAAGAAACACAAATACTGTGTGTTATCACTTATATTTGTAACCTAAAAAACACAACAAACCAGTGAATACAACAAAAAAGAAGCAGACTCACAGATACAGAGAACAAACTAGTGGTAACCAGTGGGGAGAGGGAAGGGGGAGGGGCAAGATAGGGGAGTAAGAGGTACAAACTACTCTGCACAAATAAGCTACAAGGATGTACTGTGCAACACGGGGAACAGAGCCAATATTTTATAATAACTGGGAATGGAATATAAACTTTAAAAATTGTGAATCACTATATTGTATACCTGAAACTTACGTAACATTGCACATCAACTATACTTCAATAAAAAAATGATAAAGAAATAAAAGCACAATCTAGACTTCACACACAAAAAAGAAAAACGATATTTGAAGAAATAAAGGCTGAAAATATTCCAAGTTTGATGAAAACTATACACCGAGAAGCCCAAGAAACTCACCAAACGTTAAGCAGAATAAAGACAAGAAAAGCACACGAAAAAACACCAAAAGTAAACGGATGTAAGTCAGTTATAGAAACTATAATTTTCAAGTATCTAGAGCAACACGCAGCACTTTTTCTCCAAATGGCTGGAGAGCAAATATCTGAAGCTTTGTGGTCACGCACGGTCTGTAGCACGTTTTTTTTTTTTTCTTTTAAATCTTCAAAAACTGCAAAAAACATTATTAGCTTATGGGCCCAAATTTGCCAATCCTTGATCTTGACCAAAAAAAGACACATTAAAAATGGAAAACAAAGATAAAAATGACTGCAGACACTTCCTCAGAAACAAAGCGAGTAAGCGACCATTTTAAGTAGAGGCTAAAATGTCACCCTATAATTCCACACCGGGAAGGTGACTTTCAAAAACGAAGGAAAACGAAGACACTTTTCAGATAAAGAAAAAGCTGAGTAAATTCGCAGCCAGCAAATCTGTCCTTTAAGAAACTTCAAAGGAAAGTTTTCAGGACAAAGGAAAGTGACAGCAGATGAAAGAAATGTAGGTCTAGAGAGTGATGGAGAATACGTGCCAGACAGAGAGGAACTCTGTAAGTTTCTCTGAAAGATAATTGACTAAAGTAAAAACAAAGAATAAATAATAACCAGTGAGGGAGAAAGCCACCGACCACCTAAAAACAGCACATCCCCTAGCGCCCAGTCTGGCGGGCACAGGAGTGGCCCAGCGCACCCACCTGCCTCAGCTGGAACAGCATCCGTGAGTGGTCCCCGCCCGTGATCTGGTCCAGGAGGTCATCCACCAGCTTCTTGCTGTAGCTCCCGGCATCCTTCACGAACTCCTGCAGGCTGGGAGGGGCCGCAGAGAACAGGCTGGAAGCCGCCTCCGTGCCCGCGCCCCATCCTGGCTGCACGCCCCTCAGACACGCCCCCACAGGACAGGCTCTCGCTGAGCGCTACAGCCCTCCAGGTGCAGCGGTTTGGGGAGTGGAGAACAGTCTTCATCAGAGCGGCCGGGACCCAGAAGAGTTAAAGAGCGAAGTGAAGAACACGCACCCGCATCCCGATACAGCTCACGCCGGCTTTCACAAAAGCAGCACACTCCTATCTATGCGTTTTGGATTTAGAGACACAGGGAGACTGAGGAGAGCGTGCTGCGGAGGGCTCCCCGCTGGGGAGCGGGGCGGCAGGTACGGGAGCAAGACTCCCCACGTGCACCCTGAGTGTCATTTTGATCTCTGGACCGTGTGAATGCTTGAAAATGCAAAACAAGACGAAACAGCAAATTTGGAAAGGAGGCCGGGAACAGAACCCACAGCCCAAGCCGCAGAGCCAGGCCAAGTCCCAGCAAGGGCCCCGGAATGCAAAAGCCCTCACGTGGGGCAGGGAGGGCTGCGGGCCTGGAGGGTCTCCACCAGGAGTCTTGGGGTGGGGAGCAGGGCCGAGCAGCAGCTCTCCCGGGGGAGAAGGGGCGCTGGCACCGCGAAGGGTGTGGCCTGCTTCCTGGGCTGTTCAGGCGGCCCGGGATCCGTAGGCCTTCCAGGAGCTCGTGGAAAGTCCTATATTGAGCTCACCGGGGGCGAGCTCGTGCCGGCTGCACTTGCTGCCTGAACCATGGGGAGTGGTCCCCCCAGAGCTGAGCCGAGGAGAGGGCCAACCACTCGGGACACGAGCCTCCCACCTGCAGCTTCCTCCTCGCTTCTTAACCTCCACTTCTCTTTTCGCACAAAAATCAGGGTTAGGTATTCATTTACTGTGTTAGGCGCTAACTGATTTCTTGTTGTGTGCTCTTCAAAGATATTCCATATTCTCTTTGGAATAAAACAAAGATCTGATACGGGAAGACTCTATTTCTCAGAGACTAACAAAATCGTTACTTTCCCCATAGGAAGCCACGAAAATTCTAAAAGAATGATCCACTTTTACTTTGTCTCAGAAAACAAAAAATACGAAAACAGCCCTATAGAAATGCAATACTCTATCACTAATTTTAATCACAGCTGGGGCTGAACCGCGTTCCCAAAACTCACACGTTGAGGCCCTGAGACCCTGTACCTCAGAACGTAACTGTAGTTTGAGATGCGGCCTTTACAATTTAAAGGTGATTAAGTTAAAACCAGGTCTTTGGGGGGGGGGCCTAACCTTGGTGTCCCCAGAGGAAGGGAGCTCAGGAAGCAGACGCGCAGAGGGAAGCCGGGGGAGGGTGCGGGGGACGGCTGTCTGCACGCCGGCGAGAGAGGCCACCGGAGGAGCTGCCCTGCCCGCACCTGCACCTCGGCTTCCCGCCTCCAGGACTGGAGACCGTGAGTGTGTGCTGTGCGAGCCGCTTTGTTCTGGCGGCCGGAGCCGTCGCGCAGCCACGAGACCCTCTTTAGGACAGCCGCGACCCCGGCCCCCCGTGACGGCGCACGGCTGTCCCACACACGGGCTCCCGTGGCTCCGGCCTGGACCGTCATCACCTCCAAATCCCGACCAAGCGAGTGACCCGAGCTTCAGGGCCGCCTGCGGTGGCCGCGGAGGTCTACTGGAAACAACCCGGCCCGCACGGCCCCCACCCCAGCCCTGCCCGCAAGGGCCGCGCCGCCGCCCACCTCAGCGCGCACTGCACACCCGTCTCGTCTCCGTAGGCCGAGTACAGCAGCTCTACCTCGTCGCACTTCAAGTCGCCGAACACTGAGTTGTGCGTGGACAGGGCAGTGCTGGCACCGGACAGGAAGGTGACTGGGGGGGCGGGGCAGGGCGGCGTCAGGGCTGCGGGCACACGCGGGCCACGCCCCGCGACCCTGCGCCGCCACCGCCGCTGCGCCTCGCCACGCCCACGCCGCGTCCTCCGAGGACGGGGACGTCACGCAGGCGCCGCACAAGCCAGGGAGCCCAGCGTGAGGCCCACGCGTCCTCCCGCCCTTCGCGCAGGGTCCCCGCTGCAGGCAGTCTCGCGAGCCCTCCAACACATGAAGCGTGCCAGCTTGTTGGAGGAAACGTAAACCGCACACACAGGCGGCTGCCACGTGCAGGCCCCGCCCCCCAGTGGCAGAGGCGGCACCTGCCCACCTGCCCGGTGGGCTCCTGATTCCCAGCACTTCCCGGGACCTGACCTGTAAGATGAGGTTCCAAACCAGGCCCGGACGCGGCGCCCACACGGTGAGCCGGGGCCCCTGGGGCGCTCACCTCTGCTCCTCCGCTCCTCCCTGAAGCCCAGCGCGGTGAAGCCGGGCAGCAGCTTGCTGGACAGCGCGCTCAGGTCCACCGGGTGCGTCTCCTCCTCTGCAAGGGCACCAGGGCCATGAGCAGGTGACCCCGGAGCCCCCAGCCCCAGGCAGTGATGGGTGCACGCAGGAGGGCGGGCCCGGGGGCTCCCTGTGCCCATCTACAGCCGATCTACCAAGCTGGCTGCCTTTCTCTCGTCTCAGCTGCACCGTGATCTCACCTTAGTGCCCCAGCTCTCATGACGACAGGCCAGCGGTCTGCCCACCACAGGACAACATAACCTTCCCAAACCCACGCTACCGCTCACCACCTCCGAGAGACCTCGGGCCACGTGTCACAAGCAACAGAGCAGCCTGAGGGCAATTCCTACGCTGAATTCACCCTACAAGTTGCTCACGTGACCTGAGCAGGACCCTTCAAATCCCCAATCTGAACCTCAATCTCAAGTTCTCTTGCTAAGTGTTGACCAGCTCGCCTGTTCTCTTCTAACGAGAACGTTATGATTCACTCCAACTGAAGGTCAAAAGCAGTGGCCAGCGCCTGTCCCCCTCATCCATCAGAGGACACTGAGTGACCCTGCTCATCTTGGCGGTGGCGGGGAAGCACCGAGGGGCACGCTGGGCCGTGAGAGCCGTCCCACATCCACGCAAGTGAGAACAAGGGGGGTGTTTCACCTGCTGTGTGTGTGTGACAAGCCTTTGAAATACTTTTCCAGAAGATGGAAAAGTGTAAAAGTACTTTAAAGACCACAGCCGTGGCCGTACAGGTTGGACGGACCCTCCCTTCAAGGAAGCTCCTGCCTCCTTCGAAAGCTTCCCTGATGCAGCTGCCAGGCAGGTCGTGTGGGGCAGACGCCTGCCTCGTTCTAGCCTCGAGGGCGGGCAGAGCTCAGTGCCCCGGTTCCAACAGAGGAGCCTCAGCTGGGCTGTGAAGCAAACCCAGCTCCCAGGGCCTTGCTGCAGCTTTGGGGAGCGCGACCCCAAGCACTTGGGGCTTGGGGCCCTTGGTCCGAAAGGTCTGACCAGCATCTCCGGCCCCACTGGACGGCCGCCCGCGGTCCACTGACCACATTTGCGTCCCGCTGTGTGGGAGACTGGACACGCCTTTATCTACACTTCACCACAGCGTCGTGACCAGGGAAAAGGGGCATCTCGGGCAGGCCGTGAGGTGCAAGGTCACCGAACGGGACAGAGGTGAGGGGAGCGCGTGTGAGCCGCTCACCGTCTGCGTCCGGCTCGGCCGTGTTGACCACGCTGTAGAGCAGGCTCCCGTCCCCGTTCTTCTTCAGGTAGCCCATCTGCAAGGAAGCACGCCTGAGCGCCCGCTCTCCGGATGGCCCCGGCCCCCTGGCCCAGGGCTCCACCGAGACACCAACAGAACAGAGGCCTCCGAGGGCGGCCTGAATCCTAAAAGGCCACGAAGTTACTCGTTTCCCTGTGAACAAAGGCCACGTGCACACGTGTGCGACCGCAGAACTTCTGGGACGGGCTCCAAACAGGAGCTTTGAAGACAGAGAGCGAACCCTAGAAACAGCCTTTTCCAGCAGTCAGAGGCCCGAGCACAGCGAGCTGGGTCGGGGCCTGGTCAAGGAGACCCGAGATCCACCTCTGACGCCCGTGGGAACTCATCTCCGTTTGAAAACCAGCCTGCGCGCAAGAGCAGCCCCTGCACAGGCTGTCGGGAGGGCCCAGGAAGGGGAGGCTGCCGTGTGGGTCCGTGTGTGCGAGGGGCCCAGCGTCCGAGCAGGGTGAGTAGGGCACGGGGTAGAGGGGGATGGAGAGACGACGTAAGTCGGGTTTCTCACGGTGGAACTGCGAAACTGTAAGGGGGAAAAGCAAAGCAGACCCACGGAATTAAACGTTTCCGTGTGAAAACTCGGTGTTCAGTGAACGTAAACACGGACGTCAGTACAGGCTGTACAGACGGACGGGGCCTTCCTGGAAGCTTTGTCCACCAGGGCCCAGGTCTAGGTCTGGGATGCCGCTCTCCGCTAGGGAACCAGGGCTCCTTAGAGAAATGCTGACTCCAGGGCTGAAAGGCCACAGGAGTGCAGACAAGCGAGCTCAACAGAAAGAACTATCACGTGAGCCACACGGGCAACTTCAGACTTTCTAGAAGGCACGTTGGAAATAAAAAGAAACACGTGGCGTGAAATGTAACGTATTTCATATAACCCGACACATCCAAATTGTTGCCACTTCAAACTCCTTTACGTGAAATGTAAATTCCAACGCGTGTTTCCCAGACTTAGTACAAACATACAAAGTAAAGCTGTGATACGTCTTTACACAGACTGCACGTTGAAATAGAATTTTAGACATATCACGTCAAACTAAACACTAGGGTTAATCTCATCTGTGTCCTTGCTAACGCGACCACTAGGAGGTTTAAAGCCGCACGCGTGTGAGATTCACGCTATTTCTATCGGATGCACGGAGGGAGGACACCTTGTGTTGGAGAGAGAAGGTGCTCAGAGGAGGGCAGGGCAGAGCCCTCCGCACAGGCTCACACCTGGGTCACAGACGCGTGGGCACACAGGGCAAAGGATTCACCCACAGCGGAGAGTCCTGGCCGGCTTGGCCTCGGCCCGGGGACAGAGGTTAGCGCCGCTGCGGGCAGGCGGCCCGCACACAACCACACCCCTCCTGTCCTTGAGGTGCCCTTGGAGTCCCCCCCTGCCCTCCGGGAGACCGGCCAGCAGGCTACCACGGCCAGTGGGGACGAGGAGCTGACCCCTCCGGTGACAACAGCGCCGCCCGGACACCAGCGGGACTCCGACCACATGCTCATAATGACCGGCTAACCTCTCGCTCGTGACGGCCGTGCCACTGTCCTGGCAGAAACACAGCCATCCCGTTCGGGAGTGCTACCTTGCCACCGGGGACCAGCCGGTTGATCCTGTCCCGGGCCTCGTCGGCCGCGTGCTCCACCAAGGCCAGGACGTGCTCCTCCGCGGTGCTGTCGGTCAGGCTGCAGGCGTTTCCTTCCGGCTCGAACATGCAGCTATGAGGCAGAAACAGGCAGGAGTCAACAGGCCGCACGTGGGCACACTCACCCCTCATCCCCACAGTCCGTCCCTCATGCCACGCCAGGGCGCGGCACAGGGCAGCGCAGAGCACACTGTAACTCCCTTCCTTCTACTTCCGACGCTTCCGCTAAGACGAGAAAGTACAAGCCAAGCAGATGCTCCACGTTTCTTGTGTCTCAGCTACGCGTTTCGGTCACTTTAAGAGCAACAGGGGCCTCACGGGTTAGTGCCACTCGAGGCGCCAGTAAAAAAGTGACAATCCCACGCGGGGCTGGGGCGCTGGCAGTGAGCCCGGGCTGGAGAGCCCCCCAGGACCCAGGGCGCCTAAGACCGCAGAGGCAGAGGAAGAGCGGACTGCCAGCGCCCGAGGGAGGCGCCCCCACCCCCTCCCAGTGGAAGGCTCTAGAAGCAGAGGCGCCGAGCCCCTGCAAGGAACTGTGGGGCTGGGGTGAGCCCTCCTGGGGCTCTCGAGCCTGCGGAAGGCCCTCGCTCAGGCCCAGGCTCACAGCGACCGGCGCGGGGAGCCCGCCCTCTCGCAGCTGTCTGCCCGAAGCAGCACACCCGCGCAGAGCCTGCGACGGGCAAGCCCAGGTCGCCAATGCGCGTCCTACGCGGGAAGGCATGTCCTGGGGGTGAGGGGTCAGCAAATATTCACACAGAGCATGAGTGTGGGAATGGCAGCGACTGGTCAGCAGTGGACACCGCAGAGCCAAACCACACCTGGAACAGAGCGTGTGTGTGGCCGGCCGGCCGGCGGGGGTCCATCAGGGTGACAGTGACTCTCTTCCAGGACGAGTCACTGTGCACTGGCACGCGGAGAGTGTGGGTCACAGAGCAGAGAGCCGCGCCCCTCACAACTGACCCCGGGGCTCGGGGTCTTCTGACACTCCCTGCACCCACCGCGACCACCTCATTCCCAAGGTGGGCAGGGAAGAAGGGTCGCCTCCCTCTGAACACAGGGTCCAGGGCCTGTCCCAGCTGCCTTGAAAGCCCGGGGGCTACAAACATGGCCCTCGGCTTCCAAAGAGCAAACTCTCCCGCCAGCAACGCAGGCAGCCTGCCCACGGCAGCTGCACAGACCCGCGAGGCCCAGCTCGTCACCTGCTCCCCACAGAGCCCTGGCCCCCACGGCGGGCGGTCCTGTACCTGATGACTTCTCTACTCGGCCTTTTGGATTTCTTAGCAGTTTCTACTTGTACGGGCACAACTTCAGGAACAGGCTCCTCGACGGCTGTATCTTCGTTGCCCAAAAGAGCTGCCTGCTGAGAAAAATCCATGTCCTGCATAAACGACATGCTGCGCTTCAAAGCTAACAGCCGCTCCTAGAATCAGAAAGGACAGAGCAGCAGGGACTTTACCTCTCCCTCCGGCCAAGGCACCATGACGATGGGATGGGATGGGTGGCCACAGCCCCACCTGGCCTAACAGCTAAGCTGCCACGGGGTGCGGCACCAAAGGGCGTGCCAATTGGCCGGGAGTGCTCAGAGCTGGCGGGGATGCACCTCACCTATGGGCTGGTCAGGCCCAAGGCACTGGTCCTAGATGCGTGACGCATGCAGCCTGGCTCACGGGAGAGGTCGGGGAAGCCACCTGGGATGCCCGGGATGGCTGTCTGGATTCAGAGAGGCAACCACGTAAAACAAGCCCGCAACGCAGGCTGCGACCCAGTGAGACCAACAGATCCGGAACTCTGCACCAACCCTACGCGAGACCTGCAGCTGGGGCAGGAGCAGAGAGCAGAGAGCGCCTGCAGGAGAGGGGCGTGGGGAGGGCAGCTGGCTGGGGGGCTACCCTAGAGCAGAGGGTCCACGCCGTGGCCAGGGGCGGATGGATGGAAGCATGTCAGTCACTGTGAGCTTCTGTTTAGGCACAAGGATCGTGGAGGAGGACGCTCACAGCCGAGGCTCCTCGCTCGCTGTTAGAGGGTCCCTTACTTTGCTCATCATCTTAAAGCCCGCGTGGAGGATCTTCTTAGCTAACTTGTAGTACACAGTGTCCGGTCTGTTGTACGTCATGGCATTATCACACATCAGTTTGAAATCTGCCTGAAAAGAAAAAAGAATGCATCAAGTTTGAAACACCACAGATAACAACAAAGAGTTGAGGTTTCTATCAAGAGGCCGGAAGTGGCTGAAACAGAGTGGAAAACAATTTGGCTCTCTAATTCAAGGAGTAACCTTTGTTAATTTATATGAACTTTCCCAGGTGATTTTCCACTATGGACTCCTATTAAGATATTGAGCATATAGTTCCCTGTTCTATGTAGTAAATCCTGGTTGCCTGTCTGTTTTTTATATATAATAGTCTGTAACTGTTAGTCCCAAAGTCCAAATTTAGGCTCCCCCCCGTGCCTGTCCCCTTTGGTAACTGTAGTTTGTTTTCTATGCCTGTGAGTCTGCTGCTGTCTTGTACATAGACTGTTACATTTTTTACACTCCACAAGTGATGTCGTGTAACATTTGTCTCTATCTGACTCACTTCACTAAGTATGATCGTCTCTAGGTTTATCCATGTTGCTGCCAATGGTAATATTTCATTCTTTTTTTATGGCTGAGTAATTAAAGAGTACTTTTTAAAAACTCTGAGAAATTTTCATAATTGTTCATCAGTCTTTACTTGTATGAAAAATATTCCAGTGAGAAGCTTGCCAAAGTGTGTAACTTCTTTCTGAACGTGACACACACATTTCACAGGAGTAAAATGCTGGTTCCCTCTGCTTCCTTCCTGACCCACCCTATTCCCTCTCTTTGGAAGGAACTCAGACATTAACAGGAACAAAAACCAACAACCAGTTCTTTTAAGCAAAAGCAGAGGGATTAACTGAGAGGTGGGCATGTCCTCTATCTCTGGGATTTTTCCATAGGATTTAAAATTCTGTCTACGGACAGTGACTCTAGTACGATTAGAAAAACATTTTCCCCTAAAATAAAGAAAAGCCTTAGTGAAAAACTTACAATAAAAGTAAATGCTTGGAAATATCAGCATTTTACCACCTAGCCAAATTCCTTAGGGTACACCTGTCACAGGTGAGTCAGACCTCAGGAGGGACGACTGCTAACGCAGCATGTACCACCTGGAGTCCTTACCAAGTCACGGTGCCGGTGTCCCCAGTGCTGGGACCGAGGCCATAAAGTCCCTCTGTCACAAGGCCCAACTGTGACAGGCTCAGAACACTCTCTGGAGGACACGTCTTGGCTTTGTCACTGGGTGAGTGACCAAATTAGGGGCCTGCAGGTAGACAGGTCGCCTCTAGGACATGGATTATTATTAACCACCTGCCCACAGGAGTGGTGCCTGACCTTCCTATGAAAACTTTCCTTTTCTCCCACGCTCCCTTTAGTCTGTTGTGCTGTTTCTGCAGGTCAGCAAACCCTTTCAGTAAGTAAGGTCTCCAGTAAATACAAACAGAAAAGCCAAGCTTTTCCGAAGTTAACAGAACCTAAGAAACCTAAAGCCTTTTTCTAAGTGACGTTATTGTCAATGTTGTCAAGCATTTGTTTTGCTCTTCCCCCGAACCTGAAAGCCAATAAGCAATTCTTCCCTTTCACAGCCAGTGCTGAGAAACAGGGAGTTAGGAACAGAGTAGTCAGGAGACATGAACATTTGTTATCCCAAAAAATTTAAACTCCCGGTTATTAAGATAAGGAAAATTATGTTTCTGAAAATACCCATTCTGGGGCCAGGCCAAAATGAACACGTCCTCGCTTGACCCAACATGTCCGTTTATGCAAAAATAGTAACTTAAAAAGAAACACGTCTACTAGCACGCAACATACAGGCCAGCTTCTAGACCAAAATACTGAGAAAAGTACAACCAGCCCCTATGCTGGCAAAATGTCAACCCAACGTGGAAACACCCACGAAAACTTGGAACTGGAAACAACCTAAGATGTACGCAGTGTCTACTGCACATGAAGACACATGGAGCCTCCTAACAATTACTTCAGGAGCTGAAATGAATTTACCTTAAATTCCGTGACTGACTTGTATTCATTAGCTACAATTTTGTCTCTCATTGTGCCAAAATCCATCGGGTGTTTTATTATCATTGAGTATCCAGGAGCAATTGCATCCGTGACAGGAAAAGCAAAAAATCCATGAGGATCTTTTCTGAAAACACAAACATCTTTATTTAAACTGGAAAAACCCTGAAATCTAAATTTCTAAACAAAACCCCTCCCAGTTAAAAATTTGATACAATTAACCAGATTTTAACATTTGTTTCTTAAAAATAACAAATAAAATTTATGCTCTTTAAAACTGTGGTATTTTGGATACACTGAAAATTCCAAAACTACCATCCCGGCTCCTGCCATGACTCTACATCAGGGCGTCTGACAACCGGTGCAGACTCAGAGGAGATGAAGGAGGTGTTCTCGAGCCCTCCCAGCTCTGCTCCCACATGGCAGTGCCCCACCGCCCCGACTGAGCGTTACCCAGTGAAGGTGAAGGGCCTGCTTTACAGGTGACAGGGGTGAGGCAAGAACACCAGAGAGAGAAGACACCTCAGATGTCCCCTAGCACAAACCCTTTAGAAAAGCTCTTTACCTCTGGAGCTGGCGGAGGAAATGCTCTAGTAGTTGCTGAATAGGCGTGCTCTCATTTTCAGCTGACGATTTCAAAAGTAAAAAAATAAAATTGAACAAAAGGATTTTGGTATCACTTCACCAGAAAGCAAACTCCAATATCGTAATACTTATCTATTTCTTGTTCTACAATGTTTTGGGTTCAAATGAGAACTGGATATAAAGATAAGCAGGGGGCTTCCCTGGTGGCGCAGTGGTTGAGAGTCCGCCTGCCGATGCAGGGGACACGGGTTCGTGCCCCGGTCCGGGAAGATCCCACATGCCGCGGAGCGGCTGCTCCCGTGAGCCATGGCCGCTGAGCCAGCGCTCCGCAATGGGAGAGGCCACAACAGTGAGAGGCCCGCATATCACAAAAAAAAAAAGATAAGCAGATCCCGCAAAGCTCAGCAGGGTGAAAAAGGGCACCCACAGCATTGGTCCCCTAAACCCCTCAGACTGCCAACACCCCTCTCAAACAGTGGTGTAGAGCCATCGCTCATCACCCTGTCTCCAGCCCCCAGCACTCCTGGGCCTGGGACATTCCACACAAGGTATGAAGCAGCAGACGAGGGCTCTGGACATAGAAGCTGACCCTGGATGCACCGATATCATTGTACTTGATATCGTTTACGGGCCTAAACTTCTGGGCATGCCTCTGTTTATCTGTAAAATGGGGATAAAAATGAGAGTTCCCGTGAGGACTCCAATTGTTAACCACGTCTCTGGGCCCACAGCGTGAAAAACACGGTTTTCAGGGAATGTGAACGCAGATGTCGGTACAGGCTTCCTTCCGCAAGAGTATGTATTAAATGGTCCTCCCTAGCTTTGTCCCCCAAGGCCCACACCCAGCGCCCAGATCTGGCATTCTGAATGCTGTTCTCCACTAAGCAACCAGGGCTCCTTGGGGAAATGGCTCACTTCTGGGCTGAAGGGCAACACGAGTGCAGACCTGCGGGTCCCAAGAGTGACGCTCTTGAGAGTGATCAGGACAGGTCCAAGAGAGCATCGTCTGATCGTGAGTTTTTCAGGTACACCGGGGCAGGTGCTAAACGTACGATCTCCAACAGGCCGTTGGGCAGATTAAGCTAGCAAGTACTAGTAACTGTAGTAACTTCAGGCGCGTTCATCTGAGGCACTGATGCTCTGTGCCTGACCTTCTCTGCTCCACAGCAGGCCCAAGGGCCCTGAGTCCTGCCTGTTCCCTACAGCAATGACTCCCGCAGGAGAGGGTGTTGCCAGGAAGCAGCAACCCCACACTGCAACACAGTACCTCCCCTGCCCCCACCCCGGCAACTCAAAGGTGGCCAGACCCCAAGCCAGGGAAGAAACACCTGCAGGACAAACCCGCCTCCAGTCCAGCACCTCCTGACAACCTGACAGCCTCTGAGGGAAGCGACCACACACAAATCAGAGCGTCCCGAGCACTCCAGAAGCCTTCCTCTGCTGCAGCCAGCATAGCTCCCAGGGGGAATGATGTCCTGAATAACTGATACCAGCACTAGCCTCCTCCCGTCCACAATGAGCTTCTCATTAGCTCCTGGGCTTTAAAAAAAAAAGGCCAGCAGTGGTGAGCCAAGCCCTGCTCTAGGAGTTCAGAGAGGATGGCAAGAACTTTAGGTCCATCCAGCTACTCTGTGTGAGGCCCTGGGAGAGAAAATGCTGTTCCTTCCTTCCTATGCTTCTCCCAAGAGCTGAAGGGCGGATGCCAACCACTAGTTCACAGCGACAAGCTCCGAAGCTCCAGGACGTCTCTGAAAACGCCGCCACTTGCCTGGCTGTGTCCGGCACGCTCGGACAGGCCGGTCGGGGGGCGGCTCCACCTCCACCTTCTTCCCCGGATCAAAGTCGTCCGCCTCTCCCTCTGTGTCACAGTGTTCCTTTTCCCGCTTCCGCTTCTTCTCTTCCTGTGAGGCAGGGTCAAGGCAGCGAGAGCAATGAAGTGCTTGTTAACAGACCTCGCGTTCCTCAGGGAAAGCTGAGAGAGAAAAGCCCTCTTCCAGAGCCCCTTCTTACTCCAGGCTACCACCCTTCAAAGACTCGCCCCCCAGGGGCCAGACAAGAAAAGATGCGCAGAGCCAAAACCGAAGCAACCAACCTCGGCACGGCGCACCCTACACCCTACGAGAAACAGAACACTCGCTTCCGGAGGCCAGGAAGCCCTTGCTCCACCTGCCCCCCAGGGGTTTTGGCCGCCCTCGCTCACCTTTCGCTTCCTTCTTTCTTCATCGTCAAGGTGCTTCTCCTTCTCCGACTTTTTCTTTTTCTTCTTCTTCTTCTCCTTGTGCCTCTCCCGCTCGTGGTCTGACCTATCATCGTAGTAACTGGAGTCGTGGCCGGACCCTGAGAGCTCTGTCACTTCACTTCCTCCAACCTTGAGCACCAGCTTCAGGGGCTTCTCCAAAGGCTTGTCTGCATAGTCTGTGGACACGCAGGCGACCTTCACCGTGTGTGCTCAGGGCGCTCAGAGGCGCATACTGCTGCCCTGTCGGCAGCATGGTGGGCCCAGAGTGGGGTGTCATGGGGAGGACACAGAGGCCCAGGAAGGTGGGGCGATCGGCTAAGCTCAGGTGGACAGCAGGGGAATGCCAAAACCAACAGCGAAAGATGCTGCTGGGGGCAAAGACAGGTGGGGTGCTCCCTCCCTCTCGCCCACAGACATTCTCAGGGGGGCTGCAGGGAGATCTCTGGGTCACTGTCAGGGGGGAGGAGCCAGACCACGCCTGGGGCCCAGGCGCACAATCCTCTACCCCCAGGTCCTGGCCCGTGGTCACCCCCTTCCTGTCCTGCAGCAGTCCCCGTGCGGCGTCCCTGACACCGGGACCAGGGGCTGCCGGACCAGAGCACAGGCGGGAAAGGCGGGAGAAGACCTCGGGAAACACGAACAAAGAATCACAGAGGTGCTCAGCGCTTCTCTCCAGGATGCGGCCAGAGCTAGACGGACGCTTGAGAGGCGCGGCCCCGAGACCCCGCCAGCGCGCCCCGGACCCCCGCTCTCGTCCCCGGGATCCCCGCCGCCTCGAACGCCCGCCCGTCCGCCCTCCCGGCGTCACAAAGCGCGTCCGCCGCCTCACCCTCGTACGACGAACGCCACTCGGCCTTATGCTTCTTGTGCTTCTTGCCCATGGCGACGGCGCCGAGGGCAGCAGCGAGGCCTGCCGCACCGTGGCCGCCGACCCCCGGCCCTGGTTCTCCGCCCGCCTCGCCGCGGAGCTTGCGAGATCGCGCCGGAAGCGGGCGCCGAGACCGGAAGTGACCCGCCCGCCGGCGCCGGCGCTTCCGGGTCAGGGGGCGGGACGCTGCGCGCGGCAAGTTCGAAGCGCGGGCGCGGCGGAGGGCCGAGGCTGCGGCGGTGGCGGCGGCGCAAGGCGAGAGGCGGCGGCGGCCGCGGTCCGGTCCGGTCCTCTCGGCTCTCGGCGGCGGCGCCATGGACGAGGCCGTGGGCGACCTGAAGCAGGCGCTGCCCTGCGTGGCCGAGGCGCCGACCGTCCATGTGGAGGTCCACCAGCGGAGCGGCAGGTGAGCCGGACCCCGAGCCGACCGCGGCGCAACCCAGACCTGACGACACCCGACCTCGACCCGCCCCCCCCGAGCCTGACCCCGACCAGATCCCGCCCTGACAGGAGCCGACTCCGATCCCGAGGCGGACTCCGGCCCGGCCTCGGCTGAGCCAGGGAACGCCGGGCTCTGGAACTGCCGGTCGCAGGAGCTCCGAGTCTGGGGAAACGGCCCTGACCCCGCACCCTCGCCCGCAGTCCCGATCCCCGGCGAACCCTGTCTGGCCTAGGTGGGCGGGGAGGGGCCGGGGCGCCGGGGGTGCCGGTGGCGGGTGACGGGCCCCGGCGGGCGGCGGCGGGGGGCGGGCTCTAGGGGCAGCCGAAGGGCCTGCGAGGTCTGGGAAGCAGCGGGCAGGGGGCTGAAGGGGGACCGCAGCTCACGGCCTCGTCGCCCGCCGCCGCAGCTGTGGGGCTTCCAGTCTCCGCTAATCACAGCCCTGTCACTGCGGCTGCGCTTTGCGGGCTTCACGTTGGGCCTCGCGTTATCCAGCACAGCTCCAGCGTAGTGACTGATCTCCAGGAGCCCAGGGTGGCACCGACTCTTGCCGTCCCCCCTTCTTCGAATGGGGACCTGGGGCACAGAGCCCTTGGGCGGCTTCCCCAGGTCACGAGGAGTCTGCGCAGGTCTGCTCCCCAGGCAGGCCCTCCCGCCTGCCCTCTTCACTGCACTTTGCCCTGTTCCGTCTGTTTTTTTTTCTTTTTTTAAAATCACTTATTGTTAAAATGTTGGTTTTTAACTCAGACCTGATTTACATGTTTTGTTTGTTTTCCTAGCACTGCAAAAAGAGAAGATCTAAAGCTGAGTGTTAGGAAGCTCCTCACCAGGCATAACATTGTGTTTGGCGATTACACGTGGACTGAGTTTGATGAGCCTTTTCTGGCCAGAAACGTGCAGTCTGTGTCCATTGTTGACACGGAATTACAGGCTAAAGGTCCACAGGTAACTTACTACTTCTCAGCGGCCCCGTGAACGTCACGTGCTGTTTTGAGAGTGTGTTGTGTAGATTTATTTGATGTTTCCTTCTCGTCGCAGCCCGTTGATTTGAGCATGTGCACTATTGCACTTCACATCTTCCAGCTGAATGAAGATGGCCCCAGCAGTGAAAATTTGGAGGAAGAGACAGAAAATATAGTTGCGGCAAACCATTGGGTGCTGCCTGCAGGTACCCGTGGCAGTAACAGTAGGCAGAGCATGCCAAGAATGGGAGGTCGGAGGATGGTACACGCCTTGGGCTTATCAAGGAGATTTTGTCCGCTGTGTAGAATTTTAGAATGTTGTATCTGTTATGAAATAGAAAGTATATCACGACCGAGAAAGGTAGAAACTTCCAGTATGAACCTATTTGGATAGATCCGTCAAAGACAGTGCTAACTGAGAATTACACTGGTGCTCTGCTTTCCTGCCTAGTTGGTCAGTCTTGCTGGACCACGGCTTTCTCCTGCCTTCTCGATGCTCCTCCGTGAACTTTGCCGATGGGGTCTAGCAGGCAGAATCCTGCTTCTAATCCGGGTTAGGCTTGATGTCCTAACGACTGGAATAGACCCACCGCTCGGCCCTGCTGGAATGTCGGCTTGTGGGGAGAGTGGTGGGTTCAGGGTCTTTGCTTGTGTCCGAGCATAGGTCCACAGAGACAGGTGTGCAGAATAGTACGACAAAGAGGTTAATTATCTGTCCAAAGCCACGTGCGACTGCCACTTATTCAACATCTTTAATTTTAAGAACAATTTTAAAAGTTTAGTTTCTCTGTAACCAGAATTTTAGCTTACCGCGTGTGGAGCAGTGGAGGGCATCAGTGGCTCAGGGCAGACCTAACCAGTAGGTGCAAGGCTTCCTTTCCTAAAATTAGGTGTTTGTTTTATTCTCTCAGCTGAATTCCATGGGCTTTGGGACAGCCTGGTGTATGATGTGGAAATCAAATCTCACGTGAGTTGTGGATTTTCCTAAAAGACCCCATTATTTGAAGTAGAATCATTATTGTGTCACTCTGTAGCACTCCTTAACTCAGATGGGCTTTGTGAACACTGCTTACCAGCAGCCCATGTCCTGGATTTCTGTCCTGTGGGATTGCTCCTGAGTGGAGCTGCCCTCCGGGGAGTTCCCCTTGGGAGAAGGGGGAGCGTTGGGAGGGTGAAGACCACTTGCACTGGGTCACACGCTTGGTGTGACCAAGCACGTGCACATGGTCACTCCCGTGGGCTGAGGAGGCAGTGCTGAGGGGCAGACCGAGCAGGTGGGCAGGTCTGAACCCCCTTCAAGGGGAAGAGTCCTGCATACTGGGGGGGCACTAGGGGTCTGTCCCCACCGCCCCTCATCACCCCAGGCTCCTCTAGGCAGCCACAGTGGACCGCAGAGCCCTGGCTGTTCTTTCAGTGAATGTGCCGTGCGCTGGTCCACTGCTGTGTCCCAGAGGAAGGAGCTCACTCTTACTTGGTGTGTCCCTCAGTAGTTTTGTGTGTCGTTGGCATTTTAAATAAAAGTGATCTTTGTGTTCACCGTTTATCCTGAAAACAGTAACAGCCAGCGCTTGTCCTCTCATGTCTCAAGTTACCGTCCGGGTTGAAAGCCTGTAGGTGTGTGGCAGGTGTCTGGCCGTGGCGGTCTCTGAAGACTCCCGTCACTCTACGCGCTTAGGGCACGTTCAGCGGAACCTTTGCCTTGCTGGGGACTTCATCTGTACTTTTCCTTTCTCCACGCAGCTCCTTGACTACGTGATGACAACTTTACTGTTTTCAGACAAGAATGTCGACAGCACCCTCATCACCTGGAACCGGGTGGTGCTGCTTCACGGTAAAGCATCACAGCTTCTGTTTGTGTGACGAGATCAACTGTGCGAAACCAGGCTTTTGCTGGTGGCTTTGTCCTGCGAGGAGTTGCAGCTCCTTTTTTCTGGGGGGGCCAGAGTTGTCCTAGAACGTCCTCCTCTGTGAAGCCAGTCGGCCTCACACTATCTGGGCTTTGGTTGCTTGGCCTTTCATTTGGCAGCCACCTGATTATGCCTTGTGGCTTTTTCTACTGTTATTAAACTTCTCAAGTAACTGCCTTATTTTCCGGTTGACCGTGGACTCCTTAGGATAGCAGTTGTCTCATATTTCTTCATAGTGTCCTTAGAGCTTCCTTGATGGCTAATGGACTGCAAAAGCCACTCTTCACAGGACTCTGCCTAGTTCTTGGAGGAGAATACTGGGTTTCCTTTCTTAATGTTCCTGGAGAGAAAAGAATCGAGAGAAAACCCCAATTATAGTGAAATAGGAGCTATAATTAAAAGGGTGATCCGCCTCTTTATGCAATAAAGATTGTAGGCTTGTATACAGCTTTAAGAAGACAAAGTCTTTTAAACAGCATGTGTTCTGGCAGATTGGCTTAAAGCCAGGGTCAGTGGAGGCAGTCCAGAGGCGTTTTAATTAGCGCAGTACATGACTTGCATTTAGAATTGGTTGTATGTTTACTCTCAAACTATGGAAAATGCAGAAAATCAGAGTTGACCATGTCAGCATTTTCTATTGGATGGATTTATGCTTCCACATCAGTTACCTCAGAGTTCCTGCAAAACGCTGTGCTAAGTGACACACACTCAGGGCACAAGCCCTCGCCTTACGGCTCTCCCTGTGTAGCGTGGGGTTTGGGCCCACGTCCAGGTACCTGGAGTGGAAGATGGTGGTTCCTTGGCTTCAGAAAGAGCAAACGTCAGTGCCTTCAGAAGGGTCCTGACGGCTACCAGGAAAGGTGTGTTTGACTTTTGAAAGGTGGATTTTCGTAGTCAGTGGATTTCATAGAGGACGTGTGGGGACGAGGAGGATGTCAGTGAAGATGTGGACAAAGGAACGTGGAGCGGACTGTGGGCCAGGAGGCATACTTGGTGATGTTTTCTAGCATTTACACCGCTAGGAGATTTCTTTGTAAGTTCATAAGCGGTACTTGTGGTAATAACATTCGTAGCATTGAAGTCTGTTCGTTATCTTATATCCTGTGGATAATGCAACTCCTGTTGTTTAAGAAATTTCTTATAGCACTAACTTAAAAACATATTTGCTTGCATTTTGTTACAGGTCCTCCAGGAACTGGAAAAACATCCCTGTGTAAAGCTTTAGCGCAGAAATTGACCATCAGACTCTCAAGCAGGTAACTTCGGTAATTTGAGAGAGGAGAGCCACAGAAGTGGGTTTGCTGGGTTTTCAGTTATAACAACGGAAACTGTTTTTATTTTTAAGTCATTTTACATGAATAGTAGGTCTCTGTCTTTCAGTGTAAATTAATGAACTCCTCTGTACTCAGCGTTGTCTTGAGTTATGATTCCCGTCTTTTTAAACGTGTTGAGACTTGCTTTATGACCAGCACGTGGTCTCTCCTGGTGACTGTCCCACCACGTGCACTCAGGACGTGTTTCTGCTCTTGTTGGGTCGACTGTTAGCTCAGGATGCTTCGTGTCCGTGCTGGTCGTCTGTCTGCTGTTCTGTCGCTTCCTGGGAGGACTGTCCAAGCCTAGCGCTGGGTGTGTCTTCCTTGAGTTTTGTCAGCTTTGGGGTTTATAGTTGTATCACATTTAGGGAATATCTGGCTGTTATCATTCCAACTAATCCCCTGCTCTCTGCGTTTGTTTACACGTTACACTGCGTGATACTGTCCCACAGGCCACTGATGTGCTCTTATGTGTTTTTCAGGCTTTAAACATTTTCTGTGTTTCATTTCAATAGTTTTCTGCAGTATACGATCTGTCAGTGGAATTTTCGTTTCTGTTAGTGTATTTTTCTTTGGAGATTCTGTTTGGTTCCTTTTATACTTGTATTCCTTGTCCCATTGTGTTCTCGGTAAATCCTTGGGTACGTTTATGATAGCTGTCTTATGCTCTGTATACCAAGTCCATTGTCGTTATCATCTGGGTCTGGTTGCGGGACACATGTTTCTGCCTCTTGGCGTGTCAGGGAATTTTTGCTTGAATGCGGACGTTACGATTTCAAGCGTCTGGACTCTCTGGTCTGTCTTTAGCGACCGCTGGGTTTCGTTCTGACGGGCGTTTGTGAACTTGTCTTTGGTGTGATCCTTTTGAGGTCTCTTTTCAAGCTTCGTTCGAGAGGGGTCTCGATGTGATCTAGGCTTAACCCTCAGGTGGGGCCCTTCTCGGGTCTCCGCTGAGCCCCTGAATGAGCAGCGAGTACTCTGCACCTTGGCTGTTGGGGCCTATGAGCGCCAAGGTCTCCCTACTCAGACACACCACCTACCCAGGAAAGACTCCAGGGCCCCTGATGGTTTCTGGGGCTTTATTCCTGTGTATCCCCCTCCTCTGGAGCCCTGCTCTGTAGCCTCCAGACGCCTCAGGCTCCTTGAACTCTGGCCTCTGTCTCCTCCACTCAGCCTGATGGCCACTCTTCTTGGGTACCCCCCACGGTTACTGTTGGAAGGTGCTCCAGGCAGGACGTCAGGGCGGTCGCGCTCGCCCCGTTGCCGTCCTCTCGGGTCACAGTCCTCCGGAGCTGTCGTCCAGTGCCTGTCACAGACGTTGTTTCATTTGTTCTGCCTGGTTTTCCAGTTGGTTAAGGCAGAAGGTAAATATGACCCCTGTTGATCCAGTATGACTAGAAGAGGAAGCCCTGTGAGATTTACTTTGAAATCTATTTTGTTTTCAAAAATGTCTTATAAGTAGGGAAATTGCTTTATTTCAACGCTCTCTTTTACATTTAGTAACTTGGCCTTGGGCTTTATACAGTGAAATGCATCTGTGTTTTGAAGACCTCTTAAGGGCGGTTTCCTAAGCCACCAGAGGGGGAGGTGTTATTACAAGAAATGTGACTTTTCCAGTACAAAGATCTGGAAATCTGTACTAATTTTGTGGCAGAAAGAAGCCTTAGCAAGGCTTTTTCGCCCACTTCACTTAATAATCAACGTGCTTTATAATTAATTTTGTTTAATAGTCAACCCGATCATTAGGTTGTCTGTCTCCCCCTTCTCCTATTTTGTTAAACAGAATTAGTAAATGGTCTTTTTCAACTGGAAAATTAATGATACTTTTTAAAAGTAATTCTTTTTCTTCTGTGGACTTTTGACCTGAAAGAAACTGTGAAGAGGACCTGGGAGTTAGCTTTTCTCGGGCCTGTTTCCTGTTCGATTTTAGTCAGAACCAAGTGCATCCAGTCTCTTGCCGCCTCCTTGTGGACGGGGTGTCAGTGCTGGATTCAGTCGGTGTGTGTTCAGGTTCCCTTCTGAGCTTTCCAGGGCTCTAGGTTGGCAGGAAGTGATTTTGTGCCGGAAAACAAATTGCCACATTCTTTACGGTTTTGTGGAAGGAGGACAAAATGTTCCGCTCTGGCCAAAACATTCGTCATGCTCGTGTTTTGATTTCTTTGCTGTGTTAGTGCAGGTAATGCTTTTTCAATATGGAAGCGTAAATTATAAGTAGATTTAAAATGAGAGGGATTTTATCTTGCTTTAATTCAGATGAAGGTACCGTTCAGTTCGAGAAACTTAAGTTGCTTCATCTAGAACTATTGACGTTGATGCACCTTGTTAGATTTTTCATAATTTTTAGTACATAGCTTGCGAGGTAGCCCAATCCTGTGTCAGTGGCTGCAACGATTGAACAAAGTAGCCGTTCTCAACGTGCTGGGCATTTGAGAGATGCTGCATTAACGAGGTGGAGGTGGCTGCTGCACAGGAGGCTGCCGGACTGGTTTGTAACAATTGCTGTGACTCTTTTTTCCTGTCTTAGGTACCGGTATGGCCAGTTAATTGAAATAAACAGCCACAGCCTCTTCTCTAAGTGGTTTTCAGAGGTAAGTGTTAGTACTAATTCCAGTTCTCTGGGTTGTCAGCTATGCAGTTGAAAATTTGTCCTGTAGATTAGGCAAACCTTCTCCTCCAAAAGCTTTAGGAGAGAAAGAGGTGAAACGGGAAAGTGAACAAGGGGCTGACTTTGTGGTCAGAGAAAACTTCCAGAGCTCAGCGGTAACTTGGAAATAGCGTGAGGCCTGAGAGGACCCTCTGCCCGTCACATCCAGACCTCTGACTGGGTGGGACAGGAAGTTCAGTGTAACCTTAGGAGGGGGGGGGTCTGCCTTCTAACGGGGCGGCACCCCTCAGCTGAGCGTGCGCTGGGGGCTTGGGCCTCGTTCACCATCTGTGAACTGAGGGACTCCAACCAGGTGATGTCACAGGTGCCCCTCACCTCTGAAAGGCTCTGCCGCAGGCACCTGTGTCGGGAGGTCCCCCTGGTGGGTGGTGAGTGGGGACAGGGAGTGCCCATAAGGGGTGCACCGGGCCGGTTTGCACGCGAGACCCAGGCTGTCCTGGTCATGAGGACAACCGGGAAGGGAAAGGAGGAAAGACAGGTGGGCCACGGTGCGAGTCACCTGAGCCATGCATCCCTGGCTCACGAAGCCAGGAGGGAGGACATCTGGGTTCTCTGCAGACTGGCTCCTCTGGTTCAGGGAGTTTTCCGAGGGGCCGTCAGGAGACGGTGGGCTTGTGCGGCCACCTGGGGTCAGAGCGAAGCCCAGTGGGGACAGTGGACACGTGCGCACCAGGCAGCTTGATGAGTGCAAGTGGATAATAAAGAGTGTTTTGCTTCCAGAGTGGCAAGCTGGTAACTAGGATGTTCCAGAAGATTCAGGACTTAATTGATGACAAAGATGCTCTGGTGTTTGTGCTGATTGACGAGGTACGTGTGTTCAGACTTTAAACCTGTGACTGGAGGAGGCTCAAGACTGAGCGGCCTCGCAAATTGCTGGGGCGCCGCCAACCCCCCACGGGTCCAGCCTCCGCAGGCTCCGTGCCCTGCAGTCCTTGCCCCTATCAGGCTCACGGTGCACGTGCGCACGCCCACATCTGCGTCTGCTCGGCTGACAGCGCCCCGTTGCTCCGTCCCTACAGGTGGAGAGCCTAACGGCTTCCCGCAACGCCTGCAGGGCGGGTGCCGAGCCTTCGGATGCCATCCGCGTGGTCAACGCCGTGTTGACCCAGATCGATCAGATCAAAAGGTAACGCTGTGCACAGCGGGCTTGCCTGAGAAGCACGGACAGCGCTCAGCCTTACTCCCAGCTTTTCTAGCTAAGAACGCGTCTGACGTTGAGCGTGGGCTCTGTCTTCTCCACATCTGAGGCAGCCTGTGCTAAATGCACGTTTTACAAATTAAGTATTTTCTGCTTTATTAAAGCATTAAAAGCACAAAGCAAGCCTCGGGTGTGGGTAGGGTGTGTGCCCTGCAGAGACGCATAAATGTGGTGTCTGAGTCGGCGCCAGCAGGACCCGGTGTCGGTGGCCGCTGGAGGGCCGCCACTGGGCAGGCGGGGCGCCAGCTGCTCGCCCTTCACGGGGCCGGGTTCGTGTATCCGCAGCCCAGTCCTGCAGCTCAGGCCTGTGGCCGGTGTGCCCAAAGCCGGTCCAGCTCTGGGGGCGGCTCCTGACTCACGAGAAGCCCCGTCTGCCCTGTGCGGTCTCCCGCCAGCCCCTCGGGGTTCCCCCGTTGCCCTCCACGTGCCGCGCTCAGGAGGGGGTTTGCTGAGCGGGGTGCCGTGAGCTGCACTGCGCTGTGTCGGACTTTACCCTGCCGTCGCGGTGTTCTTCACGGCAGAGAACATCTTCATTGTCTCTTGGGGTCAGCGGCAGGCGTCCCTTGCTTGTCCTGCAGGCGAACTTCGTGTGAGGTGTAGACCCTCTTGTCTCTGCCCCCTCACCCCACCGCCCCACTCTTCGGTCTGGTTTCTCCCCCTGCCACTGCCCCCACGTCCACCCCAGCGCTCAGTGTGGAACCATCCGCGGCATTCAGCCCCCGGGGCCCCTACCTCTCTCCGCTCCCCTGACCTCTCCGTTTCTGCTGCCAGCGTCTCCCCGGCATCTCTGGGCGGGGGAGGGCCTGCACTCCCACCCTGCTCACGGATCTGGTGGGCGAGTCTCCTTCGAAGACCTGTATGTCCACAAGGTCCCCGGCCCTCGTTCGGCCCAGAAACCCCAACTCCCCGCGGTTCCCATTGCACTGATGGCCTTGCTGCGCACCCACTGCTCAAGGCAGAAGATGGGGCCACCGGACCACCCACGTCACTCCGGGAGGAGTGGAGACTGGGGCTCTGGTTTGTCTCTCACCCCACTCACCTCACGCTGCCTCTGTGCGGGTCTGACCGTTTGTGAGAAGCCCGAGCCCCGGACAAGGGTCCCAGCGGCGTGTGTGCGCCCTCCGTGCAGCCTGGGCTCCCCAGCCTCCTGGCCCGTGTGCCCGCCCCGCCCCGGGCTCACCCTGCTCACCCTGCAGAGGGCTGTGTACCTGTGTATGGCCGTGCCCAGGCAGGCGGGAGTGTAGGTGCTGGGGGCTCGGGCGCGCGCAGAGGTGAGGGGTTCGCCGTGGGTGAAAGGCAGGGGGATGTCAAGCAGGGGCCCGGGAGAGCTTTCCGGGAGGCAGGGGAGCGACCGGGGCACACGGCCCGGGGAGGGTCTGCTGTGTTGCAGCCAGGAGAACCTGGCAGGAGTTGGGGGTCAGGCAGGAGCTCAAGGTGCAGGGCTTCGGAAGGCCTCGCGGGCAGGTGTGCGGAGGGGGAGTGTAGCCGGCTGAAGGGTGCTGGCTGAATGCCCGGGACCTTGGTGGCCGTGTGTCCTGACGCTCCTCGTGTCGGGTCAGGTGTGGTCGAGTCCCTACAGCATGGGGTGACCGGTCCTCACCTCTCTGTCCGCAGGCACTCCAACGTGGTGATCCTGACCACGTCCAACATCACGGAGAGGATCGACGTGGCCTTCGTGGACAGAGCTGACATCAGGCAGTACATTGGGCCGCCCTCCGCAGCAGCCATCTTCAGAATCTACCTCTCCTGCCTCGAAGAACTGATGAGGGTACCTTGGTTATTTCTCTCTCTCCTAATCAGTAGATTTCTTATGTTTTCTTAACCTGCTGATGTAGCCTAATGTATCTGGTTGCAGCATAGAATGAGGTCTCTCAACCTGACATCAGTCTTCTCCTGAGATTGAAAGTTACAGTTGTTGGGGACTTCCTGGTGGTCCAGTGGTTAAGGCTCTGTGTTTCCACTGCATGGGGTGAGGGTTCGATCCCTGGTCGGGGAGCTAAAATCCCACGGGCCACGTGGTGAGGCCAAAAAAAAAAAGAAAGAAAGCTACCGTTGTATCTGCAGGCTGAGCGAATAGTCGAAACCACAGCCACTGATCGAGTGTTTTGCTGATCATCGTGGTGGTTTGATCTGCTGATCTGCAGGGGCCGAGTGAGTAGGGGTGTGCGCCCGTCCCAGACCTCACGGCCTTTGCAAGTGACCTGCTCTCTGGGCCTCGATTTCCTCCCCTGAAAGAGGAAGAGCGGTAGTGGTCCTGGTTCACAGGGAGGTCACCGGACTGGGGGTCGTAGTTCACAGGGAGGTCGTCGGCTGCAGTGTTCGCAGCCCCGGGTTCTACCGTCAGCGCGAGCACAGCGGCAGCGAGCGCGTTCACGTTCACTGTCTGTCTCTCGCGAGTCAGTCTAAGGGCCCGCGTGTGCCCGTGGGCGGTAACCAAGCCAGCCAACAAATAGGGATTTCTACAGCGATCGCCAGGTTGGCATCCTTGTAACTGGCTGGGGGTTGGGACCACTGCCTGCACCACGGAGTGGGGGCCCCAGCGTCCTCACAAGGGTGACCCGGGTCTCCGCCCCGGGTGCGCTGTCCCGGGCCCTCCTGTTTTCCCGCGCCATGGGGGGGGGGCGGGGGGGGCGTGGAGCTTCGACGTGGTGCTGCCGTTTAGGGGCCTGCGTGGTGGCGGGTCCTGCTGGAGGCCCCTGGGGGCCTTTCCAGGGTGCCGCGTCGCACCGTGCTGCGAGTCCAGGGGCCGCCCTGAGGTTTCGCCAGGCGTTCGGACGTTTTCTGGGAGCCGAGTGCCTGGAGCAGGTGTCGTTTCCTAGACGGTTTATGGGAAATGAAGATTCCGATGTGGCGGCGGTTTGGCTGGCCCTGAAGGCTGTCGGCGCGGGACTGTGGCCCTGCGCGCTGTCGGGAGCCTGCTGGACGGCTCAGGTCCCTGGGGGGTCCGCGGAGGCCGCGGGAGCCTGAGGGAGTGTCACGCAGTCAGGTGGGAAGGTCAGAACACAGCCAGCACAGACCCTGTTGCTTAGTTTTACCTACAACCCCCACCAGCCCTCCCAAATGTGCATCCAGACCTCTCCTTTCTCCTCTCGTGGCTTCTGAATCAGACGGCGTGGCAGCCTGACAGTTTAGCGCGGGTGCTTGGGAAGGAGCGTCCCACGTGCAGACACGTGGTCTGGGAGGTGAACTCTAGGACCCGGGTCCATGGTCAGTTAGAGGCTGTCTGACATTCCACCAAATGAGAGTCTTGGTTTTAAAACAGTGAACAGAGACCCTCCTTGAGAGGCCGGCCAAGTCCGGCTCCAGGGCCCAACTCTGTCCATCGTGGGATGTGACGCATGGTTGAAACTGAATATCAGGCTGGACTCAACACCTCTGAGTTCCTCCCCACCTGACACGTGCTGAGGACATGTTTTGCCCACAGGAGCAGAAGAGGCTGAGCGCTGTGGTTTCTGAGACACGTTTTGCTGTCTGTATTCTTGCCTTTGTTAGAAGAAGAGGGGCTGTGTGAGAGAGCTGCTTCCTGGGGCCCGTGCAGGCCCAACGGCCCCGCTTGGGTTTCTGAGATGTGGCGTGGGGTGTGCCTGCCGCCTGAGTGCCGTCCCTGTTGCTGACCCTGCCTGTGTCCCCACAGTGTCAGATCGTATACCCTCGCCAGCAGCTGCTGACCCTCCGCGAGCTGGAGATGATTGGCTTCATTGAGAACAACGTGTCCAAGTTGAGCCTCCTTCTGAGTGAAATTTCACGGTGAGCGCTGACGTCGCTTTCGTAACCAAGAGAAGCCTGTTTGCTTTGGGATTGGCGGGGAGGTCGTCGTAATTGCCTGTGGCAGCCGTGGTTGTAGTTTGGGGTCAGACGGCATGGGCTTGATCCCGACGCATCGCACACGTGCCCGAAGCCCCCCAGCCTCCCTGACCCTGGGCTCCTGGACAGGAGAGTGGAAGGCAGCTGCCCTCCTACCTCCTAGACGTGACAGCGGACCGTGAACAAAGTTCTGCCCTTGTATCTGGAAAGGCGTTCAGGTTAAGGCTCTCTTTGACGCATTACTGATTTCTTAAGCAATATCTGGTAAACTTTTACAGTTTGGCAAGAAAATAAAATGGAGGCTTTTGCTTTGATAAGCAAACAGTTAAACAAGTAAACAATTAGGGCGCTGGGCTTGGTGCTTTGGGAAATAAAGGAAAGTGGTCCAGCTCCCTGGGCACCGAGGGACACGTAACACGTGAGCATCGAGAATCGTGGGCACGCCTGCTCAAGGCCCAGGCTGGTAGCGCTTTCAAGTTCTCAGATGGCCTTGGTGATCACGGGAAGCTGGGAAATGGAGCAGAGCCCCGAAGGACAGTTAGAATTTGCACAAACTGGAGAGAAATCAGGAAGGCTGCGGGCGCCCTTAGGTGGGTTGCGCTGCAGACACCAGCTGGTGGCGCTGGCGGGGCCTGGGGGGTGGTGTCACTACCTGTTGGAGAGATTTAGTTAAAGTGGCTGAGGTGGGACAGAGGAGAGCAGTTCAGAGACTTGGGCAAAAATTCACCAAGATGTGAACCAGCCCGGTTCCCGGGGGAGCCCTTGTTGCCAGCCATGTGCCCACCTCACTGTGCTCCTTGTGAGGCCGTGGGTGGCGTCAGGACCCTGTCCTGGCCCCCCTCGAGGGGCTCTGGGGGAGGGACGTGCAGGGTCTAGTCCTGAAACAGCAGTCCGTGTGGAGTTGACGCCCCGAGTGTACTTATGTTCACAGGAAGAGTGAGGGCCTCAGCGGCCGTGTCCTGAGAAAACTCCCTTTTCTGGCTCACGCTCTGTATGTCCAGGTGAGTCCCCGGCCGAGCTCCGCCTCCGGGCCCTGTTCCACCGCCGCCCGCTCTGTCCAGCAGGGTGTGGCGTCGCTGAGAGTCCCACTTGCCACCATTGGGGTGTCTGCCTCATTGCACGTTTCTAAAGCGACGGGCTCCTGGGGCAGTGGGAGGAGGCGGCCGTGTGTCTGCTCACCCCTCGCTGGCACGTCGAGCTCACGTGCAGGGCCCCCCTGCCACCTAGGAGGTGCTTGTGCCCTGGGGGGAGGGGAGGGCGGGGGGGGGGGCGCGGGTGCTGCCGGGTGGCCCCTCCGAGGACGAGAACACTCACAATGCTGTCTGTCTTTCCAGGCCCCCACCATCACCGTCGAGGGCTTCCTCCAGGCCCTGTCTCTGGCCGTGGACAAGCAGTTTGACGACAGAAAGAAGCTCTCGTCGTGCGTGTGACCTGACATCCCCGTCCGCGTTCTCGGGGAGCACACAGCAAGGAGGCGACAGGCTTCTCTCACAGCAGCGGCCGCCCCGGGAACCTCCGAGCCCGTGGCTGAGCCTTGCCGGCCACAAACCCACAGGCCGGTGTTGTTCAAGAAGCGTGTTATATCTACGTACTTTGAAACGCGTGTTAGAAGACAAACAGCCTGTCGTTTTCTCTGTTTTAAAAGACGATCATCTGAGCTCTGTGTCTCTTTGTAAAGAACCGTCTAGATGTCCTTGCTCTAGCCTGGCTCCGGTTGACTGGGCCCAAAATGCTGACAAATTTTGTTTAGAAAGATGATTAAGTAAGCTTTATAGAAGCGAAGCAGAAACCACATTGCCTTAAATAAGAATGTAATCATAGCATTAAAAGAAAAGTGCACGTCACTCGAGGCAAGACAGCGTTTGCCTCCTGCGTGAGCTTGTTCTGTTCAGTGCAGACATTTGGAGACTGATGAATAAGAAAAACCTGTTCCTATGTTAACAGAAATCGAGAAGAAAATTCTAGGGCAGGTGCTCTTCTCAGTGAGCAGACAGGCTCCACTTGCGGGGAGGAGAAGCTGACGCGGGGCGAGCCTCCCTGGTGCCCAGTGCAGGCCGGCGTTACGGGGACGTTTCACGGTCACTCACGGCCCAACTGCAGATTGACGTTAACACGTGTAAAATAAATTGGCCAATAATTGATGTATTCCACAGAATATCGTGTTTGTTGCTGTCACCTCATGCTAAAATAAATTTCACATTAGTGTTTCGTATACACTTTTAAAAGAACACGTTACCTCTTGTCACAGAACTTAAGTGTTAAACTTGTTTTTCCAAAATTTTCTCGTTTTGATTCTCTTATCACTGTCAAATGCTTTGAGTTTTATTTTAAAATTACTCACACGATCACTTGACTTTTAGCCTGTTTTACGCCTTGAGGTGAAGGTGCATCGTCTGCACGTGGCTGTGCAGCCCGGGGAGGCCCAGGGTCAGGGCTGGGCGGGGGGTGGGAGGACCTGAGTTTCCGCCCCTGGGCCGTTGGCCGTGCTCCGGTCAGATCCAGGACTAGAGCGACTGCGGCCCTGGGGCCGGGGCCTGGCTCTGTGGTCTCCTCAAGACCCTGAAATAGGGTGAAAGTGGTGTCTGTGGGCCCTGGGGTCAGAAGAGGGGAGGGGTGCTCCACGCTCCGGGGTTGCTACTGAAGTGCCCAGCGTCCAGGTGTCCAGATGGGAGGAGACGGGAGCGCGGGGGCAGCGGGGGAGGGAAGCCCCGAGAGGGACGGCGGCGGGGCCTGCAGCACAGGTCTCAGTGGGCTCCACCGGGCGTCTCCCAGAACGCGGGTATGTCTGACGCCGCCGCCTCTGGGCACCAGGGGTCAGCGCTGCTCCGCGGGACGGACAGCGGGGGCTCCGGGTTCAGCCAGGGCCCCGGGGCGGGGCGAGAGTGGCCAGCAGAGATGGCCAGCCTTGCCCCGCGCTCCTGTTCGGGCTCTCTGGCCTCCTCCGCCGCCGCCATGTGTGCCCGTGCCCACGGGACATCGGCACCCGCATGCCAGCCAGGTGGGGGCGGGAGCACGGATGCTCGGCGCCCATCCTGCCTTCTCGGGCCCCCCAGGCGGAGGACGCGGACCCCGGGCGCCTCACCGGGCGCAGGCTGTCGTGGGCACGTTCTGGGCCGCGGCCAGAAGCCGAGTGGCTGGGCCCTGGGGCCAGGGTGGGTCCGCGCGGCCCACCCCCTGGGGGCAGGTTCCCATGCGGGGGCCCGGTGAGCCCGCCGGACACGGCGCCCGCTGGCCAGGCCTCTCCTGAGCCCCCGGCCTGGCGCAAAGGGCTCCGGCCCGACCCCTCAGCCGGGAGGGGCGCCCTGCGGGAGAGGCCGCGGACATGGGGCCGGAGGGAGCAGAACTTCCCGGGCAGGATGACCTGGAGGACGAGGCGATGGGGATCGGGGTTGGCGAGGGCGATCCTCGCGGTCACGCCACCGAGGAGCCAGGTGCTGAGCTGAGGGCGCCGTGGCCGCAGCCCCTCCACCCGGCTTGGAGGTGACACCTCGCAGAAAGGCCCAGGAGCAAGCTGACGACGGCGGCTCCGCCTGCCCAGCCTGGAGGCCCTTCTGTGGAGGTCGTGGTTCCCACCCTCAGCAGTGCCCCAGGGCTGCGGCTCCTGTCACCATGGCAACATGGTGGCAGCCTGTCTCCTCGGGCTGAAGTGTCCTTTGTGATGGGGAGGTGGGTTTTCCATCCCCGGAGTTCTGATTTCCAACTCAAACTTCCTCCCTCCACCATCTGGTTACCGTTCAGGACAGGAAATATTTTGTTCTCAGTCACCTTATATCATTCGGAATTGGAACCTTCTTTCTCTCTCACCTGAGCTGTCACGGATGGAAACCTTTATTCTCTATCATCTCCAGATTTATCTATTCTGACCGGAAACCTCCTTTTTCTCTAATGTGAGTTATCCTTTGTTCCTGAAAGCTTCTTTGTCTATAATCTGGGTTCGCATTTGTTATTGGAAACCTTCCTCCTCTATCAATCACCTCAGTTAGAATTTACGACAAGACAGTTTCTTCCCCTGTCACCCGAGTCATTATTACTGACTGGAAACCTTCTTCATTATCACTTGCGTCGTCATCTGTGACTGGAAACCTTCTTCCGCTATCCCCCGACGTCATCACAACGCGAAGGCTCTTTTCTCTTTCAGAGAATCATCACTTCTGAGGGGAATCCTTTCTTTCTGTATCACTTGGGTTGTCTGTGTCTGCAAACTACCTTCTCAGTCGCTCGATGTGCCTCTGTGACAAGCGGTCTTCTGTCTGGACCACCTGAGTTACAATTTATGATGAGGAAACTTCTTTCTGCATCACCCCACTTGGGATTTATGACTGGAAAGGTTTTCCGTTGCCTGAGTGACATTTATGACTGGAAACTTCTCCCTGTGTCACGGTCGTTAGCACTTAGGGCTGGAGACCGTATTTATCTGTCTCCTGATTTAGCATTTGTGACTGGAGGTCATCTCTTTCTACCCCCGGTGTTGTCACTTACGACTGGAAACCGTCTTTCACCATGACCTGCGCTATCATTCCCTTCTGGAAACTTTTCTTTTTTACTAGTGTTGAGCAACAGCCTTCAGTTTTGCCACCTGAGTTGCCATTTGTGACTGTTATCCTTCTTCCTCTGGCACCCGAACCCTCGTTTACGACAGGACGTCTCTGTCCTGTCACCTGAGTCATCACATGAGGCTGGAACATTTCCTTCTCTTGGCCCTGTTACCTCTGTGACGGACGGTCTTCTTTTTTTTTTCCAAGCGTGCACTGGTTTATTGACCGTGGACGGTCTTCTTTTTCTGTGATCCGACTTATTGTCTGTGATGGAAACCTTTTTTTGTATATAATGTTGGTTACCATTTATGACTGGAAACCTTCCTTCTCTATCGCCTAGTTATCATTCATGACTGAAGTTTTTTTCTCTCCTGATTGATCATTTATGACTGAAAAGTCTTCTTTCTCCATAATTGATGACTGGTACCTTGTCTCTTTATCACCTGACATCATTCAGGCCTGGAAACCTTCCTGTCTCTCACCTGAGTTATCATTTATGAGTGAAACCTTTTTCCTCTGTCACCTGAACTATCACTAATTATTGGAAACCTTTCTTTTTCTGTCTTATTTATGACTAGAAACCTTTTCTCTAGCACCTTAGTTCTCTATTTTGACTAGGAACCTTCCTTCTGTATCACCTGAATGATTATTTATGACTGGAAACCTTTCTTTCTCTAGAAGTCTTCATTTGTGACTCAAAACCTTCTTCTCTAGCTTATGAATTATTTTCCATAACTGGAAGTGTTCTTTCCTATTACCTGAGTTACAATTTTTGACTGAAAACATTTCATTTTCTCTCACCTGAGTTTATCACCTGAGTTATTATTTACAACTGGAAACACTCTTTCTCTATCATATGATTTGTCTTTTATGACTTGAGAAAGACAAATATTATCACTTATATGTGGACCCTAAAAATTAAAGCAAACAAGTATAACAAAGTGGAAATAGACTCACAGACACAGAACAGACTAGTGGTGACCAGCGGCGAGAGGAGTAGGGGAGGGGCAGGGTAGGTGAAGGGGAGTTAGAGGCACAAAGCACTAGGAATAAAACAAGAAAGTTCCAGGGACATAATGTACAGCACAGGGAACACAGCCAATGTTTTATCATAACTTTGGAGTATAATCTATAAAAGTACTGAACCACTATGTTGTACAGCTGAAACTAATATAATGTTGTAAGTCAGCTATATTCAAATAGAAAAATGTGAAATGAGGATTTAAACCACTTCATAATTAAATTACCTTAGAATTTATTTTAAAAATTTTTTTAATGAATTTAAGAAAATAAAATAAAAACAGGAAACGCCAGTGGGAAGACTTAATCACAGAGGCACTGGCGACTGGCCTAACGTTTCCCAGTAGACGGGGCTGGTGCCGCCCCGGGGCTGCTTCATCCCTGCGAGGGCCCAAGATCCCCACGGGCAGAGGGCTCCCCTGGCGGGGCTGGGGTCCCCATGGTGCAGGCCCCACGTCGCGCGTTTCGGGAGCCCAGCGGCTGGGCGGTGGTGATTAAGTCCAAGTGCCGCCCAGCTCTGGACACAGAACAAGCTGATATTAAACACCTGACAGGCACTGACGGATGGCGGAGGCCGAGTCTCCCGCTGTGTCTGTGGAGCAGCACGTGCTCGGTGACCCCCGTGTCCTCTGAGGGCCTCACGGGAGCCCCACCCACCCAGCAGAGGGCATGTGGCCCCAGGGAGCGCAGGTCCGGCCCTGCCGAGATCCACCGGCCCAGCTCGGTCCTGAGCCCACGGCGGGGGCTGGGGCCCCTTGTGGGAGGGTTTGAGCTCTAGCTAGGACCCTCGCCTTCACGCCTGGCGCCGGCTTCCCTTCCTGCCGTAACAAAGCACGTGAACTGGGGCCTAAACAGCAGATTCACTCTCTCCCAGCTCCGGGGCCAGACGTCTGAGATCCAGGTGCCCTAGGGCCGCGCTCCCTCCCGAGGCCCCAGAGAGGGTCCTTGCCACCTCTTCCGGCTCCCGGGGCTCCAGGTGTCCCTGGGCTTGTGGCCACGTCATCACATGGGTCTCCTCTGTGGCTGTGTCTCTCTTCCCGTCCCTTGTAAGGACCCTGTCTTTGGGTTTACAGCCCGGCGGATAAGCTAGCATTCTCTCATCCTACGACACTCGACGTAATCACATTTGAAAGAATCTTCTCCTAATAAGCCAGTAAGTTCATAGATCCTGGGGTGAGGCGGTGGACATCTTGTGAGGGCCACCCTCAGCCCACACGGGGCTCTGGGATCAGCCTGCAGCCCTTCCGCCCTCCCCTTCTGAAAGCAGCGCCTCTGTCCCGGGCAACTTCCTTCCGGGCCGGCCAGCCTTCCAGACGCAGCGTTACTTCCAGAGTTTGGCCGTGTCCCAGAGGTCCTTCAGAATTTGTTCCAGAAGTAGAGCAGCAAGAGAGGAAACCCCAGGCCCTGCACACGGATAGGAAACCCCAGGCCCTGCACATGGATGGGGGTCCCCACACAAGGCCTGCCCTTGTGGGCATCAGCGGGGCTCACCCGTGGCCTCCCGGCCTGTGGGTGCCCCTGTCACACCTGTGCACCAAGGACGTGCCGGTGTCCCAAGGAACTCGTGGGGTGTGGGGTGCCTCCTCACTCCCTCTCCCGTGGCCCCGGGGCCCTTCGCCACTTCTGGTCCCTGCAGGCGACAGGCCGGAGTGCCACACCTGGGCGCAAAAGAAACAACAGCTCTCGTCCAGGCCTCTGGGCTGTCCGGCCTCCAGAGACAGAGGCTGACTGTTCCGTGGTGGGAGGGGCTCCAGGATGCCCCGCCCCCTGCTCTGTCCGCCATCCCGGGACCACCCTCCTTGTCCACCTGACAGTTGTGTGACTGGGGCCCAGAGAGCACCCCCAACCCCGCATGCTCGGGAGCAAGGGTCTTCTTCTCCCCGCTCCCCCCTCCTCCACTTCTCCGATGCTCTGGTTCTGTTGAATCCCACACTCCCCCTCAACCTCGGCCTGGCCTCTGCATCCCCCCCGCTCCACCTGTGGACATGAACCTGGTCCTCCCTTGGGTCGCCCCCCCAGTGCCCCGCTATCAGCCCCCCTGCATTCCGGTTCCCTGGAGGGAAGCACTGCGTGCTGATCCAACGTGCAAATGGCAGGAAGCTAGGAGGGAGAGCTAGTGTACTGCAGGATGAAGTGAAGGTTCAAGACGCCCTCACCACCCTGGAGAAAGGGCCCAAGTTACAAGACGGAAGGTGGTGGGAGAAGTCCGCAGTCACGCTCTCGGGCCCACTCGCTTCACATGAGGAGCAGAAAGCCCCAGCCTGACGGCTTGTGAAGAAGATCTGAGAGTGTCAGTGGACCACAAGCTCATCAGGAGACAGCTGTGTGACTCGGCTGCTTAAAGGCCCTGATGTAGCCTTGAGCAGCCAGAGAGAAGGGGACCCTCAGGCCAACAAAGGAAGCCACCTCCGCCTCGCCATGGTCTCCACTGGTCAGTGCCCACCAGTCAGACACAGGGTAACAGCAGCCCACGCTGATGGGGCAGTCCTGTGGTCCTGTGTGGACGTTTCACGGGTTAATAAGGGTGTGACCCTCACATCGTGCAGTGGGTCTTTCCACCGAAGGGGACAGGAGGTGGGCCCAGGCAGTGGGAGGCGAAGCTCCGCCCTCGGGTGCCTCTCAGGGGTCCTGCAGGGTGTCCGGCCCGGCCTCAGGGTTTCCAGAGGGGCAGTGACAGACTCGTGAGGTTGCAGCAGAAGGGCAGGGTGGCTGGAGTCACGTACTGTGGACTTGGACGTCGGCGGTGGGACCGTAGACACTCAGCCCCTAGAAGAGCCTTCACTGAAAAGGGAAGAGAAATTGTCTTTTCTGCGGCCACGAGGTGAGTTTTCAGAGCCGTGGGGATAAACCAGCTGGGCAGGGGCAAAGGAAGGCTGACTGAAGGGCCCAATGAGCCGTGTAAGCGGCCCTGGGCACATGCTCGTGGTCTGTTCTGTTCTGGTTTGGTTTTAGAATTATGAGATAAAGCGAGGTGACAGGACAGCATACAAAAGCGTGTGTGCACAGCTTAAGGGACTCGCCCTGATCAACGCCTCTCTCCTCCTCAACACTAACCACCACCTGGAGGGTGTGTTTCTACCAACATCCCTGGAGAAGACGCTGCTCGGTCCTGCCCGGCGTTGGCCTCTGTGAATGGGCCACACTCTGCTCTGTGACCTGCTGCCTTCCCTCCCTTTGCTCATTTTGCACTGGAGCCTCCCCTGTATTTTCACAGACGTTCGTTGGCTACCACAGGCCGCATCGGGTTGTCCATTCTGCCGCCGTCGAAGCCCCCTGGTCCAGACCCCCCACTGCAGCAGCGACGCACGGCACACAGGCACTGCGGGCCGCCCGGCCGTGAGCCTGCTGGGACGCACGTCTGCGGGCCTGACTTGACCACGCGGCAGTAGCTGTTCTCTGCAGGGCTTCGTGATCTCCTCCTCGCCTGCTGTCGATGAGAAAGCGGGCTCCTCTCGGTGTCCGTTCTCGCCAACCCTTGGTGTTGCCTGACCTGTAAATTCTGCCACACGGTTGGTGTGAAATGATGTCAATTATACTTTTAATTTCCACTCACCTGATCACTAATGAGGTTGAACATCTTACAATTATTGGGTCGCTTGTGGTTTCCTTATCGAACGTTGGGGGTCTTCACGTATCCTGAGTATTAACACTTGGTGAAGGGCGGAACGGATACCTCCTTCCTGCTTCGCGGCCTCTTTACTCTCTGGGACGAGCTGATGTCCTTCCTCTGAACGTGGTTGAATACATCAGAGTTTTCTTTGCTGTCTGTGCCTTTTCTGAGTTGTTTAAGGAATCCCTCCGTACCTTCAGGGCTTACGGATAACCTCCTGCCCCATCTTCTAATTTGTTCTTAACAGTTAGGGCTATGGGGGCACTAGGATCTCTCGACGTGTGGGGTGAGGGAGGAGTGCAGCCTTTTTTTCTTGCAATGACTAACTTCCCTACGACTTTCACATGGGAGTCCAGCCACATGGTCCCCAGCGTGGGCTGGTCTATCCCTGCACCAAAGCCACCCGGCCCCTCAGCAACAGCTCTCAGTATCGGTGGGGAAGGTCCCCGCCGTGGTCTTCTGCTTCTGGTTCATCTCTGCAACTCGTATTCCTCTGCCCATCCACGTGAGCTTTAAAATCATCTCACCAGGGTCCACAGCAAACCCGCTGGAAGCTGACTGGAATCGCGCTGGATCCACAGACCCGTTGGGAGGCCGCGGCTTCCGCACAGCACGAGTCCTGCCCTCTGTCTGCGTGGCAACCTCTCCTGGACTTAGGTCTTTATTAACGCCTCAGTAAAGTGTATGATTTTCTCCTCAATTGCCCTGTTCATGTTTTGTTAGATTTTTAAAATGTTTTTATCTGGGATATGGAAATGCAGGTGATTTTGTGTGTTGGGTTCACATCCGACACACTCGCTACATCTTGCTATGTCTAAAGTATGTGCAAATTCTTTTGGATTTTCTATCTTTATCCTCTTTTATTTCTTATCTTTATTATTCTTTTTCTTTTTGTTCATTTTTCCTAATTTCTATAATATAATAATACCATTTGTGAATAATCTATTTTTTCTTCTTTCCTTTCCAATCCTTAGCCATTGTCTTTTTCTCCATCTTCCTCTGTCTCTCTTTGTCTCTGTCTCTGTCTCTGTCTCTTCCTGTGTGTGTGTCTCTCTCTTCCGCAGATGATATGACCGCCTACCTCTCTCTGAATGTAGCAAGAAGTACAGTTGGAGGCATACTTACCAATCCTGTTCTTAAGGGGAATACTTTCTGTTTCACCCTTTAGTGTTATATTTGCTGAAGGCTTTCTGAAGAGACCCTTCATCCCGTTAAGGAAATGCCTTTCTAAGTCTGATAAAAAGTTTTTCGTGGATGACTGTGAGTGTTCTCAGATGTTTTTCTATAAGCTGATCACATGACTACATTGGAATTTTGTCTGTCTGTTCGCTGCTGGACGCCCACTGCTTAGAAGGGCTGCGGGGACAAAGCATCTTGACTCCTCCATCTGGAAAATGGGTTCATCTCGGTGACCCGGGCCTGGAAATCTGGCTCCTGGGGGCTGTCTGTGGCCAGGTCAGGGTGGTCCCGGCTGGGCCCAGGGCTTGGGCCACTGGTCAGCGTGAGCTGTTAGGCCACCAGGAGGGACGGTCTTCCATCTCTGCCTGCTCTCCTGGCTCAGGAGACGTCCCAGAAAGTGGGGGCCCATCGTTGCCGCTCCTCTGGGGTCTCAAACCCGAGAGGTGGCCTTCAGAGGACTGCTCCGGCACGAGGGATCCACGGGGTCTTTGGACTCGCCCGTGAAGCCCCCGACCCCTGGGGGCAACTCCAGCGCCCATCCCAGGGCAGCTGGGCGTGGAGGAGAGGCCGTGGGGCACCGGGCACTCCAGGAAGGGCTCCGCAGGCTGGGTCTGGGTGTGAAGAGCACACGCAGCCCGAGTTCACCCCTCCGTCCCCCGGGCGCCCTGCAGGCCCTGCCCCCCACCCCGGGTTCAGCCTCCACCGGGCGGGCGGCTCCCTTCGGCGTCCCCTCCCCTCCCCTCCCTCCCCGGCCGGCAGCCAGCGCACGTCTCCAGGGTGACTGCACGTTCCTTCACCCCCGGGAAGCCGAGAGCAAGCGAGGTGCCGAGGCTCCAGTTCCTGGAACGGTTTCCGGTTGTTTGGGCCGAGCTGAGACGCCAGACTGTGGGGCTCGTCCAGAAACCCTCTTCTGTGGCATTTCATCAAACTACTGGGAAAGAAAATGAAAGGCCCTGACGACCAGACAGTGGGGACCTGCCGGCCCCACGGCTCTGTCCCCGGACACCCAGCCCGGCTACTCCTGCCCCAGGGCTTCCTGTTCTTGACCTTAGTCTGCGGCGGCCACGCTGCAGGGAGGGACGGAGCCTCTTCATGTTTCAAGACCAGAAACACCTGCGTGGGTCCTGCCTCAAAGGGGGCTGTCGGGAGGAGAAGGGCGAGCCCACCCCGAGAAGCCGCGTGGTCTGCTGGGCCCGCGAGAGCCAGCGTTCGGGAGAGACGGACAGACTCCAGCTGCTCTGTGCGCTCGCCAAGGATTTTAAGCGGTCATTTGATGAAACCCCATGTGGGTTTGGCCAAGTCCATTTCCCAGAACTGTAAACACGCATCACAGAGGGGGAAGAAAAGCGGCACAGATGTTTCTGATTCCTTCGCACTTGAGGGACCGTTTCCTGCTGTTCGGAGACTCCAGGCCCCTCCTGGGGTCCCTCCCCGCTGGGCCAAGAAGAGGAGGTGGGTGACCTGGGCGGGAGGGTGGGGAGCCGTGCTGGGGGCTTTGTGAGGGGGACGGGTCTTCCCACGCTGGAATTTCAGGGTTTGTCAAATCTGCAACTGCCCCCCTCTCAGGGCCGAACCGGTGCCCCAGGAGGGGCCTGCCTCTCTCTGCCTTTGCTTCCCAGGACCCTGCACCCCTCTCCTCCCCAAACCCACGTTCTCCTCCAAGTCGCCCCTGAGCACGAAAAGGGGGCTCCGTGCCTACGATCTTATCTCAAAACTGAGCGACGTGTTCTCCGCCAGCTTTACGTTAAAATGTTATTGCCGCTGCTCTGGGAATGGCCTTTGTGGGGGAGTTTCCCTTCCTTCCTCTCTTCCTCTTACCAGTCCCTCCCTGTTGATGACTTACAGAGTCTGTGCTGAAACTGAGGAGGAGAAAATGCATGACAGAGTCGACAAAACCTGACCAGAAATCTTAGCCAGCCCCCAGTGGCCAAGGGCGCAAGCCTGGTGACACCCAGGGACGAGGCTCAGCAGCGCTGCGTGCCGGGGACCCTGCTTGGGACAGCCAGCCACCAGCACCTGCACGGTGGCCAGGATCGGAAGCCGCTCCCCGCAGATTCCTACCTCCGTCCTTTTCTCTGAGGAAAGCACGTTGGGTCCAGGCGAGGACGAAAACCAAACGAAACACGGACACGGTTTGGGAAAGTACATCACGTCACGAACGCCAGTGCCTTGTGGTTCTGTGTGATCACCACCAGCTGGTAGATCATCGAAAATGTGTCAGTTCACAGTTACAGTCGCAGGCTGCTTCCAAACAAGGGGAGAAGGGGGCCTTCACGTTTCCAGGAGTGAGGATACAACAGGAGTTTAAGGGACACAGAAACACTGTGAGTGAATCAGACTTGGGTCCCCGCGCCCGCGTGCAGTGAAGCCAGTCTACTGACCCCGGGTTGCGGTGAAGGAAAGGGGAGCGCTTATTGCAGGTGCCAGGCGAGGAGTACGGACGGCTAGTTCTCAAAGGGCTGGAACTCCCTGAAGGCTTCCGGGTGGGGGTGGTTTAAGGGCGACATCAGGGCTGAGGACTGTAGGGTGCCTGAGCGGCTCACGGGCACTCTTCTGATTGGCTGGTGGTGAGGTCGTCAGGAGTCGGCATCATCAACCTTCTGGTTTCAGCTGGTCTGGGGTCTACATGCTTGTGGGCAGCACACAGTTAACTTCTTCCTCCTGGTGCGGTTTCAGTATCTGCAAAGCAGCTCAAAGATGTGGCTCAGAATAGTAACTAGAGCCCTTGACGAGGACCCAAAGGTCATTAATTTTGTGACGGTTTTCCTTTGTTTCACATTTTCTCACTTCTCTGATTAAATTTTCTCTGTGGAACTCAGGGAAGTCCTAGGAGGCAAAAGCTTTTCTACAGACAAGAGGCAGGAGGAGGACATGGCAGGGTCCTGCTTGGTCTCAGCATGAGGTTGCAGAACATCTCTAGACTCTCTTCAATTCCTTTTCTAAGGGGCTGACCCAAAAGTCAACCTGGCTCTACGATAATGGGAAGCAGAAATGTCGCAGGGAGGGGGAGTTAATTTGCAGCGATATCATTTTATTTGTGGATATCACAGCAGAGCCACTTCTCAACTCCATGTTCACATTCAGTGTTCTCTCTTCACCAACAAGAACCACAGATTAACACAGAGAATGTATCTTTAGTAACCAACAGTCTCTGAGAGCTTTCTATGTACAAACCATCTCCCAATCAGTTCACGCATGTCAATACACCCAGTTCTCTCCTCAACACTGAGGGAGGCGCCTTCCACCCATTTTACAGATGTGGAAACAGAGGCTCCGGACGAGAAGCAGCACCCTCGAGGGCGCCAGCTGGAAGGGCACACCCAGGATGCTGCATCTCTGAGAAGCGGCTCCCTGTGTTTGGGACTCCTAACTTGGGGAGCAGACGGGGAGGAGAAATGCCCCAGGCGTCAGGGAGCCGATGCCACATCTACTGGTGCCGATCCAGGCCTGGAGGACAAGGGTGTCCTCGGGACTTCTTCCTTCCAGGAGCACCAAATTCAGAAACTATCAACAGCAGTCTCCTTGGGGAAACTGAGTGATGCCGAGGACTGTTACTTTTCAGCTGTTGTGTACATTTTTAAATCCGTGGACACTATTCTTTTATACTTTTCATTTTGAGATAATTTTAGACTTAGAGAAAAGTTGAGAAAGAGTCCAGAGCTCCGGTGTACCTTGTGCCCAGCTGCCCGTGCCGGCGTCCTGCGCAGGCACGCCGCGGCGATCCAGAGCAGGGATTAACACGGGGAGAATACTGTCGGCTACACTGCTGGCTGGGGTCAGATTTCACCAGAGTTTCCTCACAAGTCCAACCCCTGTTCCAGGTCCTACAAAGGACCCCCCTGCACTTTGCCTCCTCGTGACCTTCACACTTCTGAAGGTCAGGGGTTTGTCAAGTGTCTCTCAACTGGAGTGTCTGTTATTTTATCACGACTTGGTTGAGGTTACGTATCTTTGGCAAGAAAACTGCAGGAGTGCTGTGCGTTTTCTGGCGTGTCTTGTGGGGCGCAGGAAGCCAGAGTGTTTTGACTTGATTCCGCTGGGAAAGGTGGTGTCTGCCAGGTTCCCCCACTGAAGTTACTATTTCCTTTGTAAGTAATAAACATCTTGGAGAGCTTCTTAAAACTCTGCAGATATCCTATTTCTCCTCAAACTTTCGCCCACTAACTTTAGCATCCATTGGCGGATTTTGCTGCCACGATTACCCCTGTGGTGTTCTAATGGTGACTGTATGTTTACCTCATTCCTTCTACATTTAGGAACTGGAATTTCTGCGTAAGGAGGAAGTCTCCCTTTCCCTCATTTTCTGCTTATTCCATTATTTATTTACATCAGTATGGATAGCGGCTACTCACCTTACACTGAGGTTATACCCCTGTACTGCTGTTACTTGTTTGACTGCTCAAGTGGTTCCAGTTCTGGCCATGGGGCTCTCCCAGGTTGGCTCCTGTGCCCTTTGACACACACCTCCCTCCTCACCATCCTCTTCTGAGCACTCCCTTGCTTCCTGGCACAATGAGAGACTCTGGGCTCATCTCATATTTTCGCCCAGCTCTGGAATCAATCCCTTCTCCAAGGAGCCCTGGTGCCTTTTATTGGGAAATGGTATTAGAAACCGTATCTGGGCATTAGGTGTGCTCTTTGCTATTGGGGTGTCATTGAGCAAAGAGAAATTTCAGCAGAAAATTGGCCTGTAATTAGTATTAAAATAACTGTGTATCAGATAAATAAATGAAAGCGTGAATGAAGGAACCGATCCTTCAAAATAGTCAAAAGATAGATTTTGACTGACTCATTTCTTCTTTGTAAGAAATAATTTAAAAGTAAATAAACATATTTTACTTGCATTGTCTTTCCTCTCCTCCTTGCATTTAGAGAAAGAAACTTGCTGAAAATATTTTGACTAAACAATGCTGTCGTTCCCTCTCAGCTCCTTTCCAACTCTGAAACAGCACCCCTCACTGTCAAAAGGAATTCCTGGGGGTCTTAATAACGTAAATGAACTTCTCAGCTGAAACAAAGTGATCCAGATTGGGCTTTTTCACCTGAAAGTAAATGCTTGCACAATGCCACATAAGTAAGAGAAGTGCAGGCAGCAGTGTATTCAGAAGGCAGGGGCATAGCCCCACAGGGAGCTCTGGAGCAGGAACTGTTCCAGATGCACTGGGTGCTCTGCACACACATTGGCTTCTTAGCCTGGGATGCTAAGAAGCCAATGGCCTGCTCCTTGACCTGCACTTATACTGATTTTACTTTTCTTTGGTAATTAAATTATTTTAGTAACACTTTAATTGCATTAGTAGCAATTATACAAAACTTTTGGGAGGAGCTTCTGTCCTTCCTTGAGACATGGGTTGTCTGTGGCAGGCACTGCTCCCCTGCCCCCCGCTGCACCCAGACTTGACTCTGGGTGAGAACACTTGTCACACCGCAGCACAGCCTAATGTTATGTTTTCACATCTGCTTCCTCCATCAGACTGTGGTGAGGCAGGGCCCGAGTGCTAGAGGCCCAGCCGAGCGAGGGCCTTGGCATCTTCCCGTGTGCAAGCTGCTGAGACACATCGAAAAGCAAGAGACGCCCCACTGCGTGCAGACAGAAATGCTGAGGAAAACACAGCAAAAGCAAAATAAGGATGGGAGAGGAGTAGCTGAGCTTACGAGGAAGAAACAATACATTCAGAAAAATGCCTGCCTCCCGATAAAATGAGATGGATTCACTAATATAATTGAGCCCACATTTACGTTACTTCCGTGATCCAGGAACCACCAAGGTAAAACAACAAACAAACATGTTCCCAAGCTGGTGGTAAGCCAAGATTCCTGCTGAAAGTAAAGGCCAGGATGTGCTGAAGGGGCACCGCAGCCAGCCTGCTCGGATCCCCCTGAACAGCAGCCCGTAACCCTAAGGACAAACGCGCAGGGAGACAGGGGAGCACTACAGAGTGGGCAGAGGCTACAAAGCAAAGGGTTCAAACCCTGGAATCTGCCCCAAGTCACTATGTTTAAAATCATTAATTATAAAGGAGGGACCGGAAGCCAAAATAAAATACAAAAATGTAGAACAAACATGAAACGTGAAAAATAAACAGGAATAATTTTTCAAAGGAGAAAATAAAGCTTTGTCTTATCAGTTCAGCTGCTATGACAGAAACACCACAGACCAGAGGCTTACGTGACGACGTGTATTCCTCACAGCTCTGCAGCCTGCAGGTCTGGGATCAGCAGGATCGGGTTCTGGTGAGGACTCTTCCTGGTTCATAGACTGCCATTTTCTCACTGTGTGCCCAAAACACAGGAAGTGTGAGGGAGCTCTGTAGGGTCTCTGTCTTCAGGGCACTGATCCCATCATGGGGGCAGCACCCTCATGACCTCATCAGCTCCCAAAGCTCCCACCTCCTAACACCATCACATCAGGGGTGAGGGTTTCAGCATATTAATTTGAGGGGACACAAACATTCAGCTCATAAATAAACTCCTAAGGATGAAGTATACTGTTCACTGAAATTAAAAATACAAAGGATGGGATAAGCAACAGATGAAACATCACTGAAAGGTATGCTTTGAAGAAATAACCCACAGTGTTCATGCACAGAGAAAAAGAGATGGAAAAACATGAAAGAGGAATTAACATACATGGAAGAGAGAATGCAAATGTTCAGCTAGTTTTCATGGGAGTCACAGAAGAACAGAAAAGAAAAACCTTAATGGCTGGCAGTAAATAGCAAAAGAAATAGAATAAACCCAACCTAGATCCATTGTATCGTAGTGAGATTGCAAGATACGAACAATAAAAACAGCTTGAAAGCATGTTGAGAAAAGGCAATTTGCCTGCCAAGGAGCATTTAGACAGATGCAGGCTTCTGAAGATCTGCAGCAGTGGCCAGGAGACAGGACAGTAACACCCAGATGTGAAGGAGAAGGACGTCGCCTGAGGTCCACGGGAGTCACAGGGGTGAGACGTGCTCAGCCTTGACAGTGGTGATGGGTTCACAGGTGTGTATCTATGGGATGAGACTCACCAAATTGCACACTCTAAATACAATCACTTTTTGTGTTTTTGTATATCAATTATTTCTCCATTAAGTTATAAAAAGAACGTTTAAGACAACTCTTCAGAGGCAGGTTTAAAAGCAGATTAGACACAGGAGAAGAGGGGGTTGGAAAGCTGGACTGTAAGACGTAGGAAGTACCTGGGCTGAAGAAGAAAGACAAAAGACTTAAAATAGAAAATAAACATAGTTTAAAAGGTGAAGACGTGATGAAAACACCTAACCGCACGTACATATTTGGAGCCCTAGAGAGAGAGTCGGGAAGCAAGACCAATTCCAACGCCAAGATCAGTGCTAAGGAAACCACGTATTGATGTGTCGACAAAGCACAGGAGAGCTGCTGAACACCAAGGGCCAAGGGACATATTTTATTTTGTCTTCTATTAGTTATCTATTTTATACATATTAGGGTATATATGTCAATCCCAATCTCCCAATTAAGGGACATATTTTAAAAGCCAGCGAAAAAACACAAGTATCAGTTCATAAGGGGCAATAAAGTGATGCAACCCATTAAAGAACAGACTGGCATCTTCGTGGTGCTAAGAGAAAGTGAGTACATCCAGACTCCTGTACCCATGTGAGCAGCCTTCAACACGAAGACGGAACAGACATTCCAGGCTGAACACCAGAGATAAGACGTTGCCAGGGGCCGGCACCGAAGGAAACGCCAGGTGAGTTACTCGGGTGGAGGAAGCGCATCCCAGGTGGAGGCACCAGAATGCAGGTGGAGTGGAGGCCGCGGAAGGGCCGCCCGCCGCCACATCCGACAGCCAGGGTGTCGTGTGGGACCCGGGATGCTGCGGGCTCACGGGGTGCCTCACGTGGGAGGGGCGGGGCAGGGAGGCACCGGGCCTGCGCTGCGAACACCGGCTGGACCCTAAGGTCAAGGTCGGGGCAGACTGTGGGGCTGGAGTGCTCACGGGGGTGAAAAGGCCATCCAGCGGGCGGTGCGGTGATTCTGATTTGTGCACGAGACACAGCCTAAGTGGTGACGGATGTCAGGTCCACAGAACCAAAGGATAAAGTGGGTGAGTCCACAGTCATCGCGGGAGATTTTAGCTCACGAAGCTTAGCAACTGGGAACAAACTGTGTAAAGACATAGGTTTGTAAAACACATTTACATAATTGACAAATGTAGACCAGCGCGTTCAGTGCATAGAACACAAGCCTTTCAAAGGTACGCAGGACATTGAACTGACAAGTGGGTCACGAGGCAAGACTCCGCAGAACTGAAGGACTGGATCACTGGAGCGTGTTTTCTCTAACTGCAGCGGGACAGCAGAAACACGATTTAAGAAATCCTCGAATGTTTGGAAATTAAGCAATAACCTTTTGGATAACCCGTGGGTCAAAAATAAATCACCATGGAAATTAGAACGTATTTGGACTGAGCGATAAACATATGACAAATTTAAACTTGGGGGGTGCAGTGGTTTTATAGCCTTAAATGAATATTTAGGGGAAAAAAGAATTTAAAAACAATGACCTGATTTCCATCTTCAGAAATTAAAGAAAAGCAAATTAAAGCCAATGAAAGTGGCAGGAAGGAAATAATAAGGATAAGGACAGAAGCTAATACCATAAAAACCCCACAGGCTAAAGCATTGTTTTTAAAAAGATGGCTCTTTGAAAAGATCAAAAACACTGATAAAACCCTGACAAAAGTGAACGAAAAGGGGAAAAGGCCTAAATTACTAACATCGAAAATAAAAAGTGATGTTGCTGTGTGTTCTGCGGACAGTGAAAGGCTGTAAGAGCGCACTCTGAAACACTTTGCGCTGTTACATTTGAAAATGCAAAGGAAATGGATGAGATCCTCAACACAATTTTCCAAAACTGACACAAGGGAAAAAGGAGAGACTGAATCCCCTAGCGAAATGAACGTGTAATCAAAGCTCTCCCACGGACAACACGCTACGCCTCACCCGCTTTTCTCGTGAATTTTCGGGCGAACCCGGGCACCGGAAGCGCTGCCTTCCCTCCCCCGCCAGGCGCTCAGGGCCCGGGTCTCAGGCGCCCGGAGAGCACAGGCAGGCCACGTGGGTGGCGCCGCCGCCGCCCCTCAGCCCCGGCCCAGGGCTGTCCGAGAACCGAGAGCACCCGCGGTGCCGCCGGCTCTGTGCTCGGCTGGTTTCGGCGAGTGACCCGAGGCCTGGGGCCCAACCCTCTGCGGACCCAGCCCCGAGGGCGTCCGCGCTGAGAGCGTCCGGCCAGCCCTGCCCTGAGCGGCCCCTCCCTCCAGCCCGAGGGCCCGCTTCTCCGGGAGAAAAGCCCCGCCCCGTGGCCATCGGGCGGTCACGTGGGCCCCAGGGCCGCGCCGGGCCAGGTTGGCCCTTTCTGTTCCCATGCGCATGCGCACCCCTCCCCCCCACGGGAACTTCCGCCTGCCGCCGTCCGCGCAGCTGTCGCCGTCCTGCAGGCAGGCGCCGCGCGAGTCCTCTTTCGCTGGCGGCTCCGTGGTAAAGGTGCCGGACGCTTGGCAGACAGGACAGGACCAGCCTCACGCGTGTCACGGAACTCACACCTCACCCTCCAATTTGTACAAAGGGAACCAGATGGACCACGAACAGCCCACGGAGGGGGAGGGTCTCTGGGTGTGGCCTGTCGTGCCCCCTCTTCTCCGCGGGAGCCCAGCTGGGTGACGGGACGTGCCCACAGGCCCCTGGCGTTCCCTCTGCTTCGCTCTGAGTGCTCGCCTGGGGAGGGTTGCATGTGCTAAACCTGCATCGAATCCTGTCTTCATGACTTGCAGAGTGTCGGTCCTGCCCAGAGGGCCGAGAGCCGGGCTGCAGCCACTCCGCCCCAGAGCACCCGGAGAGGCCCCCGGAGCGGAGGGAGGACCTGGGGACGATGAGAACCCTGACCCCGCACCACACCCAGCGGGGACGCGTGGGAGAGGCAGGGGTGCCCAGGTCTCAGCAGGGGCCGGGGGCGATGGGCGTGTGTCCCCTTCCTCCCGAGGGGCCGCCCCCAGCAGAGGGACCCGCCCTCCTCTCTCTTCTCTTTGGTGCTTTACTTCCCTCCCTCTCGGCTTCCAGGGCTCTCACAGCAGGAACTGTCTCCCCGATGTCCCTGCGCCCACCGAGCGCCCTACACACACTAGGGACCGACACACGCCGGCGGGGCGAGCGGTGAGCCGTCAGGGCAGGGGACGCAGGAGCTCCGAGCCTCGTACAAACTCTGCGGGCACGGCAGGCTTGGGGGAGCAGGCTCGCCGGTCTGCCGGCCTTTCTGGAGGAGCCGGAGCCTGGGAGGGCTGGCCTGCCTCACCTGGGCAGGTGACGTCGCCCACCGCCGGGCCAGGTGAGGCAGGAGTGCGCCCCGTCTCCTCGGAGACACAGGGACGCCACACTGGGACTCCGGGTGGGTGAGGGGGCTCCTGAGCTCTAATGAACCGGGGGAGAAACGGGGGCCCAAAGGAGATCAAAGATTGAGACAGATGGTCCGGGCAGCGGCCACATCAGACAGCCTGTCAGCTTTGTCCACTGTTCAGCCCTCGCGGGCCAGGGACTCGAGTTTTGCCTTAATTGACTTAACATGGTGTCATGGAGATGCTGACAAAGAGTGAGTTCCTGGCCAGAGCTTAAACTTAAGAGCGGATTTCCAAGGAGGCCTGCGTTCTTCTCCCCTCTGGGGACTCTGGGCAGAGGAAGACAGGAAGGGAGGCCGAGGGCCTTTAACGCGGTTGGTTTCTGCCCTCCTGGACCACCAGAGTCACGAGATGAGATGCAACACCGACAGGTACACTTTAAAGGAGCTTGTGTGCTTTCCGGGGTGACGGGGGTCTCATCCGGAGCCAACGGCTAATTCTCACGTAGGTCGGTGTGATGAACACTTACAACTGACCTCTTATGCATTTTAACATGTAGCCCGTCTTTTTAACAGACTTTTAGTGAATACTCATGCACGGGAGGCCCTGAACTGAAGGTTCTAGAAAAGGCCCAACTGGGAGAAGGGCTTGTTCTAGGAAGTAGCGTAGCCTAGAGCGGACCTTTAGACAGCATGTCGCTGGGCGTTGGGCAGACTCTTCTCTGAGCAAAGGGAACTTCTTCCCTTAGAACAGTGAGGACAGACGTCCTTCTGTCCTTCTGGGCACGAAGCTGTGTCATGACTGCAGAGGCGGGGAGGGCATGGTGGCCTCCTTCCAAAGTGTTTCGCAAGCCTCCTCTCAAGATTAGACCCTGGGCCGCTGGTCGGGTTTCAAATCCTAACTGGAAACAGATTTGCTTTCTCGGCTTTGATGAAGTTCTGCTGTTTTGTGGGGCTTTGAAGCTTATTTGTTTGTCCTTAAATTGCATTAATTATTTTTGAAGTTTATACTTGTGTTCACGAAGTCTCTGTGAAGGGCATAACATGCGTGTAGGTTCAAGTAATTCAAAGGGATGTGTCTAATAGTTACTTTTAATTGGTAGCAGGGGACGGCATCCAGCTTACTACAAACCTACATGCTATGGTTGAGAGCTAATTAAACTTGCCCTTGAAGCTGGAATTCAAAGCCTCACTCGTGGCTGAAGTGGTATTATCCGGGGAGAATGTTTGTTTCATAATTTGAAACAAGAACCAGGATCTTGTATGAGGCCCAGTATTACTTCCATATGAGGGGGCTGGACGGAAGGGCAGAGCTGGACCCCTGACTAGTGCCTCTGCCCTGGGGGCGCTGGCCCCTGCGCTGGGGGCTGCCCTGCCCTGGGCCCAGGGTGCAGCCACCTGGTGAGGCTGGGAAGCCGTGAACATGTCTGTGTGCCATGTCCACGCAGCGACCGTGAAAGCAGGGGCCCAGGGGATGGGGTGCGTCCGTGGTGCGGCCTCTGAGCAGAAACCGAAGGCCTGTGGGACCCGGCCCAGAGAACTCCTATCCTGGGGGCAGGACAAGTGGGTTGGGCTGGAGGAAGCTGGGGAGGGCGGGCAATGACCTGGGGCTGCAGGCATTTTGGGGACTCTAGCTCCTACCGGGAGGGAGGAAGGTGGGCACGGGGGGCTTCTTAGGGGGTGGCTGGCCTGGCTCTCAGTTCTAGGGATCCTTTGGCTCCCCATGGAGGATACACTATGGGGGGCATAAGAGCAAGACCTGCCAGGAGGCTGTGGCCAGTGCCCAGGGCGGCTGGATGGGGACAGGGGTGCGAGTGCCTGGGTCCTGGGTGGGTTGGCAGGAGAGCTGAGAGCGTCTGCTCATGGCTGGGTGGAGTGTGAGGGGGCTGCCAGGAGAATCCTGGGGTTTCATCTGGAGCCCCTAGAGGAGGGGCTGGCACTTCCTGAGAGCAGGGGAGATATGGGGGACACGTAATGAACGTGCTGGAGGGGCACCCAGAGTGGATGTCATGGAAGTGCACATCTGGGGTCCCAGGGGGAGGAGCCAAGGGCATCACGTGACCACCAGAAGGACACACCCATGCATCGCAGTACAGAGACCTAGGCGCTTGAGCTCTGAGGCTGGGGACCAGGAGGAAAGGTCAGTGAGGTGAAGGGAACTGGAAGAGGTGTCCAGCAACCCCAGGAGGCCTGGCACAGCCCTGTCAGCCCACCCAGGTTTTCAGATTTAGTGATGTATTTGGACGTTTCCTATCACCTCTTAAAGTTCCATTTGCTCTACGTTTTCTCATTCATTTTTCTTGGTTTTGCCTTTATTCAGATTGATAGCAAATGCTCACTCGACCAGAGGAGGGTTTAGTGGCTCTCAGAACCCCTGGTCTCCACGTCCTGGTCCCTCATCTGTTGAAACTACTGGGAGTTCTTCTTCTGGGTTCGTACATACGTGTGTCCATGTTTCTTTTCTTTGGTCTTAGTTTTTTCTTAAGACAACAACAAACTTTATAAAGTTATCGTTTTAATCTTTCTTTTTTTCTTCTCACATCTCTTGCAGCTTTTCTGGGTTTGTTTCTTTATATTTTGAGGTTTCCTCCAAAAATGTTTTCATTGTGGGTTTTGTTGGCAAATCTTTTGAGACCTTGTAGAATAGCTTTATTATGCCCTCCAAATAGTTTGTTCTTTCAACTACTGTGTACCTACTATTTCTACTTTCTTCTTTTTTCAGGGTGTTTTTTTCTTTTTCCTATTGCTAATGTCTTCCTTTATTTTTAAAGCATATTTGTCATACTTATTTGAGGTAATCTGTCCTAACACTTCTGCTTCAGATGTTATGAGCTCCCTGGTTTGTGGCTCTTTGTGATTTTTAAACTTCTTCGGTGTTTAGATTTCTTGACTCACTTCCCCCTAGAAGTGAATTAAGTGATCTTTGGAGGAAAATACATCATCCAAGACCTCTGTTTCCATGCGTGGTATCCACAACACCCTCAAACTTTCCAACCATACCAAGGACCAAGTGGCCAAAAACCTTGGGACAAAAAGACAATGTAAATAGTATCGAATGTGAACAGATGCTGGACTTGCCAGATGTGGATTTTAAATTAACTGTTTTTAACCCTTCCCTGCCAGTTTTAAACAATTAAATTAACTATTAATATATAAACAGAAATATGACAGGATGACCAATTTCACAGGAGAACTGACATCGTTTTTTTAATCAATGGAAATACTAGAGTTAAATCTACATTCATTGAAATTAAGTACTTGAAAGGTGGATTTAGTGATGGGTTAGAGCACAGAACAGAGGTCAGTGAACTGGCAGAGAGGTCGGCAGAAGATATCAAAAGGAGCATAAAAACACCTGAGATTTAGTGAAAAGCTATAACATGCATGGATGGGAATCCCAGAGGAGAAGAGAGAGAGCGAGGGGCAGGAAATATTTGAAGAAACGCTGGTCAAGAAATTCCCAAGGCAATGGAAGACAGCAAACCACATATTTGTGAAAATCTACAAACGTGAAGCAAAGTGGACACAAGGAAAGCACACCTGGGCACATCACAGTCCAACCGTCAAAACCGTAAATGAAGGGAAAATTGTTAACAGGGTTACAGACAGCTGACTTCTTCACAAAATGATGGAAGCTGGGAGACAGTTGAAGGGTATATTTAAAACCCTGGGGAAATAACAGCTCACCTAGAATTCTCTGTCCAGTTAAAATGCTTTTTGAGAGCAAATATGAAGTTAAGATATGTTAAAATGAACAAAAGTTGAGAGAATTTGCCAATAGCAATTCTCACTAAAATAAATGCTAAAGGAAAATTTTCAGGCAGAAGGGAAATCTTGTCTTTTTAAAGAAAGATGATAGAGAAAATTGTGGAAAACAATAGAAAGGGTACATATGTGGGGAAACCCAGATATTGTATTGCTGCTGACTGACTGCAGCAGTACAATATCTCGTAGAATTTAAATAAATGTACAATTAGGATACAGAAAGAAAAAAAAAGCTAGGATAGGTAAATGGGATTCAAGAGTTGAAGTGTGGTTGCTTTGTCCAGGAGGCTGAGTACTAACTCTAACATATCAAGGATGCATGGGGGAAATCATTAAAAGAAAAACAGAAATCGTATTTAGGGGAAATAATAGGAAATATTTAGATATTAGTCAAAATGTGTCAGAGAAGGATTTAAAAGGGACAGAGGAGACCACTACAAAGCAAACTGTAATATGGTAACTTTGACACAAATGTACCATTAATTACACCAAAAATAATTACTATTTCGTTAAATCATTAAAATACATTAATCCTCTAACTGAAGACAAAGATTGTCAGGCTGGATTACAAAAAACAAAACAAAACAAACAATTGTTCCTCCAAGTGCCACATGTAAATGTGAGTACCTCAGCATGAAAGGATGGGGAGAGGCACACCACGCAAGCAGACGAAAATCAGCGGAAATATGGGAGATTTGAAAAGCATGATAGACAAATCTGACCTGGTTGACATGCACAGAGCCCTGCATCTAATCGATGACTGCAGTATACACGTTTTTCCAAGTGCACAAGGAACATTTACCAAAACTGATGACCTTTTGCATCCCTCAACAACTTTTGAAGTGTTCAAAACATACAATACTCTATGACCACATTGAAATTAACCTAGAAATCAGTAACCAAAAGGTACAAAGTGAGGAAATCCCAAATGTTTGAAAATAACATGATAAAGTTCTAAATGATCCATTAGTCAGAGAGAAGCCCCAGTGGGAATTAGGAGATACTTTGAATTGGATGATGATAAAAACATGAAGTATAAAAACTTGTGTGGGGCTTCCCTGGTGGCGCAGTGGTGGAGAGTCCGCCTGCCGATGCAGGGGACGCGGGTTCGTGCCCCGGTCCGGGAAGATCCCACATGCCGCGGAGCGGCTGGGCCCGTGAGCCATGGCCGCTGAGCCTGCGCGTCCGGAGCCTGTGCTCCGCAACAGGAGAGGCCACAGCAGTGAGAGGCCCGCGTACCGCAAAAAAAACCCCAAAACAAACAAACAAAAAACTTGTGTGGCATAGTTAAAGCTATACTGAAAGGAAAATGTACAACTTTGGGGAATTTCCTGGCAGTTCAGTGGTTAGGACTCAGTGCTTTCATTGCCGTGGCCCCAGGTTTGATCCCTAGTCTGGGAACTAAGATCCCACAAGCTGCAGCCAAAAAAAAAAAAAAAAAAAAAAAAAAGTATAACTTTCAATTGCATATATTAGGCAAAATGCTGAATATCAAAGAAATAAGTACTTTACTCAAGAATTTGAGAAAATATTGCCAAAATCTCGGCTTCCCTGTGCACCGAGGCCGAACAGAAATACGGAGACAGGTTTTGGAGGAAGACAGAGATGGCTCTACTTTTCTGCTAGGCAGTAGGGAAGACACAGCTGGCAAGTGCCTCAAGAACTGGGCACCCCCCCCCCCCCGCTCCTTGAGAATCAGGGAAGATTTTATATGTGGGGCTCTCGCAGTCCGGGGTATAGGATAAGGATCAAAGTAGTGACGGTCTTGCATTCCTCCTTTCCTTTGCATAATTTCAAAACAGTCACAGTTGGCATCAGGCCGCCCGGTAATTGGGGTCCGGCAGTCTGGTAATTGCGTCCGTTTGCCTCTGGTTTATCGGCTGGTGGCCTCGTTTCTGAAATGCAAATAGTATAGGGGGTGATTCGTTATGAGGGGCGTATAGAATGTAAGTGCTGGACATAATAAGGTTAGGGAGTGAGAGGCAGGGGATGTAACTCACACGGAGTCAGGGGTGATGGGTGCCGAATGTAAATTACATAGTGTCAGGGAGTGAGGTTAGCTTGGTAAAGTACAAATCTAGTTACTACAAATCAGTGACGGTTAAAGTAAAACAAGGAGTGATTAACTCTTTCAGGCCAGGCTGTGTTTCTTCTCTAGCTGGTTTGCCGTTCCCTTTGTTTTCCTTGCTGTCAGGGAAGAAGAAAGAAAACTCTCACTTCTATTTACATTGCAACAAAAAATTAAACAATAACACTCAATTAGAAAGAATACAGCAATGATAAAATCAGTAATTAATGAAATATAAATCATACAGGAGAAGAAAATCAGTAGCCAGAGATTGTTTGCTTGAAATAGAATAATTAAAATGATAAACCCCTAGAAAGTTTAATCAAAAGGAAGATAGGGAGGCACAATTAACAGTGTCAAAGATGAGAATGGAGACATCACTAAGGATCCCACAGATATTGACTCACAAAAGGACGTGCTGAACAATTTATGCCAATAATCTTGACAATGTAGATAAATTGAACAAATTCTGAAAAATGCAACTTGCCTTAACTAATACAAGAAAAAAATTTAAGTCTAAATAGTCCTACTGGGGCTTCCCTGGTGGTGCAGTGGTTAAGAATCCACCTGCCAATGCAGGCGACATGGGTACAAGCCCTGGTCCGGGAAGATCCCACATGCCGCAGAGCAATGAACCCCGTGAGCCACAACTACTGAGCTCGTGCTGTAGAGCCCGAGAGCCACAACTACTGAGCCCGAGTGCCACACTACTGAGCCCATGCACCACAACTACTGAAGCCCACATGCCTGGAGCCCGTGCTCCACAACGAGAGAAGCCGCCACAATGAGAAACCTGCGCACCGCAACGAAGAGTAGCCCCCGCTCGCCACAGCTAGAGAAAGCCCGCAGGCAGTTATAAAGACCCAACGCAGCCAAAAATAAATTAATTTTTAAAAAATACCATAAATAGTCCTACTAAAAACATTCCCACAAAAACTCCAGATCCAGTTGGCTTCACCAGTAAATTCTTCCAAATGCTGTGGAAGAAATGACATCAGTCTTACACAAACTCTTCTAGGGAAGAGAAAAAAAAGAGGTGATACTTCACAACTCGATTTAAGAGAACAGAATGACCTCATTATTCATATCTGACCACAAGGTCATTGCAAGAAAGAAACATCACAGCAATCTCTGACATGAGCATGGACACAAATGTGCTTTAAAAATTAGCAAGTCACAGTCAACTGTGTATGCAGATATACACCATAGCCAGCTGAGGTATAATCCAAATATGCAAGAATGGTAAAACATTCGAAAAGAAATCAATATAAATCGTATGCAATCTGACCAGAAATGCTACAACATGGTTGAACCTTGAGGACACTGTGCTGAGGGAAATAAGCCAGTCACAAAGAGACAAATACTGTGTGACCCACTTATACGAGGTACCTAGAGTCACCAGAGAAATGCAAAGTAGGTGGTGGGCGCCAGGAACGGGGGGGAGGGGCTTACCATGTAATGGGTGCAGCGTTTCAGTTTTGCAAGATGAAAAGAGTTACGGAGCTGGACGGTGGTGACGGTTACACGACAGTCTGAATATATTTAATCCCACTGAACATACACTTAAAATCATTAACGTGGTACATTTTATGTCATGTGTATTTTACTAACATTTTTTTATTTTTATTTTTTATTGTTTTGGCCATGCCATGTGGAATGCAGGATCTTAATTCCCCGACCAGGGATGGAACCCACGTCCCCTCCGCAGTGGAAGTGTGGAGCCTTAACCACCGGACCGCCAGGGAAGTCCCAACTTTTTTTTAATTGGAAAAAGTAATAAGGGGAAATAGCTATGGAAAGAGAGTAAATTTTTAAAAATCAGAATTGATTATTGTCAAAATCAATTTAAACCTCTGTCAGATGGAAAACTTTATAGAAAAATATACTTTACCAAATGGAACTTGAAGACATATAAACTTTAAATAGACCACTTTCCATGGAAAAAAATAGTGGAATTTTTCAAAGACCTACCTCTGAAAAAAGCACCAGACCTGCCCTTTAAGCTGTTTTAGCGCATAGAATAGGAATAGACAATTCTAGATTCTTTTTACAAATTGCATATAACATCAAAGTCTGGAATGCATCAAAAATAAAACAGGCCAGTCTTGCATCATGAATATTGATGCAAAAGCCTTTTTAACATCTTAGCTAACAGAATCCAGCAACACATTAGGACCAAATGGGGCTGTGATGATCAGATATTAGAAGACCTGCAAATATCGTAATACGTTCTCAATAGATGCTGAAAAGCCAACTGACATATTTCAAGGATAACTTGTCTCTTCTGTAAAAAGGGGGGGCAGACTTGTGTTTTCTTGTATAATATTTCTTGTATGTAAATTAAAAGAAAAAAACCTCTGGAAGCATGCACAAAAAAGTGTTACAGCTGATTACCTCTTGAAGGAATGGAACGGGGAAAGTTCGCAGGCGGGATAATTTTCACTCTCTACCTTTCTATGTGTTTATTAAACCATATGGATATATTATTCAGAACTGTTAACTAAATAATAGGTCAATTTATGCCAACTATGTAGACGAGAAAGCAACGAAAGGGAAGATTATCAACTAAACACCGATAAATTCAAGAACCTAAGTAAAACAAACATTTCTGGGAAAATAAAGAATGCCAAAATTAGTGTGAGAAGAAACCGAAAATGTGATAGTCCAATACCCACTGGAGAATTAGGGCTGCAATCAGAGACTTAGGGCCACCAAGGCCACAGCCCCCACCACGTCAGATGCACTTTATTACCCTCTTCTATGGGACACGCAGCAGAGGAGCTGGTGCACTTCTCCAAGACCAGGAGCAATAAGGGTGACCTCCACCCCCACTGCGTTTCAAAAGAGCTTTGTAGGTTCCTGACTCCGAAGTAAAGGAGTGAGGAGTAGACGGATGGTTGGATCATCTACAGCCAATGCACAGGATCAATCGACAAACGATCTGACCTGACCCAGGAGAGAGTCAGTATTATAGTGTTGTCCTCTACCGGCAGCAGCCAGGTGTAATAGGAACAGACTCTCCAGAGCTGTGACATAGGAAGAGGAGCCGTTCTTGCCGCTACTGACTCCGAGATACGGCGTGGCCATAAGGCAGGGGGCTGGTTTGCAAGGACAGGCAGGGAGAGCCAAAGTGCAGCCCCACACGTGGGACCAGCTCTATGCCAGATATCCATGGAGAAAGGATGCTCCGTCCAGTCAGAGGTGTGAACACTGGCTACTACCTGTGGCATCCCTGCCTCACACCGTATGCAAAAAGGGGGAGCTGGAATAAAGCTCCAAAAGTGACATCATAATCCTTGAAGCTTGAATCCTTGAACAGAGGAAAATGTAGGACTGTCTTCACAACGCAAAGACCACAAACCGTAAGGTGAAAACCTGCTGGGTCTGCCTGCGTCAAAGTTAGATGCGTGTGTTCCGTGGAGGGCATTGCAGGCAACACTGCGGATGAGCAACAGGCGGAGGGGAGCCGTTTCCATCGTCAGAAACCTGCCAGGGTCTCTGCCCTGAAGAACCCACCAGAGCTCCCGCCCACCACCAGGCAAGGGGGAGCCGGGACTGGGGCAGGGGAGGTGGGTGGGCGATGCACAGAGGGGCACTCAGGTGAGTGAGCAGCCTCACCGTAACGGGGAGTGGGGGCAGGCAAGGGCAAGCAGCAGGCCGTCACTTCACGCCCAGCAGAGGGGGGGAGAAGGCGGGGTGCTGGGAAGCACCGCCCGGCGGGGGGACCGGCATCGCGGGCATCTGGAGAGCAGTGGAGAAGAACCTGGGTGACGGGCACTTACCCTGCCCCCGGGGCACCATCGGGGGATGCAGGCAGAGGACCAGAGAGACGGGCTCGCCTATCACTGCCGCCTTCTCTGGGGAGGAGGATGGTGGTGGCCACTGGCTGGAGGTGAGGTGGTGCCTGACCCGCCCCCAGAGGCAGTGAGCGGGGCAGCCCTTCACCCCTGTGCACGTGGCAACCACTAGGCCTGCTTTTAAGACATGCGGCACCCAGGCTGCACCCCAGATGACGTCAGTCACAGTCTCTGGGGCTGGGACCAGACACAATTTGTTCTGAAACCCCAGGCTATTCCAAACGCAGCGGGTTTGAGAACCAGCAAACCGGCTGTGTGACAATAGCGTAAATCTGGACGTAGCTTTAAAACAGTGTTAAGTTAAAAAAATCAACAATTATGAGTAAGATCATTGCAAATATCAATTATGCCACTAAAATCAGTTCAGGAAGCACCCTGTGTGTTCGCACGGTTCATACACAAACAAGGACATACCCAGTCACATTGGGGGACTACATGGAACTCGCTGGAGGAACAGGGCAGGGCATAAAGCAACGTAGCTGGACCAGAAGTGACCCACTGGAACAGCGCACGTTCCAGAAGTGAGAGGTTTGATGAACTCTGCACCCAAGCTCCAAAAGTAAGCAAAAGTCAGAAGTGAAACCATAAAGGATTAGAATAAAATACGGATGGGTATTTTTACATAGTGTAATCAACATATCGGTTTGGGCATAAGACATAAAGAAGAGATCAGTGTTATTTTCAGTGTTAAAACCATTTTAAAAAGCTCCGTCTCTTCACACCCGACCTGAAATGCTGTCTCAGTCAACAGTGACTTCCTGAAATCCTGGAGTCCACTGCCGGCTTCGCACCCCTGCCACGCGGGGTTTCATGTATTTTAACATCTCTTAGGGAAAGTCACTCCTTCTTACTCTGTCTTTTTAGGACTTCCCTGGCTATTATTGGATTCTTTTCTCCAGATAAACTGAAGAATTATATTGTTACAAGTTTCCAACAACGACCATTGGGACTCACTTTACAGGCCAGTTTGAAGGATGTTGTTCACTGAACACTGCGGACAAGTGTCCCACCTTCTCACGTGGCCTCTGGTGTGTTTGCTTTACCCTTTGTCTTACTGAACATTTCATAAAGCTGGTACCACGTGCTGTTGAAGCCCGAATGAATGAACTGGATCCTTCCTGCACATCACCACACACAGGTGCAGGGATGCCACACCACAGCCCCTGGGGCAGTTCCTGTGGCAGCCCCCGTAGCCCGGCCCGCACCTTCAGCAAACAGCCACTCGTCACACTGGGAGGCGGTCAGGGCCACCACGTCTGCTCGAGAGCCTGTCTTTGTCCACGAGGCCCCTGTGACAGGGCAGGAGGGGACACCGTGCTCTCAGGCAGGTTGTCCTGGGGACCTGAGTGCTGGTGAGAGAGTCAGGCTCAGAAACGAGGAGCCCACGTCCGCTCACGGGAAGCACGTGACTCCTCCCAAATCAAGTTGCATTTGCAGACAGTTGCTGGGACGGGGCGTAGCCGTCGAGCGGTGGTGAGGGCCCAGTGGGGTGTGGACCCGCCCCGTCCGGCAGGTCCAGAGGGACCCGCAGGGTGGCTCCTGGAGACCTGCATTCCTTCCGTGCATTTGCTTTTCTTATTTTCATGCATTTATCAGTTGTTCCTTCCCTACAGCGAGGATGACGAGAGCAGTTCTCAAGCCGCCGTCCGCTCTCCCCTGAATGGCCGTCAGCCGGGAAGTCGCGGGCTCTGTGGCCCGCACGGCAAACATCTGCTTTGTCCTTGTGGGCGCTGCCTTTTGAAACGGGAATAAGTAAAAGTTGTTCTGGTTCACTTGCTATACTTTCTCTTCCTCTCGACTTTGGTAGGAATTGTTTCTTCCTGCTGCCATCGAGCTCTAAAAGATGCCGTCAGAGGGAAACGTCAGCCCGCTCCCCGTGAAAGCCACAGCGGCGTGAAGCGGGCAGAGAGGGGGGATCAGGCCAGAATGTGTCTGTAAAAACAGCCTAGTCTGAACGTTTTCAAATAAAGGATTCAATTGTGCGCCTGTATTCCTCTTGTGCCATCTTGGCTGGAGGGCCTCGTTAAAGCTTTCCTGGAAAACAATGCGTTCCTCCTCTCCGGAGCACTTTGGATGCCCCAGCGGCTCATAAAGGGCCCTCTGTGGGGCTGAGCCTGCGGAGGTGATGGGAGATGGGCCTGGGGGGACACACCTGTCTCCCCACCCACCCACCCCCCCCCCCGGCAGCTTCCACACCCCTCAGACCCTCAGGGGTGGGCTGTGGGCAGCCGTGGACCCTCGGGCGTGGGGCGAGGCGAGGCCACAACAGTGAAATGGACCCGAGCACCCGAGTCGCGTGGCCTGGACAAACGCACCGCTGCCCGTAAGGGAAGTCTTCTCAATAAACGGTGTCCAGTCGACCGAGGATCTGCATGGGAGGGGAACACGGACCTTGAGCCACACTTCACATCAAAAACGAAAATAAGTTTGAAATGGATCTGAAAGGACACAGGAAAATAGCCTCATGACCCGGGGGCAGATTCCTCAAACCGGGCAGAGACAGCATGACTCAGAAGAAAAGAGGGAGGAACGGGGCAGTATGAAAGGTGAGAAGGTCTGTGCATCCAGGACTCCAGGGAGGGAAGGCCAGCCCCAGCCCGGGAGACTCCGGGACACGCGGGTCTGACGCGGGCGGCTGGAGCCCGTCAGGAGGGAGCTCACTCCGGACACGAAGGCACATCCAGGGGCTTTTCCAGGCGACAGCAAGGGGCTCCGTGTCCCATTAAGCCGGGAGACACAGCTCAGACCACAGCAGCAGACTCTGCGGAGGCCGCGTGGGTGGTGGAGCCCGAGGGGCAGGCACGGGGGCCGCGGGAGGGGAGAGTCGGGCCTCCCGCCGAGGCTGCACCCGCAGCGGGTGAGTTCAGGGCCTGGCCACCCCCGGACGGAGGCTGCACCGACCAGAAGCCAGAGCGGAGAGCGGCCGCTCCCGGGCAGGGGGGGGCGGGGGGGGGGGCGCAGCCCTCGGCGAAGGCAGGGATGGGGGCGGGCACCGCTTCCGTCTCGGGTCAATCCAGCTGCACGTGGGAGCCGCCCTCCCGGACGTTTACCCGCGTCGAACAGGAGAAACAGACGCACACTGCTTGCCGGTCCTGCCCCGGGCACCTTCACTCCCGAGGAAACCACGCGTGTGTCTGGGGGCGGAGCCCTCCGCCCGCACCCGAGTGAGTGGGCTGCTCCTGGCCCTGAGCTCTTCCCTCGGGTGAAAAGGGATTGGGAGAGAAAAACACACGGTGAAGACGTTCTCAGGGGCACTCAACCACCCGTTTCCAGATTGGGGCTCCCAGGGCCACGGGCAGCCGAGCAATGCCGCCTGCTGTGTCTGGGCGGCCGCGGTGTCTCTCGTGCGGAAAGAAGCAGCGTCTCACCCTGAAAATGGCTCAGTCCACACTGACGCTCGCTGTACAGTCTCTGTCTCTCTGTATCTCTGTCTGTCTCTGTCTCTCTGTATCTCTCTCTGTCTCTGTCTGTCTCTGTCTCTCTGTATCTCTGTCTGTCTCTCCGTCTCGCTCTCTGTCTCTGTCTCTCTGTCTGTCTCTGTCTCTCTCAGCCTGCGCAGGGCTGAGTCTGCTCTGGGTGCTGCCGTGAGGTTGTGGGTGAGAATGGGAATGAAATTCAGCAGGAAGAATCCATGATTCCCTGAAACTCCTCAGAGGAACTTGTGGTCCCTGGGAAGAGGTGGCATCAGGCATCCATGCACACTTCCCAAGGTCACCTCTGCGCCCATCTGAATATCCGTGCATCTGAATGCGGGATGCAACGGGCAGAACCCACAAAGACCTCTGCGTTCTAATCCCCGGACCTGGGAGCAGATACGTTAGGCTATGTGGCAAAGGGGGATTAAGCTCTGACCAGCTGGCCTCGAGGTGGGGGTGTGATCCTGGGTCATCGGGGTGGCCTGGTGCAGTCACAGGGGTCCTTCCAGGGTGGGGGGAGACGGAGAGTCAGAGGGTGCACTCAGCTGCGATGCCGGCTCTGAGATGGGGAGGGCTGTGAGCCCAGGGCCACGAGGGGCCTCAAGAAGCTGGGAGGGGCGGGAATGGAGTCCCCCCTGTAGCCCCGGGGGTCCGGCCCCCTGCACACCTGGAGCGGAGCCCAGTGAGACCTGCTTTACTTATGGCCTCCGGAGCGGTGGGGCAAGAGATGTGACGTTCATACCTGGTCACCAAGGGCTCGGCCACACAATGCATCAGGATGGGGACCTGGGGGGGGAGGGGGCAGGGGGAGGGGAGGCCACGGGGGAGGGGCCAGAGCTGAGCCCTCCTCCTCCCTCAGGATCCTTCCCCGGTACCTTCCCCAGGGGCCCCTCCTGCCAGGCCGCAGCCCAGTTCCCAGGGAAGGTCAGGGTCTTGGTCTTCAGGCGCAGCCCGGCCCACGGGCAAGGGCTCGAAACAAGCGACTGCCCTACCGATTCCATGCACTCTGTCCTCCTGCGGCCCCTAACGTCTCACACACACGTCCACTTTGTGTCCAAAATGTTTTGCAGTTGCCATAGACACGGGGTCTGTGGTGGCTGGTGCGGGAAGCTGCCCCTCGGGGCTGCCCTGCCTGATGTCCCCCGTGACCCCTCGCCTGCCCCATTCTCCCGGGGGATGTCAGACGGCCCGACAGTGTTCCTGGGTGGGGCGGCAGCTTCCCACAGGGCTGCAGTGGGTGGGAAGGGCAGGGCTGCACGGTGATGCCCACTCCAGGCCGGAACTCTTGCTTATGTTCCAGAGCCTTCTGTTCATCTCCTTCTCTCTCTCAGCTCCAGCTGATGCAGCTGGACGGCGGGGGGGCGCATCCCCATGAGGGCAGAGGGCACGTGGGATACTAAAGGGGACGCAGACAAACCACGTGCCCACGTGTTCACACAGCCAGATGTGCAGACAGCCCGCGTTCCCCAACTGATGCTCGGGTAAGCCGGGTGTGGCCCCCCTGCAGCGGGATCCCCCAGCCGTAAAGAGGGACGGGCTCTGGTGAAACCCCGTCATGGGTGAGCCTCGAAAATGTCGTGGAACAAGCCAGACACACATTCCATGTGAAATGTCCGGGAACAGGCCAATCACAGAGGCAGGAAGTGAGTGGGTCAGCGCTGCAGGGGCTGGGGGAGGGGGTGGGGAGAGGCGGGGCTTCTGTTCGGGATGATGAAGATGCTGTGAACTTGGATCCAGTTGATGGCTGTGCAACTCAGTGACGAGACTGAAACCACTGGAATATACACTGGAGATGGGTGAGTGGTGGGACTTGTGAATTATATCTCAATAAAGCCATTAAAATTTTAACACGACTTCTGAAAATAATAATGTTCCAACAAGTAGAAAAAAATTAATGTAAGATTTTTTGCTGGATTTTGAAAGATCAAAACAGTATATGCTCAGTGTAGAAAAAATTTTAAATATAGAAAGCTACGAAGAATGACATTAAAACTACACCTAGGGCTTCCCTGGTGGCGCAGTGGTTGAGAGTCCGCCTGCCGATGCAGGGGACACGGGTTCGTGCCCCGGTCCGGGAAGATCCCACATGCCGCGGAGCGGCTGGGCCCGTGAGCCATGGCCGCTGAGCCTGCGCGTCCGGAGCCTGTGCTCCGCAACGGGAGAAGCCACAGCAGTGAGAGGCCCACGTACCGCAAAAAAAAAACCCCAAAACAACCACACCTACACCTTTCAGTGTAGGTACCACGTGTTTTCTGGTTTTACGTCTGACTTACTCATGTAAAATTACGAGTGTCTCCTGTGTCAGCAGAAAGTTTCTCCGACGGCATTTTTACGTCTGTGTGGGCGTTCGTGCTCCGGTCACCAGGCTCCACCAGCTCGTCCCCGCTCGTCCCTCCCAGTGTGTCCCAGGCCTTCGCTGCTGCCAGGACAGCCGTGAAGAACGTCTCTGGGCAACAATCCTTCTGTTCAGTGGTTCCTTAGAAATAATATCTAGAAGTAGAATTATGGAATGAATGAAAATGGACTGTATTTTAAAGACCTTTGAATAAAAAAGGGAGCAAGCGTCCCCAGGCTGTGGGCTCCTTCGGCCTCTAGTGTGATCGACGGCACCTCAGTGAACCTGGTGGATTCTGGCCTGAGTAACGCTGACGTCTCTGACTGTCATTTGGCCACAGCAGACAGCGAGCCGGCCGTTTTCTGTGGAACGACCTTACTGAGGTTAGAACAACAGCGGGGGTTAATGCTCTTTCCTCGTAGACAGCATCTGGCCGCTGGCTCCTGGGATCTGCCTGCTTCTCCAGCCCCTGGCAAGGGCGTTTCCGGGGCCCCAGTGGGACGCTGCGGGGAGCCAGGGCCGCCAGCTTGCCCACAGCCAGCAGGGATGGCCCCAGAGCACCCCCCGAGCAGGGCCATGCAGATGCCCCTCCGGGGGCTCCCGTGCGTCTCACCTGGCCCTTCCCGGCCTGGGGGAGTGCGTTATCATCCTGAGATGGCCCGGAACTCACCCGGGGGCCACCCGGGGTCCGAAGCCAGCTGCACCCCCTTCTGCCCCCGGGGCCCCGGGATCATTACCCTTCTCGGGCCTGGTCTCAGAGAAAGCTCCAGGGCCAGTGGGGGAGGCAGGGAGCCTGGGGCGCCAAGGCCTCCCCAGCAGGGCTGGGCGTGGGGTGGGGACCTCCTCCTCTGCACCCAGGGCAGTCACAGCGGCGCCTCCCTGACGTGTGTCGGGGTATTGCACCTGCTTTAGGCCAACAGTGCAACCCAGCAAAGGAAACCCTGCCGTGGGCACGACCCCTCCGTCCAGAGCTCGGTGTGCAGAAGCCCCCCTGGGGTGGTCTCCGGGGCCTCCGTGCTGGGCCCACCAGGTGGGTGTCCCCTCCGCGCCCTGCTCTGGCTGTTGAGGAGAAGCCAGGCCACGCGTGGTTGGCCCCCAGCCACCTGGGCCTGAGCTGTCGGGGAGCACGTCTGTTCCCCCCCACTGTTAGGAGTTCACTCTCGCTTTTGAAATTCAGGGGGAGGCTGTGACCTTTGGCTCTGTCATGTAAAGGGTCAGATGGCGGACGTGGGTGTCTGGAGAGGGGACGTGTAGCGGCTCCCTCTGTTCCTTTTTTTTTTTATTTTCTTGCGGTACGTGGGCCTCTCACTGCTGCGGCCTCTCCCGTTGCGGAGCACAGGCTCCGGACGCGCAGGATCAGCGGCCATGGCTCACGGGCCCAGCCGCTCCACGGCATGTGGGTTCTTCCCGGACTGGGTCACGAACCCGTGTGCCCTGCATCGGCAGGCGGACTCTCAACCGCTGCGCCACCAGGGAAGTCCTCCCTCTGTTCTTAAGGCCTGGAAGGCTTGGTGATGTTGTGCACAGCTGTGTGTGCACACGTACTTGTGTGTGTCTGCATGAGCACCACGGGCATGTGTGTGCCGTGCGTACACCTGTGTGTGTGCGTGTGTGCACGGGTGGGGGCAGGCGCTGAGTCAGCCCTGGGTCCCCCGGCTTCTCGCCCCTCGAGCCCTGTCGGCTGCTGCCCTGCTCTCCTGGCACCTGCAGGAGGGACAGAGGACGGACCAACGACACTTCCCGGGGTGAAGGGCGTGCTGGGGGGTGCACTGTGTCTGCAGGGGAGGGGCCGGGTCTCCAGCGGGGAGGGAGGAGTGACAGGTGGAGGGCACTGCTGAGATGGCCTTGTCCACAGGTTGGCCCCTGGCCTGGGGGTCCCTGTCCTCTGCTCAAGCCCCTGGTCTCCCTCCACACCACATACCTGTTGCCCTCTCAGCACGTGTGCAGCTGAGGGAAGTTTGGGGTAAAGGAACGAAAGAATGACATCTTTTCTTCCCCTTCAGCTTTGCTTGGGTCTGGGCCATTGGTGTCTTTACAGCCAGAGAGAAGCTCTGTTTCTCTTTCTCTTCACTGAAGGAAGAACACCCACCTTTCCCGGCATGGCTTGAGAGGCTGATTTACAGAACCACCTGGAAAGAGAAAGGTCTGCCCGTGGGCTGTCCCTGCAGAGCCCCCGTCCCCCTCCAGGCTGTGGAGGCAGCACGGGGGCTGGGGGTCCAGGGTCCAGCCCCCGACGGTCAGAGAACCAGCCCAGCGCTGGGGGTGCGGTCGCCGAACGGAGGGTGGCGCCCAGAGCCCAGCCGCTGGGCTCGACGTCTGCCTGGTGCTGGTGACACCGGCCTGACCATCACCAGAGCCCAGCCGCTGGGCTCGACGTCTGCCTGGTGCTGGTGAGACACCGGCCTGACCATCACGGCCCTGCGTCGGCTGTCACCCTGGACATCGGCAGAGGATCTTGCTACTTATTCTTGCCATGCGTTTAAAGCCAAATGAATAAACCTGGGCCCACCCAGGCCACGCAAACTCGGGCCCCGTGCGCTGGTCTAAAGGAAACAAAGGTCTCAAAGCACCTCCTTGGCCTCTCTTTCTGGAATTGCCGCCGCCCCTTGGCCCTCCCTAGGGGAGGCTGCCCTGCCTGGGGCTGCAGGGCTAGTCGGTTACCCTAGAAACTGCCTGAGTCAGCTGCCTGAGCGCTGGCTAACCAGCTAACCAGTCCTCTGAGCGAGACTGCCCTGCAGCGAGATCCTTGCCCACCTCAACCCCACACACAGTCCCCGGAACGAACGCTCCCGGGCAAGAGGGGGCCACACTCTGCCACGCTTCAAGCCTTCTCCTCACACTTGCAATTTTTAAAAGTTTTCCCCCCATCTACTTAAAAAAATGTGTTTATTGTAGAAAAGAAAAAGTCCAGAACTGAAACAAAAGTCTCCCACCCCCAACAGAAGTAACTTCTGCTAACAATTTAATGTGTGTCTTTCCAGAGGTTCCCCACGCAAAGGCAGACAGAATGATTTTTGTACAGATAGGACTGCGGCAAAAATGTGTCCTGAGACCGGCTGTGTTTCCTCTCAACAGCGAGCCCTGGACGCTCTTCCTCCCGAGCTGGTGCAGGTTCTGACCGTTTTAAGGGCTGCGTGGTGCCCTACCCGGTGGTGTGGTCACTGTGCTTCTTCCCATTGGCGAGCATTAGGGCGTTTCCAACTATTTCATCTGTTAAAAGCAGGGCTGCAATGAGGACACACACGTGCACATGTGCACACGTGTGCACCCCCCCAGGTGTGTCTGTAGGGGGAGGTCCCGTGGGCGGCGCCCCTGCTTCTCCGCAGAATCCTGGGCCTGACGAGGCCACCACGTTCCCGCTCAAACACCCCCCCCCATGAGCCCACCTGCTGGGAGAAGGGGTCGCCAAGCCCTGAGGCCCCTTCCTTCTCTGTCACGTGTGTCCAGTGCCCGCCCAAGCCTCGAGGCCTCGTCACCGAGATCGACAGAAGTCCCTGGGGCTCGGCACTCAATGCAACACGGCCCTGGCATTAACAGCTGTCAGAGGCCAGCGCTGGGCCGTGGACGCCAGCTTCTGAGAGGTGGACGGAGCGCCTGGCCCAGCCTGGGTCCTTCCAGGCCACCGTGAACATGGGGCTGAGTTGAGTTCACGGCGCCTGCAGGGACATTGAGGGGACCACCAGAACCGAACTCTGTCAGCCTCATTTGGGGCAGCAGGTCCCAGTCTGGACAGCCGCCATGACCGTGACCGCAGTGGCCCCGGGGCAGACCCAGCGGGTCTGAAGGGTCAGGAAGCCTTGAACTAGGGAGGCTTGGGCCCCTCGGTGGGACCCCCATGGCCATGCCCTGGGAACTCCTCAGAGCGGCTGAGAGGCCCACTCCCGGAGGCCTGGGGGCCCCGAGGATTCTGGGTGGCCTGCAGTGCACTCAACCGGGGGTCACTTTGCTCCCCTGCCCCTTTCAGGGAGGAGGGGACACTTCCCGCAGCCGCCTCTTCGGGCCGACTGGCCACACAGGCCGGGGTCATCCTTTCTCTCTCTTCTGCCTCTTTCTGCAAATTCTTCTGGCCAGCACTTGCCCGGTGCTTCCCAGAAACCAGCCCCCGGGTGGTGAGAGCCCAGAACACAGTTTTCCTGGGTCCCCGAGGAGGGGGCTCCGGTGAAGGTCTGAGGGGCTCACGGGGAGGCCGGCCTCCACCTGAGAGGCTCTGCTTTCTCCAGGGGGACTGACCACAGAGAGGCAGCACCTCAGCGGAGGGTGTCCCCAAGGGCGTTTGACTGCACGTCCGGGACCCTGAGACCCTCTGCACACCAAGGGGGCAGCCTGCCCTTTCCCCTTGAACCTGGAGGATTCTGGTGACCTCAGAGAACAGAACACAGCACAAGGGACACCCCCTCCCCCCGAGCTCAGGCCCAGGCCGGAAGAGACCAACCTTTCCCCTGCACACGCCGAGGGCCTCGGGCCTCCAGCACTTGCAGGGGTCCCGGTGTCCGGAGGAGGGGATGTGGCACTTGGAGCCACCCACCCCTGGGGACCCCGTCCCGTCACCTCAGACGGAGAAACAAGCACAGGGGTAGCAGCTCGGACCACACCCTCGAGGTTCCTGAGAGAACATTTCAGGGGATCCGTCACACGTGGTTCCCACACGCCTCCCCCATCCAAGGCGGACGTCCACTTGCAAACTGCCCAGGACAGCTCCCTGCCCCAACCTGAATCAACCTGATACGTCCAGGTTCCCCCCGTGGAGTCGCGTGGGAATGCCTCCCCTTCTAAGCTGGACTTGGAAGATCCTCGGGGGCCCCCTTGGACCAGAGTATTTCCCCGCAACCCCCTGGGCGTTTAGAATTCTCAATTCATAAAGTTTCTATTGACCACGTGATATGATATGAATGGGATGCCGTGTCCTGCCGGGTTCACACATTGAAGCCCTAACCCCTCCGTGAAGGTGTCTGGAGGTGACTCGGGGGAGGTGAGCCCGTGAGAGTGGGGCCTCCTCGGGGGTCAGTGTCCTTGTGGGGTCGCGAGGGAGCCTCCGCTCTGTTCTCTGCCCGCGAGGCCACGGCGAGAAGGCGGCGTCTGCACCCGAGAGGCCTCACCGGAACCCCACCCCACTGGCACCCGGTCTCGGGCCTCCAGCCTCCAGGACTGTGAGAAATAAGACCCCCCCAGCCTGTAGGTTTCTGTTAGGGCGGCCTGAAGGGATTAAGACACACAGCCTCTCCCAGATTCTATATCCACTGGATATAGACTTCACCTGTGAACGCAAGTGCAGGTGATTCCCCTGAAAGGTTCGCCGGCTCTTTTCACTCGCCCATTCACTCGTTCACTCATCCAGCAAGTGATTTCTCAGCATCTGTCCTGTCTGGGCAGTTGTGCAAACATTCAGATTCCCAGGCTCCATGGAACTTAGAGTGGCCGGAAGGTGTGTTCAGGCAGTAAACAAACACACAAGGAGGAGGGGGCTTCCTGGGGACCGAGGACGTGCCAGCCACGTGGAGGAGGTGGGGAGGGGCCGCAGAGGTGTGGGAGGGGCGCCCCAGCTCCGGGCCGCACGTGCAGAGGTGCTGAGGCGGGACCGTGCTGGCACACGTCCTACAGGCAATGAGGCCGCCGTTGCTGAAGCAGAGGGGCGAGGACACTGCAAGGGGCGTCCGGTCAGAGGGGAGCTGGGAGGTCTTGTGGGTTCTGAGCTGGGAAGTGGCCTTGCCGCCCCACTGGTTAAGGAGTCCCTATGCCTGGCGGGCTGGGCGGCAGCAGCAGGGACATGGGAGAAGGTGCTGCCCTGCCCGGGACAGGGCCCAGGAGGCCGGGGCCACAGCTGCCACGGGCTGTGAGAAGGGGCTGGACGGCGCGTGCACACCACAGGCGGAGCACACGGGCCACCACAGGTGTGAGAGGCAGTAACAGCTGGAAGTTTCTGTTGACTTGGGTGGATGCGAGGGGAGATTTGGGGGAACAGGAGTTGGGCTGGGACCCTCTGAGAGTGTCGTCCCCCTAGACAGCCAGGTTGGGGGGCTGCGGGCTTTTGCTCTCCTCCCTGTGGTCACATGTGGGGCCTGGGGGATGCTCCTCAACCGGGTGCCGTGGATGCCATGAGGACACCGCCCGAGATGGGCCCGGCCCGTCTGGGCAGGTCTCTGAGCCTCAGAGGGGTCAGAGCCACCCCTTCAAAGCAAATCGTTTACTGCTGTTTGCCCTCGGCGAACTCAGAACAGCAACCGTGCGGCGATGCTGAAAAAGCAAAGGCGGGCAGAGCGAGGGCGCCGGCTCAAGCTTGAGGGAGAAGGTGGCTGAAAGCTGGGGGACTCGGGGGCCCCTCTGGCTGCCTGGGGGAGGGCGGCCCCCCGACACTCCCCCAGACGCAGCCCCGCCGGGACGAGGGTGACACCCGGGGCTCCATCTCCCCCAGGGGGCGAGCCGCGCCCACGTCTCGGGCGCCAGACAAGCCCAGCGTCCCGCCTGCTGACGGCTGCCTTGCCTTATCCTCACCACCCGTGTTTGGCTGGAGAGGCCATGATTATCCCCATTACAGGGGTGACAAGGCGGAGGGACCGCCCAGCATCACGGGGCCACGCAGAGCCCTGACCCCGGAGCCTCCCTCCCACTCGCTTGGCTACACACAGGCAGGCACCCCGGGGCCTTGAGAAACAGTGTACGGGGCCCCCACCGACCACCGACTCAGACTCCTGGGAATCTGGGGGGCTCACCGGACAGGATGAGAGAGGCGGCGCCCCTGCCCCCGCCCGGCTGAGGAGGGAGCAGGTACACAGTGGCCTCAGAACAGGGGTCGCAGCAGCACGAGAATCCCCTGCCCTGGGCCGTCCCGGGGCTGCGTGTTCTCCCACCTCCTGTATGTAGACACCACTCAGGGAGGCGCTCGGGAGACTGGAGGCCTCGCCCTAGGTGCCCCCCATGCCCTACCCCGGCCAAGCTGCACTGGGGAGACAAGAGACCCTCTGTGACCGTCAGGCAACAGGAGCCCCGGAACATTCCGGATCTCCCCGTGCTCCTGGTCACTGGGGCCTCTCCCTGTGCTGGGTCACAGGCCTGCCCCCCACGATCGCCCAACTGCCCAGCAGGACACCAGACACCCAGACGGCCGGCCCCCCTGCGGCAGGGGCTTCCCCGACTCCCTCTGGCCACTGGGTGGCTGGGTGTCACGGGGCTCGGGGGGTGCGTGGGGCCTGGGGCCCGGCCTCTGTGTCCGCCCAGCCAGCTCCAGGCCCTGCGTGGCCTCCGGCCGTGGGGACTTGCTTACCGTGGCCAGGGGCGGGGGCAGCGGGGGAGGCGGGAGAGAGAAGGCTCTGTGTCGACCCTTCCGATCGCCGAACGGAAAGCAGGTCGTGCCCGGCGCCCCCCACTCCGTGGCCTCCCGCAGCCCCCCAGGCTCCTGGCCGCCTCCAGCTCGGGCCTGGCCCGGGGTCTCTCCACTCTGTCTCCCGCCCCTGCTCCCTGACCCACGTCTCAGCGCTCAGATGTGCACCCGGCTTCCCCCGAGTAGGGGGCTGACAGGAGGGGCCTGGCCCCGGGTTGGCCCTGAAGGTCGGGGGGCGGGTCGAGCTGCTTCCCAGCTCCGGGGTGATTTACAGGACTGAGCTGAGTGGGCGCCCAGCGCGGGGATGGTCCTTCATCCTCCCCCTCCCCACCCATCCGCTGCTCTCAGTAGCACGCGGAGCAGCCAGTTATCACTCCGTTTCCCGTGTCTGCGGGCGCCACACTGCCCCAGGCAGTCAGGGGTCAGCACGCGAGGACTGAGCCCCCTTTCTAGGGGAGCAGAGAAGCCCAGCAGCCCGGGGTGCCCCCGTGGGGAGCCCTTGCTGGAGGTCCCGTCGCTGGGCTCCACGCCGAGGCCTGGGAGGAGAGGCGGGGGGAGGCAAAGGGAAGCACAGCTGCGAGGGGCTCTTGTGCCTGTTCTCAGCCCCACAAAACTCTTCTGAGTCCTCATCGAGGCCGGAAGGAGGGACATGGGGAGCAGAGACAGACTTGGAGGCTGGGGCCCACTGGCAGCAAGGAGAAAGCGCCCCGAGGGACCTGGGGACACTGGGAGGGAAGGCCCCCGATGGAGACCCCTGTGCTTGCCTGAGGGCATCGAGCCAGGTGACCCGGGGGCAGAGGGAGGCCCTCCGGCAGCAGGGACTCAGAGTTTAAGGTGCGTCCCAGCTTGGGATGTCTAGGACCCCGGGAAACCCAGGAAAGCAGAGGTCAGTCCGGCTCAACAGCGCAGCACCGCTCGTAGGCCCTACTGTGTGCCCTGAGCGTGACAGGGCCCGCCCTCGGGGGCGACGTAATTCTAAGTTCCCGGGGGCTGGCTGGGGCTCCGAGGTGCTGAGGATGGACTGGACACAGGGGACTGAGTCGCGTCCCCCGAGGCCCGCAGCTTCCCCGGTAGCCGCCAGCTGCCGGTCGCAGGCTACACGTCCCCCGCCCAGCCCTGCTCTGAGGGGTTCTAGGACTGGTGGCCAAGGGCACCCTTGTCTGGCGCCAGGGTCCCCACCCCCAGCCCGGCGAGAGAATCCTGGCTTTGGGCTCAAGGCCCTTGTGGTGCAGATGAAGGAGATGATCCCCTGTTAACAGCTGGCCCAGCACGGGGCCCACCTCCTCGCCTGCGTTCCGGGGCCCACCTCCTCCCCTGCATCCTGGGCCCACCTCCTCCCCTGCATCCTGGGCCCACCTCCTCGCCTGCGTCCCGGGGCCCACCTCCTCGCCTGCGTCCCGGGGCCACCTCCTCGCCTGCGTCCCGGGGCCCACCTCCTCGCCTGCGTCCCGGGGCCCACCTCCTCGCCTGCGTCCCGGGGCCCACCTCCTCGCCTGCGTCCCGGGGGCCACCTCCTCGCCTGCGTCCCGGGGCCCACCTCCTCGCCTGCGTCCCGGGCCCCACCTCCTCGCCTGCGTCCCGGGGGCCACCTCCTCGCCTGCGTCCCGGGCCCACCTCCTCCCCTGCGTCCCGGGGCCCACCTCCTCGCCTGCGTCCCGGGGGCCACCTCCTCGCCTGCGTCCCGGGCCCACCTCCTCGCCTGCGTCCCGGGGCCCACCTCCTCGCCTGCGTCCCGGGGCCCACCTCCTCGCCTGCGTCCCGGGGCCCACCTCCTCGCCTGCGTCCCGGGGCCCACCTCCTCGCCTGCGTCCCGGGGGCCACCTCCTCGCCTGCGTCCCGGGCCCACATCCTCCCCTGCGTCCCGGGGCCCACCTCCTCGCCTGCGTCCCGGGGCCCACCTCCTCGCCTGCGTCCCGGGGCCCACCTCCTCGCCTGCGTCCCGGGGCCCACCTCCTCGCCTGCGTCCCGGGGCCCACCTCCTCGCCTGCGTCCCGGGGCCCACCTCCTCGCCTGCGTCCCGGGGCCCACCTCCTCGCCTGCGTCCCGGGCCCACCTCCTCGCCTGCGTCCCGGGGCCCACCTCCTCGCCTGCGTCCCGGGGCCCACCTCCTCGCCTGCGTCCCGGGGCCCACCTCCTCCCCTGCGTCCCGGGGCCCACCTCCTCGCCTGCGTCCCGGGGCCCACCTCCTCGCCTGCGTCCCGGGGCCCACCTCCTCGCCTGCGTCCCGGGGCCCACCTCCTCGCCTGCGTCCCGGGGCCCACCTCCTCGCCTGCGTCCCGGGGCCCACCTCCTCCCCTGCATCCTGGGCCCACCTCCTCGCCTGCGTCCCGGGGGCCACCTCCTCGCCTGCGTCCCGGGGCCCACCTCCTCGCCTGCGTCCCGGGGCCCACCTCCTCCCCTGCATCCTGGGCCCACCTCCTCGCCTGCATCCTGGGGCCCACCGGCCCACCTCCTCGCCTGCGTCCCGGGGCCCACCTCCTCGCCTGCGTCCCGGGGCCCACCTCCTCGCCTGCGTCCCGGGGCCCACCTCCTCGCCTGCGTCCCGGGGCCCACCTCCTCGCCTGCGTCCCGGGGCCCACCTCCTCGCCTGCGTCCCGGGGCCACCTCCTCGCCTGCGTCCCGGGGCCCACCTCCTCCCCTGCGTCCCGGGGGCCACCTCCTCGCCTGCGTCCCGGGGGCCACCTCCTCGCCTTCGTCCCGGGGGCCACCTCCTCGCCTGCGTCCCGGGGCCCACCTCCTCCCCTGCGTCCTGGCTGTTCCGGTAGGAACGCACCCGCAGGGCAAGCACTGGGTGGGCACGGGGCGGAGGTCAGAGGTCAGAGTTCAGCCCCCGAGTCAGCCAGAACGATGGAATTTGTGGCTATTCCCTAACAGCCTTGCGCAAGCAGGAAGCAACTGGAATGAGGTGATGACGGCTTCAAACCCGCTTCAGTTTCTTGGTTGATTCCAAGTTTTGGAGGCTTGCGGTCGCGCTGGCCCTGCCTCTGCTGCCGGCCTGGAGGAGAGACGGGGCTGCGGGGCAAGTGGCCGAGGTCCCTGCGGGAACTAGAGCCAGGATCCCACGGAGGGGTCAAGACAGCGACAGCAGAGCGTTAAACCAAGCGTGTGGCCCAGGAATCGGGGACTAAGTGCAGAGGGTGGGGGGCCCTGGAAAACACCGAGGGCGCCTGTTCCCACGTGCGTGTATGTGCGTGTTTGTGAGCACGCGTGTGAACGTGTGTGTTTGTACAGGTGTGTGCACATACGTATGTGCATGTGAGCACCTGGGGGGAGGAGGGAGGAGGACCCGCCCCACAATCCCCTTCTGCCTTCCGGCCCCGAGCTCACACGGACCTTTGTGGGGACACGGTGAGGGCCTCCGCATGGGGCCCTGCAGGACCCGCCCCCCCCCAGCCAGTCTCCTGAAGAAAGGCGATGTGGGCCCCTATGTGGCTTATTGAGTGCACGCAGGGCACTGGCCAGCAGGCGGGCCTGGGGCCCGGGAAACCGACTTGACGGCACGGGAGCAGGTGGCATCCTGACCAAAGGGCCGTGAGGAGGCCCCTGGAGCAGGCTGACGGGAGGCTACGTGCGGCACCCCTTTCACCAGGGCAGCTGGTCCGGCCCCATCGAGAGGCAGCCTGAGCTGAGGCCACCCAGCTCCTGCCAGCGGCTCCCAGGGCGCGGGCTGACTGGACCCCCAGGGCCGGGAAGGGCGACTCAGACAAGCAGGGCTGTGGCCGCCTGGCCAGGCTGCGTCCTGCTCGGCCACGACCCCACAGCCCTCAGGGAGAAAAAGCGTGCGTCCCCACTGCTCGGAACTGGCCTGGGGAGCTTCACCCTGGAGTCGTGTGACCTGGGCCCCTCGGTAGCTGGCCAAGGACATCAGGCGTCCAGGCAGGCGGCCGGGCTTCCTTCCTTCCAGGAAACCGGGGGTGGGCCTGGGCCCACGGAGGAGAGACGTGGTGACTGGGGAGTGCGCAGAAGACCCTCGCTTCTATGTCTCCTCTGATGGGGCCTTTTGGGAGCCGGGGGTCCCGGGGCTCCTCCCACCAGGGTCTCCCTCTCTGGCCGGATGTCCTGAGCTCAGGTCATGGGTCCACTCTGAGCCAGCCCTACCGCCGGGACTGCAGGAGACGCTCTTTCCCTCGGGACAGCCCGGCCCCGTGGTGCTCCTGCTGGCTGGAGCTGTGGGCACACGTGCAGGACGACACAACGCCCGTCACTCAGGCACCCCAGCCCCAGGCTCGCCCTTGCCCTGCAGCACATACTCGGCCGGGCCCCTGGTGCTATGAGTCGGTTTCTAGAAGCAGGTGAGCCTGAAAGGGTGACCCCACTGCCCTCCCATCCTGCCGAGGCCGCCAGTTCGGGGGAGAGGAGAGCCAACGGCCTGGTGAGCCCTGCTGGACCTCCAGGTGCTCCAGTGGTGGACAAGGGGCGTGGGGACACCACTGGGTGGTCACTGTCCACACCAACTGTAGAGCAGCCTGCTCCAATGGGCAAAGACTCTCCAAGGATAAACACTGTTCAATTAAATAAGAAGAGAAAATGTAGGTTGTTTTTTTTTTACTACATAGAAATGTTAAACTTCTGTAAATCAGAAGAAAAAAATACAAAAACCAAGTCTAATGTGGCATATGTATACAATGGAATATTACTCAGCCGTAGAAAGAAACGAAACTGAGTTATTTGTAGTGAGGTGGATGGACCTAGAGTCTGTCATACAGAGTGAAGTAAGTCAGAGAGAGAAAAACAAATACTGTATGCTAACACATACGTATGGAATCTAAAAAAAAAAAAAAGGTTCCAAAGAACCTAGGGGCAGGACAGGAATAAAGACACAGACCTACTAGAGAATGGACTTAAGGACACAGGGAGGGGGAAGGGTAAGCTGGGACGAAGCGAGAGAGTGACATGGACATATATACACTACCAAGCGTACAACAGACAGCTAGTGGGAAGCAGCCGCATAGCACAGGGAGATCAGCTCGGTGCTTTGTGACCACCTAGAGGGGTGGGATAGGGAGGGTGGGAGGGAGACGCAAGAGGGAAGAGATACGGGAACATATGTATATGTATAACTGATTCACTTTGTTATAAAGCAGAAACTAACACACCATTGTAAAGCAATTCGATTCCAATAAAGATGTTGCAAACAAACAAACAAACAAAAAAACCAAGTCTAAGAGCAAACTGGGTGAATGTTTGCAACAAAATGATGGGGCAAACATATCCTTCATATACAAAAAGCTCTTACCCATCAATAAAAATTATGCCATAATAGCAATAGAAATGTAACTGTAGACATTGATACAGAGGCCAACCTTGATCATAGCCAAAGAAAGAAATATTGAAACAAAAATAAAACTTCATTTTCCAGTTTATCATGTTTTGGAATGTGATGAGCTTGCCTATAGGTTGCCGATGGAAGTGTAAACTGGTGAGGGCTTTTGCAAAGCAATGTGCCTCTAGACATCACAAGTAAGAGAGGTTCCATACCTCTGCCAGGCAGTTCAGGGGACAGTTAGAACAGAGACAGTGATTTGTGACAGAGGCCAGGTGTGACGATGTCACCTGCAATCATGACAGGAGGGAACCAGTGATACATGTCCTATGGTCGTGCCACGGAGCATCAGGTAGAAGTGTAAATTGTGCTTTTTAGAGACTATTCAGGTGTACAAGAAAGTGACCATGAAACAGCTTTCGGTAAAATGAGCAGAAATAAAGCCCTGGATAATGAAGCGGTTGTATCTCAGGGAGGTGGCGTTGGGGACAGTTTTATTTCCTTCTTCATATTTAATTTCTACATTTTCTAAATTATCTGTAAGGATCAGCCAGAACTTTTATAATGAGAAAAGGTAAGGAACTTCTCTTTTTACAAAAAACCAACTCTCATAAAAGTGGATAAGGTATATTGTGAGTATCATGACGCTTTCCGATCCACACGGGCAGATCTCCAAAACCGCAGGTGTTGCTGCCAATGTGCTGGCCCTTGGGCACTGCCGGGCCCCTGGGTGGCTCTGGGCCCCTGCTCCTGCCTGGCTCCCCGGGGGACTGGCCATCCCATATTGGAAAACCTTTCACCCTCCGCTTCACGGCCACCTGGCTTGAATGGAAATACCCACCTCTGCCCAGCTCTGCTGATTCAAAGGCACTGGGTATCTGCGGTGGGAGGCGTACCTCCATGTGGTCCTCTCCCCTCCCTCGAGTTACACGTGCCATCCTTTCTGGAGGAAAACATTCAGTGTGGCTCTATTTGCAATAACTTGAGTCAGTCCCACTCGGCGGTGACAACAGAGGAGATCGGAGGGCTGAGGGTCAGAGACCGAGAACTCGCCGCGCTCGCCGGGCCTCCTGCTTCGGGCCGGAGGCGCTTTCGGGACCCAGCAGGTGAGGGTGCTTATTGACAGAGGGCTCTGCTGATCCTGGTCCGGCCCAAGTTCCCTAAATGAATGGTCCAGGCACCTGGAGCCGCCACAGGACCACAAGCAGGAAGGAGGCTCCCGGGCCGCTTCCCCGGGAAGGTCTCGGCTGGCTGTGGCAGAGCGGGGCCCCCGCAAGCTCGCGGCCAGCTGGTGGCTGCCACCCAACCAAGTGCTTCTGCCCGGGAAGGGGCCAGGCCCTCCGTCCTGTGTCCTGTGGGGTGGCCCGTCCTGGGGGTCCTTACGGGACTGCTAGGCACGTCACAGCACACAGACCCAAGCCTTTACTAACATGGTCAGACGGAAAGCATTTTCATTTAGCAAAAAGGACGCCCAACAGACGCCTGGCCTGAGGGGCGCGTCCTCCCAGGTTGAGCTCCGGCGGCCCCGTCTGCCCCTCGAGGCTCTGGTGAGCTTCCTGCATGCCTGTGCTCGGGCCTCCCTCGGGGCGCGGGGTGTCTGGGCCAGCACTGCCCTCCGCCAGCTGCGTGTGGGCCCCTGTCCGTGGACGTGGGTCCTGGCGGGGGGTCCCAGGGCGGCCACCCCTCCCCCCAGCACCCAGGCGAAGGCTCGGGGTAGGCGTAGGGCCCACAAACTGTGCTCCCCAGAAGTCGATGCAGGTTTTCAAGATCGGCCACTAAACACACTGGGGGGGAGGGCGTCCCCACGATGGACCCCAGCAGCCACGAACCCCCACGCACCACCCCCTCCCCCGGCCTCTGCACTCGCACGATGGGGAAAGAAGCCCCAAAGGAACGCAGGCGTGTGACCCCGAGCCCCGCGGCGTGGAAGGGTGGGAAGGAACGTCCCAGATCCTGAGCTGGGGTAGGGCCGCTGTGCCCACGGGCCCACCCCCACCAGCCGAGCCCCTCACAGCCATCAACGGAGGCCACGGGCAGGGCATCCTGGGAACACAGGGCCCCCAGGGCTACGACGCGGCGTTTCAGAGCAGGAAATCCCCCGGCGGGCTGAAAGCGGTCTGGATCCGGCCTCCTCGTTGCCTGCAGCTCTTCTCAACGGAAACTCTCCCCGTTCCCCGCCCGCAGATGTGCTGGGTGAGGGCCGTGGGGAGGACAGAGGCCGAGCGTCCCCCCTCGGGCTCACCCCACCTCCAGACGCGTCTCCTCGTCTTAGAGACACGCCTGGGCCCTGACGCGATCGTGCCGACGCAGATTTATGACTAGAGACGCAGCTTTGGCACAGCTCTGCCCTTTGAAAGTGCTGAGAACTGATTTCTACCAACAGTGGAACTGTCCCAAAGGCGCCATGCCTGGAAGGGGGCTCAGGACGGGGGCAAGGTTGCCTCTGAGTGAGCCTGAGCTGGTCTCAGCTTCCGGTCCGCCCCGGTTCTCCACCGGCAGAGGACAGGACACTGCAAGTGTCCCCGCCCAGACTGCCCATCCGCGGGGGGCCAGGACGCTCAGAGGGGCTGAGCTCAGCAGGGGGGAAGGGGCCTCGGAGGCACAGGGGGCCCAGGCAGCGCGCCCGCCCTGACAGTGGATGGCGTCCCACAAACGGGCTGTGGCGAGGACACACCAGTCAGCGCCACGTGAGGGGGCCACACGCAAACCACACTGGTCTGAGACTTGCGGGAAGAACGGACGGCAACCCTGCAAGGGTTGCATCATAGCGAAAGCACCAACGCAAGCACGATGCCCACCGAACCAGTGGGCGACAAGGAGAGGCCGCCCCAGAGAAAGTCCAGGACAGGGACAGTGGCCAAGCACACCCCTGCCTACCGGGGTAACAAAGAGGGCGTGGCCGCGTTGCACTGTGAACGGTCACAGCGGCTCCAGGCCTGAGTCTCAAGAACGCGCAAGCTGGGTTTCCCCGGTGGCGCAGTGGTTGAGAGTCCGCCTGCCGATGCAGGGGACACGGCTTCGTGCCCCGGTCCGGGAAAATCCCACATGCCGCGGAGCGGCTGGGCCCGTGAGCCATGGCCGCTGGGCCTGCGCGTCCGGAGCCTGTGCTCCGCAGCGGGAGTGGCCGCAGCAGAGGCCCGCGTACCGCAAACAAAACAAAACAAAACAAAAAAGAATGTGCAAGCCAGCGGCTGTGCTGGGCCCTGGAGCTGGTGGCACATCCTGTAGGGACCCCAGCTTGGCCCCACCTGGGGGGACAGTCAGAGAGGGGAAGGGTCCAGCAGGTGCCAGGAGCTGAGAGTCACGGCGTCCCAGGGCCACCTTTGAGCGGGGATTGCCGGCAGGGTGGGGGACTGGGGTCCAGTGGAGGGTGGGCGTGAGAGGTCTGGGTTCAGCTCGGGGTGCCCATGCCCCGTCCCCCAGGGATCCGGCCCCTCCCCTGGCACCAGCGCATGTGAGCTCTCTCTGGGGCCCGGGGTGGAATCCGTGAGCTGGCTCTGGGTCAGAGCTCCACCCCTCGACCGCTATCAGGGCTTCTTGTCTGCGTCCGTCTTTACATGCGGGGCACTTTCACGTGGCGTTGGTGTCTGGGCTGTGGCAGGCGCTCTATTCAGCTGTGCACGGTGGCACTGGTCAGACTCCCAGCGCTGTTGCCAAGTGTGTGTGCTCAGCCTGAGGTCCTAAGTGTGCATCAGCAAAGAGCCATCTGCAGACTCTTAACTTGGAGGCTCCTCCTGAGAACTGAAGCGATTGCTGCATCAGTGTGAGCAGAGACCTTGCCTTTCCTGCATCCGTGCCCTCCAGCTGGGCGCTGCCAAGGTCAGCGGGCAGGTGGCCTTTTTCGGGAGCCCAGGCTTGGCCGGGAGCCCGCGGCAGCCTGCAGGACCGGGAGCCCGGCTGGGGGACGGCACGGGGTGTGGGGCTCCGCGGGGAGCCTGAAGATGGATGGAAGGCAGCTTGAACCAGCTTCCGCTGAAGGGCCTGGTGGCCTGGGGCCAGACGGCGGGCGCAGCCTCGGCCCCCGGGGCCTCGTGGGCTTGGTCAGTGATCTGGCCAGGACTCACCCTTCGGTGGGGAGGCTGAGGAAGCAATGCCGTCGGGACAGGGGCGGGCACAGTTAGAAGATAGAATTTTCAGTGTTTTTTATGGAGAAAAGGGCCTCCGAAGGCCAAAGTGCCCGGTCTGGGCTGCTGAGCCCAAGAGCTGGACGGACGCCCGCATCTTCCAAGCCGGCGCTGCAGACCCTCCTTCCTGAGCTCAAGCAGTGAGTGCACCCCGAAATCTGGGGGCAAGGGCTCCCCTCACCTCCCAGCCCCCCGAGCCTGGGGGCTTGCCGGACCCTCAGGACACCCGTGGCCCTGTGTGGACGACGAGGGACACGCACAGGACCCACCCGCGTGGGAGGCACCCGTGGGCACTGACAGCCCGGCCAGGAAGCTGAGCTGAGGAGGACTGCGGGCCCTTCCTGCCCCTCAAGGCACCCAGATGCCACCCCGAGCCCAGGGAGCGGGCAGAGCAGGGCTCGAGTCCCTCCTGCAGTAGGGGGAGGGCGCTGCGTGCCCCGTAGGGACGTGGCCGCAGCCTTGCCTGGTTGGGAAGCACAGTGTCCCGGGCCGGAGGGCCTTTCCGGCGTCTCTGAGGTCAGCGCCCCCAGACAGGGGACCTAGGTGAGAAGGGAGCCTGTGCTCATCCCTGGAGCCGGCAGACGTGTGGTCTGAGGCTCAGGAAGGACCACGTGGAGTCGGGCGGAGTCGCTTTTACAGGTGGGAACAGGAGCCCTGGGGGCCTTTCCGAGGAGCAGGTGGGGGTCGCCAGCGGAGGTGATGGTGGCACGAGACAGCGAGTGACCAGGACGCAGGAGACACGAGCAAAGCACAGCCTGTGGCCGGGCCCAGCCCATCCTAGCTGCTGCCTGGGCCTCGCCGGGAAGGGTCTGCTGGGACCTGGGCCTGAGGGCAAAGGGGGCCTGGAGCCCAGCCTGCTGTCTGCCCTTCTGTCAACGATCTGCCTGTCCAGCTGAGGGCACTGTGGTAGCAAGGGGGGTGGGGGGACAGTGGCCATTCTCTGGAAACTTCAACCCATGCACCCACTGTGGACCACCTGGGAGCCTTGCTGGGTGAGGCTGGGAAGCCATGGGCCACTCTCCACCCAGAACAGGACCAAGTGGTGGACACAGGACATTGCAAACAGACAGCACTTCTGCCGGCCGAGCCACAGACGATTCAGGATTTCATAGACGGTGCACGGGGCACCGTATTGCCTCTGTCCTGGCCAGGACCCACACTCAGCTGGGGCTCTGTGAGGTGACGGCCGTGGTCCGTGTCAGTCCTGCCCCTCCCCCTTCCGCCATCACCCTCCCCGCACCAAGCACAGGAGTGGACGTTCAGCAGGCTGACGGCCACTGCACACAGGCCCTTTCTTGGGACCTTTCCAGCCAGAGCTGGTGGGACCGTCCTTGCTTCTTCCCCAGTTTTGGGTGTGAGTGGGGCTGCTGGAGCTGCCGTGGCCGTGTCTACACGCACCGGGGGGGCCCAGAGTCTTCGGGCAGAGAGACGCCCCAGAGTGTCCCGGTGGCTGAGTCCCCTGTCCCGTGCCCAGGCAAGCCCCACCTCTGCTCGTCCGTGGCTCTGGTTCGTGACCCTCTTTGGGGTTCAGAGAGTCTGAGTCGAGTCTCTTGCAGTTGAGAATTCCCGGTACCAACAAGCTTGAGGGACTTCCCAGGATGACCAGCTGTGCCCTGCCCCCTGGCTGCAGCCACGTGGGCAGAAGGTCAAAAATTAAGACTCAGAGCAATTGGAGGTATGCCACCAAAAGCACGATCAACAAAAGATGAAATGGATACACTGGAAATATCAAAATTAAAAGGACACCATTAAGAAAGTGAAAAGACAACCCACAGGATGGAAAAACATATTTGCAGATCCTACATCTGACAAAGAACTTGCAACCACAATATGTAAAGAACGTTTACAACTCAACGACAAAAAGGACAAAGATTTAATAGACATTTCTCCAAGGAAGATATGCAAATGGAAAAGAAGCACGCGAAAAGGTGCTGACAGCGCCACTCATCAGGGAAACGCAAACCAAAACCATGTGAGACACCACGTCACACCCACCAGGACAGCCAGGACCAAACGTCACAGGACGGCAAGGGCGCGGAGCCTCCCACACGGCCGGCGGGCTGTGAGGCGGGAGTCCACATTGAGAACACCTGGCGCTCAGTGGGCTCGTTCCTCTCGACGCGAAACAGAGGCCCCACGTGACCCAGGTGCGAACCCAAGAGAACTGGAAAGCTGTCCACAGGCTTGTGCGTGAACACCCACAGCCGCCTGAGAGAAGAAACAAGCCAGGTGTCCACCAGCAGATGAACAGACCAACAGAACGGGGTCCATCCACACCACGGAGGAATGACGCCCTGACAAGCTGCAACGTGGATGAACCCTGGACACGTTACGCTGAGTGAAGGAAGCATACGTCACGGGACGCCCTTCACACGAAATGTCCCAAACAGGGCCATCCATGGAGGACGAACACAGGTTGTGCGGCTCCCTGGGGGTGGCGGGAAGACGGTGGGTGGTGGACTTGCTCTCTGAGGAGGGCGAAGATGTTCCGAAGTTGCCAACGATGGTTGCGCACATCTATGAAAATGCTAAGAATCATGAGTTGTACACGCCACGTGGGTGGATTGCGGGGCATGTGAACTAGATCTCAATACAGCTCAAGAACGAATTTAAAGAAAACAGTCACCAGCGAGCCCAGGTCAGGGTGGAACAGGTGTGGGGTTTCTGCTTTACGGTCCCACTGCCTCACCCCGTGTGACAAGGTGGCCGTGAGGACAGACACCAGGCAGCCCCAGCCTCACGCCACCCGCCTTCCCAGGACCCTCGCTCTCCCTCTGGGCCTTCTCCAGACCTTGTGACATCTGCACGGAACAAGAGCCAGAAAGAATGAGGCTCAGTGGCCTCTGCCAGCACACCTGGCTGGGCTCCCAGCCAGCACCCCTCCGTGGAGTACGGGGAGTCCGGCTTTGCAGCCGCTGCACCAGTGAGCACGCAGGTGTCACGCACAGCCCCATCCAGGAGCGGATCTGCACACGGCGTCGCACGCCTACCCGAGCTGCCGCCGCACGTGGACATAAACACGATGCCTTTGGAAAGGCTGTAATCCCCGAGTGGTCACTTTCACAATAGCGTCATCATTATTGTTGTCACAAAAACATTAACAAGACACGTGAAACCACAAGATGACGAGCCTTTATATTCTCAGTTGGGATCAAAGGCGGTATGGATGGTGGAGAAGGAGAGGGAGGGCTGGGAAGAGCCTGGAGCGCTGCTGAGAGAGGCTCCGACCCCGGCCTGGAGCTGGGTGCCCCATGGAAGGCGGCCGTCACCAGGGTCAGAGCCTGGGCCGCCTGCAGGTCCGGCGGAGACCTGTCCCCCAGGGCTGGGGACGTCTGCTTGCATGGAGTGGCCCACTCGGCGGCCGGGCCTTTAGAAGGGACGAAGGGAAGGGCTCATGGGCCAGGCTGCCCACAGCACTGTTCACGCCTGTGTTCACAGCCCCCGGGTGCAGCTTGGCTCCAGGCTGAGGGTCGGCCCGGGTCACAGGAGCAGCTCTCCAGTTCAGCCTCCCACCCTGTCGCTGACCAGCTGTGCGCCTGCGGGAACCACGGGGCCCCGTGGGCCGCTGTAAAATGGGGCGATGCCAGCACCAGAAACCACACAGCCTGGAACCTGGACCAGATGGTGTGTGTGAACTGCCCCCGGGCTGCCTGGACAGTAGCTCCGCAATGCGTGTTGTGCGGGGGCTGGGCGCTGGGGGGCCAGGCAGCCCGGGCTGCAGCGGTGAGCTGGGGAGGCCCAGCTCCGTCGAGGGGCTGACCTCAGCCACCCACGGCAGCCCACCTCCAGGGCTTGGTGCCGGCCCTGGGCTATGTGGGGTCACCACACCACCACAGACTGGAGATACGGCAGTGACACAGAGCGACGGGCACCTGCTGAGCTGAGGCCCCTGCAGGAGGTTCAGGTGCTTGGCAGGTGTTCGGGGGGTTCAGCTGAACGGAAGGGAGAGGCAAGCGGGGGCCCAAGCAGGAGGTGAGGCAGGGCAGTCTCCGGAGGCAAGCGGGTAGGGGCCGATGCAGGGCAGGCGCTGCAGGGAAAGAGCAGGGAGAGCGCCCAGGGGCTGGGCGATGCGGAGGGGGCCGAGCGCAGGAGACCCCCTGCCCACTGCCCAGGAGTCCAGCCAAGGCCAAGGGGATGGGGGGCAGGGCGAAAGCAGCCCTGGGGCCCCACCCCAGCCCTTCCCTGTCCTTGATGAACCCGAGGCAGAAAGAGGCCAGCGGGTCCCCACCAGCCGGGCCAGGACCTGCAGTTGGCTTTTCCCAGAGACCCCCTCCTCTACCTCCTGTTCCCGCCAAAGGACCCTCCCCAGGGGCCTCCTGTCCACTCGGATCCCCCCACCGTCTCTCCAAGACCCAGGCTACCACCAGACAGGGAAGCCGGTTGCCTCTGAAGTCCCGGGTGGTGCCCCAGGGTCCTCTCCTGCAAGTGGAAGGGCCTCTCGGGCGCCTCCAGAATGGGGGGTGCGGGGACACGGGGTGAGAGGTAGGGTGGGGTGGGGAGCTGTCCCTCAAAGGGCCCGCGCAGAACCGCGGGGACTACTGCACCCTCGACACCCTAAGAGGCCGCCTGCCCCGGGTCCTCGCCGCCGCCTGGCGCCAGCCGCCTACGCCCCTGGTTTGGCTCCGCCCCAGCGGGAGGCGGGCGGGAGTCCCGGGGGCCGGTGCGCTGCGGGCGGCGGCCGCGAGGGGCGCTGCGGAGGCCGCGGTTAAAGGCCGGGCACGGGGGCGCGCGCTCAGAGGGAGCCGCGCCGCCGCCGCCGCTGCCGCCGCTGCCTCCGCCGCCCGCCCCCGCTCCCCGCGGCTGAGAGGAACCCGGTCGCCGGGTCCCTGCCGCCCCCGCGGACGCCGGCCCCCGCCCCGGACCCCAGCCCGGCACCTGGGCTCGGCGCCGGGAGCGCGCGCGGGCGGGCGGGCCGGGGGCGACATGGGGAAATTCCAGTCCAAGCACGGTGAGATGCGGGGCGGCGGGCAGGCGGGCGGGCGGGCGGGCGCGCGCCGGCCACTCACTGTCCCTTCCCTCTCCCCGCGCCCTCCGGCCGCGCCGCAGCCGCTGCAGCCTTCAAGCGGAGAGAGAGCCCCGAAGGTGAGCGCGCGGGGCGGCGGCCAGGGCGCGCGACTGCCACCGGGGCTGGGACCCGAGCACAGAGCGCGACGCGCTTTCTGCCGTCGAGGCCGGGTGGGGTGGGGTGGGCGGGGGCGGGGAACCTTGCCTTGGGGCCTCCGGGAGCGCACAGGTTTCCCCGCCCCAGACCGCGACCCCGGTCCCCCGCCGGAGCCCCGCGCCCCAGGCCGCGCGGCGAGGGGTGGGCGCGCCTGGCGGCGGGGCATCGTCCAGGCGCAGCTCCCGCGGGCTTACCGGGCGTCTCCTTCCCTCCTCGGCGCCCCGTTTCCCGCGCGTCCGCCCACGGGGCCGCAGGGGACAGCTTCGTGGTGTCTGCGTACCTGGGTGGCCGCAGAGGCACGGAGGAGGCGGAGCGGCGGGGCTGCGTGGAGCACGGCACAAGGGACAAGCAGGTAGGCGTGGTGGGCCCGGCGGCCCCGCCGGGGCCAGGGGACCTGAGTAGCAAAGTTGTGCCCTCTGACCCGGACCCAGGACCCCAGGACAGAGAAGGCGAGGGCCCCGATGGCCCAGCGAGAGTGACTCGGGCTGGGCCAGACGGCCCCTCCCTCTGGGGGAGGGGATGTGGCGCGAGGCCTCGCTCTCCCAGGCTGGAGGAGTGGGGGCAGGGCTGGGGAATGACCCGCTGTAGGATCAGTGTACCGCACAGCAGTGGCGGCCACAGCGTTAACGGCCACCGTGCTGCCCATCTGCCGTGTGGGTGACCGCAGGCCTGCGGGGATGCTCACGGGAAAGCCCAGGGACACCCGGGCTGCAGGTGCCGTCAGGGGTCGCAGGGGTCCCACTCAGGACCCAGCGCCCCTGAGAGTGGATTTGGAAGGGTGTTCCGTCCAGGCCTGGGGCACCAGAGGGGCCTTGGGCACACCAGACTGCGCACGTTCGCCCGGGAGGAGAGAGGCCGGTGGATGGTCTCGGGCGTTAGTGTGGACTGGAGTCGGGTCGGTGGCCGTGCCAGACGACGGAGACCCCCTCCTCCACCACTGCGTGTTCCCCTCCGAGTCCCCCGCAGACAGGGTACAGCAGCGCGTGGACGTGTGAGCTCTCCTTTTGGAAAGACACTTTTCTGGCCGGTTGGTAAATGAAAAGTTCTGAGTGTATTCGTAAACACTTGTGTGGCCTCGTCCCGAGAAGGCGCCCAGATACGCCCTGAGATCAAACACACGGTAGAGTTATGATTCCTGTGTCTGGGAGTGAAGTTTGAATCCCACGCCTGTGAAGGCAGGAACTCCAGTTTACAGTGTTTGCTGGGCACTCATGGGAAGGTTGCGTGGACGTGTGCTCCTGCGCACCACGGGGCCGCCCCAGCTGCTCTCTGGCCCTCCTTTGGCCTGATTTAGTTTGCCTGGGCAGGTGGGTGCTGATAACGGGACGGTGTTTCCTTCCCACTTGGTCCTCCTGTGTGTAGGGGGCGGCAGGCAGTCCGGAGCGGTGAAGGGCATGTCCACCACCTAACCCTGTCCTGCCAGCCACCCGGCGGGGCCGTCGTCAGCTCAGCACAGCAGGTCCCACACGCAGGCGGTGTTCGTCCCGGGCTGCGGGCTACGGAGATGGAAAACAAAACGCTTCCGCTCTGGCCGCGGGTTATAGTGCCAGGTTATGACGGTTTCTTAGGCCAATGGATTCCATGCTCTCGGGACGTTCTTGAAAGAACAGTGTGGGGTTTGGCTTGGGTTGTTCCCTTGTTGTTTTGTTCGCAGCTGTGGTCTGAATGTTTGTGTCCCCCCCAAAATTCATGTGTTGAAACCTACCCCCCTGTGTGATACATTCAGAGGCTGGCCTTTGGGGAGGCGATTAGGCCCCGAGGGCAGAGTCCTCACGACGGGATCAGTGCCCGTATGCGAGCCCCAGAGCACCGCGCGGCGTTACAGGCAGAAGGCCAAGCCTGCCGGCCCCTCAGTCTTGGACGTCCAGCCTCCGAGACTGTGAGCGATGAACTTCTGTTGTTTATGAGCCACTGCTCTGTGGTGTGTCGTCGCCGCAGCCTGAACGTACCGTGACAGCCTCATTCATGACGCCACGACGTAGGAAGAAAAGAATCTCAGGATAAGGGATGGGCCTTTAAATGTAATACATTTGATCTTTTCTCGCCTTTTCCCATCTTTCCTCATCTGGCCATGGGGCTGTGAGCCACGCTGGGAGTTTAGACCCCCCCGGCCCAGGTACTCAGGTATCTCGCTGCCGCACCGCCGACCCCCCTCACCGGGCACCTCCACTCCTGCCTCTGCCCGGAAGTTGCTCTGTCGGGGGACATTGGGGTGTCAGGTCCTACGTTCCTCCTGTTTCCTGTCCTTCCCCTTGTGTGGTGTCCAGAGCCCCGTCACCGTCCCTGCCCTCCCAGGCGATGTCCCAAGGAAGGCCAGCCTGACTGTGCAGTGCCCCCAGAACACCTGACTGGGGTCAGCGAGGGGACATGTCCTCCTGTGCTTCCACGCAGGTCAATCCTGGTGCGCCGTGTTGCCACAAGAACTGTCCCAAATGACCTCGTGGAAATTAAGTACATGTCCACCACCTAACTCTCACCTGCCCTCACTCACCATCCACCCCCCGCCCCAAAAATAAACGAAATGAGGTGGATTTTGCCCACTAATTAGTGAGCCGTGCTGGCCCCTGGTGCCCGCGTAGTGCACGTCTAATAAGGTCTCTGATAACTATTAGTGTTTTTGGGCAGGTAGATGCCCGCTTCATGGTCTAGAGTGGTCCTCCTCCTTGATTCTGAGAGACGCTGCCTCACTTCATTGCCACGGGCCCCCAGGGGCCTGGGGTTGTGCAGGTGCTGGCCAGTGACGCGGGACATTGGCAGGAGCGGCACAGAGGATGCAGCAGTGGGTGACTGAGGCTGCACGTGCGTTACAGTCCGGAGGAGAGACGGCGGTCACAGCGTCAGCGCTTGACTGCGCTGTTCCAGAGGTGGGGCTGGCGGAGGTCAGGGCGAGGCCCTGTGGGGGTCCAGCTGCCCCTCCCGGGCACGTGCTCACTTGCCATCTGCCCGTCTGATTTCTTCATGCTCCCTGCGGGGCGGGAAGAGTCCAGAAGACAAGAATCACCACTAACAACTGAAACTTTGTTGTGACTGAAACCCAGATCTCTATTGAGTAAGCGCAAGAAAGGGGATTCCAGCGGCTCCAGAGGCGTGGGGGCGCCCCGAGGCTTCTGGTTGCCCCCGTCCCCTGCCCCCGTCCCAGTCACCGTGGAGCCACGGTGTGCGGTGTAAACCACACGTTACGGGGCTGTATCCTGTCCTGTGGACGCCAGGGCTCCTGCTCAGCCGTCGGGCCGCAGCCACGTGGAAGGAGTGGCCTGGGTGGACAGGTGGTGGCGCTGTAGCCACCGTGCAGCTCCACAGGCTGACCCCTGGCCTTCCATGACCCGTGCTCTGGGGACGCGTGATCTGTGGAGTCCTGGCCTGTGTGCGGCGTCTGGGCACCACTCCAGGACCAGCCAGGGGGGCTTGGCTTTCTCTCAGGGGCCCTGTTTCTGCCCTTGGATGTGGCCTGGCCGTGTGCGAGGCCAGCACAGGTGCGCACGCAAGCCTGGGGGCTCCTCTGGGTTTGGGGGGGCACCAGCCACAGGCCTGAGGGCCCAGACCTCACAGATCGGCAGGGAATCCCCCCAAGGTCGGGTGGTGTCAGTGTCCCTCCCCCCGCCCAAGCTTCCGGAACTGCAGATGGCCTCCCTGGATGCCGCTTGGCCTACGGATGAGCCAGGTGGTCCTGACTGAGGCACCTCTGGGGGGCCGCTGGGCTGGGGACCCTGGAGCCACAAGGCCGCTTTGTGGGAAATGCCTGGAGGGGGCGGGGAGGACGGGGCGGCCTGAGGACCCTGCGAGGCAGCCAGCTGCTCAGTGTGTCCCGGGGTGACTGGCCTACGTGTGCCTCTTCCTCACCTGGAAACCTGGGTGGGTGCTGTCTGCACGCGGGCCTCCCGGCGGGGAAGGGGACCCACCGTGCCCCCCTGGCTGTCCCCGGGGTCGGGGGTGCAGGAGGTTGGGGTCGTTTGTGGGCCTGCAGCCAATGGCATCTGACGGCCAGTGGGCGTCGAGGGCACGCGGACGGGCCAGACGCCACGCACGGGGCACCCGCCCCAGCCAGGTGCCCAGGGAGGGCGCGAGGGCAGAGGATGTGCCTGCCTCGCACGTGCTCTGGCATCCTCATGTGGTTGGCAAGGGCTCTGGGATGTGGACCCGGCGAGGCTGCGGCCGGCGCCCCGACCTCAGGGCCCGGGTGGTGGATGGTGTTAGTCGTAGCAGGGCCGGCGGGCAGAGGCTGTGCCCCAGGGCAGGACAGTGGTGGACGCAGACCCTGCCCTCGGGGTGCTGGTCTCTTGAGAAGGCCCCAGGTTTGGTGGGAGACGTGGCATTTGCCTGCCTGCCCTGGGGACACATTGGCACGTGACATTGACCCACCACTCTCACGTGTGCCCTTGGGGGCAGCCCCCGAGAAGCCCCGTGTGCAGACCAGGGACGGTGGTCCGACGGAGGACGGGGAAGTTCATGGAGCGCCCCAGCTCGGGGACACTGTTTTGAGAGGAGGAGCCTGCAGGACAGTGGGGGGTCTCGAGCAGCCCATTTGGCTGCTGGGTGAGCAGAAACACCAACTTTGCAGGAGTGAAAGCAGAGACCCGCCGTCACCCTGCTCTCCTCAGGGCGTGACAGGCCGCCGTGGGAGACCATGGTGCCACATCCAAGCGGCACCTGTCCCTTATCTCACCTTCGCTCTCCTTCGTGGAGAAGTAGTTAAAGGAACGACTTACAGGGCTTTTGTCGAAGTCTTGCCTGTTATCGTCTTTGAAAATCCATGCCAGTCTGCAGTCTTCAGAAATCAGCCCTCAGCCCTGGTAGCTGCCCGGCGAAACTACCAGCTTTTAAGCGGGGGTGAGCGCAGACCCAGATGCAGTGGGAAACGCAGAGCGTCGGCGTGGCCCCGGCCGCCGGCCCGGCAGTGCTGCGCGGCCGGCTCGGAGCTCTGCTGAGGAGCGAGCCAGGCCCTCACAGCCGCGACGCCGTGGGGTTCGCGGTGAGGTTAGGGCCGTGAGCGCCAGCGGGTAGATTCTGTCCTGGGCGCCGTGGCCCCGCCGTGTGTGCCGAAGCAGACTGATCTCTCATCTGAGCCGCAAAGTGACCAACAGGATCTGTAGTTTAGTTTCACGTCCCTTGTTGGCGGCACCTGGTTCTCCAGCCGCCGTCACCTGGGCGGCCAGCGCTTCGCAGGGCGGCACGGCCGTGGCTCAGCCGGTCCGCAGACCCTCCCTGGGTGGGGAGGAGGCGGACGGTGCTGCCCTGCCCCTCTGACCTGCCTCTCCAGGGGTCAGGAGTTAGGTCACGGGTCCCCATTCCCCGGCCGGGCCGCACAGCAGGAGGTGAGCGGCGGGCGAGACAGCGAAGCTTCACCTGTCGCTCCCCGTCTCTCCGTCTCTTCCCCACTGCTCCCCATCGATCCCCTGTCGCTCCCCGTCTCTCCCCGTCGCTCCCCATGTCCCCTCGTCGCTCCCCGTCTCTCCCCGTCGTTCCCCGTCGCTTCCCGTCTCTCCCCGTGTCTCCCTGTTGCTCCCCGTCTCTCCCCATCGCTCCCCGTCTCTCCGCATCTCTCCCCGTCTCTCCCCGTCGCTCCCCATGTCTCCCCGTCGCTCCCCGTCTCTCCCCGTCGTTCCCCATTGCTCCCCGTCTCTCCCCGTCATTCCCCGTCACTCCCCATCTCTCCCCGTCGCTCCCCATGTCTCCCTGTCGCTCCCCGTCGTTCCCCGTCTCTCCTCGTGTCTCCCTGTTGCTCCCCGTCTCTCCCCGTGTCTCCCTGTTGCTCCCCGTCTCTCCCCATCGCTCCCCGTCTCTCCCCATCGCTCCCCGTCTCTCCCCGTCTCTCCCGGTCGCTCCCCGTCGCTTGCACTACTGCCTGAGCCATCCCCCACCCCCGTCCGTGGAAAAATTGTCTTCCACCCCACCAGCCCCTGATGCCAAACAGGTTGGGGACCGCTGGGTTAGGCCGTCTCTTCCTCTGGAGGTGAGACATCGAGGCCACCCATGTCCCCTGTTCTCACTCCCACCGTATGGCCAGGGGGCAGCCAGCCAGGCAGCCCCAGCAAGGTTGTCACAGAAACACTGCCCGCAGGTGACGACTGGGAGCCCCGTGACGTGGCCCTTTTGAAATGTGGGCGGCTCCCCCCACCCCCAAGCCTTCCTCTATCCTGTTGTCCACGGGAGGCAGCCTGCGCAGTGGCCTCATTGCCACCCAGACCCTGCTCTGGGCCTGGAGCTGCCCGCCTGTCACTTGCCCTCACGTCTCTGGGCCACAGCCTGTGCTCCGTGGCGCGGAGGCCGCATGCCTCTGCTTGGGTCCTACGAGGAGACACGAAGCGAGGGACGTGCGGAGAGCAGGACGGGAGCGGGCGCTGGTGCCGCGGGGCAGGGGCTGTGGTGGATGGCAGCCCACCCGTGGTCAATAAGCGTGGCGGGCCCGAGCTTCCTGCCTCTCACCCCAGGGCCCTGTGAGCTGCGCCCGCAGGTCAGCAGCCCCCCGAGAGACTGGGTGCTCCAGGCGGGCCCGGCGGGCGTGGGGTCGTGCTGGCCCCTTCCTCTCCTTCTTCCTGAAGAGGGGAGGCCTGTGGCTGCCATCCCCAGTCCCCGGTCCCCGGAGTGGAGGTTCGGTCCCGGCCAGGCACGGCCCATCTCCTGAGTCTGTCCTGCTCTGGGTTCGAGGGAAGCCGCCTGCTGGGTTGCTGCATGTCGCTGCCCTGGGCCTCGGGCCTCCTGGGCGTGAAGTGGAGCCTCTCCCAGGTTGACCCTGCATCAGACAGTCGCTGGCTTTGGAAGAAAACGCCTGTGTCGAATGGAAGCCCTTGAGAAGGATGCCGCGGCCGGAAGCAGGCCTGGCGTGCGGGTCACCGCAGCGCCGCCGGGTTGGTGACCAGCCCCCAGGAGTGCGCGGCGGGCCTGCCCTCCCCACGGGGCCCGGACGCCTGCGGCCCTTCCTACCCAGCAAGGTGCCCTCTGGACGGCTACGCGTGTGGAGCGAGGGGCTGACAGCATCGCAGCAGGAACCCTGGCTGCTGGGAGGGGAGGAGGGTGCCCGGCCCTCGCGGGGAGAGGTGGCGATGGGCCGAGTATGGGTTTCCTGGGGCAGCCGTAGCAAAGCCCCATGGATAGACGGACAGGCGGACGGACGGGGCGGCGGCCTGCTTGTCTCCATCCCGGAGGTGGAGGGTCCAGGTGTCCACCTGCCACTTCCCACCAGGGCCTCGCTCCCCTGCCAGGAGGCGCCGCCCCCGCCGTGTCCTCCCAGGGTCACCCCCCTGAGACGTGACGGTCTCTTCGTCAGGACACAGGCTGTGGGATCCGGGTCCGCCCCGGTGACCTCATCTTACCAGAGGGCCTCCGCGGCGACCCCACCTCCGCACACGGTCACCTTCTCGGGAATTGGGGTGCGGTGCGGCCCTAATGGGCCTGAGGCTTTCCTTGGCTCAGGGCCGGCTCTATGCCCTGCATGTCCACCCTCCACGTGCACCCCGTGCAGGCCCCGCTGCTGCTCTGACAGCCGACACTCAGCCAGCTTTCTGGGCTCTGCCGTCCCGACCAGGCCGGCGGCTTGAGTCCCTGTGCCGGTGCATCTCTGGGGCGGGGTCTCCTGGGGACAGAGGCCCGAGGGGGGCCTGGGCCTCGCACAGGGGAGGCTCCCGTGGCCATGCTGACCAAACGGTCATCCGCCCTCGTGCGGCGGCTGCCTTTGCACCCCCGCTGGGAGCTGCACGGGCGTTGCTGCCCCGGGTCCCCCTGGAAGGGCTTCGGGGAAGTGGGGCCTGGGGGAGGGGACCGCGTGCCTGCCTTTCTGGTTCCTGCCTCCAGAGCTGAGGTCTGTAATCCTCCGGTTGTCGTGCTTGGAAGAGGGTGGATATTTCTATGCTGGTTCCACGGTCTCCCGTTAACAGCTCTCATAAAAGAGCCTCCTCTGTTCTGTGGAGAAGAAACCCTTGAAACGCGCCTCCCTCCCTGAGCACTGATTCCTTTCCCTGCAACCAGGAGGCAAAGAATCTCTAGGAGGGCCGGGCCCTGGGGTGTCTCACAACCCCGGGTCTAAGCCTTGCCCGTGGGGGTCTGTCTGCAGCTCCCGGTTTCACCCCCTCCGCTCTCTTCTCCCCCCACCCCTTCCCTTCTCCCCCTCCCCCGCCTTCTTTGGGCTGTAGGAGGTTGGCGACCCTATCCAGAGGCCAGTGGACCCTGACATCCTGGGGCACGTTGCATCCTGGCCTGAGGGCCATCTGCCCCTCAGATCTTTCTCCCCCAGGAGGACGGAGCCGTCCCTGCCTGGGGGGTTGCAGATGCCCACGTGTACACCCTAAACCCACGAGGTGCCGGCCCACTGCCCTGGGGTCCCTGGATCCTCAGGGGAGGGTTGAGCAGACCCCAGACCTCACCGGGAGGCGTTGGGAATTCTTCCTGAGGGAGGCTGGACCCGTGATCTTCCCTGTGGTCAGCAGGCACTGGGGCATCTGACCGTGGACCTCTCCAGAGTTCTAGGTCTTTGATGGCTAAAAGCACACGTTGGGAGTGCCTTAAAGTAGTTATGTAGAAGAGAAGCCTTGGGCTCCCTTCGTGGGTCTCCTGGGGTGGCCGTGACAAAGCACCGCCGGCTGGCCGGCCTAAAATGACAGACGTTTACTCTCTCACCGCTCTGGAGGTCAGAACCCAGACACTGAGCTGTCCCAGGGCTGCGCTCCGTCTGCAGGCCCTGCGGGGGGTCCTCCCTGCCTCCTCCAGCTTCTGGGGGCTCCAGGCCCGGGAGAATGTAGTCTAACGCCGCGATTTCTACGTGGGCGCGAAAGGGATTCCGACACTTTCTTTCCGCGAGCTGGTCGGGAAGAGGCCCTGCACCTCGCGGCCCGCAGGCCCGTCCGGGGCACCTGGTTTCTGTGTTCAGGGCTCGCGGCCTGCGCCCTTTCCTCCTCGGTACGCGCCCCTCGGTGGCCCCTCTGGCCCTTTGGCAGCAACAGGTCAAACGTCTGCGTTGGCCTCTCCCCGGCCTGGGAGCACCTGTCCGGCTACCGCTGGGACGTCCACTCCCTACAGCCTGGGCAGAGCTCCTGATGCACCCCCTGGACCTGCATCCACAGCCTGGCCTGCTTGGGACAGCCCCGTGGTCCCCGGGCCCTCAGTCTCTGGCATCCCCATCGCTCAGCAGATCTGCCAGCCCCCCGGTCGGCCTGGAGTCGAGAACTGCCCATGTGGGCCGCCTGCTGGGCCTCTGCGCCGGCCAACTGACCACACGCGGCCAGGTAGGCACGTCCCTCCGCCCAGAGCCGCCTGCTGCCCCTTGGAGCCCGTGCCGACCGACTCCCGCCTGCCACCCCGGCCACCCTCGTGTCCGGTCTGCCGGGTTTCACGTGTTGCTCCGGCCCCTGGGACTTTTGCTCAGTCCTTGGCCTGGGCCCTGCCGTGGACATCTGGCCTGTCCGGGGGGGCCTCAGGCTGCCTGCTAGGACTGTCCGCCTTGCCTGTTTCAGACCCCTGCCCTTCTACCTGCCCGACTGAGTCATCTTCCCAGCACTGGCCAGCCGGAGCTGGGTCACTGAGGTCCCAAGGGTCCCGGGCTGGGGAAGCCCCGCTGCGGGGCCAGAGTCCAGCTGGCGACCTCTGTGACCTCGGCCGATCACCGCGTCTCCACCTGGGGGTGGGGGTGGGATTTGGGTGCTCCCAACCGGCGCTGGATGTGGGCTGTATCCACACCGCCCACAGCGGTCGCTGCCGGCCACGCTGGTGCCTGGAGTGTGGCGAGTGCCAGGGGAGCTGGATTTCTAACGTGGTTTCATTCATAAATTCAAATGTAAGTAGGCACACGTGGCTGTGGCTGCCACGTGGACAGCACAGCTCCAGAACGCTCCATTTGATGTCTGCTAAGCCCCGGGGCCCCTCCCCCTGCAGCTGCAGTCTGGAGAGTGCAGAGCCCCAGTGAGCTTGGCGGGTCTCACGTATCTCAAGGAACTGTCAACGGCCAGTGTCCGCAGGCATAGGCAAATCCCTGCTCATTTGTCAGCATGCTGGAGGTTTGGGTTTTCACATTGGCCGGAATCCTTTTAGATGCAAGAAAGCAAGGCAGATCGTTAGCACCAGGGGTTCAGTAGTTTTTGTTCGGTGAGCAGGTAATGCACCTAAATGTACAAACGTGCAAATGGGGGCGAGGACCGTCGGAGACGCCCACCTCGGCTCGGCAAGGAGGATAAGCCGAAGTTCGGCAACATTGACCCCCTCCGTCCCTCGCTGGGGCCGTGAGCAGGGAGAAGGCCGTCCTCGGTGGCCTCAGATCCAGGTGATACGCCGCGGTCTGCTTCTAGCCCACAGGACCCTCTCCCCAGAGGGGTGTCAGCAGAGCAGCAGAAGCGGTGAGGAGTCCGTCTCACACCACAAATCAAATTGGCGGGGCCGCTGCCAAGGGGCCACGGGAGAGAGCACGGGCGGGCACGGCCGTGCAGCGATCGTCCGTGTCACGGCTCTTCCCACACCGGCACGTAAACGCACCCGCGAAGTCAGAGGTGCTGGGGTTTGTGGGTGAGGAAGGAGGACAGTGAAAGGAGATCTTGGAAGAGAAAGTCTGGGGTCCAGACTCCACTGGCATCAGCGTCCACGGCTGTCGAGTACACGGAACCCTCCCGGGCTGCCCGGGCAGCAGGCGGAGGACGGCAGGCCCAGGGTTCCTTCACGGGACGGCACACCCGCATCTGAAGCTGGTGTTCGTCTGGGTTTTCCTGAGTCACGTGGGGATCCCAGGTGGCTGTAAAGGGCGCGCAGAGGGTGCTAGGGTGTCCGTATGGTGGGGCAGCTCCTCCAGGGGTACTGAGTGCCCTGGGATGGAGGACCCCATGCCCACCCATGAGCCCGGACACCCGCTTCTCCTCTGAGGCTTCTTGAGGAAAACCTGGAGAAGGGCTGTGAGGCAAGAGCGGGTCTCCTGCGCTCGGGGTTCTTCCCATGCTCCCCAGAGTCTCCCAAACCACGCGGCTGCCCTGGGCCCGGCGTCGCTTCTGAGGCGAGATCATCGTTTAACAAAGGCGCTTTTCAAAGGAAGAAACGCAGGTGGCCAACAGGCACACGAAAAGGTGCTCAGTCGCGCTAATCATCACGGAAATGCAGATCAAAACCACAAGATGTCACCTCCCACCTGTCAGGTGGCCACCATCGAAAAGAGAAGAGATAGCAAGTGTTGACGAGGGAGTGGAGAAAAGGGAGCCCCCGTGCACTGCTGGTGGGAATGAAGATTGGCGCAGCCCCTGTGGAGAGCAGTCTGGAGTTTCCTCAAGAAGTTAAAAACAGAACTACCACGTGATCCAGCAATCCCACTCCTGGGTGTGTATTCCAAAGAAAGCAGAAACACTAACTCAGACAGATAACACGTGCAGCCCCACGTTCACTGCAGCACTGTTCACGATAGCCGAGACACAGAAGCCACCTGAACGTCCGTGGATGGATGGATGGATAAAGAAGATGTGGTGTGTATATACAGTGGAATGTTATTCAGCAACAAAGAAGAAAATCTTGCCCAAAACATGGACGGACCTTGAGAGCATTATGCGAAGTGAAGTAAGTCAGGCAGAGAAAGACGAACGCCATGTGATCTCTCTCGTATGAGGACCAGAAATATGCAGAGACGAGAGCTCTGATTGCCGGGGCTGGGGGTGAGGGTGGGAGGAATGGTTGAAGGAGGGCTTAGGCAAGGCAAGTGCAGCTCTCCTCAAAACACTTTCTGTCTTTCACGGGTGGGGTCTCAACTCCGTTGCTTGAAGGGTGGGTTTTGGTTCCTGTGTGTAGAATTGGGGAGGGGGCGCTGGGCTCTGTCGGCCTTGACGCACGGGGGCCGGAAGCAGCCTCAGAGCCACGAGGAGGTGTTTCCACCTGACACCACACAGGTACTGCCAAAGAGAGGAAAACCCTGATCGCTCTCAGAGCTCGGCCCTCGGGCTCCGGAGCCGTGACCAAGTACAAACCGTTAGCGTCTCCAGCCTGTTTATCTCTGCTGCGGGCCCTGGCATCACTCGTGGACACGTGAGGCCTTCTAAACTAAAAACGCAAGTGCGTGGGGTTCTTTTCCACTTTGGAGTTGATCTTCCTTTGAAATAGAAAACATGAGGCTTAAATATGAATGAAAGAATGAAAAGCCCAGTGGTTTTTCCAGAGGAAGAAGCCAGATAGAGGAAGATGAATCTGGGTCTGCAGCCCAAACCCAGTGGCGTTAAACGCCGTCTGAACGGGAGCGCTGGAGGGCACGGTGGTTCAGGCACGTGGGGGACGAGGGTCTTGTTGGTATTTTGCGTGTTGTGACCGCTGCGGCCAGGAAGCTTGGAGGGCAGCAGCAGGCCCTGGAAGGATGATCGCCCGCGATCTTCCGTGTTCTGCGAAGTTCCTCGTTGTTAGCTCTGAAGATGGAAACAGGAGCGGCACGACCGGGAGAGAAGCCGGTCTGCAGATTTGTTGCGAAATGGTTTAGTGTTAAACAAAAAACAGAATTGCAGGCTGCTGAGAACTGAGTCACTGAAGACGTTTTTGGCGTGTTTTATGCGCACTTCTCAATTATCTGGGGTAGAGATTGTGTGTGGGGGGGCATGCGTGGGCCTGCATATGTATATGTGCATGTATGTGTGTACACGTGCATGTATGTTTCCATGCATATGTATATGTGTGTACGTGCACGTATATACATGTGTATACATATGCAGGGTGTGTGTGTGTGTGTGTGTGTGTGTATATCTTCTCACTGACCCTCCTCTTCTTGTTTTCCTTGCACATGTCTTAGGGTGGAGTTATTTCCCCAGCAGGTGGCCTGTGTGCCCCTACCGCCCCGCTGTAACTTATCCACAGCCGTGGGCTGTGGACCAGCTCCTGGGCTGAGTCCCCCGGGGGGCGTGTTTTCAGGCTTTCCTGCCACACGCGTGCCAGCCGTTCTCCGGTGGGGTAAGGTGACCTCACCCAGGAAGCAGGTTACGGCTGTGCGGGCACGTGAGGTCTGTAGGCATTTATTTTAGGAGACCCTTTGATCCTCAAACGACTGAGTTTTTAGGCCTCCAGTTCCAAATGTGGTTATTACCAGCCTGGTTAAACGGCGCTAAAGCAGGGGCACCGATGGGCAAATCTAGAAATGCCCCCTCGGCTCCTGAAGTGCGGTTGTAACTTGGAAAGCAAGACGCCGCAGGCCTCTGTGGTTGTGGGCAAGCCCCGCACCGCCCCTCCCCCGAGGCCTTTCGCTTTGAAATCAGGAGCTCACAGCCACAGCCGCTGTGGCCCCTCGAGTGGAGACCCTCCGTGGCGTCGTCGCACCTGAGTAGGAATTACTACGCCCCAGAGCTGCGTCGTCACATCTGAAACTGTTCCGCCGCTGAAGCCGAGACTCCCACCACCTGGCGTTTCCAGACAGACGCGCTGGCCTGGCGCCTTCCAGCCAGTTCTGCCCAGGCTGCCTCGGTCTCCCTTGCGGGTGTTTCTGAGATGTGTGCCCACCAGGCCTTCAGGCAGCGGGGTGGGCAGACCCCCTCTGCCCTCCGTTCTCTCCCGCCTGAGGCCACTGTCCCCCCTCCTCCCGCTGTCCCACCCTGCCTCCTTCCCCGTCCACTCTGCTGTACCCCTGACCTTTGACTCTGGGGCGTCTCCCCCGCCCAGCGCCCCAGCCCTTGGGGTTTCTGCCTTTGCCTTCTCCCGCATGGCCCGGTTCTGTCCAGTGCATGGTGAGCCCAGGCCTCCTCACCTCTCACCCCACACCAATCCCGCCACATCCGGCGTCCTGACAGCCCCGAGCTGGAGCCCGGCTTCCTCTCCGGTCCCCCCACTTGCCTAGATGTCACACCACCCCCGCCCCTTGCCCAGCCCCAGGCTCCTCCCAAACTGCCCCGAAGTAGCCTTGGTCGCCTTGGTCACTGACGTAGCACAAGCCTGCTGGGCATGTCCCCTGAGGACCCCGGCCTCCTCGCTGAGCCCCCGAGCCCCTGGCTGCCTGGGATGCCTGCTCCGGCCCCGCATCTCCACCCTCTGCCACGACGGGGTCCCCACCCCGGTCCCCAGCGGGCCGCCCAGCACCCGGGGCTGTCGTTTGCAGGATTAACCACGGGCGGGGCTGCCGTCCAGGGCGGGTGCGGCTGTCCTCGTGGCTTCTGGCAAGCCAGCTCCCTGGCAGTGCTGACCGCAGAGCCGGAATCAGTGTGGCTCTGACGGCCCCTTCCAGCCGTCCCCAGGGCCCTCCCCACATGCCGCTTCACAGCTACCTGCTTCACCTGCCCAGGGCGGGGAGGTAAGGCCAGGCTCTGTCTCTGATGATCAGAAACCCTGCTGGACTGATCGACATTCCACAAGGGCTGACAGCCCACGCGGGGGGCCGGTGTGAGCCGGGGCCGGGGTGGAGAGCCCGTGGGGCAGCCAGGCGGTGTGGCTGGAGAGGTGCCCTGCGTCGCTGGGAGGGGCTCGCTGGGGTGGTGGGCGCGGCAGGAGCGATCCGTCTGGTTTCCGAACGGGTGGGAGCGCGTGGTGAACAGCACCTTCGGGATGGTACCTGTGACCCTGGGCGTGGGCCCCGCAGGCCCCGGGCCCCAGGCGTCCTCCTGGCACTGGGGCCACCCTCTCCTGAGGGAGCTGGGGAGCACCAAGGATGTCCTACCAGGAGCCATTCGCTCTGGAGGGCGCCCCCAGCTGGCCTGCTAGGTCCCCCTCCTCCCCGCGGCCCTCCCGCTGCTCCCCCGGGGGAGCCCCTCCCCTCCCCCTCCCCCTCCTTTCCCCTCCCCCATCTCTCCTCCTCTCTCTGACTTCCGGTGTTGTTCTCCTCCCCCTGCTTGAACTCCCATCCACACTGGGCCCCCCTTCTACCCCCCCCCCGCAGACATCTCACCTCGGGACTCCGGAATTCACCCAGTCCAGGCTCTCAGAAGCGGCCTGGAACTTACATCCCATGGGACTGTATTTCCAGACCCCAAGATGCTCTATGGGCTTTAGCTCCTGAGCTGCAGGGGGGCTGCAAACTTCTCTGAGTGGATCACCCCGTATTTTTACTGTTCCAAGATCAGCGGTGGGACCAGAGCCGTCCCTGGGGGTGGGTGCATGCAGCCTGGCTCTCGCAGGGGGACCGTCTGGATTCTTGAGACAGCAACGTGTCCTTGGACCCTCCGCAGAAAGGAAATTGGACTCAACACACAGAGCTAGTTTTCCATCCTCTGGGGAAAACTGGTTCTCAGAAACGCAGGCCTGGGGCCCCCTCGGAGTCCAAAGAATCCACTGTGGGAGCAGACGCGGCTCTCAGTCCGCCCTCGCGGTTTGCGCTGTGACCCTGGCTTTGGAGCGGGGCTGCGGTCTCCCCACCCCTGAGGCCGGAGGAGGGGCCTGGTCGCAGCTGGGTTTCTGGCCAGTGTGCTTCCCTGTCTCCCCTACTTCAGGAGAAGGCCCTGTGGTGAGCGTGTGCGTGGGCAGTCACTGCACCCCGGCCTCGCGTCACTGGGAGGACAGCCGAGGCCGCGCGGCCGGCGGCCGGTTCAGGATTCTCAGCCGCCTTTCGGCTTCCGGGCGGTGCTGGACTCATTCTCATCCCAGGGCCCACGACTGTTACCTCATATGGAAAACGGGTCTCTGTAGATGTCATTAAACTCAGGATCTAGAGACGAGAGATGGTGCTGGTGGCCCAAACTGCCACCAGGTGTATCTCTGTAAGAGGAAGGAGGGGGGCGGGGGTGCTGACCCAGAATGGAAGATGCGCCCTGGAGAGGCCGCGTGGCCACAGGGCGGAGGTTGGCGGGATGCGGCCACGAGCCCAGAGACGCTGGGGTCCCCGGGAGCTGGGAGAGGCAGGAGGGACCCTCCCTGGGGCCTCCGGGGGAGCCCCTGCCACACCGTGGTTTCTGTTTCTCTGTTTTAAGCCACCCAGCTGGTGGCCGTTTGTTACGGCCGCCTCAGGACACGGACACACTGTCCTCCGGGCCCTGTGACCCTTGACAGCTCCTGCTTATTGAAGCCCAAATCCCCCAGACCCCCGTGCTAAGCCCTGGTGAAGAATCTGGGTTGAATCAACCTGGCTCTTTGAAGGAAACACATCTGTTTGGAAAAGAGGAGACGCCTGCCCTTCCTGGAGCAAAACAAGGCCTGAACTAACCCCATGGGCTGCTGCCTGGAAGGGCCTTGAGTTTTCCCGGCAGCATCGGCGGGGGGTGGTGGCGGAAGGCCGGGATGTGAGCCCCCGCCCGCCCTGAGGCTTGTCACAGGCCCGCGGCCACGCCAGGACCCTGGGTGGACCCGGGTTCAGAAGCCAAGCAGCCCGGTGGACGCCGGGCACCCCTCACGGCCGACTGCAGGGAAGCAGGTTCCCATGCAGAGGGGCGGCCGGGCCAGAGTGGCCGGGGAGCTGGGCTGCAGGATCGACCAGGAGGTCCCCCTGGGGTCTCGAGTTTGCAGCGGATTTTAAGGTCCTTCCAGGATGCCCAGCATGTTTGTCGAGCAGTTTCTAACCAGACCCTTTAACAGGCGACGAGGAAGCAGGTTTGTAAAGGCCATCTTTTCACATGCTCCGCCCCGTTCACGGCTCCATGGGAAGAGCAGAAACTCCGGCCGCACCGATTCCCTCGGGGATCTTCCCGGGAGTCGGGGGGCGGGGAGCCTCTGCTCCGTCAAGAGTGTGGGGTTTCCAAGGAAAACGGGCGGCCCCGAAAACCCGGGAACACGTTTCCTAAGGCCGCAGAGCCGCTGAATTTTGAAGGAATATGTGAACGTTGACGTTTGGAAAGCGGACGGTGTTCAGGAGGTGATCGTTTGCATCACCGAAGGCTTCTCCTTCTCAGTCAGCCAGACATCCCCACATGCACGTGGCCTTAAACAGGAGCCCATCCCCTGCCCCGCAGCCAGGCTCGTGTGAGGGGTGGACGGCCCAGCGTCGACAGCTCTGGCGGCTGGAGGGGGCACCCTGGCCGTGGGAACGTGCGGCCAGACCTCTTGGCGTTTTCACGGGAGGCCAGGGTCTGAGCTTTTAGGTGGTATGTCCCAACACCTGTGTGCCTGCGGGCCTCACCTGGGCAGATGGGCTGTCCTGGGCCTTTCAGCAGGACCTGGCCAGGCCAAGGGCCGCTTGCTGGGAAGGACCAGGGATTCAGTTTTGTGCCGTGGCTCATGGAGCAGATGTTCTCGGGAGTCTGAGCTCAGGACAGAGGCACAGCAGGGTACGTGGCCTCTGGGCCCCCCGAGAGCCCCTGCGGGTGAGGGGGGCACGGATGGGACCATGGGGACCCTGCAGCGAAGGCCGCGGCCACCCGATGTTGACGTCCAAAGAAGGACAGGGAGAATAAAGCTTCGGGACGCGTGGGCCCTGGTGCCGTCCCGGGGGCCAGCAGAGCGCCTGGCGGATGCCGGAGGCTGAACGCAGATGCTGCAGGGGCGAGGACGGAGCTGCCCCTGCCTGGTGCCCCGGGGGTTGGCAGCAGCTCAGGCCCCGCGTGGATCGTAGAGCATGGCGATCTCGTAGCCCTGCTGGCTGATGTGGGAGTCCCGGGGCCACAGGGGGATGGAGCCCGTCACCAGGAGCGTCAGGAGGTGGTTGGTGCCCAGGACCATCCGGTCAGGCGGGGAAGCGGGAAGCGGGAAGGTGGGGGCTGGACCGGAAAGCAAGGTGAGGGTGGAGGATTCTGTATGCAGGAGGCCGGGGCTCCTCTGGGGGCGCAAAGGGGAGCGAGGGGGGAGGTTGACGCTGGGGAGGGTCTGCAGCGGGGGCTCAGAGCAAGGGGGGTGCACGCCAGCATGGGAGGGGCATCCCAGGAGGGGTGGGGCTGGACCGCCCTGGGGCAGGCGCTGCGGCGGAAGCGGGGCCCTTGAGCGGGGCCATCAGAAATGGGGCGTCTGTGTGCACCCCGGTCGTGCTTGAGGGCCCTGGTTTTCGGGCCACTTGGGAGGTCGCCCTGCGGGGCGTGGCCGCGCATCTGGTCAGCAGCCCTGCGGGAGGTTTTATGTGTTGCAGTTAAAGCCCTTGGCCCTTGTGTTGAGCCAGAGCGGTGAAGATTAAGGGGCATTTTGGTGCAACCAGGGCGGATGTGAAGGCACCAGTCGCGGGAGAAGCGCGGCTGCGCTCCCTGCAGCGCTGTCTGCCCCGAGTGCCGTGCAGCGGCTGCTGTCGACTCGGATCGTAAACGCTGCGTGTTGTAGCCTTGGGGTGTACGTGGGTGAGCTGCACGCGCAGCCGTATCAGGGAAGGAGGTCACGACGGGCTGTCGTATCCGTCCTGGCCCGTCGTGTCCTGACTGTGTCTGTGATTGTAGGCGAGCAGCTCAGGGTCCAGCCAAGGGTCTGTGCAGGCCGTTTCTGTCTTGACCCTCCCCCAGCCCAAAGCATTTATCGTCTTGTCTGTAACCAACACGATACGCCAAAAGCAAGTCTCAAATTATTTTAGAACAAAGACTGGGATGAAGTTTTGAACTTGCAACTTTTTTAAGCTCACACGTAGAGGACTTGGGTGGGTCTTGTTTTTCCTGTGACCTCTCAGCCGGGCCAGGCGAGCAATGTGGAAACCCTGGCTTCCTGCCTGTCGCTCCGGCTGCTGGTGGCCGAGGCCTCCGGGCCAGCCGCTCCACCAGCCGCGTGCCCCGGCGCTTTCCCAGAAGTGCGTCTCGGGGCCTCAGCCGTTCCACCCCGAGACTGGCTCTTCTAGCAAGAAGTGCTGTGCTCTGTTGCCAGCTGACCTGCAAGCCTCCGGCACCTGTCCGGAAGCCACCGCTGCTCCCCACAAATGCCTGGGACCTCAGCTTCATGACTTATTTTGATTTTACAGAAAAAAATTTAACCAAAAATCAGGTTTTCAGGAAAAGTGACTGGAAGTTATCTTAACGTCCACCCGGGAGAGAGCTCAGCCCTGTCTTTGGGCGGGAGAGGACCTTGTGAGCCCAGGCGCTGCGTGTGCAGGGCGTTCACAGGACCCCAAGGACGCTTGGAGCTATAGGCGAAGCGGGTGCTTTCGATGCCAGCATGCTGGGTGGCCGAGGGAGTGGCATCTTAATAATCGGGTGACTTCTTATTAAAACAAGTTCACTGCCCACCTGGCGTGCTGAGAGAACTATGGAAGTAGCCTTATTCTGAAGGGTGTGACGTGGAGGGGGTTAGGGCAGGGGATTAGGAGAGAGGAAGACGCCAGGGGCACCTGTAGGGGCTCTGGAGACAGGCGGCAGGGGTCCCCCTCCTTCCTGGGCCCAGCGACACCGGCTCCACCCCGCATCCTCCTCGAGGCTCCGTCTGGGCGGCGATGGTCCCTGCACCGTCCGGGTGCTCCTGTGGTGCCCACGGCCGTCAGAGCCCCAGGCCAGGTTCCCTGATGTCACGTGCGTAGGGGCCCCCAGCACAGCCGGGATCTCACCCAGAGGAGCCCGCGCTCTGTCCCTCGGCCCCGCCCTGCTGGCACCCGCGTTCCTGGGGGGGGTTCCCTTCCCCACGCAGAGCGGGGCATCTGGGCCGGTCCTCACTGAGCCCAGGGCAGCATGTGCGCAGAACAGGAGGTGTGCGTCTGTTTCCTCGTTCCCGTGGACCCAAGTATCTTAGGGTGTGTTTGTCATCAAGGTCTTCTTCAAAGTAATCAGTTTGAAGATCTGGGTAACAGCATTCCAGGTGTTTTTCGTGGGGTTTGTTTTGATTTGTTTGTTCTCACAAAGAACAAGCTAGAGACGCAGAGCTGTGTTTGAGGCTGGCCTGTGTCCCCTCTCCTCCTGCCGACGGACACGGCCATCCCGAGGGCACTGGTGGGCCTGGCACGAGGGGCTGGGTCTGGCTGGTGGCATCAGGCCCCTAGATGAGGAACCTGGGAGCAGGGACCAGTGTCACAGCCGCGTGGGCCGAGCCGGCACAGGGCCTTCTGCTGTTCCGGTGGTGGCCGGGGCGCCTCGGGCTGGCAGAGGCTCTGGCACTCATCGGCCAGGGCAAGGATGCCGCCAGGCCGCCCCCGCGGGGCGCAGGCGTTGTGGCCCCCTCTCCCTGCCGCCCAGTTGGTCCCGCATGTGGTCCCTCCCAGCCGGGCCTGGTCAGCACCCTCCGAGGCACCGGCATGGGCTCACTGCTTCCCACCCCCAGTCCACCTGCGTGAAAAGGCGACAGAGGGACAGTCTGACCCAACACCACCACCACGTGGAGATGACGTCAGGCCTGTTTGTGGACAGGTCGGGGCTGGTCCCCGGCCACTGCCCGCAGCCTGAGGGGCAGCGGTCGGAACCCTCCACCATCCCCTGCGGGGCCCCGAGCTTGTGGGGTGTCAGGCGGCCTGGCGGGGCAACCCCACTGGGGCTCCTGCCGAGTTGACTCCAGCCTGGGCCTGAGCCCTTGGGAGAGATGAGGGGCCCCAAGTGACCTGGAGGTGCTGCGTCAGGAGGTGCGATAGAGCCTTGGGGCCCAAGAGGGCTGTGTAGCCAAGCAGCCTGGGGGGCCGTGTCCTCACACACATCTGAACGTTGCATCCTTGGCCGGGCTCTCAACAGCTCTGTGGCTTCGGAGTCAGAACGGAAATGTGGGGGACAGAGACGTCCGTCTGCCCAAGAGTCACCTGGGGAAACACCCGGGTCCTGGGGGCGACGCCACGCGACCCACCACTGGGACACTGGATGGAGCCGGGACCCGAGGCAGCTTCCCTGGCCGTGTCGCCCCTTCTTCCCGTCTCTGTGCTCTGACTTTTGTGGGCTGTCTCCACGGGCCACGTGAACTTCTGTTCTGTGGTTTTCTGGCTGAAACACCCTTTGGATACGTTGGAAGTCTTGTCCCGTTTTTCCGTAACTGGTCTTGGGATCGGCCCTGGAAGCCGGGGGGCTTCTGTCTGTGCCCTCGGCCCGGCCGCCCTGGAGGAGATGCCGTCCCCCTGCAGCCCCGGCCCCTGGGTTCGCGGGGGTTTCGGGGGCAGGTCACTAGGGTCCTTGCCCGGCTGTGACGGGAGGTGCTGCGTGCGGGCCAGGGAGCAGAGGGCAGGCGGCTTCTGTCCGCAGCCCAGGCTTCTGGTCTGTGCTCACCTCTCACAGCAAAGGCCAGGCCGCAGCGTCGTTCTCACTGCGGCTGCGCCCTTGGGCAAAGGCCGTGCCCCTCGTGCGGGGCTCCTGTTGAAGCCCCGGCGCGCTCACGGGCGCCACGTCTCGTCCTGGAGACGCTTCTCGTGGAACCAGACAACATCCAGGGATGTGCGTGTGTCTTACTTTCAAAAACCTGAGGCTTAGTGAGTGTGGAGAGGTTGGTATTTCTAGACCAAGAACTCTCGGCGCCCCAGGAGGTGGGGTCCGGTTCCGGCACCCGGAGCGCATGTGGGGGTGCACACCGTCTGCCCTGTCCTCTCTCCCTGCAGGGGCTGCCTGGCGGGGACCCCAAGGAAGGACCTTTCCGGGACGACCCGTGTCCCCTAGAGGGTAAGTCCTGCTCTCCAGACCTCACTGACGCCACACCGTACCCCAGGCACCTGCCCCCAGGACACCCTGGCAATGGGGACCACCCACACCCCACGCTCCCCGACGTATCCCAGCACACCCAGGCCAGCCCTGGCTGGTCGCGGGTCCCCACCGGTGGCCGTTTGCAGGTGCAAGCCAGGTTCCCCGGTCTTAAAAGCAAATTGTTCTGAGATGTGCTTAAAAACACATCTCACGTGGGCTCCTCCGTGGAGCAGATGACGTGGACTTCGGTCTGGGGGTTGGAGAACAAAAGGCGAATCTCAGGGCCTCTGCCCGTCCGCGTCCCTGGAGTCCCGCGAGCCCGTGGGCGGAAGGACAGGTTCCGCACGGGTGTTTCGGTGAATCCACGGGTCACCTGTGGGTGTGATGTGCCGCATTAGCGTAAGGCGTCCAAAGTGGTCTGCGTGCGAAGCATGACCGCCCTAGTCACCGCCACACATGTGCATCTGCCGTGGAGTGGGTCCCCGTGGCGTGTGACAGTGACCACCAGGCTTGTCCGAGGGTCACCTGCCGGGTGAGCGTTCTCAGCATTACGTGGGCGGGGAGGCTGACCGCAGGGCTGCCTTCGGAGGGGCTCCGCGAGCCCTGCCCAGGAGCTCAGGCCCTGGGTGTCTCCTGGCAGCTGCGTGTCTCCCAGGCACGCCCGGCTCCTGTCCTGGGGAGTAAGTGAGCCCGGAGACCAGGGCACTCCTTGTCCGTCGGGCCTGGAGATTGGGGAGGGGGCTGCCCGGCGCACAGGCAGCCTCCCGGGCTCTGGTGTTGCGGGCTGTTGGGAAACCGGACCGTGTCGCTGGGGAGGGGAAGCCAGACAGTGAAGCAACCCTCCCGGGGGCCCCTCGGGCCGGGCTGCCTGCCTGTGGGCCTGCGGGGCTGCCCTCTCCCTGCCCCAGGCTTCGAAGCCACTGCAGCCAGGGAGGCAGGAGCGCGCCTCCGGCCACAGCTCACCCCGGGGAGGGCCGCCCTGGCCTCCGCTCAGGTCCCTTGATGCCGCGTGTTCCAGAAGCCCAGGCCCTCAGCTCAGACCCGTCTGGAGAGGTCACAGGCCCAGCAAGGATGCGGTGGCCCCGGGGCCACACCCCCTCCCCAGCCCTGCGTCAGCCCCCGGGCCAGGCCAGGGGAGACGGGCCCGTCCCACCCCTCTCGTCCCTGCAGTGGCACTGCCGCCGGAGAAGGCCGAGGGCCGAGAGGGCCCAGGACAGCTCTTCGGCACAGACGATGGAGAAAGAGCAGTGAACCGCGAGGGCCCCCGCGGGCCGGGCAAGCGGCGCCTGAACGTGGACGTAGGTCTTTGCCCGGCTGCCCCTCCTGCAGGCGGCCAGCGCCGGGGGAGGGGCGCGTACCGCGCTAACATGGGGTCCCCGCGCCCTGCAGCTCCCACGCCGCAGGCTCTGCTGGGGGGAGGTGTCGCCCTGCACTCGGCCTGAGCGGCCCCAAGTAACTCAGGGGACTTGCCCGGCACCAGTGCCAGCACCACGGAAGTGACCCAGGAGTCGACTGTGCAGACCTCTCAGCTCCCCAGCCCGCCCGCGGTGGGGGTCAGGGCCCCGGCGCGAGGACGAGGCTGGCCCTGGCTGCCTGTCCCCGTCACCCTGCAGGCGCTCCAGTGTGACGTCTCGGTGGAGGAGGACGACGGCCAGGAGTGGACGTTCACGCTCTACGGCTTCGACAACAGTGGCAAGGCCACCAGAGAGGTGACACTCTGCGTCTGCATCCCACGGTCCCTGGAAGGGCGCTGGCCGCAGACAGACAACGATGCCCGGGTCTCCACGATGGGGACAGGCTGAGCCCCTCCAGGGCGGCGGGAGAAGCTGGCACCCTTCATAGACGGGCTTGCGCGGGGCGGGAGGGGAGCCACCGCAGGACCCAGGTCACCGACAGAGCCGGCTGGAGTCCGTGTCCCCTCCTGCGCCCGGCTGCTGTCTGTGCGGTTCCTGGCAGAGCCCTGCACGCCTGTCTCTGCCCCGGCCAGCAGCCCCTCCCCTCCGCAGGGTGGTGAGGGCCCCAGGGGTGCCCCCGGCGCTCTGCTCTGCTGGCTTGTGTGTCCAGGAGGGGCAAAGTGCCTCTTGAAAGGAAGCAGACACGTAGGATGACTGAAATAAGTGTGTTTGAGTTAAAAGCAGAATCTGATAGTTTATCTGACTGCTAAGTCTTTTGAACATAGATTCGGTTTGAAATTTAAAAGGTCGGAAAGGTGTGATTCCAGCAGGGCTGCTGGCTCAGGTTGCGTGGTGCATTCGCAGGATGAGGAAAGGCGTCTCAGATGAGCTGCCTCCTTTAGCTGGGCTCTGCTGGGATGCCGAGTGAATCAATCAGGCAGGCAGCCTGGAGGTGGCAGCAGGCAGCCTGGAGGTGGCAGCAGGCAGTGTGGGTGGGGCGGTCCTCCCCCCCGTCTGCCTGTGTCCGTGACGTCCGTGCCCGCCCTCAGGACATGTCCAGCCTGATGCACACGATCTACGAGGTCGTCGATGCCTCGGTCAACCACTCCTCGGGCAGGAGCAAGACCCTCCGGGTAAAGCTGACCGTCAGCCCTGAGCCCTCCGGCAAGAGGAAGGACGGTCCCCCCGCCAGCCAGGGTGAGGGCCTGGCTCCTGGGCTGCAGCAGCTCCCTGCCCAGATGCCCTGAAGACCCTGCTTACACGTCAGCCCGCCCCTCCTCGCAGGCAGGCTTCCTGCCCCCCCCGCCCCCACACTGCATCTCTCCAGAGCTCCCACCCGCCCTGCCGGGGGGTGTTAACTGTGTCTACTGTTCAGTGCCCCCATCACAGAAAAAATCTATGGCCTCCTGAACATGGAAGGCGGGGCCTGGCACCTGGCGAGGGCTCGAAGCTGTTTGTTCGGTGAAAGAATGAGTGCGTGGGTGCCTGAGTGAGTGAGCGAACGAGTGAGTGAATGAATGAATGAGTGAGTGAACCAGTGGGTGATTGAATGAGTGAACGAGTGAGTGAGTGAGCGAATGAATGAGTGAGTGAACGAGTGGGTGAGAGAACGAGTGCCCACCTGCCTCTTTCAGACCGGGAGCCCACGCGATGCAGGATGGAGGGGGAGCTCCCCGAGGACCCCAGGGTGGCCGACAAGAGGCTGTCCACGCACATCAGGTGAGGGGCTGGCGTCCAGCTCTGCCCTCCTGAGATGCGAGCAGCCCAGCCACACTCCTGCGCCCCACAGGCCTCAGGGGCTGTCCCCTTGGGGTGGCCCGCCAGGACGGGCACCTGGGCACGAAGGCCGGATGCGGCCAGGGAGCCCCGGTCCCTCCCTGCCATCGGGTGGGTGGCCGGCACTCAGGCTGGAGCTGGGCGCTTCCAGTGTCGTCTGAGAGGCCATGGGGCTTGAAGGGCAGCAGGCGTTTGGCCTCCAGACCCTCAGCCCAGCTGCTCCTGTGCCCTACGGCTCCACTCACTGGGGCAGCAGCCACGGAGCCCTAGCTGGCGTCCTAGGTGACACAGAGACAGCAGAGGACACTGGGTGGGGCCGTGGTCCTGGGGTCCCCTTGGGCCCCTGCTTGTCGTAGCGCCGGGTGGGCATGCTGCTCAGAGCATGAGAGAGCAAACCCTCGCCCCCCCCACGCTCCACCAGGAGGCCCACCGCCGACCCCCACCCCTGCCCCGAGCGGGGGCCCTACTGTGTGGACGAGAGCACGGAGCGGAGGAACCACTACCTGGACCTGGCGGGAATCGAGAACTACGCCTCTAAGTTCGGACCAGGTGGGTCCTGGAGACTGGGCCCCTGGCGCCAGGCCTGAGGGTTCCGGGCCCCTGCGGCGACCCCAGCTGGGGCCCCGAGTCCCAGAGTGGGCCGTTCAGGTGTGCGGGCAGGACCGGGTCCGGGTGGGACGTCCCAGGCCCTGCGAGGGGTCTCACGGGGGCCGTGTCTGCAGGGTCCCCCCCGGCGCAGGCCAGGCAGGAGCCCCCAGCCCGGGCCGCGCACCCGCAGGGCCGGTCCCGCTCCCAGGAGTCGGACGCGCACGCCGCGCACCATCGCCGCTGCCTGGGACCGGCCGAGCCCGCCCTGCTGGCCGCGGAGCCTGTGCCGCGGGCCCTGGACCTGCCGCCCCGGCCAAAGGGGCCGGAGAGGCCGTTCCTGAGGTCCCCGCAGGGCTCGGGGCGGCCGCCCGGGGCCCCCAGTGGGGGCAGGCCCGGGAGAGCGTTCAGCTTTCATCCGCCGGCCCCCCAACCCCAGGCCCCGCCCCAGGACGGTCACCATGTCCCGCAGTCCCTGCCCCCGCCCTACGGCCACAGGCGCTGCCGGCAGAGGGGCCGGGAGGGCCACTCGCCGCTCAAGGCCGCACCAGGCCAGCCCGCGGCGCTGGAGCACGAGGCAGCGCGGGAGCTGCCGCCCGTGTTGCTGGGCGAGGCCTGCGCGGTGCCGGCGGTCCAGCGCCACGAGCACCACCACCACCACGAGCACCACCACCACCACCACCACCACCACCACCCGGCCTAGCGGCCCCGCCGGTGCTGGGGACCCACGCGGAGGAGCCTCCTCCCTCCTCGGCGAGGAGCGTCTCCCGCCAGCGGCGTCCCCGTCCCGAAGCTTTCTGTGTCATCCATAAACAAATTTGTACACTCGGACGCCTGCCCCTGCTCCTGTCGCGATGCCAGAGCAAGGCCCGCGGGGTCGAAGGGACCCTGCTCGGACGGCCTGGGCGTGTTTTCCTCTCGGAGCCCCGCTGGGGGCGCTTCTCCTGCGCGGCAGGGGGCGCGAGGCTTGTCACTGGCCCCGGGGGGCCAGGGGCTTGTGGTTCCCGTGGCTCATCCACCCTGAACCAGGGAGGGGCGGCTCGGGGCAGTCGCTGCTCGGGGCCGCGTGTGCGAGGCCGGCTCGGATCACGGGGAGAAGGGTGGCCCCGCGGGGGGCCAGGGACGCTGCCGGAGTCCAGAAAGGCGGAGGTGAAAGCCAAGAGGAGGGGCGGCCAGGCAGGGCCACAGGCGGTGCCGCTAGCATCCTACGAGGACGCAGACGTGGCCGGCGGGGCCAGGGAAGCGTGGGCGCCCCCGAGAACCGCACACGCGTGGACAGCTGGACAGGAGGCGGGCGGAAAACCTTGAGTGCGGGGCACAGCCTCAGCTTTGGAAAAGCGCGATTCCCTTTGGGAGGCTGGGAAGAGGGCCGCAGGCGAGCAGGAAGCCTGGGTGTCCTGGAACCTCGGCCCGCGGACCCCCCCCGAGGCAGGACGTGCCGCTGCTCCGTCTGAGGTGAGCAGCTTGTGAACTGGTGCAGCTGGTTTTGTATTTGCCTCCTTGGCGCTGTTTTTAAGGATACAGCAAAGTGGTGGTTGGTCTGTGATCGAGTTATTCCCCCGTCATAATAAAAATACGTGCATTTTGTAACATGTCACCCCTTGTTTTAAAGTGAGTTTTCAGTCGAATCGGTCTGATCCCCTGCACCAGCGTGTGGCCACGAGTGCAGACAGCTGGCCGCTCAGCCGGGACGGGCCCACGGTGCTCGGAGAGAGCATGTCCGTCGCTGTTCGTACGTTTGCAGAAGTAAAATTAACGCGCACACAGCTCCGCGTTTCTGCGTAACTCTTCCCCCCCTTTACTGCTCTAAAAGAGCAAAATAAAACCCTAAGCCTGAGGTTGGGTTCGTGCTGTGGGGACACTCCACGCCTCTGTGGGGCTGCGCGGGTGAGGCTCACGTGGAGATGCTGGCCCTTTGCGGATGCGCCCCCTCCACCTCCTCCGCCCCCCTTCTAGGCGCCGTGTTCGTGCTGCTTAAAAAACCCCTCCGGGCTTCCGAGTAGCTGGCGTCTCCGTGAGCTGCACCCGCGTGCTTAGGGAGGCGCAGGCGTCCCACGCCTCAGGGCTCCGGGGGTCTCAGGAGCAGACGCAGGCCGGGCCTGGCTGGCCCGGAGGCCAGCGGCCGGGTGTGGCCCCGCGCACACGAGTCCACGTTCCATTCTGTTGTCGTGAACCCAGCTCCATGTCACCTGCCCCTCGGCACCAAATGTTGGCCCCGACCCCGGTCCCTTCGTCTGTGTGCAGAGCTCCTGCACCCGGTCCCCACGTGAGGGGACTTGTAGTCCCAGCAGACCCATCCGGTCCTGCCACCGCCCACACCGCCCTCAGGCAGAGCTCGCTGGCCGGCCGGGAGTGTGGTGAGGCCTCAACTTCAGCCTGAGTCCAGACCCCGGTTTTAAAGACAAAATGTAACTGAAATGCCATTGAACGGACCAGAAGCTGAGTGTGTGTCTGCTGCCTGTGGATGCATGGAGGAGAGAAGCCCACCCTCCCTGCCGCCAGTGCGGGTCCAGGACGGCTGAAAGGGACAGAGAAGCTGTTTGAGAGCAGCGACGAGAAAGATCACTTATGAGCACACAGAGGGCGCCGTGTGGCCGTGGACACAGGAACTAAACGTCCACATGTGGAGAACAGCTCGTCTCTCGTGGACGCAGCGGCTTGACCTGGGGCGGGGCCCCGGGACCACATGCATCAGGGGAAGCAGATGCCCTCCTGGAAGAAAGGCTGTGAGACAGAGGTGGCCGGGGTCAGCGGAGCTGTCCAGCCTGCTGCCCGCTGGGCCTGGGCGGGGGTGACGGGGAGGAGGCCCCAGCGCCGAGTCCACCAGGGAAGCCTCGTGGTGACTGGGCAAGTACAGAGAGATGCCTTCTGTAACAGAAACAAAGAGCCTCGTTACTTATTTAAGTGTAGATCTGGCTACTGGACGATCCCAACTGGACCGACCTGAGTCTTACTTCCTAAAGAGGCCCTCCCGGAGAGTGTGTTGCCGGAGAACCTGGCACGAGCGAAGGTCTTCGCGACACTAGGGGGCGTGGGCCCTCGGCTTGGCCACCCCACCTCCTGGTCCCCGGTCTGCACGCCGGCCTCCCTCTTGCCCCCTTCCCGGGCCCGTGCTCTTGGCCGCTCCGCTCGTGCGTGCGGCCCCTGCCGGCCCCCGAGCCCGCGAGTCTCTTTCCTCGTGTTCCTCTGAGCACAGACACAACGTGGTCACTTATGTCTCTGCACCCGGGGCACCTGGTGTGGGACGTGGGAGGAGACCCTGGACCCCACTCCTGCTCCCAAGGCCACTCTCTGCCTCATTCCCTCGCTTCTGCCCTCAACCCTCGTGCTTCTCTGCACCTGAGATGAGCCCCGTGCCCCGACCCCGCGTGCCGGGCCGGGCTCGCCTGTGCCTGCTGCCCGCGGGCCCCGTTTCCGTCTGCTCCTGGGGGACCCACAGCTTGTCCTGGGACCAGGCTCTTCACGAGGGAGCCCAGCGAGCATGGAGGGTGAGTGGGTGGATGAGTGAGTGGACGCCGCCCGCCACCACCAGACGCAGGACGGCTGCTGCCCAGTCTGAGCCTGGAAGGATGGGGTGGGCGGTGCCCGCCACTGGCCATCGTCCGAGAAGTGGGACCCAGGGCCTCCCATGGGCTCCGTGAGCCACACGCTCCCACCGTGCGTACGCCCACAGCACCTCTGTCAGGGTTGGGGGTGGCTGGGACTCGCTGCCCCAGGGGGGGCCAACCAGGGACGAGCCGGCGCCCCCAGCTGCCTCTTCGCCCTCCGAAGCGCCTGGCGCCGAGTCTGGCGGGGCTGCATCCCCACGGCGACCCCAGGCGCTCCAGGCTGAGGGTCCACGTGCACCGCGGCGACGGCTCGACCGCTCGGCGCCTCTGCAGACTCGGCGAACAGCAGGTGGGAGACACAGCAGGGCGGCCGGAGTTAGAGCCGCTGCTGGCGTCCACGGCGAGGGGGCAGCACGAGGGGGGCGCTGGGACGGAGCAGGGGTCGGACGTTGCCAGGGAAACCGGGGAGGCCCAGCCGCCAACACAGAGGTAGGGAGGCAGCACCGGGGCAGCGGCCGGGGAGGCTGAGGAGTCACCACCTTCTTAGAACATTTCTCTTCACCCTAAACAGAGACCCTGTGCCCACCACGGGCCCCCAGTCTCCACCCCCGCCCCTGTGGCTGCACCGTCAGCCAGTCTGGCTCTGGCTCTGCCCACCCTGGACGTGTAACGGGAGCGTGACGGTCGTGCCCGGCATCCTTCTCACAGCAGAGTGTTCTCGAGGCCCAGCTGTATTGCAGCACTTCGTCCGTCTCAGGACTGCGTTACACACCGTCACACGTGTGCACTGTGCTCGTCCACGTGCGTCAGCTGACAGGCACGTGCGCTGCTCTACAGCAGGGCGGTTGTGAGCGCTAGGAACCGGCGCTTCCACGTCTGCTCGGGCGTCCATTCCTCTTGGCTTTTACGTCCAGGAGTGGAACTGCTGGGTCTCCTGGACCAGGGACCAGGGCCCCTGGTCACAGACTCTTTGCCGATTCCACCCTGATAGAAATTACAGGTGGAGTCGTGTCAGCCAGCAGCAGGATCTCACTGCTGTGCTGCACACCCAGCCGGGGGGGGGGGGGGACGCAGGGCAGCTCCCCGTTGACAGCGGTTTGGTTTTTACTTCTTTCCGCCAATTCACGTGCTGACTCTTTCGCCATCTGAGTGTGCTTTGGCTGATAGACCTGAAATAAAGTCCTCCAAGAAGAGGGGGAGGGGGGCACCTCCAAACGTTTAATTTCTACGCTGAGCGAGTCACGGGAGACCCTTCAACATACTCAGGTTTTATACAATTTTATTCTTCTAACAAAATCATACAAAGGACCTAAAAAAGGAAAACGTGAAATCAACTTTAAAATGGCTGCAGTTACGGTTACACAGTTGACAGTGTGGAAAGGATGCCCTGTGTAGACGGACACAGCAGGAAGCAGGTGGAGGGCGCGGGCACCTCCGTTCCACGTGAGCCGGGGTCATGTGACTTAGGAGAGGGACTGGCGGGCCCCTCCCCAGATGCGCGAGGGGTCTGGAGGCCTAACTCGGCACTGACCCAAGACCCCCCCCACTCCCCAGCCCAGCTGTGGCATTTGGCACACGCTGTGGCCGCCGAACGCTGCCCAGCCACCCCTCAGAAGCGTCTGGAAGCACATGCTTAGCCCCTGCCTGACCTGAAATCCATGCACCAGGCCGATTCCCTTGGGAGCCCACGGAAGCCAGAGAAGGCCAACGGCTGGTCTGTTTGGAGCCCCTTTCACAGAAGCTATATCCTCAGGGTCAACTTTTATCACTCAGACTCCCCCAGGTGTTTAAATAAATAAATAAGCCACGGGGAAGTGAGGCACAAATTACTGCGACAATATACAATGGATGTGATCACGTGTGTAAAGTGCAAACAGTCCAGGATCATTGGAAGGTATCGTGTCAGTGCCCCCGATGTCGCTGGGTCCACCTGTCAGTGCCCTCAGTGGGGCTGGGACCACCTGTCAGCGCCCTAAACACAGCTGGGACCCCCGTCGGTGCCGGTGGGAGGGGACACACAGGCTCAGCTGACAGCTGGTTGCTGTAGCTGCTGATGTCACAGGCCCTCCCGCGGCTGCAGCCTCGTCCCCTTTCTCCAGCGTGAAGCGTGGAAGCTGAGATCACAGGCAGGCGCATGTCAGATGCTAAAGCGTGTGGCGCTCCCGGCCCCGAAGGCTCCCCCCTTTGCCTGCAGGTTCCCGGAGCATAAACGCAGGCGGACACCCAGCTGGGAAGCGCCGGGGCCTGAGCCCGGGCCCCTGAGGAGCCTGCACCCAGCTGCCGACGCTCCACCTCAGTCTGTGCGGCTTCTCGCGGGTCGGGGGGATCTGAGTGAACGTAACTGCACGACGGCCCGAAGACCCCACCCAGGGAAATCGATTCTAGAATCCAAGGGGCTTCCCACCTCCTCTGTCACCACGAGACGGCCAGCCACGTCCCAGGTCACGGCCAGCCTCGCCGGGGCGGGGGGAAGGGGGGCACGAGGGCTTCGCGCCTCCCCTCGGCCGCGAGGAAACCTCGAGTCACGTGCCGGCTCTTGGCCTGGACAGGAGAGCCCCCGGGGGCATCAGGTGCTGGTCCGCGAGCATCGCAGCGCCATCCGCACACCGCCGGGCACATCCCCGGTGCGGCCGAACGTTAGGAGTAGATGGTGACCACCTCCCGGCCGCTGCCCCTGACCAGGAGGACCCTGTTCAGCCCCTCAGTCAGGACCTCGAGGAACTCCATGTCTGGGGGCACCGAGTTAAGGACAAAGCCAACCCAACCAGGTGCGTGGCTGAAAGGGTGAACGGAGCACCTTCACCACCCAGGAGCCCACGGCCAGTTAGGCCTTGGCTGGAGAAAGAGGCGAGGATGGGACAGGGAAGGCCGGGACCCAGGGCCTTCGGGGGAGGAGACAGCCAGTGTGAGGGAACGAGGGGCACTGACCCTGCCAAGGAGGGGCCTGTCCACCCCCAAGACCCTGGATAGGCCGGGGAGTCCTGGTTACCACGAGGCACAGACCTGTGAAGCGTGTGGTCAGCCTGAGGCTCAGAACCCGGGACCAGGCTGCGTGCCTCCTCCCACCTCGTCCTGCCCCCGGGGGACCGGCCTGTGACCCCGAGGCCAGGATGACAGCCTCGCGCCCCGCGGCTGACCCACGAGGGCTCCACCCGCCAGGGGGCTTCAGGGCACCTGGTGCCAGGAAGGGCTTGGGGGTGGAGCCACGGCTCTGCCACGTCCTGGAGACGGGCAGGAAGGGACCCGGCCGGGCGGGAGCTCAGAGCCCGGCGCCGACGAGGACCCAGAGCCGGAGCTGCAGCAGGAAGGATCGGGGTTGGTCATGCGGTGACTCCCCGCCGGGTCGGTCTCTGAGCCCACGTGCTCCTCACACACCACCCTGATCCAGGGGCCACTGTGATCCTCGTGGAGGCCCCGGAAGGCCCCCTCCTCAGTCACGTGGCCACACTGCCCCTCGGCCCCACTGCTCACGCCCGAGGCGATCAGGGGCGACTCCTGGGGCTCCCCCGCCCAGCTGCCCTGGGGCCCCAGCAGCTCAAACGTGGGACAGAGAAGCACACTCGCCCGCTGGCTCGCGCCCCCTGCTGGCCACGAGGGGCCCAGGCAGCCGGCAGGAGCCGCCCGCTCGCAGCCTCTGCGTGCGCCTGCCCACGGCCCCGCGGGCGGCCCGGGGCAAAGCGGCTCTGGTCTGGGCCACCTGGGCTGGCCGCCCCGCCCGACGTCGAGGGCCCTGCGGCTCCTGACCCCTGGCCCGGGTGTCTCCGCTGAGCAGGAGAGGAGGGGGTGTTACCCTGCTGCGGCAGCGGTGCCCCGACGTGGGGACGGCGCCCGAGAAAGGATACAGTTCTCGTCCCCCTGCCGGTTTCTGGGGGGGCCCGGCATGTTCAGCAGGACCAGCTGGGCATCCTGGGACTTGTCAAGGACGACGCCATTGAGCTTCACGGCCGTGTGCATCCTCCGCACGTTGGACTGGTCCCTGTGGGAGGAGGACGGTCACTCGGCACCTCCAGCCGCGGTCCTGGGTGCCGGGCTCAGGCCCCACCCTGCCCGCTCCACTTCCGTCAGGAAGGCCGGGTGAAAACAGATCAGACCCGCCACCCGGAGCACCCCCGGCACGGCGATTGCACGCGGAGGCCAAGATGACAGCCGGGCACGTCAGCTTCTGCTCCCCGAGCACCGCCCCTTGGGCGGGAGCAGCCCCTTCGACGGCACAGCGTGCACCTCCTGGTCACGGAGTGTCTCCCGTTGAGACCCCTGCCCTGCAGCTGAGCCTGCCCTAAACGCTGCCCCTCACTGCTTCCGACGCAGAGGGTGAGCGAGGAAGGGCCCAGCCCTCCACCCGCTCTGGAGGCCCCAGGTCCTGGAACAGAGCCAGAGGTGCTGGCTGAGCGTGTCCGCCATGAGGCCCAGCCCCGGCTCCGTCCACCCGGCCGACAGCTGAAAGACGAGAGCCCCCGCCCTTGGAGACCCGGACCCTGTGCCCGTTGTTCCCTGCCTGCCCGGTGCCCACACTCCTCAAGGCGGGCGGGGCATCCACTGCGCACCGGTGGTTCTCGAAGCGTCCCGGGCAACCAGGTCTGGCAGCGGCCCCCAAAGCAGGATCCCCAGGGAAGCAAGACTGGGGACACCAGGTGCGCAGGCACCTGCGTGCTTGTCCTCCCCCCTCCCCAGGTCCCTCCCCAGTGAGCTGGGTTCCGAGAAGCAGGGGGCAGATACCCCGGCTGGGAAGACCCGCCTCACTGCACCAGCACCCCGCCTGCGCTGGGCGCTCCAGCACCACCGCCAACTCTGGGGCCGCACACAGGATTCGTAGCTCAAAGGCCACCCGTGCCTCAGACGTAAGAGGGACGGGCGGATGGGCAGACATACAGACAGAGGCCGCCACACAAGGGGAAAAGCCCCCAGGATGCATTCCAGGCCACACCCTTTGCTCAACGCAAGCCTTAAGCTAAATAAACCCAATTACAGCCTCCAATCACCAGGAGGGAAACAGGGAGACGGAGCCTTGCTGTCCTCTCTCCAATTTTATCCGGTAAAATTACAGCTTGGGTCTCCGTCCACAGCAGTCAGGGGTCTTTCGTTACAAGAACCATGAATCAGGTGCCAGGACGGACCACAATTACCAGTGCGTTTGGGGACAAGGCGATCCCAGGAATGCGTGTGTGACACTGAAGGGCCTCTCAGGGTTCACAGTCTGAAAACACTTATAATCTTAAAATCAGGAGTTTGGGTCTGGACAGACCCGCAGCTCCAAGATGACAGGCCCTGTGGAGGCGAGAGAGGCACGGACGTGGGGCGGGGCAGCCCGTGTGTCCAGGAAGTTAACGGAAACCTTCACTGCCTCCACAACCGGCCACGAGGCCACCGAATGGAAGCACGTGGCCATGTGCTGAGCCTGGAGAGGGGCTTCCCACACGGGGTTCTCTGAGGCTGGGAACTGCGGCTCGGGCGGGGGCCGCCCGGGGCGGAGGAAGGCTCCGTGGGGGCTAAGGTGGAAATCCAGACCCTTGGCTCCAGACGGAGACACGGAGGAGGCTGGCGAAACAGAGAGAGACGCCCACACGCCCGGGGGCCAGCGAACCCACCGCAGGGCGCCCACCGTGGGGAGCTTTAGTGGGGCACGTGCCACTTGTGGGCCGACCTCCAACCTTCCGGGAGCCCCTCCAGCCCACCCCGAGGAGAAGCCAGACGGGAGTGGGGTTCCGTCCGCTGCTCGCACCCTGCGGACCCCCGGCAGGCGCACGCGGGGCACGGGCCCACGGCTCACCGCACCTTCTTGGGGGGGACACGCACTCCTGCGTCCACGGGTTTGTTTTTGTCTTTTTAATTAGGAGGCTTTACTCGTAGGACACTTCAAGGTCGTGAAAACACGGCAGGAAGTGCAGGACTCGGCCCAGCGTTCCCCGACTCATCTGCACGTTTTGCTCCCTCAGGGTGTGATGCACTCGGGTTTCGGGGCTGCAACAGGAAGTGCACCCCAAGTCCCGAGGCTCCACGGAGCACGCTGGCCGGGCTCCCACGGGAGGGACAGCAGTCAGAAAATCATGGGGGAACAAGGGGTGGACAGATGCACAGACAGACAGCAACCCCAGGCGGGCCCTGCAGGCCTGGCCCTAAGCCTTCAGGGGCCGGCCACGCAGAGGTTCATCCACGAGACTAAAGGTGGCCGCTTCCTATGGGGCAAAAAGGCACCCGGTGCTGGGCAGACAGGAGGAAACGCCGTCCTGCACGAGCTGAGATGAGGTCCGAGCCCCCAGCCCCAAGGGATGTGGGTGAACGATCGCTACCAGCTACAGGCACAGCACACGCTCTGCTCCGCTGCAGAGCCGCTCAGGACCAGCCTCCCTCCAACCTCAGTCCTCACGTGCTGCCCAGAGAAGGGGTTTGGGGTGCGCCCTGAGCCGCTCCAGACAGAGTGAGCAAACTAAACAGGCGAGCGCCACCTGCACACGGACATGCGCACGTGGCCCAGGCACATATACACGGACACGCACACACGGGCCAGACGCATATACGAGGACGTGCACACACACCCGGACACATACACGTGGCCCAGGCACATATACGTGAACACGCACACACACAGACATGCGCACACGGCCGAGGCACACGTACACGGACACGCGTACACACCTGCTGAGCACACATACTGGGACGTGCGTGCACACACAGAACTTGGCACACACATGTACACGGGCACACACACAGGGCCGAGCACGTATGCATGGACACATGCACACACACCGGGACGTGCGCACACATGTACTCACGGGCACACCCACACATGGGGCCCTGCACACACACAGGGCTGTGCACACACTCGGACATGCACACACGGTTCACGGGGGCTGTGCGTGCAGCGCATGCCAAGGCAACCACGGCTACGAGGTCCCGCGTAAAGGGAGTGACTTACAGGCTTCCCCATTCTCTACATGGAAGAAAAAACAGAGAGCACGTTACTTTAAGCGGAAACACGACACACGCTTTGAACCGCTACTCGGCTCATCCCCGCTGCCCCTCTCATCTGACTGTGGCCCTCCTCAAGCACACTGACCCCTCGGGCCCCCTCGGGCCCCCCAGGCCCTGCCGATGACTCAGGGCTCCAGGGCTCTGCTCTGCCACCGAAGACCCGGGAGATACTGTCCTAGTCTCCCACTCGGGACCCCTCCCCAGGTCCAGCCACGCCACCGACGGGCACCTGTGCCAGCCCTGGGGGCCCTCAGCTCAACAGCACAGCCAAGAGCCGAGGAGGGGAACGGGCCCCGGCCCGACGGGCAGCCTGGACGTCACCGCGGGGGTTCAGGCCTGACCCCTAGGTGCTGGGACACCCACCAGGAACACTGACGGTGGCACCGCCGCCAACCCGCCACCCGCGTCCCCGCTGACTGGCGCTGGAAGGAGGCTGCGGCCCAGGGCCGGCTCTGGCCTCTCCGAGGCTGGATGTGCCCGCCGCTCCTCGCGGAGGCAAAGGGGCCCCTCGTGGCTGCGGGCTGCTGCAGGTGGACACTCACGGCTTCAGGCTGAAGAGGTCCTTGAACCCGGACACGCCGGTGTCCTTGTTGCGGTACTTCTCGGCGACCAGCTTCTCCTTCGTCCAGGTCATCTGCACCTTGTCCAGCGCGCACGGGGCCTGGGTCCTGGCGGCCACGGCAGAGTGGGAGGTGGTGTTCCTGTCGTGGATTAGCTGAGCCTGGAGAGAGAGCAGGACAGTGACCAGCCTTGCCGCGACGGCAGGAGCCCAGCCCGGGGGAGGGCGCGTGCGCGGGGCGAGGAGCCGGCCAGCCCCGGGCCCCACACAGAGCACAGCCGACAGGGCCTGGGGACATCTGGACCGGCCCTCCCAGGCCCCTCCTCCTGGGCTTCCAGACCAAACCCATCGTTACATTTCTGTCTCCTCCTGTCCCAGCTCTGAAAGCCCCTGAGAAAGGACCTCTTCAGACGTGCTGACGGGAGACGTTGACATGCACGTCTGCACACTGCACATAGCCCCGCCCCCCGCACACACAGGCTCTGCCTCGACCTGCTCATCCATCCATCGATCCATCTGTCCATTCATCCGTCTGTCCAACCATCCTTCCCCTCACCCACCCACCCATCCATCCATCCATCCTTCCACCCATCCACCCACCCATCCATCCTTCCATCTATCCACCCATCCACCCACCCACCCACCCATCCATCCTTCCATCCATCCGTCCATTCATCCGTCTGTCCAACCATCCTTCCCCTCACCCACCCACCCATCCACCCATCCATCCATCCGTCCTTCCACCCATCCACCCACACATCCATCCATCCATCCACCCACCCACCCACCCATCCATCCATCCTTCCCCTCACCCGTTCACCCCCCCTCACTCGTCAGCAGCAAAGGGGCTGTCAGGGAGCCCACATCCTTGGGGTGGGGCTGTGAGCGCCATGGAGTCTGGGGAAGGGGAGGTGCAGGGGGAAGGAGCTCCCATGTCACACGAGGTGCCCGGGAGCTGTATGCAAAGATGGCACTGACGACAACTAGGAGCCGGAGGCCTGTGGGGGTGAGGGGTCAGCGCAGCCGCAGCGGCCTGTGTGGCGAGGGCGAAGGTCACTCAGGCAGGGACAGGGTCGGGCCGTGCAAGGCCGCAGGGACACGTGAGCCGGGGCAAGGCTGGGAGGGGTGTAACGAGTTGGTGGCTGCTGGTTTGAGAATGGAGGAACAGGAGGTGGCCAGTCGGGATATGATGTAAGAGAGGCGGGGCCGTGCACGAGCAGGACGGCCGGGCAGACACGGGCCCTGACCCCAGAGGCCTGTGAGGGCGTGACCTCGAGCCACGTGGCGAGGGGAGGTGGGGGCAGAAGTCGCGCCACCAGCTGTTCACAAAACCAGGTGTGGGGACAAAAGCTCGAAAAGGTCTCAGGGACGCTGTCCTGACAGTCACACGGGGTCCGGGAAAGGACAGGCCAGTGCGGCACCGGGGGACACAGCCCACGCTGTCCAGGGGCCCAGCAGCACCCCCGTGTGGCCCCACGCACCTCCCGCTCCTGTTCCGTCTTGGACAGCTGCATCTGCTTCAACATCTGCGACCTCTGCTCCATCACCAGCGTCCGCTCGTAGGTGAAGGCCGAGATGTCGTTCTCAACCTACAGGTTCCGAGGCACGGAAGCAGACACGAGCACAGAATGATCACCACTCACCCCCCGTCCCCCAGCGAGCGTGCTGCAGGCCCGGGGGCCCCCGGGCCACCCTCTGTGGCTCACAGCCCCGGCCCCGGCGTCCCCACCCCTACGTGTGAGCGTGCAGGTCACGACTGAACGCCCTCCACCTACCCCGGGACCCACATTCACTGACACACGAGACACCCCCGAGAAGGCACCACAACCGTGGGCTCCAGACACAGGCCGGCCCACACGCGCCCCACAGGACCGACCGTAACCCTCCCGCCGGCCCCGGAGCTCAGATTCCTCAGGAGGCGGCCAGCCCCGTGGTCAAGCCCGGTCCAGCCGGGTCTTCCTCCCGTGAACCCACGACCCAGTCCAGCCACGAGAAAAGCATCAGGCGAACCTAAACTGAGGGACTCACTACACATCGCCTGACCCTCCTTGAAGCTGTCGAGGTCACGGAAGAGGAAGGAAGGAACCCGAGCCGCCGTCACAGCCAGAGGACAGAGAAAATGCCGCGACGGCCCAGCAGGCCGGCCCTGGGCTGTAAGGGCCGTGGGGACCCTGCAGGTGAGAGCTGCGTCCGCCCGGTGCCCGGCTCCCTCACCATCTCCACCACCTCCACCTCGGCGCTGATGCGCAGGTGGTACAGGAACGTCTGCAAGTCCTTCTTCATCTGAATGCTGTTGTCGTGCACCTGGGCCACCGTGAAGATACGCATCTGGCACCTCCTCCACACCTGGGGGGCGGGGGGCGGTCACTCCTGCCCGCTGTCCACTCCCTTCCCCAGTGGGGCCCCTACCCCGTGTGGCCCCTCCCCCGTGACCCCTCCCCGGTGTGACCCCCTCCCCATGACCCCCTCCCCCGTGTGACCCCCCTCCCCGTGTGGCCCCTCCCCCGTGTGACCCCCTCCCCGTGACCCCGCTCCCCGTGTGGCCCCTCCCCCGTGTGGCCCCCTCCCCATGACCTCGCTCCCCGTGTGGCCCCTCCCCCGTGTGGCCCCTCCCCATGACCCCGCTCCCCGCGTGGCCCCTCCCCCGTGACCCCCATGACCCCGCCCCTACGCGACCCCATGACCCCGCCCCCTACGTGGCCCCGCCCACACCTTGTGCTGGCGCAGCAGGAAAGGCAGCAGCATAAGCAGACCCCCGTCATGCACTATCCACCACACGTCGATGTGCCCGTCGCTGAAGCGCTCCTGGTTTTGCGGAAACAGATCCACGTTCTTGGCCACCAGCAGGGCCTGCTGCGCCGCCGTGGTGTCACGGACGGTGTCTGTGGAGAGGCGGGCAGGTCACGGGGTCACAGGCCCACCCAGCAGAACCGAGCGGCCTGGACTCACCAGCGGGACGGGGGCAGGGGAGCCCGGGGTCCCCACGAAGCCCCTCGTGGGGCACGCTCCCCCATCACTCTGCGGCCCAGCCGGGGCGCCCCCGGGAACCGCCCAATGGGGGCAAGACCAGGGGGAGGGGCTCCCGTCACGCGGCTTCCGAACGGCCCGACCCACCAACGAAGTTCTTCCAGGAGAAGGGGCTGTCCTCCCGCTTCCAGGCCTCGGGCCAGGCCATGAGCACCGTGTTATGCTTCATGCCCCCCAGGCCAGCCGACTGGATCAGGTGGGACATGCCGTCCCGAAGGTTGGACGACACCACCAGCTGGCAGAAACCCTTGGCCTTCTCGGCGCCCATCAGGGCCCGGATGTTCTGCAGACACAGGCGGGTCGGGCTTGGGGTGAGGGGTGGGCTGGGGGCAGCAGGTCCCAGCACACACTCGCCTACCACACGGGGCCGGGCGGGCCCCAGGTGGACTCACAGCCTCACGCGTGGGGGCCAGAAGCTCAGCGGGCGCCCCTCGGTACCTGAAGTCGAGGCCAGGGCCCGGCGCTCTCGGGCACTGCCTGCGTGTGCGCGTGAGCCCCAGTGCGCACACGCGTGCGTGCCCACAGGAGAGCGGGGTCACAGGCCACCCCCTACTGCACACGGACACCCTGGCCCTCACTCCTAGCTTGCGGGAACCTTGGTCAGAAAGCATCAAACCACACAGCTCTTCCTAGAAGGTGGTGGTGCGGGAGTGAAGTGCACGGCGGGTGCACTGCGGCCCCTCAGCCACATGCCACGTGCCCGACTGGGGCAGCTCCGCGTCACAGCGCAGCCCGGCACACCGTGACCACGGCAGGCCTTCTGTCGAGGTAGTGCCGCCTGTGAAGCGGGTCCTCTGCCGGCCGCGCCGACCGGCCCTCGGGGGCCTGGCTTGGGGGTGGGGCCTCAAGCCACAGGGAAGCACTGCCGCCCGACACCAAATGGAACTGCCCCCTGGAGTCCAACCCCCCGGCTCCTCCAACCTGTGCCTCCCCGGCTGGGACGTGTCCCCCGTGCAGGTCCCGCAATGCACTTTGGAACGCGGACTGCTTATCTCCGAGTCGCACAGGCTGTGGGCAGAGGGGTTCTGCCCAGGATGGACTCCACTCAGAATCTCACCCACACCTGAGCCAGGTGATTTAGAAGACGAGATTTGGGACCTTTGAACTGCGGGTACTTAGACGACATTCCTCACTTACTTGATGTTGTAAGGGGTTGAGACTTGGGAGGATGCAGTGATGAGATAAACGTACTTTGCACATCAGGCAGGTGTGCATTCTGGGGGCCAGAGGACAGACCACAGTGGGTTAACTGATGGTGGCCCCCAAAAGATACACCCACCTCCTAATCCTGAGAACCTGTGAATGTGGCCTTATTGGAAAAAAGTCTTTGCTGATGTAATTAAGTTAAGGGTCTTGACGTGAAACCATCTTGGATTATCCAGGTGGTCCCAAATCCAATGTCAGGGACAGGAGAGAAGACAGGCACAGAGAAGCCACGTAAAGACAGAGGTGGAGGGCTTCCCTGGTGGCGCAGTGGTTGGGAGTCCGCCTGCAGATGCAGGGGGCGTGGGTTTGTGCCCCGGTCCAGGAGGATCCCACGTGCCGCGGAGCAGCTGCGCCCGTGGGCCGTGGCCGCTGAGCCTGCGCGTCCGGAGCCTGTGCTCCGCAACGGGAGAGACCACAGCGGTGAGAGGCCCGCGTACCGCAAAAAAAAAACAAAAACAAAACAAAACAAAAAAAGACAGAGGTGGAGACCGAAGGGACGTGGCCAGGAGCCCAGGGACACCTGGAGCCCCGGGAGCTGGACGAGGCAGGAAGGACCCTCCCCTGGAGCTCAGGAGGGAGCTTGGCCCTGGGGCACCTCGATGTGTGACTTTTGGCCTCAGAGCGCAGACAGAGTGAATCTTGGCTGTTCTAAGCCCCTGTTGCTGATACTTGGGATGGACGCCCCAGGACCTCATATGGAAGGTTGGAGCCACGTCCCCCCTCGACCACCCGGACTTGAGCCACCACGTCGAAGGGCTGCTGGCTCAAGAAAGAAGAGTCCAAACAGGTGCTTGGATGTGACCCAGGGCTGCCGTGGTGCAGCCGCAGTGCAGTTCAGGGATCCCTGGACCCACGCTTCCTGGAGACCAGAGGCCAGGGGCTCGGCCCCGTCAGGACACGGTCGCTCGAGGGGCTTAAAGGTCGCATGCTCTAGCTTTGAGACCAACAGCTTCTCAGGTCACTGGTGGAGATGCTGACCTGATGCTATGGCTTCAGGGAGACACAGTGGGGTTTTGTGGTTCTTCTGTCCCGCTGCTGGAAAGCCCACTCCGCTACCCTGGCCTCGCGGGAACTTCGAGGGCCCAGCGGTATCTTCGGGGCCTCGGGCACTACCTCCACACCCAGCTCCTGGGGCCCTGAGGACCAGGCCCTGTGGGACCTCAAAGTCAACGTGTGAGCCCTTCCCTGCCCCACAGAAAACGAGCCTCGTTCACGCCCCCGGGAAGGGGAGCGCAGAGCACAGCCTCTCCCACATCCCGGCCAGCGCGTCTCAGCTGCTGAGCCATCCGACGTGAGCTGCTCAATCCCCCTAACCCAGCAGGAACCTATAGGGCTCTCCCCTCACGAGGCCTCTGCTTCCGCGGCGGGACACACGCTGAAAAACTCAAGGCAGGTCCAAGCGCACTGCCCAGTCTTCGACCTACAAAACCGGGTGGGTGCCCAGTGACCCTCCAGCGGGTGAGACGCTGTGGGCTGCACCCGACTGCAGCATCCCTGGGGTCCTCACCCTCTGAGACCCCGTGAGTGCCTCCACCCAGCCCCTCCCCTCGGGAACACACTTGGCCCTGAGCTGCATCCGTGCCGGACATCTGGGGCGAAACCCAGCTGTGCCTTCCTTTTCCCATGGCAGCAACGGGACAGAGCCCTCCCAGTAAGAGACGCGGCAGAGAGGGGTCTGGGGTCCCCCTGTTCCCGGCCACACGGACCGGCCTTTACGTAAACTACCCGGCAGACCAGAACTGGAACCTGGCTCAGAGCCTCAGGGGCACGGCACCAGGGAGGGAGGCTCTAACCCCAAGAATCCATCCTAAGAGCAACCCCCGTGGACTACATCTAAGCGGTGCTCACACCACACTTCCTGACACCAAAGCAACGGGAACCACCTCCGTCCGCAGGACAGCAATTCCACGGAATAAAACTCAGAGCACGTCCACGAAACACACACCGTGCGGCCGTCATAAACAAAACAAGCACCCGGCCGACTGGAGAAGCAACAGTTCAAAGCAGAGTAAGTGTGTGAGACGGTATTTCTGCGGGATCGTCTGTTTAAAAAACACCAACAGGAGAAAGTCCAAAGGACACATACCGGGCTATGACGTTCCTGTCTGGAAAGAGGGCTGTGAATCCAGCCGAGTCAGCGCCATTTCAGGCAGGGGCTCGGAGCCTTCAACCCCCCGCTCGGTGCTGGAGCCCACCTCCCCAGCCCCACTGTGCCCCCGCCCATCCCCAGAGACGCTGGGAGGACAAGAGGACCCGCGAGTGTCAGAGAGGGAAGACGCTGTCCGTCAGCGCCTGGGCAACGTCACAACGAGAGCTGGGACCTTCCCACCCTCGGACACGGGTCTAGAGCTTCTTCACACCGACGCAGGGAGCTGTCGAGAAGGCCGAGGCGCCAGCACAAGGAGGCTGTCCCACCAGCGAGAATGACACACCACGTCTACACCCAGGGTCACGGCCACGACCCTGGCATCTACACCTGGGATCACAGCCACAACCCCAGGGTCCACACCCGGGGTCATAGCCACGGCCCTGGTGTCTACACCCATGGCTCACAGATGGCCAAGGTCACCAAAGAAAACGTGTGAGATCACCCAGGGAACTGTAACCCCTAAGCGTTGGGCAGGGGAAAAGGAGTCCAAGAGTGAATGAAACTGGAATACCAGACAGGGAGGATACAATTCTCAGACAACCCTGGCATCTACACCCACGGCTCACAACCAAAACTGGCATCTACGCCCAGGGTCACAGCCATGACTCCAGCATCTACAGACAGGATCACGGCCACAACCCCGGCGTCTGCACCTGGGATCGCAGCCACAGCGCCGGCGTCTACACCCCCAGCCAACACCAACAACTACCCCGTTAAAGCTCTGGGCCACGACGATGCTGAGAGAATGGCTGGTGCCGCTGGCTGCCAGGGCAGGTCCCCGGGGGCCGGCTGTCCGGCCAACCAAGGAAGGGGCTGTCGACGCCTCGGGCTACACAGGCCACGACCCCCTCCAAGCAGCCGTGCCTCCCCCAGGTGCTCTGGAGACCTCTGGGCGCAGCCCGGTTTACAGACGCCTGGACAGCAGGGCTGACCCGGACGCCCGGGCACAGCGGGCAGCCCTGACGTGGGGACGGCTGACGAAGGACCCACCCGAGAGCAAGACCCTGACGCCCCAGCCAGACGGGAGCCGCCCGAGGCCAGCAGCCGGCAGGCTGCACGCGGCCTGTGGACGGACGGGCGTGGTGGGGCTGCTGTGAGAATCGCCTCCTGTTTCCGAGACAGACACGTGGGGTCTGGGGTGAAGAGTGAGTGGTGGGTCGGTGTTGACACTCCCGGGGTGGGGCGGGCAGGCAGAGGTGACAGGACGTGGGCCACGCTGGGACGGCCATGTGGTACATCTGCTGTTTCTACATGTCTGAAATTGCCCACGAGACGGGGTTTGAGGCTCAGGTGCTGGGGCTGCCCCGGACCGAGATCAGAGGTCGCAGCGGCACCAGCTGAGCGTCCGAGTCAGGGTGACGGAGGCCTGGCCTGGGTGCCCGTGACCCGCCGCCCCCTCTCTGGTCCGTGGAGCCTCTGGACGGGCTGACCCGGCAGCACAGGCCCCAAACGTGGGAGCAGATGCGACAGGTGTGGGGCCCGCCTGTCGGGAGACCTGCCCCGAGGCTGCTCTCAACAGCCCGGAGCCCCACCGCCGTCTGAGGTCCTGGGGCCACGCACGTCACACTCTCCTCCGCAGGTTTCCCTCCTGCTGGTTTCAAACTGAAAAAGTGCCACCCAGGTTGAGACAGGACGCGGCGCGACACGCAGGGCTGCGCTCGGGCGCACGGCTGGAAAGGCGACGGCGCGGCCCCGCCGCCCCCTCCCTGGCGCCTGGCCCACCTCTTCGGCTTGCCGGGCCTCCACGTGCTGGTCCAGGAAGGTGCCCTCTAGCACGGAGCCCACGATGGTCAGGCCCTTGCCGGCCTTGAGCTGCGAGGTGAAGGACAGCAGGCGGGGGTGCTTCACGCACTGCTCGGCGTCCAGGTTCACCAGCACCAGCACCTGCGGCCTGCCGGGGCGGGGGGCAGGGAGCTGTCACCACGGCGACTCGCCCCCACTCTCGCGCCAGGTGAGCTGCGTGAGCCCCCTCCCGGGCCACGTGCCCCAGGCTCCCTGCTGGGCAGCGGGCTTTCCGTGCAGCTAAGCCTCGGGTTCTGCAGGGGCAGCCTCCCCTCCCTCCTCCCAGAGGCGAGAAGACTGTCAGTGCCCTCCATCCACGGCAGGCCCCCGGGTGGGTCAGCTCGCCGCCCTCGTCCCCCTCCACCCCCGATGCATGACCAGCGGGCGCTGAGACCCGAGCTGACCAGCCCAGGCTGACGCAGGGACAAAGGTGCTAACAGCTTCCTTGACAACCGTCTCCTGACGGGGGTGGGGGGGTGGGCACCGTCTTCTCTCTGCAGCCTGCTTTTAGGAAGAGGCATCCGTGGGGTCAGAGGGCATGGGGACACTCACCTCCAGTTCTTGGTGTGGAGGGGGCCGTGCTCCACGTGCAGCAGGGCGTAACGGGCGGCGTTCAGCGACAGCCCCCGGATGCCGTCGCCCCACTCCTTCTCGGCCCTGCGGTGGGGGTGCGGTGGTGAGGCCCCGCCCACAGCGCACCCAGGTGGCCACTCAGGGCCTCTCGGCGCTCCTGTGACAGAGGAGGGGGCTCCCCAGAACGGGCGGGAGTACGAAGCAGCAGGACACGGGGAGGGTGGCGGCGGCACTGGCACCCACGCAGGATCTCAGAGTCGGGGCCATCGATGGGGCAGAGGAAGGAGAGGACGTGGCGGGGGGGGGGACTCTGACTCACAGGCCGTGGCCCGGCTCACCAGCAGGCCCCCAGACCCTCCTTCCAAGCCACCCTGGAAGAGCTGGGAGGGACTTCAGGCAGTGTCCCTGGAGGCCCTCCCACCCCCCGTGCCCTGAGAAGCCCACCCCAGGTCCCACCTCCCCAGGGCCTCGCCCCCTGGAGGGGTCCAGGGGGTCCAGGGGAAATGCCCCAGTGACGGACCAGGGGCTCTGAGATGCACTTAACCTGCCCACCGCTTCGGTTTTTTACGGTGTACCTTTCAGAAACGTCTATTTCTGAAAATCCATTGCGCATCAGTGCTACTGTTAAATAGATTTCAAAGCTTACAAGGAGCACTGCTAAAAAAGTACGTTACACTTACACACAGATACACGTAGGTAAACCTAACGAAACGTCGTAACGAACGACGTCAGTTAGAAAGAGTAAACGTGGCCATCCACTGGTTAGGAGCTACAGGCCGAAATCCACGCAGCCCCCAGCAGGAGGCACGGGCTTTGGCCCCTCCGCCGCTAGAGGCCCCTGAGCCCTCACCCGGGAGAGGGGCCGGCAGCAGCTCACCCACGGTACTCGATGTACTTGTAGATGCAGCCGGCAATGAGCATGGCGCAGAGCGCGTAGTACCAGGAGCAGAGGAACATCAGGGCGAAGCACAGGCTCATGCCCAGGAAGGAGAGCGTCCTGGGGGACACGCAGCTCAGAGGGGGCCCACCTCACCGCCCAGGCCCCCAGGCCGGCACCTGAGCAGCCCCTCGGGCCCCAGCAGACACCCTGCTTTGGTCTCATCAAGAGCACGGCAAGGCTGCTGGGACCGGCTTCTCCACCCGGACCATCCCAAGGGCTGAAACGGCCCCGAGGCGCCTACAAGAGACCCGGCTCGGAGACCGGGCCGGTCCCACGAAGGCTAGCCAGGGACCCGGGTGGCAGCTGGCCCCCAAGATGCACCGCGTGCCCCAGAGGAGGGAGGGGACCGGGCTCCCCACGGCCACTCACCAGTGGTAATACTTGAAGCGCGGGCGCCAGTTGGGCGTGCGCAACAGGGTCTGCAGGGCGCAGGCCAGGTTCACGAACATGTAGCACATGAGGAAAAACCTGGGTACGTGAACAGCGGCGTGAGGGGCGGGCCAGGTCCCGCAGGGTCCCGCTGCGCTGCCTGAGCCGCCGCCACCTCCCCCGGGAGCCCCCTTGCCCACATCGCGGTCGCCTCCCGTGGGGTCTGCCTGCCCCGTCATCCACCACCTGGCTCCCTCCTCTGCCCTATGCCCTCCCGTCTGCCGTCCCCTGAGCAGGGGCCTCACGTCCCAAGGGTGGCTGCCAACGGGGCCAGTGGCCACTCACATGGAGAGAATGGGGGCCACACTGTCCAGAGAGGCGATGAGGATGCCGGTCTCACAGATCAGGGCCGTCAGCAGCAGGGCCCACGTGGGCTCCCCGTTGGCCTTCCCGTGGCCAAACACCTGCCAGGAGAAAGGCAGGTGGGCTGGGGCCACGGGCAGGTGGCCGCGGCAGGCGTAGGACGCAGGAAAAAGAGCTCATGTTCATGCGAGAAGCCGAGCTAGTTGGGTCCAACCCAAAAGCGGTCTCAGAGTTGCGGCAGAAACAGACGGACTTTTCACGACATGGCCTGGACCTCACCCAGCCACGTCCAGGAAGAAAACCCGACACCCAGAGGGCAGACGGCAGCCCAGGTACCGTCAGACCCCAGACGCCCTCATCGAGCGCAGGCAAGGAGGCGACACCCTCGAGCACTGGACGGGGCTCTCCCCACGGCACACACCCGCTGGGAGGATTCTGTGAGGGCCCGGCTGCAGGCCCTGGGTCCTGGAGCACAGCCCTGCGGGAGGGCAGGGCTCAGGAGGCCTTCCCACCAGCCTTCCCCCTGCGCAGCAGTCCTGAGAAGGGAAATTCAGAACATGCAGCAGACACAGGGTGGGACAAGAAATGCAGGCCTCGGGGTGGGCTGCCAGTCTGGAGGCGGGGATGTGGGCCCCACCATCTTCAACCGTAAACATCACGCTCCCGGGCAGGATCTCTGGCCCCTCCTGACGCGCTCCTTCCGGTGGGGGAGTGGGGGGCGGTTCCTGCTCTCAGCAGCGGGCTCACCTGAAGGAAAGGGATGATGCCGTCCCGGGCGATGGCCTGCAGCAGGCGTGGGGCCCCCGTCAGGCTCTGCAGGCCAGCCCCACAGGTGGAGAAGAAGGACCCAATGACGATGACCCAGGGGGACGGCCAGGCCAGCATGCCAATGACGAGGTTCCCCTGCAGGGCCTCCCCGAACCTGGAGGGGCGGCGAGCTTTCAGACACGAGCTGGAGACAGAAACCTCCTCCCACCTGCTGAGTGGGAACGGCCTCTCCCGGGAGCTCCCGCACCCCAGCTCTACCGGGGTCTGAGGTCACTGTGCGGGCCCCCAGCTCCAGGCTTGAGCGGGAGACAGATGCACAGATCAGACCCCAACACGTGGCCACAGGGCCACCTGCGACAAAGCTAGAAATCCTGGGGTTCTCAATCTCAAAGCTAAAATCACCTTCGAGAAAACCAGCCCTGGCCCCAGGAGTTCCCAGAAGCCATAAATGAAACGTACTTATCCCGTAAGATCACGCCTTCGATGCAAGCCCCGAAGAGCACAATGCAGGACAGGTCTGCGGCTCGGGTCAAGGACGCGGCGGGCACGATGCAGAAGCTGAACCCGCCCTGGACTGACCCCACACCCTGCCCACCCCGCCCTGGGCCCCGGGCCGTGTCCTTGCTCTGGGGACCTCAGGTCAGTCACGATGGGCCTGGCCTGCAGGGTGACCGCCACAGGCACCGGGCTGGAAACCTCGCCGGCTGGAAAGGGATGAGCTCAGTGAGAAAGGCTCCGCTGGCCCCTCAAAGCCAGTGAGCCCACCTGACAAGACCGTGACGTGAGCACACACGTGGCTACACGTTAGTGACACGTCACAGTGTGGTTACTACGCGTGGTTCTCGGACAAAGCCATGTTCTGCCACCAGCCCAGGCTGGCGTCCAGGAGTCTGTGTTTATTTTCCTAAGTCAGGCCAACGCCAGCCCAGCCCCCTCTGAGAACGGGTGTTGGGCCAGAACTACCCAAAGCAGGGAGGCCCGCCCGGAGGCACAGAGGGCCCGGCAGTGAGTGGAGAAGGGCACAGAGCCGTCGACCCTCAGCACCTGGCCCCCACGCTCGACCCCCCAAAGATACAAATGAAAGACGTGGTCACGATGGCCAGGATGGTTCCAGTGGGGATGGACTTCTGGGCGTCCTTGAGGTCCCCGGACCGGTTAGAGCCCGCCATGATGCCTACGGAGATGGAGGGAGAACTGATGGGTCACAGGGACTGATGGCGCCTGGGAGATGCCACCCGCCTGCCCACCCGCCCTGGCCCATCTGGGGCAGAGTCAGAACGGGCCTGGGACTTCCTCACGACGCAAAGGAGAGACCCCCAGCCTGCACGCCGGGCCTCACAGAGCCAGGCTGGACCTCTCTTCACGTCTTGGGCAGGCTGCTGCAGGGCACGTGGGCAGGTGCCCCCATGTCCCCCACGCTCTCCACGGGGACAGCCAGCCCAGCTGTGGAGTAGCCTCCACGGTGCAGGCTAGGGCATGGCTCATCCCAGACACTCGCCACGGACGCCAAGACCAGACCTGGCCTCCGAGTGCATCGGCCCCGACCGCATCCCCGCTGTGATCTCTGTTGATCCCCGTGGCCGGGAGTGAGAAACTCCCTGGAGAGTGAGGCCAAGTGCTGACTCACTTCTGGGGCCAGGCCTGGGTCAGAGCGTAGCTCAGCCTCAGCACAGACTCCTCGCTGGCCTCAACCCTCCTCCTTCCCACGCGGTGACTGGCCACCGCCGCCTCTGCCGCCGCCGCCCCCCACCCCGCACCGGTCACTCCACTTGGCACATAAAGTGTAAGTGATTCCTACTGGGATCAAAGAAAATCCAGGTGGCGGCAGGTTCGTTCGACACCTGTGATCCTATCCCAGGCGTGGCCTGACGCGCCAGCACTGAGCCCGTGGGCGTGCCACGGGGCGTGGAAAGACCCACATCCACAGAGCAGGTGTCCCCACCCTGATCCCTGACAGCGGGGGACAGGAGTACAGGAGAAAGACCCCCCAGGGGCCGGATCCACAACCCCCCACGCCCGTCCAAGTGGCACCGGGGCCTCGGGGAAGGCGGAGGTGAAGTTCGGCGCGGGGCAAGCAGCCCCTGGCAGGCCAGCCTCCCGGAGCGTGGGGACAGGCCTGAGTGGGGGCCAGGCGCGAGGATGGCCCCGGGCCCCTCGGTCGGCCAGCGCCAGCCTGGGGGGCCGGGGCTCCACTGTGCTGGGCCAGGCTGAGGAGACCCCAGGAGCAGGTGTGCGCCCACGGGTGCGTGTGTGAGCGTGCGGACCAGTGTGTGTGTGTGTGTGCACGTGTGGGGGACTGTGCACCGGGGCCCTCCGGGAGGTCAGCAGACTCTTATAAGGACACGGACGCTGCAGTTCCCGGCCTCTGACGGCCCTCGGGTCCACTGCTAAGGGCCAAGGTCGCAGGGCCACTCCGAATAACCTGGTGTCTCACAAGAACACGGACAAGCCCCTTGACGCCCACAGCTCCTGAGCCCCCGGCTCAGACACGTGGGGAACGGAGACCCCGAAGCTCATCTTTGAGCCAAAAGGAAAAGAGAGACGGGGCGGGGGTGGGCATGTTAGAGCCGACGGGGCCCTGACCCGCCGGGAGCGCCGAGGCCTCACCGGTCACGGAGGGGAAGTAGATGCCGACCAGCATGGTGAAGTAGGTCGTGATGTCGGTGAGCACGTAGGGCAGCCCGCCCGCCCTGCTCTCCTCCGGCACGGGCACCGAGGGCACGCCCTTCTTCTCCACAAACACCCCCTTCTCCGCGTAGGCACTCCACAGGTTATCTGGGGGGAACAGGCGCGTCACGAGACTCCACACCTGCCATCAGGGCTCCGGCATCGGGTGCCCATCCCCACCCCAGCCTCCAACTTCACACCAGGACAAGGACGACTGACCCGGAGAAACTGCTCTCTAAGAAAACCACCCTCTCCTGATCTCTGAATGAAAGATTTTGGTCCTTAAGTCAAGTCTGATGAAAAAACTTACCTCATACAACAATCTACCCGTGAGGAGCTGCCTGAGGGACCCCACCCGTTAATTATTTCCCTTATCGACATGCGAATCCCCCGTGCCTACCGCTTTGCAATTCTAAGGATAAAGGGTCAACTGAAGCCCTTACCTGCTGCCTGCAAGATTCACCTGGCGTCTGCGGCTCTGGGAGAATCAACCCAGAGGGACCCCAACGGGCCAGCAGCTGGGGGCGGGGTGATGTGGCCACAGGCTGGGCGGAAGGACAGGACCCAAGGGACTGGGCTCAGAAGGCCCGGCCCCGGCGGAGACCCGCCAGACGCTCACCCAGGAGGACGCCGCTGACCACACCGGGGATGCCCTGGACCTCCGTGACGTTGTTCTGGGCGAAGTACTGGTCACAGGAGATGCTGGCCGTGGAGCCGTTGCAGAAGAGGCCCCAGAGCGCAGTGGTCACCGAGCCATTGCTGGTGGCGTGGACTTTGGCACAGACGTCGAAGCTACGTCGGGACAGCGTGCGGTTCCCCAGCAGACAGACCCTGGGCGGGAGCAGGGGGTGAGACGCCTCGCCCACCGCTCTTCTCCGTAACCGAGTGGAGTTCGCAGGTCCCTCGTGAGGCGCTTCGGACCCCCTCCACTCAGGGCGACAAGGGCATTCGCGTGAGGGACCGGCCCTCGGCAGGTTTCCGGCAGCACCGGGCCCCGGTCCGTCCTGCCGCCCTCCGCTCTGGGGCGCCTGACGCGGAGTGAATGGCCCGCGTGGCGTGTCCACGTGCGCAGAGCGGCCGCCCCCACCCCGGGCTCCTCCTGGCTCAGCCCGGTGGAGCCGCACGGGGGCTCGCGCGCTTGCTCTGGAGCTACCCTGTTTCGCACGGCATCCTCTCCCGGCAGGGGACAAGAGAAGACCCTGCTCAGGGGCTTCCATGAGGACAGGGCCACGGCCGGGAGGAGCTCGGTGCTGCTGGAGTCACCAGGCCTGTCCTGTCCTCGCAGACAGCACGGCCACGAGAGCACCGTGACCTGTTCGCCCTCGACCTGGCCAGAGTGGGGACGTCTGCGGGCACAGGGCGCCATGCCCAGCCCAGCCAACGTGGTCAGCGGTTAAGGCCCGGGCCACAGACTGGTCCGGAAGCCGGCCCGGAGCCGGGCAGAGGACTCACGGGATGTCAGGTGGGTCGAAGGCGGTCTTGACGACGCCGGCATAGATGGCAAGGATGGACAGCACGACGCAGGCCAGGAACACCAGGGCCAACTTGTTGACGTACTTGACGCCCACGAAGACCACCGTGGCCATGAGGGCCAGCGTGCAGGTCCCGTACACACGCATGTTGTGCAGCAGGGCTGTGGCCTCGCCGCCCGCCCCCTCAGCCCGCACGATGGCCGCGCTGGGGGAGATGTAGGTCTGCAGGGCAAAGCGCGGTCACCCACCCCTCCCCAAGATGACCGCACGGGAGCGCGGGGCCAGGCGCGCCCCTGCACCTCCCAACGGGCCCTCTCTGAGGGGGCGCGGCACCGGGCTCCCCCCGCCCCGTGAGCCTCCACGCCAGCAGACGCCTCTGGGACACACCCTCAGGTCGCGCGTCTGCGGCCTGGACAAGGGAACCCGCCCGAAACATTGCACTTACCAAAAAAATCTCAATGGTCCCCAAAATGTACATGGCCCCCGCGAACGTGGTGCCCAGGTAGAAGCAGAGGCCCACGGCGCCCCCGAACTCCGGCCCCAGAGACCGCGATATCATGTAGTAGGAGCCGCCCGCTGCAAGTACGCCAAACGGGAGTAGCGGGTTACGAACCTGCCGCCGACCGCGAGCACAGACCTCCCGGGGCAGACGGCCTCGTCCGCGGGGCGGGGAGCCCGGCCGCGAGGGTGGGGACACGCGCCTGCGTCCACGGGCGCCCTCCCCCTGCTGGCGGCCGTCTTTGGAAGCTGTGACTAAAGGAGGGCGAGCCACAGTCAGGGGCCTGGACCCCGACGGCCGTGCCCGTACGGAGCCCGCGGCTGACGTCACACCCGAAACCTCGACTCAACTTTCGCCAAGAAGATTTAAAATACCAAGAGCTCGTCAGTCATCCTTTGTGTGTCACACCTACAGACACAGTGACACCCACGGCCTCGCCAGCCCGTCCCCGGTCGTCCTGTCGGCTGGCTGAGACCCCACTCGGACACTGACCAGGGACCGTGCGTGACACTGGGCACCTGGAGGACATCTCGGGGTGCAGCCCCCCCCAAAGAGCAAGTAGTGGACAGCGTGAACACGACAAGAAAATCCCTGGAGGCATTTACGTAGATTCCCCGAGGAGAACCCCAATTTCTCAGGGACCCCAAGCGCACGGGCAGGCTCTGGGGGACGAGCCGCAGGGGTCACCCCTCCCTGGCCTTAGAAAAGCCCCACTGTGCCCTCGATGGGGGGGCACGCCGGGGGGAGCGTCAGGTGCAGGTGGGGGCCGGGAGCCGCCCGAGTTCCGCTGCCCAACGGCAGGGTCACTGCCGACGGGGCCTCCGGAAGGGAAGGGGCTGGCCGCACCGCGGGGATGTCCGCCCCTCCAGATGTGGGGATCCATCCTGCAGGCGGGTGAGGGCGTGTCTGTGCTGGGACCCGCCCTCTGCCGCCGCCCGGGGTGAAGGGTGAACGTCACACTCCGTCCACAGTGGAGCCCGCTCGGTCACTCCCCGCCATTCCCAGCTCCCCGCGGCACCCTCACCTGGGACCATGCCATTGGTCGCGATCGCACTCATGGAGATTGCGGTCAGCATCGTCTGCAGAAAGACGGGGGCCTTTTAGAAGAACGAGCATTTCCAAGAGCCACCCCGGGAGGCGGACGGCACCAGGCCTGGGGCGGCGCCCGCCTGCCGACTCCCGGCTGCCGACCTCAGAGCGCTGCTGGGTAACCGGGCGCCATAATGCTCAGGACCGCAGCCCTGCTCTCTCCCAGTAACCCCCAAAGCTGAGCTCCCGTGAGCCCCCAGGAAACACCCAACTCGGGACCGCCTCCTGCTTCCAGTGGGCGCCCGCTTCCTGATGGGATGCGGGGGGACCCCCTGTAGGCCCCCACCCCACGGGGCTGGGGGACTGTCAGAGCCTGTCCAGGGCGGGCCTTCTCACCCGCTGCGCAGGAAAGCGGCCACACCTGTGGGCTGGGGAGCAATTACTTCACAACCCGAGGACCGGAAGAAACAGCCCCCGGGAAGCCTGCAGCCTCAGTGCCCACCTGACTGGCTCCTGCCAGGGACATTTCTAGCTTGACAAAGGCCCTGCTCTGTCTCCTGCTTTTCATCGGCTCTTATTGGGGGAGAGGCGGGGTGATTGCTCCAAAGACACTTCCAGGCTCATTAAGCGAATGCAGCACGTGCGGAACAGCGAGAACCTTCAGGCAAGACCTTCAGACACGACAGCATAGGAGCGGGAAGGCCGTGGACAGAGGCGGCCCGGGGCGGTCGGGGGACGCAGCTGGGGGACAGGCAGGGCAGCAGGCTGGGGTCGAGGGGACCCTGGCTCATCTGCGTCGTTGGATTCTTTCAGGCAGGTGGCACTTGGGGGGCTCAGAGCAGCGGAATCACCCTCCTCGTAACAGCGATGGAGAAAGGGGAGGAGGGAGGCGGGGTGGGCAGGTGCTGAGGGCCACTTAGGGGTTGAACCAGGCACGACAAGCTGTCGCAAGAAAAGGCTCCTGGGCCGCTAAGGCAGACGGGGACGTGGGTGCGGAGGCCACGTGGAGGAGGGCCTGGTGAGCCGGGTGCAGGGCTAAACGCGTCACCAGCGGGCAGGGGACCTGGTCTAAATGCAGGACGGGATGGCCGTGAGTGGTGGCCACCAGGGGACGCTGACCCTTGGCTTCTGCGGAGGCGGGCCCACGAGACCGCCCCCGGCCCGTCAGCAGCCGGGTGCTGACCTGCGCCCACACCAGCGCAGGTGAGGGGTGCCCTTGGGGCCGGGGACCCCGGAAAGCCCCGACATCCAGCTGCCCCCGCCCCACTCACGCAGGTGCAGCACATGGACACGATGAGGAAGGACTCCAGGACGCCGGCCGCCCCCACGATCCAGGTCAGGCGCAGGAAGAGGATGACACCCAGGATGTTCTGCAGGCATGGCAGGTAGACGCCGATGAGGGTGCCCATGCGGGGGCTCTGCAAGAGAGCGGAGCAGGTTCCGGGGCCGGCAGCGCCTCCCCCAGAGCCCCCCTGCCCCCGCCGGGCGCCGAGTCCACACCGTGGGTCCCAGAGACTGTGAAGAGGTCAGGGGACAGGAAGACGAACGAAGACCAGCAAAGGCCCAACTTCAGTTACGCGGAAGGCGGCTGACGCGAGCCCAGGGCTTGGACAGAACCCACAGTAGGACCCTTGAAACTGTGTACAAGCCCCTGGGTCCTCGTCTGACTCAAGAGTGAATGATTGGGAAACGTGAAGACGTATCAACAGAAACAGACAATAATTCTGCCGCGTCTCAGAGTCACGAACTCCCAGTTCCCCGAAACACATAGATAAAGGCCTGACACACCTTCCTAAGTTGTTTCTGCGGGAAGCAGACGCCCACCAGATGGAACCTGCAGATGGAACCTGCTGGCCACAAGCACAGACCCCAGACCAGCTGAAACCAGAAGGCGGACGATGCTTGAAACTTCACCTTGATGCCAACCAATCCGAGAGCTGCCCACGAGCTGCCCACGCCCTGCTCCTTGACCACTGTAAGACTACCCGCTGCAGGGTGGGCAGTTCCTGAGGCGCTAGCCCGCTGTGTTCCCTCTTTGCCTGGCAAAGAAATAAAGCTACTCTTTCTCTTTCCTCCAAAACTCTGTCTCCGTATTTCTATTCAGCACTGGCGTACAGGGGCCAAGATTTGGGCAACACCCTCACTGCCCAGGAGCAGGGGGGCGGGGCAAAACCACATCACTGCCCCGGGGGAAGGGAGGGGAGGGAAGGGCTCGGCGCCCCCTCCATCAGGGGCACAGCGGGAAGGTGGGGAAGTTGGAGAGAAGACGAGGAGCAAGCCGACCTGGGCTCTGCCCGCAGCGACCGCAGCCCAGGTCCTCAGGAGAGCGCGAAATGGGGGGAAACGAGAGGCCGGAAGGAAGGGTTAGGGACCGGCCACCACTCCCTAGGCTGCAAGGGCGCAGAGGCACCAAGTCCAGAGAGAAATCTGCCGCGTCTTGACCCACCGGCAGGAAGTGCCCAGCGAGGGGAGGGGACCCAGCGAGAGTTCAGAGAGGACGAGCCCCCTGTGAGCGACCCCCTTCCCGAAGGCCCCGCAGCACGGCCGACCAGATGCGGCCTGGGAGAGGGTCACCCCGCCGCGGGGTAACCGCAGGAGGGTGCCTGACAGAAACGCCTTCCCCAACCCCAGACAGACTAGAGCCGAGCAAAGCTGCCCAGAGGAGAGCTCGGGAACGAGGCCGGGGGCCAGCCCGTCCTGCCCGCCGGCCAGCGTGACGGCAGCATCAGGCGACACAGCTGGGATTTGGGGACACCTGGCTAAAAGAGCAAGAGAACGTTTAATGGGGAAGCTGCTTAAACTTAGGTGAATAAAAGGAAAAAAAGCTGGAAAGATCTGCTTTGGAAACATTTCCCGTGAAAGGGGACAGGCTGCCTGAAACGAGGCGTCCTGTGGAGGCTGGGGAGACGTGGCCCAGCCCGCTCGCTGGGCCGAAAGGCGGACCCCCCTCAAAGGAAGCCGGGGGGCTTCTCAGGGTGAGAATGGAAGGTCGACCCACAGGAATGCCCGCAGCGAGAGAGTTGGCATGGGGCTGGCATGGAGCAGAGACCCCGGGGAAGTAACCCAAGGGGGCGCCCGGGGAGCATGGAGGTGGGTCAGAAGCCTTGGGCAGACTCGGCCTGAGGCCTGGACAGCACCCGGCAGCTGGCTTTTCACACCTGGGCCCTGAGCGCCAGTGTCCGGGGCAGCCCGCCCCCCCGCGGACCCATGTCCTGTTTGTGGATGACGGAAGCGTGGCGGTTCCTGGCTGGGCGCAGGACGGTGGAGAAGGGTGAGGGCGACACAAGCTGAGAGCAGCTCTGGCCCCTGCCTTTGGCTCAAGGACCGTGAAACACCAGAAGCAAACCCTCCAGTCTCACGGGCGCGGGGCCCCCACCCGCCTGGCCCGGCCCTGTACAGTGGCGAGATGACCCTGAGTTGTCCTGAAAGGCCGTGACGGGGCCCCCGGCACTCCCATAGAAGGCAGCTTTGAAGGATCAACCTGGCCGGTTACGAGGCCCAAGATACTAGAGGCGCCCAGACCCTGGAGAAGGCACTTTTGGGGGACCGAGCCCCCATCTCTGTGCCCCCTGGTCAGAGGGACAACAAGGGCCGCTCCCACGGACCCATGCCCGGGGGTGGGGCGGCCGGGTCATCCCGCCAAACCCGCCCACCTGGCCACACACGGTCGTGCTGAGGGTCACGGGTGGCCTGCGTCAGCCTCTGGCACAGGCTCCCGGGTGCCCTGGGGACAGAGGCCAGGAGCTGCCCGCTCGGGTCCCGATCTGCCCCACGCACTGCGCGCAGCTCGGCAGGCTGGGCTTACGGAACCGCCCCAAGGTCTCTGCACAGAATCCTCGGAGAGCTGGGCGCATCTTAGGAGAGGCTCCCAGAGGTAAACCCTCAGAAATAAGGCTCCCAGGAAGGTGGCAGCAGGACAAGTCCCGCGACTGAGAAGCGAAGGGGGGGGTTCCAGGGGATCCGGTGGGGGAGGGCGGCCCTGGCGCGGGGCGGGGCCGGGCTGGGGCACCTTGGCCTGGCGCCGCCGGCTGTCCTCGGCCTCCTCGTGTTCCACCACGCCCTGGCTCAGGTTGGTGTAGTTGGCCAGCTTGTTGAGTAGCGAGGACACCATGGGGTTGCTGTCCATCTCCTCCTGTTTGGGGCCGAGGCGTGGAGTTAGTGACCTCCCCACCCCGAGACGCCCCAGACCGACCAAACCAACCTCCCAGCAGGGCTCCCGCTCTACGTGCCCAGCGGGTCAACGGTCAGGGCTCAGGGCCCCGGGGCTCCCCGGACGGCCCAGGCCCAGCCCCTCCGCGGGGCTCCCTGAGGCCTCTGCCCGGACCCCAGGGCACCGTTAGGCCGGGCTCTTCTCTCGCGGGCACTGCCGCCTCCGCTCTGAAGGGGAGAGCAGGGGGCGGTGACCCACCTCAAAGAGCGCCATGCTCTTCCTTTCGAAGGCTCTCTCTCCGTCCACGTCCATGCTGCCGATGAACGGGCTGTTCTCCCCGGGGTTTCCATCTCCTGTGGGGAAGGGCTCGCTCAGATGTGAAAGGAATTAAAGGCCACGAGGGAACAGGAGGAGGGGCCCGCCAGGCGCTTGTCTACGTGCCTCGGACTTTCCTAAGTTACCTGTCAGGGGGCGAGGGGCCAGGTAGAGAGAAGGCCAAAGGTGGCGCTGGGTCCAGGAACCTCAAGTCCCACCCCGGCCCTTTTGGGTCCCGCGGGACAAACGGCTCGAGACCAGCAGATCCGGACAGGCTGGCCCGCGACCGTCCTCGGCGGGGACGGGGTGGGGACCAGCACTTGCACCAGGCGGCACAGAGGTTCGCTGCTGTGTTCTGACAGCAGCTCAGCTTTCCAATCCCCCCAATCCTGGTGGATTACGGCGGCCTCACTGGCGACCCCATTAGCTCAGAGCACAGTCCCCGCGGGGAGTGCCACGGAGCCCACACGTAGGCGCACGGCCGGCAGGTGGCCCATCGCGGCTGCTGTCTCCATGGCTGTTTCTGTCAGGAAGCCCTGGCCCGCCGTCCCCAGCTAGAGTATATCAAGGCCCTCGGTGTGGCCAGGCCACAGAGGAGCGAAGGGTCAGCCCCGACTCACCCTGGGAGCTCCTCCCAGATCCTGAAACGCGAGCCTTACCACGTTCTCCCATCAAAGCAGAGAGAAAAACCTGATGGCATCGCTCTGACTCCCAGCCCTGCCCCATCCCACCGGACCTGGAGCAATGCCATCCCAGAAGCCACCCTGGGCCCACCTGCACGTCAGCCCCACCCACAGGCCTTCCGCGTGTGATGTGGCCCTGTATCAGAATGACCGAGCGAAGACACCAGGAAAAAGCGCTCCAAACTGGCTTTTCTCAGGCCCCCAGGGGCCCTGGGGCAACCCGGAGCATGACCTTAGCGGGGAATCACCTGCTCACCGGGTCCCGTCAGAGGTGACACGGGACTTCCTGATGGAATCTCCCAACCCCCCAGAAGGAACCAGAGCCCAGACGCACAGGGAAGGGGAGCCCACAGTCCGTCCCCTGTGAACTCACGTGCCTGCCCCTCACAACGGACACAAATTCAGGAGCCACCAGGGTCCAGGCATCGCCCCTCACCCCCCACTCAGCTGTCCAGTCCCCCCGAAATCCACAGACCCCCCCCCGGAAAGTTCCCAGGGTCCAGCCCGCGGAGGCCGCATGGCAGGCAGAGCCCTGCCCTCCTGCCGGACGGACCCTGTGCCCCTCACTGCCGAGCCCCAGTGACCAGCTCAGGGGCAGCAGAAGGCCCGAGGAAGCCAGTGGCCGGGGAACCGCTTGGCGAGGGAACCACCAGCAGATGCTGGGACCAGGGCCGACACCTGGAGGGGACGGGGCAAGGACCCCCACACACACACCACGGCCCCACGAGCCACCTGCTCAGTACCATGGGGCAGGGGCAGTGCCAGGAAGAGCTGACCACCCACCGACCCAGGGGTCAAGGTGAACACGAGGGTCGCAGGCTGACTGACACCCAGAGGAGGACATGACTGCCTGGGTCCCCGGATTCCAGCATGAGGAGCTTGAAGCAAAGCAAAGGAGCCGCCGGCCCTCTTCAGAGGCCTCGGAGGACACGGGCCGGCTCCGGAACGTTCTGGAAAGAGGAAGAAGATGGAAGCAGCCCGATTCTTTCCATAAAGGACATTATTGGGCTGACGGCAAGATCTAAGTAAGACTTCAGTCAATGAAAACGTCCTGACTTTGGAAACCGTACTACAGGAATCATGAGAGGAAACGTGCTTGTTTTAGGAAACACACAAAGGGCATCGCACCTGCTGTCTGTTCTCAGCACATCGGGAAGGAACGTGTGAAGAGGGGGAGGGGGAGGCAGAAGGCAGGTGGGACCAGTGCTCAGGCAGATGACACGTGATCCCGTGCTCTTGAAAGTTTTCTCAAGTCCAAGTTCTGAAGTTGGGTCAAAACAGCTTAAAAAATGCAACCACATTCAATTAAACAAGAAATCCCTCCTGAGCGCCCTCCCCCGCTCTGCAGGCGTCTGCGGGAGGGCGCCAGCCTGTCTCCCTCCTTCCTGCTTCAAGCGGGCTCCTGCCCGGCACCTTCTTCCTGGTGATAATGACTGTATTTTTCTGGTGGTAACAATCCTGTTTCCGACTGGGTTTCTGGTGTAAACGGAAGCCGCAGAGAGCTCTCTGCAGACCAGACTCTGGAGGACACGTAGGCCGGCTCTGTCCCGGTCAACAGGCTTCAGCCACGCAGGCCAGGGTGCCGGCCACCCCGGGAGGGGTGTTGGGTTCTCCCTCTGCCCCAACCTTGGACAAATTCGTGGCTCCCAGGTCTTGTGTTTCTCGTCCAGGGAGAGGCGGCCACCACGGACAGGGCCTCCACTCAGCTCAGGCCCGGCTGCCCCGGTGCCCCTGCCGCCCCCGCCCGGGAAGCACAGCCTGGTCCAGGGGGCTCTGGGGGTCTGTCTGAAAGCCCACCGGGCACGGGGCAGATGGGCACCTGCAACCACGTTCAATCCACAGAGACAACATCTTTCTTGGAGCATGTGATGCTCCTGCTGGCTGGGAAAGTGAACCACGACCTCAAACAGGAGCTGAGACAGCTGGCCCATCCGCCGCGATGAGGGCCGGGGGGTGGCCCGGAGCCGAGGGTCGGAAAGGAGCAGAATGGGCGAGAAGCGCCTGGGCGAGGGGCCCAGGGAGGCGGCCAGGAGCAACTGATTCGAGGCAGGCGGACGGCAGTGGCTTATTTACACACAGGACGACCGTGGAGACCGGGGAGTGGGAAACGGTGCCGTGAACGCCCCACAAAGGCCAGGATGGCCCGCCCCGTGGGGACCCGTGTGCTGGGCACGTGTGCACAGGAAGCCCGGGGACGGCCAGGACTGGGCTGTCAGGCCGTGAGGCTCTGGTCTTCCGGCTCGCTGCTTATAACCAGAATTAACGCACAGAGAATGGGGAAACACACACAAAACGCACCGGGGGAACAGCAACACACGCCCCAGCGTCTCCGTAAATCCCCCCACCCCGACTCCCCTGGTTTGGGGGCTGCACCGCCCACACCAGAGGTTACGGCCAATAGGGAGTCTCCTTATCCATCGTAAACCACCGTCTTAATCGCTAATCCTTTAACGAGAACACGTTTCCCTTCATCTCTGAGAAGGCAGTCCTCGGGCGTGCTTTCCGAAGCGCTGGGGGACCCAGCGGAGAGAAGAGGCTCCCGCGGGAGCCTCGGGCAGCCATCTCCTCCTTGACCTGCTGGAGCCGAGACTCTTGGTTAAAAACCAAACGCTTCGGGCTTCCCTGGTGGCGCAGTGGTTGGGAGTCCGCCTGCCGATGCAGGGCACACGGGTTCGGGCCCCGGTCCGGGAAGATCCCACATGCCGCGGAGCAGCTGGGCCCGTGAGCCATGGCCGCTGAGCCTGTGCATCCGGAGCCTGTGCTCAGCAACGGAAGAGGCCACAACAGTGAGAGGCCCGCGTACCGCAAAAACAAAAAAAATCAAACGCTTCTACCTGAGGGACACACCTGCGATCCCATCCCACAAAATGCAAAACCGTCACAAGCTACCCGGGTGAGCCTTAAAATTCCCTTAATTGCTTTCACCGCTGGAGAACACTCAAATCTCAGTTCTTATTTTTCAAGGGAGGGGCAGGTTACAACTCAAGTCTTCACAAAGGAAACTGGTACAAACCCCGCCAGGGCCTGAGCCCTTGGTACACGCTGGGGGCTCTGAAGACCTCAGGCTCCGGGTGGACACCCCTCCCGCCTCCACCGGGACTCTGATGGCGCCCGGCACGACCCTGCCAGGCCCGGTCGCGGCTCTGAAGAGCAGGGGTCCTCCTCTGGCTGAGACCCTCCCCCCACGTTTCGGGGAGGAGGCCGCTCACCTGGGCTTGCGCCGGCTGCGTACTCTGCTTGGTCATGACAATGAGGACCCAGGACAAGCCCGAGCAGAGGGGATCCCGGGGGCGCAGGGCCCGCCTCACCGGCCCCGCCGCCTCCGTCCTCCTGGGGCGGGTCCCCTGTGGTGCCCCCGCCGGGCACACAGCCCGGAGGTCACCGGGCGCCCTCGCTGCGCAGCGGTGGCTGCCGGGCCATGTGGGAGGGGCCCCCCGACGGTCAGGTGTCCTGGGCCACGCCGGCCGGCAGGGCAGGACCCACACCTGCTGTCTCCGGGCAGGAGCGCTCAGGCCTCGTTCACCTTTCACCTGCTCTAACGGACGGGCAGGGCTGGGCCGTCAGCTGTGTAGTCAAACAGAAACGGCCTGGAGGCCACGCGATTAACACTCCCCACCACCAGCAGAGCTGGCTCCCCGCCTCGCGCACAGGTGGGGCTTTCGGCCTGCTCGTTTCACGCGGCAGGGGCGCCGCCGGTGGGGCTCACTGCACAGAGATCACAGCCTGACGCGGTCCAAGGTCACAGCACCCCGCAAGTCCAGGACCCCCGGACCCCTAGTGTCCAGCCGGGCGGGCGCAGTGGGCGGGGAGGCCCTGCCAGGCCGGGAGGTCCCAGAGCCCAGCCACCTTGCATGTGACTCACCCCTCTCGTCACCGAGGAAGGAGACTGATTCGGTTTTAAAACAAGGATCCTTCGGCCAGTAAACCCACAGGACACCATGGCCGGGACACGTCCAACCGGCGGGGGTGCCCGTGTGCTGGGGACGCCCGAGAACGGCCACGCTGCGGACTCGGCACCAGGAAAGAGGGGCCACAGGTGCCCGGGGCCCGAGAGGACAGGAGGGAACTGGGGGTGACGCGCAGAAACAGCTGACGAATACGCAGCACCCACAGCACCGCCCCACACGCCGGCATGGGGAGGGTGGGCGCCCGCGCGCAGAGCTGCCCGCCAGGGAGTCCGGAGCCTGGGACAGGTGACCCCCAGCCCGCTCACAGCTGGTGAGTTCAAACAGCCCGGGGGCCGCGGGCAGGTACCACATGGCCCGAGCGCCGGCCGCTCGGTTTACGGCCCCTTGGCCTCTGGCTCCACCACCAGCTCTGGACTGCCGACGTGCGCGCACACCCGAGTTTTGCTTTTCCAGGACACAGCAGCCAGGTGCCATAACTAACCTTTTTAAGTCTTTACGATGTACATTTACTGGCCGCCCCTGCAGCGCGGGCAGCGGCAGGCTGAGTAGGAGGACAGAGCGGCACCGGGCGCTGGCTGAAAAGGAGGCGCCCACAAAGCCAGGATCCACTCGTTCCAAAGGCTGGGGCGGGGGTGCTGCAGAAAAGAGAGGCTTCACGGCAGAACCTGACGGACACCCCAGTGCTGAGCCCCGGTGTCGGTGAGAATTCACGTTCCCTCCGGGGCCTCCCGTTAAACCCACACCCCGCCGAGCCGCGAGAAAACCATCAGACAGATGCCAGTCGACGGCACCTGCAACACACCTGGCCAGCAACCCTCAGAACTGCCCAGATCACAAAAACTAGGAAGCTCTGAGACACCGTCACAGCCTAGGAGTGGCCTGTTCAAAGCCCCCTCCCGTGCTCCCGGCGCCCCCCGCGCTCGAGGAGCCCGAGGAAGCCAGCGCGTCAGGGGTGGCTCCCAGCGCGGCCCAGCCAGGCCTTAGTGTCCACCCACCTGCTGGTCTCCCTCCAGGTTCTAAAGAAAGTTCCAGGAACCTGGAGCACCTTTTGAACACGGCACACCAAGCCCACCGCCCCCAGGGGCCGGGGCGGCATCCTGCCCTGGGCTCCCAGGATGACTGGCCAGCAAGGCCGGACCAGACCAGGCCCAGGACCCAGAGCTGCAGACCAGCCTCGGCCCAAGGCCATCGAGGAGCGCCCCCAGAAACGGGCGGAACAGCGGGTGCCTGGCAGTGAGAGCCCAAGGCCCGGGGAGCAACCGTGGCCAGGAAGGGGCGAAGTGGGCAGGGCAGCCCTCCTCCTCCCCGTGAGGGGAGGCAGCAGCGAGCTTCGCATGAGGCCGTGTGTCTCGTGTCTTCACGGGCGTCCTGAGAAGCCCCCGCGCCCGCAAGCGCCGGCCACACATCCAAGCGGACCCTCCCCATCCGGTGCAGGCCTGACGCAGCTCAGAGCGCCGCTGCCTCCACCAGCCCGCGCGCCCGGCCCTCGGAGACACACGGCCCCCCGCCGAGGCGGCCTCTGCTCTTTCCACCTGTCCTCGATCTGCTTCTCCCACATCCGTTTTGATGCCCGGTTTCTGGCTCCATGAAATGCAAACTTAACCCTGAGTAAACGTGGTGGTCACCAGGGACAGCGTGGGACCTGGTGCTCTGGACGAGGGGGCGGGAACAGGAAGCCACCAGGAGAGGCGCGTGCGTCCTCAGCATCGAGCGAACGCAGCAGGGCCTTCGGGGCGGGAGGGGACGGCCCAGGCCAGAGAGGCAGGCGGGACGGGGGCGCCAGCTCGGGGGCCAAGTGGAGCCCGGCAGGCCCGGACCCAGTGGTCAGAGCCCCAACCCCACTGAGGGTCCCGAGTGCAGCGTCCTCCGTCTCTGGTCACAGCCTCCGCCAGCCCCGCTGCAACCTCTGCGCACAAGCCCTCCCCTCCCAGTGCGCCAGCCTCCCCCACACCCTCAGCCCCGGGCCAGCGTTCGGGATTTCTACCACCGTCTCTTTCTCTTCGGGAAGAGCTCCCAGGGGAGGAGCAGAGAGTGACCTCTGAGGCTCAGAGCCAGAGGCGTTCCCGAGGGTCAGCTGGGCCGGGCCTGCACCGAGGCACGGGCAGCGGGCGGCCCGCAGTCCTGCCCTGGGGCCGCGGGGCCACCTCCCACCTGCCAACCTAACAGTGCGTCCGACTGGCCGGCCCCCGAGGCTGCATCCCCTTCCAAGTGGTTCAGCACTGCAGCGGAGTTTTTAGGTTCCACGACCCTCGGGGTTAACTAATGCCCTCTGGCCCTTGCCCCCTGCCCTCCGTGCTTTGCAGCCAGGATCAATGCTGGATCTGAAATCCAGCGGCCTGGCCACCTGGGCCAGTGGACTCCCCGAGGGGCACAGCCTGAGAAGAAACCGTTTGGCGTTCAAGCCAGAAAAAAAGGAAATGCTTGAGGTCGAGAGCTCCCGTGCTTTCACAGCAAGTTTCTGGCTAAAACAGAAACCCGTTCTCTGGCGAAGACAGGGGAAACACTGACAGGACAGGAACCACCCACAGCCCGGCCAGCGGGACGCGGCCCCTCGCCGGGGCACCTCCCAACGTCCTCTCCTGGAGGGCTGCCTGGGCCTCCCACCCAGGCCTCTGGAGCGAGAACTGCCTGCCCACAGGCGAGAGCCCAGAGGGCAGGAGGTGGATGTGCCCCTGCCCCTCGGACCTCCATGGGCCCTTGCCCAACCCTCAGGCGTGGCCTGCGGGGGCACCTTGCCGGCTGGAGGCCCAGACGTCCAGAGATGCTACTTCCCAAGGGCCTCGCCAGGTGACCCTGTGCGCCTGGCCCCCAGCTGCCCCCACCAAGCACAGACCCCGCTGCCTGGGGCCGGAAGCAGCACCGTCCAGGCCCAGGACCACGGGCACGCGGGTGGCGGCAGGCCGGCTCCGCCCTACCCGAGAGTGCTGTGCGTGTGTGCCGGCACCTGGAACCCAGCACCTGGCGGGGCGCGGCGGGTGTCCGCTGGGAGAGGCGGGCAAGGCCGGATCACAGCACCTCTGCGAGGCCTTCCGGAAATGACACAGCCCTCACTTCTGGGAGCACCCTGCCACCAGCGCCCCCCGTGACACCAGGTCCCAGCCAAAATCAGAAGCAGGCGGCACAACCGAGGGGAAAGAGCCTGCCTGGCCCAGACGTGCCCCTGCGCCCGCTAAGCTGCCCCTGCCGTGCCCCCTGCACCCGCTAAGCTGCCCCCGCCACCCCGCGCCCGGGGGAGGGTTCTCCCGGGCGACCCCAAGGACCGGGGTGCTCGCACACAAGGACTCAGGAAGGCTGCGGGCACTGGAGGGACACAGCCGCCCTTCAACCCGGACCAAGGTCACGGCCACCGCCCCGGTGTCCGCTGCTCCAGCCAAGGGCTTCGGCCCAGCCGTCGGGCCAAAGACACCAGCTCTGGCTGGCACCTTCTCCTCAAACCTGACACTCGCACAGTCGAGACAACAAGGAAAGTACCGGGATTCTCGGCTACTAAGAGGCAAGAACACAGAGGAACCAGCCAGCCACACACGTTAACACACGTGTGCAAGCACACAGAGGCACACAGGGCACGGCTGTGGTCCACGGCTCTGTGAGCTGCTCCCCCAGAACAGTAAGTGTTTCAGGGACTTCCCGCCCGTCCAAAGGACCTGCCCTCCCAGGCTGGACGCGCTCCCTCCTGGGCGGCGTGGGCCTCCGGTGGACTCGGGGACCCGGCTCCCCGCCACCCCTCGGGGTCTGCTGCCGATCCGACCTCTCCCTCCTCGGGAGCTGGCAGTCGTGATCCCAGCCTGGGGGTGGGGGGAAGGGCTCAGGACGGCAGGGCCGGCCCAGCCGGGGCAAAGGCGGGAGGTGGGCAGCCGGGAGCCCCACCAGCCTCCCGGGGCGGCTCCCGTTACCGACTCAGGCTCCTGCTGGGCTGCGGCCAAGACCCTCCATCGGAGGGAAGAGGAAACCCAAGAACCACCCGGCGCGTCTCTCCTCTGATATCAGCTCCACAGGCTCCCTCCCCAGTGACCGTCCCGAGAGCCTCCCTGAGAACCCAGGCCTGACCCGTGGGCGCCGTGACCAGATGGGGCCCAGGACACGGCCACGTCTGGGACAGGCCGGCTCCAGGAGAGGGAGACAGGCACACGGAGAACCCCCAGGACGGCGCGGGGCCTGCACAAGGCCTCCCCATCACCCTGGGGGGGCGTCCCGCTCACGTGGACTCGTGGGGTGCCCCCGCCTCGCAGACGGCGCCAGGCCACAGGCACACGCGGACGCCCAGACGGGCTCAGCTGCAGGGCGGCTGCAGGCCGCTTAGACGGGAAGCAGTTCTGGCTGCGAGCAGTAAACGCAGGCCCAGGAGCCCAACACCCAGCAGAGACCCCAGCGCCACAGGCACAGGGAGCCAGGGACTGCCGGAGAGCAGCCCTGAGCACAGGGAACTCACAGCTGGTCACGGGGCCCACCCAAGCCTCAGGAAGCTCAGAAACAGAGCTTCCCTCTCCTCCCCGATTGTGTTCTCAAAGAGAGAACCGCCCCAGGAAAGAAAGAGGAAACAAACCCAGCCCAGAGCCCCAGGGCCTTGCCGCTGAGCCTGGCCAGAGGCGCGGGCAGCGAGGCCCGCAGACCTGGCACCCACACTTCACCCCCTTCCCGGCCAGGAGCACGGCCCTGCAAACCCCCCCAGCCACAGGGGCACCTGGACAGGGCCCTCACCAGCGCCCCCGGCACAGGGCTCCAGGGCCGACACGGCGCCGGGGGCCACAGACGGAGGAGCGGCCATGGATCGGGGGACCGGGGCGCCTCATTCTCCGGCTGGTCCTGCTGAAGCTGCAGGCTTATCTGCACAGACCAGACCTCTGCTCTGAAGAGGGAGTTCCCGCTTTCTCATAAAAGCAAGGTGTAACCCTTTGTGCTCTGCTCTCTGTGCCGGGCGGCCCTGCCCCAGGGTCCCCCAGAAGAGAGCCCAGGGCAGCCACCCGCTGGAGCCCGGACGGCCCCTGACCGTCACCCTGGCTGGCCTAACACTCCCAGAGCCGCTTGCAGACGCCTGCTCCCCGCCAGCAGCGCTGCTGCAAAGCGACTACGAGAGGGACGCCCCCAAAAGGCACCTGGCTGCGCGCACGGCAGCTGACACTCACGCCAAACAGCAGCCTCTGCCCTCCAGCCTCACGCGCCCAGCAATGCCCAGCCCTTCAGGGGGTAACGGGAGACTCCCAGAGACCAGCCAGCAGCACCGTCTTCCCATCCGCCTGTGCCTCCAATGTCTGCCCCGAGCATGACCACAGTCCCGCTGCTGTGCCCCGAGGACACTGGCCCTGGGAAGGAACCCCCGGCCCAAGGCCACCCACCGCCCAGGGCAGGAGCCCGGGCCAACCCAGTCAGGTGCCAGGACCTGCTCGGGTCCGCTCAGGACTGTGGCCACAGGCCTGCTGAGCAGAGGCCTCCCTCCACGGCCTGGTCTCCCGGGGGCAGGGAAAGGACAGCTCCGTCGCCTACGGGGTCCGACCTGGCAGACGCCCCTGGCCATCCCGGCCGCCCCCTGCTCAGTCTGTGATGCCCTGAGCTGCAGTAAATCAAGACCCTGGGTGACCTGGGCCCACACAAGGCCCCTCCCCCTCTCTAGGCAGGTCCCTCCTCCAGCGGCCCCGCGAGAACTCCCCCCCACCACGGCCAAGCGGAGAGTAAGCCCGCTGCCCACCTCCAAGCAAGGGACACGTGGGATCAATTATTTGAAAACAACGGGGTCCGCGCGGAGACCATGGGCTGCGGGGCCATTCTGGTTCTGAAGCCCTGGCCGTGTGACCGTCCGGCCAGAGGGGCCTCTGAGCTGCAGGCTCTCTGTGCGGTGGGGGCCCCGTGTCACTGGGAGCTGCTCTGCCCAGGTGGGGCCACCTGCCCCCGTTCATAAGGTGGTTGTGGCCTCAGGCGCGGAGCGGCTGGCCCTGCAGACAGACCCCCTCTGCTCGTGTAGCCACCTCCAGTGACATGGGCACTCTCGTGGGCCTGGCCGCACAAGGGGACCGGTGGGATTCAGCCTGTCCATGTGCAACAAGGACCAGCAGCAGCCTGTCCCCCGAAATTCAGCCCCCGGGATGGGACGGGGTGAGCCGGCCTGAGACAGGCCCCTCGGGGCAACGAGTCAGGGTCTGACGCCATGGGGCGCTGAGCTGGCCCAGGGGGATTCCACAGAAGGGTGGCACGGAGCCAGCTGGGGTGGGGCTGTCCTGCCGCGGGCACGCGCGCGCGTGTCTGTGTGCATCTGGGAGGACTGGTGGGAGGACTGCCTGGTGTGTGTGTCCTGGGCGGCCCCTGGCAGAGCGGAGCCGTGGGCTTGGCTGGGCTCTCTGTTAGGCAAGGAGAGGGCCCCAGCGGCCAGCAGGGCTTACGTGCGCCGAGCGTCCTGGGGCACGCTAACTGCCTCTCTGCCCGGCGCCTCCTGGGGGCTGGGGGGCAGTGGGATTCCCCGCTGGTTGGTGATGCCCTGTGCGCTGCTGGGGAATGGGGGACCCCTCCTCGCCCTGGGGCCCCGGGAGATACACGGCACCGCCCACTCTTCCCTCGGTGGATGAGGTGCAACCGACTTTCAGGGGTCAGCCCTTCGGACAGCCTGCGCCGCCTGCCCTTCCTGCTCAGACGTCCCCCGCGCCAGCATGACGCATCCCTTCCTTCCTGGACCCAGTGGCGGAGCAACGCTCGAGGCTCTGTCTCGGGCCCACTCTCCGGCCGCACTCACGTCCCAGCGCCCAGGGCCTCGGCTTTGTGCTCTGACCACCCCAGCGGCAGCAGACCCTCGAGGGCAGCGGGCACACGCATCGGCACACATCCCGCTCCCCGTGACCCATGAGCCCCGCAGGACGAAGGTGATGCTCCCAGGGCTGCCTGGGTCAGTGGCTGGGGGCGCGGGTCCCCTTCACAGGGGGCAAGAGAAGACCCCCGGGTGACCCACGGGACCTGAGCGGCAGAGCATGAAATCACGGGAAAGGAATCCAGAAAGAGGAACAAGGAAGGAAGAGGAAGCCCCAGCAGAGCTGTGGGCAGCTCCCGGGAGGAACCGGCAGGAACAGCGGCCCTCCAGGGCCCAGCCCACGGGCCTGCGGTGGGGGGCAGTGTGGTCGGGGCCACCCCTCTGGGGGTGCACGTGGACCCCCCCACCTCACTGCCCGCAGGCCACCTTCCCACCCCTAAAGCACCAACTGTGGGCCTGCCGAGCGGACACGGCCAAGGTCAAAATAGCAGGGGCAGTTCAAGGTCAACACGTGGTATTGGCCACCGCAGCCTGATGAGGCCCAGAGCCTCCGACAGCCAGGAAACGGGCCCCGGCTTCACAGGCTGACAACGGGGCTCCCCAGCAGGCCCAGCCTGGACACAGGGACCGAAGGCAGCCCAGGCGGCCGCCCCGTGTCACAGGCTCACCGCCTAGGCCGTCAGCCTCAGGCCAGGCACAACCAAGGCCGGTCCCACCAAGCTCTGGGTCAGGCAGGTGGGCCTGCAGACGTGAGCGCGGGCCCCCCTCACCTCCCTCCCACCCTCGTCCTGGCGTCCCACGCTCCCTATTCCCACGACAGCCCCAGGTACACCTCGGGAGGGTATCCCCAAGCCTGCTTCACCAGCACCACCGGGAGGCCCACCCAGAAAGCCAGGTGCCTCCCTGGAGGTTCTAAGGCTGGCCACGGAGTCAGGAAGGAACTTCAGTGACTGCGATGAGCAGGTGTGGCACAAGCTGGACCACAGGGTAAGGGCCCCGCACGCGGGTCTTCAAAGGGGCTCCACGCAGCGGTTCCGGCTCCCGCAGGACTGTCCCACCAATGAGCAGGGCGTGGGGCTGCGTCCCAGGCTCCCCGTCACGCTGGCGTCACAGGGCCTCTCCGGGCACCGACTGGTCTGACGGCTTGCGTTAAAACTCAGAACCCAGCTGAGCAGACCCCGAAAGGCAACAGCACGCCTGCCTGTGACCCCGTAGCGGGCTCCGGCCAGTTCCCCAACGCCTTCTGCGGCTGTCTCTCTAAGGGAGCACGAGGACGAGCGAAGAACACAGGCTTCCCAGGTTGAAGTTCTGCGCCAGCTCGTCTAAGTGTCACAGGTGCAGCTCAGACCCTAAAGGGTTTGTTGAAAAGCATGCAGGACGCCCACACTTAGCGTTTGCCGTCGCTCCCGCCTCTGAGAGCACACAGGCAAGGCGGGTTCCAGACGAGCCGGGAGAGGAATTAGGGCTGAGAAAGCAAGAGCCTTGGACTGAGGGCAGCTGGGGGCTCGAGGCCAGCCGGGCAGGCAACACCACGGCCCTCCTGGCAGCCCTGAGCGCAGGCCCAGGGGCACCGAGCTTACAGAGAGCCACCGAGGCCCGTCCGAGAAGGAGCCGGCAGGCAGGGGCCGCACACCCGGGAGGGCTGAGGGTCCCCGAGGACACGACGGCTCCTGGTGGCCGGTGAAACGCCGCTCGCCCAGAAAGGCCACACCGGGACGCGCTAACCGGAGCCGCAGTGAGAGAAAGGCTGGGCTTACGGACTCTGCCTTCAAGTCCGGCCTGGTTCCGGCCTCTGTGCCCACTCCCACACCCACACCCACGTGCAGAGGAAAGCCGGCGGGCACCCGAGGGGTGGGGCGGGACCCTGCCGACCCGCCCCTGCCCACTAGGACGGCGTGCTGCCCCCAGGGAGTGCCCGGCCTCTCCTGCCAGGCCGCAGGACCTGTGGCCTCCACTGACCTCGCCCCTTTTCCTGCCTGGAGCAGGATACCTCTTCCCCAACCCTCCATTTCTAGAGGGGTGCTGAGCCCCAGATGAAGCAGCGGACTCAGGATGACCAACCTATCAGCTGCAGAGACGCCCGGGCCTGGAGCCCAGATGATGGAGGAACAGGCCTGGGGATGCCCCGCACCAAGAGAAAGTGAAAGTGCCAGAGACCTCCTGATCCCAGGAGCGAAGTGGGCAAGGAGGACCCTCAGCCTGAGTGCAGCTCCCCCCCGCCCCGGCAGGGACCTGCAGTCCTTCCTGCTCAAGACCCCGCGGAGTGCCGGCCTGTCCCCGGTCAGCCGGGCTTATCTGACTGGCGGCCCTTTGCCCCACCGCCCGAGAGCACAGACGAGCAAAGCAGAGGTGGCTGGGAAGGAAGAAGCCAGGCGCTCCTGCCCCGAGGAGCCTTACCACGGGTGGGGACCCCACCGGGTCACCGGGCCTGGGGGGCCTGGCAACTCTCGGAGGAAGAGCCCCTCCTCGGTCTCCACAGCTACCCAGGGCGTCTCACACCTCCCCAGGGGCCCACCCCGAGCGGGAGAAAGGTGCTTCCTAGGCCCCGGGGGGGGGGGGCATGGGGGCGCAGCAGAGGAGGGCCCACCGCCCCTGAAGCCCTCGCCCAGCGCCTCCACCACTAAGCCTGGAGAGGGGGCTCGGCGAGACGGGAACCACAGAAGCAGGCAAAGCGGTGGAAACTAGTGAGGAGTGAGAGGAAGGCGCGGGCTGGGAATCGGGGAGGGGGAGCGGAGAGCAGCCCCACACCCCTTCCTCGGGCGACGTCCCGGGCCCAGGTCGCCCCCCCTCCCTGCCACCCATGCCACCCCCTCCGCCGCGGCCTCCCTCCCTTCCCCCTCCTCCCACCCCACCCCCTCCCTCCAGGGCCGCCCCCTCCTCCCTCCCCTCCCTCCCTCCCCTCCCCTCCCCTCTCCTTCCCACCGGCCGCCAGCCCCGCGCAGCCCGGCCTCCGCCTTTGTCCCGCGGGCAGGTGCGGCCGCGCTCACCCTGGCTCGGGCAGTTGGGCTCACCGCCCTCGGGGGGGCCCGGCGCCTCGGTCTGCTCGGGACCCTCATCCTGGCCGCCGTCCGCCCGCGCCTCCACAGGCACCACGGTGAAGTTGGTGGGCATGGCTCGCCCGGCGCCCCGGCGTCTCCGCGCGCTCCCGCCGACGAGGCCGGACTAGGGCGCAGGGGCGGGGTCAGCGCGGTCCGCCCCCGCCCCGCCCCGCCCCACGTGACCGCACCTGGCTTCCCCGCGAGCCCTGGAAAAGTTTGCGCTCGGTGGGCCGGGGCGGGGCTCCTTCCGCTGAGGACCCGCCCCCAGCCTGCGTCCGGGCGCTGCTCGCGCCCCCGGACCCCCAGTGCCGCCCCGCCCCCGGCGGCTGACTTTCGGTTCCTGCACAGCCCGCTCCCCCGCCGCCCCAGGCAGGCCTCTGGCCGGTCTGTCCCCCTTGCCTCCGCCCGCATGGCCATCCCCCTGCCCGCAACTGTACCCCCCTCCGCCCTCACTGTCCCGCTCACCCCGAGAGTGGGACTGTCCACCCCGGCCGAGATCTGATCTCCCCTCCCCTCCCCCTTGCCTGACTGAGGCTCACCGAGCGCTTCGTTTAGGGAAGCGCTTCCAACTGAAGGGAGCCACGGTTAGCAGGGCGCCGGGTCCACAACGGACACAACCGCGAAGCCACAAGTCACCAGGGCTCTGCGGCAGGACCCCGCCCACCGGGGTCCCCAGGCCCATCCCTGCCGGCTCGGGGGAGACCTCCCCTGCCCCCACCCCACTAGGTTCTGTCTGGGGAGGCCCCCGGGAAAGGAAGCTTGTAGGCTAGAGCAGGGAAGGCACAAGGTGGGACTCCACACCCAAGCCAGGCACTCCCCAGGATGCCACCTGCCTTGTAACCTGCCATCACCTGGTAGTTTCTTAAAGACACAGGAAATCTGTGTCCAAGTGTCCATCAAAGAGAAATTAGCCCCCAAAGCTGCAGCATTTAGGTGCAGTGAATCACCCCAAAACAGTTTTACAAAAATAAGGCAGAAATACAGGTGGTGTGGGCAGAAACGGTCACGACGTACTGTAGCAGAATAATCCGCCGCTCTGACCCTGTTTGAAGGTGCACGTGAGTTTCTATGAAGACGGGGGAGGCCCATGCCTGTCTCTGGGCAGCGATCACAGGGAAGCGCCTTTCCCTGCACTGTGCTCTGTCAGCGACCAATCGCAGAAAATCAAAACCCGAAAAGCCGCCGCCTCCAGGCAGGGGGCCCAGGCTCCCACCTCTGTCTCAGGTTCCTGGCAGAAGGGGGCCTGGCCCCCCGGGAGTGCTCCCCTGTCAGCAGCCCCACCCAGGAGCACACCAGCCTCCTGAGGCGGGGGTGCCCTTGGCCTGGGCCACGGTCACAGCCCACCTTGCACCCAGGGGGGATCTGCAGGCCCGCGGAAGGGGCAGCAGTGTCGGATGTTAGAGATCAGGGCTGCGATGGTGCTGGGTGGCGTCAGCGGCTCTCCAGGTCAACAGCGTGGAAGGTGGGGAAAGGGCCGCCCCCAAAGGACGGGAGCGCTTCCAGATGTCCTTCGGTGAGGGACCAGCTCCGTGGGGAAGGTGGGGGCGCCGCCCGGGGGCAGCACGGAAACAGATGTGGCGCTGAAGGGGGTGGGCGGAGCACAGACCCCCTCCCTGACGTTGCCCACAAGGACCCCATGTCTGACCCCGATGTGGTGGCTCAGAGATGGGCTGTGGCCTCTTCCCTGGACCTGCGGCCCTCTGCGCAGGGGACCCCGGCCCCCGCACACCCTTCCGGACAGCAAGTCCCAGCCTGGAAAGATGAGGCTGCAGCTGAAGCTTGGGCAGCAAAGTCGGAGGACCAAACACAGGCTCTGAACAGGAAAGGAGATGCCCCCCCAACCCCTGCCGACGACCCTCGGCCTCTAGCCTCGGTCTCCTTATCTGTAAAATGAAGGGGCTGGACTTGCTGATGAGCTCCCGTGGTCACCAACACAGCTGGACGAAGCTGAGACCCCCGGTCTGTGGGGAGGCTGGCAGCCCCCCTGCCCTCGGGGCTCTGCCGATGAAACCTCAACCCCCACTGCCCCCCAGAGGTGGCAGTAACTTGGGGTGGCAGTCAGTACTGAACTTGCAGAAGCCTTTGTCGGTGACCCTGCATCCAGCTCCCCACTGTGACCCCAAGTCCAGGACCCCCACCCTGGGCCCCGGCTGTGCTGACCCAAGGCCCACCCACGCAGAAGCCCTGCGGCCAGGCTGCCTGCCCAGGACCTAACTGGCCCTGGGTTCTGCAGAACAATGGCCTGGCCCCTGAATCACGTCATTGTCACCTGAGAAGCAAAGGAAACCCAGCCCTCGGCAGGTGAAAGGCCTGAGGGGTGGATGGGACGGCCAGGGCAGACGTCAAGGACATCACCGGGCTGAGTGCGCGTCCTTGCACTGTTCTTGCGCTTTTCTGTACGTTTGGAATTTTTCAAAATAAAATAATTTTATAATTCTAGGTAAATAAACTTCCTTGTTTCACTACACGTAAAATGGATAAAGGACAAGGACCTACTGTACAGCCCAAGGAAGTACACTCAGTAGCTTGTGATAAACTTTAATGGAAAAGAACCTGAACAAGAATACAGATACGTGCAACTGAATCCCTTTGCTGTGCGCCTGAAGTTCACACAAGTTTGTAAATCAACTAGACTTCAGTTAAAACTACAAAATAAACAGAAGTTCCTTGTTTCTAAGTGACGCGCAGCCGTATCTTGAAACTCGGTCTCCACACCCTCCTTTCCTCCTGCCCCCAGCTGGCCCCGCTCTGCCTGTCCCCAGCTCAGGACGTCATGTGCCTGGTGGCTGGGTGGCCCACTCTTGGTGCCGCGATGCCCCAGGCTTGCCCACCCTGCCCCTCCGCCTCCGGGATCGGGGTGCGCACACAGGAGCAGGCAGCACCTGCCCGAAAAGTCCCTGTCGGGTGGCATCTGAAGATGTGCAGGTGGGACCCCCACCAGCACCCCCCCCCCCCCCCCCGCCGAGAGACCTTGCTGGGCGGAGGAAAGGAAGTGACGTTAAAAGAACACACAGGTAGAAAGCACAGGGCTGAGCACTAGCGGGCAGGGATCCAGTCATAAGGCCCACCCTCTGGGAGACCCCACTGGGCCTTCCGGGGCATCTCCTGGGAGTGGGGGATGGGGGATGGGGGTGGGGTAAGGGGATGGGGAATGGGGTGGGGGATGGGTGGGGTAGGTGTTGGGGGATGGGGGATGGGGGTGGGGTAGGGGGATGGGGGATGGGTGGGGCAAGGGTGGGGTAGGTGTTGGGGGATGGGGTGGGGTAGGAGGGTGGGGTAGGGTGGGGGATGGGGTGGGGTAGGTGGATGGGGGGATGGGGTGGGGTAGGGGATGGGGGGATGGGATGGGGTGGGGTGGGGTGGGGTGGGGGGCACAGCCCTGGGAACCCGGTTTTGCCCGAGTTCCCCCAGGAGGACCCAGAGCCCCTTGACAAAAGAGAGAAGCCCCCACCCTGAGAAACCTTTCCCTGTAACCTGAGGAGTTTGCAAAGAGCTTTCCAAAAACCGCAGGGAAGGAACGCAGGCCAGCTCAGCAGAACCGCGAGCGACCCGGCCAGGCCCAGCAGGACTCGCGACAGTCACCCCATGGAATGTTCTGACAACCGGACAAACTCAATCACCAACCAGGGCCAAAGAAGGCTGCTCTGGGCATGACTGGTCTCGGGGAGTCTCCTGCCGGAGACTGGGGTCTTCCCACCAGGAAAGTGAGAGTGGGTCTGGGAGGAGGTGGGACATGGTCCAGGACAGGCCAGAGAGGACTTGGGGGAGTCGCCGGCTACAGGCTGACCCCAGACAGCCGCACTCAGAATGAACTGAGCTGAAACCCCGAAGACGCCGACCGTTCCTGGGGGTTCTCCCCGGTGCGCCTGGGCAGCTGGCGAGCCTCGGCCTGGCTTACGGGAAGAGAGTCGGGGTCCGACCAGTCGTGGGAGGGACAGGGAGAGAGGCAGGCCCGGCTCCCGGGAACCCCGCAGCCTCGGTGATCAGAGCCCTATTGTTTTAATTCTCAAAAAAAGGAAGTGGTGGCTCCCCGTTGCCAGAGGAGAGCACGGCAGACCTCCCCGCTGGCGGACGGTCTGGAAGAGGGTGGAGTTGCATTTTATAACTGGGCCAGCAAGGAGGGCCCTGACCCATTTTTGTGAAACCGAAGCCTGGTATGTGAAAATTCAACCTGGGAAAGCACAAGTGCTCCTCCTAACCTGAGACCATAGGTGCTGGGGCGAAGACGTGCCAGGCGAGCTTAAAGAGTTCGTTCTCTGATTCGCAGGACATGGGAAGTCTCACCGGTGGCGCTGAAGGAAGCACCACTGACAACACAGCGTTTTTCAAGCAACTGGGATCGGGGATGCAAAGGCCAGACCCATGGTCACCGCCGCCACCTTTCCCAACCCTGTCCTGGGGGCCACAGCCGGAGCCCAGACGCCCGGGGCCCTCGCCAGCACCCCACGGTGCTCCCCAGAACCCCCGAGGACCGTCAGCCCCATGGAAACTCTGGGAGCAGGCGCGCGTCTCCGCTGGGCAATGTGCGCGTGTGAGACCGTCTCCCGTCCACTCCTGTCCACACACAGCTGTCACGCTGCCCGTCTCGCCCATGGTCAAGTGCGCCAGGGCCCCGGCAGCCAGTCCCAGCCTCAGGAACAGCCGGGACTTTCAGGGCATCAGGGGTCCAGGCCGCGTGTCTCACCCACCCTGCCATCTCCGCGCCAGCCCCCAGCCCCCTGGGCTCCCCTGCCTCACACCCCCAGGCCCGAGATGGCTCAGGGCGCCGGCAGGGGTCCTCCCACCCTTCCCCAGGAGGCCACATCTCAGGGTGCAGAGCAGGGACACAGCCACCCCCTCTGGACTTCCCCAAGAGTTCCAGGATGGGCGGCATGGGCTGGCCCCGGCTTCCTGTGCCAGGACGGGGCAGGGGCTGGGGGGACAGGAGCACCCAGCTTCAAGCTCTAGTGCTTCTGACCTCCCTTCAGGCCCAACGGCTCCCCTTTGCTGCTCTGTCTTCCCTCCAAAATCCTGTCCCCCGCAGCCTGGCACACGGGCAGGCGGTTCCCAGCCTTGCGGTCCCACTAAAAGCCGTCAGGCTCCACCACGTGGCACTGGTGTCGACTTGGGACCTTTCTGCTGACGTGGTGGCCAGGCTCCCCCTTTCACCCTTCTGAGTGCCGTGGGTCTCTCTGGGGCTGCAGTGAGCCTGGCCTCCTGGCAGGCTCCCAGGGCACCCTGTGGGGCGGCCCCTAGGTTGGCCAGCCCGTGAGGCCATCGGGGAGGCCCGAGGCCTGCAGGAGCACAGCCTGAAGTCAGGGCTGCAAAACACAGAAGTACACAGAAGTGATGACTGGGGACTCCTTCGTGGCCTGGAACCCTCCATGAAAGGAAACTAAGCGGTCTTCAGTAGCATTAGACGCTGCTCCTCAAAGACGCCATCGGGGCAGGAAAGTGGGCCCCAGAGCCCAAGGCCGCTGCCAGCCGTGTTACCGACCCAGGCCTGCCCGGACTGTATAAGGACCACTGATACACTGGGGGTGTGGACTCCACAGTGGAGGTGGGGCAGCCCCTCCAGGGACGGGGTCCACCCATCACTGCAGGAAGGCCCACTGCGGGCCAGGGTGGGACACGGGGACTTCCTGACACGCCGGGCATGTAAAACAGGCTCCGTCACCACCCGGCGACGCGTGTGCGCCAGAGACACCCAGGACGGTCCCAGCAGCACCGTCGGGTCGGCCCGGCTGTGAACACGCACACGCCCATCAACAGCGGCGGGCAAACGGGACGGCGCGTGCATCGGGTGGGATGCGCGCGGCCACGGGACGAGAGGAGGCTGCCCCGTCCTGCCCACCAGGTGCTCCAGGGCAGGAAGACCTGCGCGTGGCCAGGCGCCAGAATGGCAGCTCCCAGGCAGGCAGGCGCGTCTGGAGTGCAGACCGGGCCCCGCTCTGACCTGGATGGGGCTGCGCGGGCATCCCGGGCACAGAACACTCAGGGCGTGGAACGGTGGGCGCATCCGTCACAGGAGAAGGACAGCAGGGCTCTGAGGCGTGTTCTGAGCCAGAGTCAGGCTCAAACCGACCCGTGGCATCCAGTCCCGTCTGCAACTCGCAGGGAAGAACGCGGACCCCTGAATCACGGCAGGTCCGCACCCCTCATCTTCCTGGCAGCTTCTGTCCGACCGTAAGAGCAGCCAGCAAACACCTGTGACATCACAAAGCCGTGTGCCCAGCATCGGAGCCCATCGGAGGTGCCTCGGTCCCCAGAACACGGTCTGCTTAGCCCAGCCGGCAGGAGGCCCTGATGGGGGCGGGCGCCTGTTCCCCTCGGGTAGCTCACAGCCTCCTGGGGAGGGTGGGGCCGGCGTCCAGGCCCCCAGCAGGGCTTGTCCCTGGCGCTCCCCGAGTCAGGGGCGGCTCGGACTCTTCGTGCAGAGGACCTCAACTAATCACGGAGGAAGAAAAAGACGACCGACCGCAGGCACAATAAAGACACCCGTTCTGCGGGGCCCAGAGAGGCTGTGCGACTTGCTAGATGTCACACAGCCTATGGGGGCTGGGACGGGGCTGTGCCTTTCCTGGACGCGAGCCCGCTGTCGTCGGGACCTCGCCTGGCCCACATCCACGGGTGTCCTCGGGAGCCAGTACGAGCTCTCCTAGGGAAGGACAGCTACGTGCGCACGCAGCCTGGGAGGGGCCGGGGCAGTGGTTTCCCTGATGGGGGCCGTGAGAGGGTGGGGTCACAAGGCTCTGGGGAAGCGTGGGCTCCTTCACTGACCAGTTCCTTCATCAGCTCAACGCTCCATCCCCCAGCACTACGGCTGAGGCTGGACACACAGCATGGACCAGCAGGGCCATCTGGTCTGGGAGGCGAGTCCCCAGGCTAGAAGACGGAGGGGGACCAAACACAGGGCACGAGGAGTGGGCACAGGGGGAAGGAGGCCCGGCCAGCAGGCGGAGGGAGGGGCGGCGGCGTGGGGAGGCCCTGTGGTACCAGCTTGGGGCCCAGGCCCAAGGGGAGCAGACTGCAGGCATCTTCCCGGACGGGCTGTGGCATGGGGGCTGGCCAGGAGGCCGCCGGCTGCGCTGGGCGCTGCGTGGACGGGGAAAACGGAAGACGCCGGGGCGGGGCGGACGTCTGCCTTCCTCTGGCCAGCGTCTGCTCGAGGCATCTCGCCGGTCACCTGGGGGTCTGTGCCCCAGACTCCCAACCCCGGGGCAGCTGAGTAGGGCCTCTAAGCCTCCTCAGGGGACTGGCCTGCCTGGGGGCCAGGAAGCCGGCCAGGCGCTGTCTCAGAGGTGAGACCCCTGCCGCCCCAGCCCCAGCCTCAGCCTCCGTCACTTCCCACCCTTTCGGGGCTCCCTGTGCTCAGCGGGGGACACCCTCTGGGTCCCCGCAGCAGTGCTGGGCGGGGCCCCCGCCTGCAGGTTCCTGAGGGGTCTCAGGAAGGCTGACGTCGGGCACTGCAGCCCTGTGGCCCGGGTGGGGCTGCAGTCCTGGCCCCTCTGGTCCCAGCGTCCCTACTCTGTCTCTCAGGACCGGCAGCCACGTCGCTCCCCCTCTCCCCGAGCCCCCACGGGGGATGGCCGCTGGGTCACTGGGTCAGCCTGGAGTCCGCCACCGGCAGACACAGCGTCCACCTCTGACCCCCTCGCAGGCCCGGTGAGGACCAGCTGAGGTTTTGGGGTGCAGCTCAAACCCGCCGAGTGTCACCCTACATCAGCGGGGACCTCGGGCTGTGGCTCAGAAACGCATCACACCGTCTACTCCTCTCAGCTTTTCTTTCCCTTTTTAAAAAAATGAATTTTGTTTAATTGTGGTCAAACACCCAGAACATAAAGTTAACCATTTTAGCTGTAATTGAGTGAGCAGGCCAGTGGCATCAGGAACTCTCACGCTGGCAACCACAGTAAATCAAGGAGGCCACTACGTGGGGTCACTCTGGTGCCCTGGTGGCCGAGACGTCAAACGGAAGCCCAGCCACAGTCAGAGCGGGAAGCGCGAGACCCCCGTCACACGGAGCCACCGTCACAGAGAGGGGGCTCCCCAGGGAGGCCACACCCCGGCTAGGCCCACCAAGCCCTGCTGTCTCCACAAATGCCCCCATTCCTAGCGGGTGGGGCCCCCACAAACACTGCCAGATTCAGATCCGTGCTCACTCACACAAGCTCTGTGCCCCGTGTATCTCACCTTTCACCACGTGGGTGTGCGGCCATCACCGCCTCCATCTCCGGGGCTCTTTCATCTTGCAAAACCCTAACTCCCCGCCCCCTCCCCGGCCCCAGGGACCCGCCACCGCCACCCTGGTCTCCGTCTCTATGGACCTCATTCCTCCTGTCCTTATACAGGGGACATGCACGGCGCCTGTCCCTTCCCGACCAGCTCAGCAGGGTCCTCAAAGATCTTCCCGTTGCAGCTTGTGTCCGAATGTCCTTCCTCTGAAGGCTGAATCATAGTCTGTGGTCTGAACGGACCACACTGTGTTTGTCCGTCATCCGTCGATGGACACCTGGGTTCCTTCCACCTCTTGACTATCTGCTTTAGTACATGCTTTCCCCTGTACAGAGTGGTGGGGAACACTGTCCGGGGTACGTATCTAAGTAAGAAACACGAGCATCTGAACTATGTTCCCCTTTGCGTGAGGAATCACACAGAGGTGCGCACGCATGCACACCCCCCCCCAACCCCCGGCCCCGGGAGGAGACAGGCGGCATCTCCACGGCTGGAGGGGAAGGCGCTGGATGCTTTCCTGGACCTGCTGCATTTGGGGGCATGTGCCAGACTCACTGAGACAAAAATACTTTACAATCTTTTAAATTAAACAGCTGCTGAAGCCCAGAGATAAGCAGGTCACCCTCCAGCGCCCGGGGCAGTGATTTCTATCCTATTATTACCCACAGCACAGATAAAGTGACCGGGACCTGTCCCAAGGTCACACCAACGGTCCTGAGGCCCAGGGAGAGGACCTACCGCCCACGGGCTGGGGCCCCGCGTGGCTCTGGGCTGAGACCTCCGCACACGAGCCTCTGAGGGACGCACGTGTGCATGTCTGGGGGCTGCGGGGACACAGACCAGGCTGCAGCCGATTCTGCCAAACGTTTCCCAAGCAGGCTGAGCCGCCACCCCAGGCTTTAAACTTCAGATCTGCTTGGCAAACTGAACCAAACCCACCTCCTTTCCTTGGCTTTCTTCTGCTCCATGAAGAGACAGAAGGGAAGTATGTCTTTTTTTTTTTAAATAGATCTTTGTTGGAGTATAATTGCTTCACAATACTGTGTTAGTTTCTGTTGTACAACAAAGTGAATCAGTTATACATATACATATGTTCCCGTATCTCTTCCCTCTTGTGTCTCCCTCCCACCCTCCCTATCCCACCCCACTAGGTGGTCACAAAGCACCGAGCTGATCTCCCTGTGCTATGCAGCTGCTTCCCACCAGCCATCTATTTCACATGAGGTAGTGTATATATGTCGATGCCACTCTCACTTCGCCCCTGCTTCCCCTCCCACCCCTGTCTTCAAGTTCATTGTCTATGTCTACCTGTTTATTCCTGCCCAGTCCTTTTTTTTTTTTTTAGATTCCACATATATGCGTTAGCATACAGTATTTGTTTTTCTCTTTCTGACTTGCTTCACTCCGTATGACAGTCTCTAGGTCCATCCACCTCACTACAAATAACTCAATTTTGTTTCTTTTTATGGCTGAGTAATATTCCATTGCATATATGTGCCACATCTTCTTTATCCATTCATCTGTCGATGGACAGCAAAGGAAACCATAAACAAGACAAAAAGACAACCCTCAGAATGGAAGAAAATATTTGCAAATGAAACAACAAAGGATTAATCTCCAAAATATACAAACAGCTCATGGAGCTCAATACCAAAAAAACAAACAATCCAGTTAAAAAATGGGTGGAAGACCCAAATAGACATTTCACCAAAGAAGACATACAGACGGTCAAGAGGCACATGAAAAGATGCTCAACATCACTAATTATTAGAGAAATGCAAATAAAAAACTACAATGAGAGATCACCTCACTCCGGTCAGAATGGCCGTCATCAAAAAATCTACAAACAACAAATGCTGGAGAGGGTGTGGAGAAAAGGGAACACTCTTGCACTGCTGGTGGGAATGTGAATTGGTACAGCCACTATGGAGAACAGTATGGAGGTTCCTTAAAAAACTACAAATAGAACTACCATATGACCCAGCAGTCCCACTACTGGGCCTATACCCTGAGAAAACCATAATTCAAAAAGAGTCATGTACCACAACGTTCACTGCAGCACTATTTACAGTAGCCAGGACATGGAGAAGGCAAGTATGTTTGGTTAACAGTTTCTGAGTTAGATAACTATCTCTCAGTTTACCTCATTTAAACCTTAAATTCTTGGCTTGAATCATGTGAGAGCAGAGAGGGCTGTGCTAGTAAGAATAACTTACATCCTGCTTTTACAGAGAACAGCTTTTTGTGTGTAAATACTGCAAGCCACTAATTTCTATTTTCTCAGGGCAATGAGTTAAAAATACATTTTAAAAATAAGCTCTGATTGCCACTGAAGGCCAAGGTCGCTCAGAATCCGCCAAGCCAATCTGTGCCCAACGCAAGAGCCCGATCCTCCCAGAGACAAAGTCCAGGGGCCAAACTCTGTGATGCAAAGGAGCGCTGAGCACAGAGGAAAAATAAAATCAGGGATGAGACCGTCTAACTGCTACAGTCGGCTCCTGAGGAGAAAGCGGATGCACATCAAAAAGGCAAAACCAGAAAAGACGTGCAGCTCCAGCTTGGGAGGCAGTCAGAGGAGGGACGAGGCCAGAGGGGACAGGAAGAGTGTTTAAGGTGCCCAAGGAAAGCGGCTGCCCACCCAGGTGCCCACGCCAGCACATGTGGTGGTTGAAAAGGAGAGATGCCTGCACCCCGATGTTCACTGCAGCACTAATTACAATGGCCAGGACATGGAAGCAGCCTAAGTGTCATCGACAGAGGAGTGGATAAAGGAGATGTGGCACATATACACGATGGGATACCACTCAGTCATAAAAAAGAGTGAGATAATGCCATTTGCAGCAACATGGATGGACCTAGAGATTGTCATACTAACTGAAGTAAGTCAGAGAAAGACAAATATCATATGATGTTGCTTATATGTGGAATCTAAAAAAAAGATACAAGTGAACTTATTTACAAAGCAGAAACAGACCCCCAGACATAGAAAACAAACTTACGGTTACCAAAGGGGAAGTGGGGGAGGGATAAATTAGGAGTTTGGGATTTAACATGCACTCACGACTATACATCAAATAGATAAATGACAAGGACCTACTGTACAGCACAGGGAACTATACTCAGTATTTTGTAATAACCTACAAGGGAAAAGAATCTGAAAAAGAAAATATATATGTGTGTGTGTGTGTGTGTGTGTTCACATGTGGGTGAGCTGTACACCCGAAACTAACACGACATTGTAACTCAACTCTACTTGAAAAAAGTAGAAAAAACTCTACATTTGAAAAAAGGCAGGCAAATAAAGACACCTCCAGACGAGCAAAACCTCAGAGAGTTCTCCAAGCTGGAAGCAGCTAGAATAAGGTGCTCAACAGAAGCACAGAAACACAGAACAACCGAAGCATAAGGACCTAGGGAAATGGGCCAGAACGTGACTGCAGAAGCCGGCAACGGCCACGGGGTCAGTGTTTAAACGCGCAAAGCCTTAAACACATCGGTGGGTTAAACACAAGCAATGGCGCCCAAGGAGGGGGGGAGTCCTGGGTTCCTGGGCTGTGTGGAAAGTGCTAATTTCCCCAAACAGGCAGAGGGCAACGCCACCAAGAACAGGAGGACACGTGACTAACCAGCTAACGGGAGACAGCACAAGGGTAAACATACTTGAGACCAAAGAAGGCGGTGGAGGGAGACCCACTGAGGGGGGAGCCCCCGGCCCCTGCATTCGTGACAGAGCCCCACACGGCAGGGTGACAGAGGAAACGAGGAAACACTTCACTCCGACAGAGAGCCTGAGATGCCTCTCTAGCGATAGGACAAGTGGACCAGAAAAACTCCCGAAGCTGTAGAGATAAAGATTTGAACCACGCAGGTAACGAGACGGACCTAACTGACAGATTCCAGAACACGCACCCACCAACCACAGACCCTCATTCTCCCCAAATTCACTAAAACAGTAAGTAAAACAGTAAGCAAAACGGATCACGGTCTGCACCACAGAGCCAATCTCAACTGATTTCAAAGAGTGAAATAACACAGCCACATCCTGGACCCCAGAGACACGTGCAGGAAATCAGCCTGAGAAGTAATGGGGACCCCCAGGTGCCTGCAGCTCAGCAACTCATTCCAAGAAACCCATGTGCTGGAGAAGAAGCCACAGTTGAAGGCAGATAATATTTTGAATTAAATGATAATGAAAATACAGCCTAGCAAAACGTGTGAGAAAATGTGGTCAGCACGGCAGAGCCTGCGAAAACGACAAAGGCAGTGTGGTGGGTCCAACTGGGTCCCCCAAAGACGCGCTGATGCCCTAATACCCAACAGCTGTGAACTTGGCCGTATTGGGAATAGGGTCATTGGAGAGGCAAGTGAGTTAAGGTTAGGTGGTAGGGGTTGGGGTGGCCCTAATCCAGCACAACTGATGTCTGTAAGAGAGATTTGAAGACACCAGAGGAGAGATAACAGGGCAGGAGGTCAAGCGTCCACAGAGGCAGAGGGCAGAGAGATGCAGCCACAAGCCAGAGATACCTGGAGCCCTGGGAGCTGGAGCGGGCAGGAAAGGTCCTCCCAGAGCCTCTGGAGGGAGCGCACGCCTTGATTTAGGACTCGTGGCTTCCAGGCTGTGAGAGGGCACGTTTGTGCTGCTTTAAGCTACCAGTTCGGATCATTCGTTGCAGTAGTTTGAAGCATTTGATACGGATAGTAAGAAGATATCATGGATTCACCTCCAGGATCCCCAGCGGTGGGAAAGGGGTGGCCTCCAGGTGCCCGGCCGGCATTGGCCGCCTCCACCCCAAATGCCACTGGCCTCGATCCAGGGCCGGGCCAGGGCCTCCGAAACTGCCACGGAATAAACATGAGAGCACCCAGGAGTCATTGTCTTGGGGGAAAGTTACAGCCTGACTCTGGTGGGGTATAACTGACATGATTAAATTGGAAGGAAATAAAAGATCCCGGCTGGGATTACATTCACAAATGCCAGACAGCCCGCTTCCACGGCGCTGCATTATTCCTCTGCCCCGAAACCAGGTGATTCAGAAGGAGAAGACGTCTGGCTGTCGTCAGAGGCTGGGAATCTGTGCTGCGCCCTGTCACCCGACTCCTGGGCCGCGAGCCTGCAGGCGGGGGTCAGCCCACGTGGGAGGGACATCCACGCCAGGGCAGGCCAGGGCACCCGATGCTAGTCTCCCCTGAAAAGGAAAGTTAAAAAGCCCAGGAAGCCTTTGATGTCACCTCCATGACTTTATTTCTGGATGTGGTTCAGAAAATAGGGTGAAAATCACCGAAAATGGCACCTGTTTGGTCTACACAAGGCTAGTGACCTTCTGCTGCCCATCGAGGTGGCAGCTTCAGCAGCTCCAGGACCCTCCAGAGGCCACGGCACTGACTTCTGCCCGGTGCCCTCGCGTCGACAGCAGGAGGAAGGGGAGAGGCTTCCGCCCGTCCCTGGACCTGCAGCCTCGGACACACCTGGACGGGCACCAGTAGGGAACCCTGGGCTTCCAGGCCGCCTGGGGCGGAGGGGAGGCAGAGGATGAGGGCCACCAGAGGCGACAGGGGAGGGGGCCGGGAGGGGACACGGCCCAGCCTGGCATGGGGGAGGCGGAGCTGCTTCCTCTCACCAAGGGGAACCCCTAGGCCAGTCTGAGGGGTGCAGGCCAGGGAGCCAGATGGCGGGGGCCAGGGGCCTGTAGGCATCTGTCCAGGGAGGGTGGTCTGGGGGCCGGGGGCGGGGGAGACACCCTGAGACGAGCTGGGGGGTTGGCAGGAAGGGGAGGGCCCAGGAGTAAGTAAGGATGGGAGGTGGGACTGCAGCCTTCGGTATCTCCTCCCCAGACCCCCGGCCTCCTGCAGGATCTGAGAGGAGCCAGGGAGAGCGGAGGTTGGCCCGCGGCCCAAGGAGACCCGAGGACAAGGCAGCTCCCAAGGAAACAGGCTGGGGCAGCAGGACCAGGTGTGACTCGGAGCCCCCGTCCACGCGGTCCTCCCCGACCCTTACCGGCTGTCCCGTTACTCGCCCGACGGTCACCTGGAGGCCCGGGGCCTGGACGCCGCCCTCGGCGCTGGAGCCCCGCTGCAGGGCTGAGGAGGAGGCCGATGTCGGCTCCACATGTGGAAGGTTCTGGAAACTCACGACCCCCCTCGCCAGCCTCGGGACACACACAGCCCCAGACGGCCACCCCACTTGTCGGTGGTCACCCTGGGCCCTGAGGACAGCAGAGGCGGCCAGTCCAGGGTCCCCACCCCTGCTCCGTGTTGGGGACCTTCCCTGCCCTCTCTCACCTCGCCGTCCTCACCCGTAACCAGGTGCCGCCGGGGGCCGCCACCCTCAGCCCCACGTCCCCTCTGGGCGGGTGGCAGCTGAGCTGGGCCCCGGCCGGACTCCGGCCCTGAGCAGCGGCCAGGCCTCCTGGGCACTGGGCGCAGCTTCCCAAGAGCGACGGTGGAGATTTAGGGAGAACGGTGTGCTGGCTCCGTCCACTCAGCCTGCTGTGCTGACCTGCCTCTGCTCTTTCCCTGCTCTTCCCGGAGACGCCGTCCACTCTCCAGACTCTGCCCCTTGGGCATCTCCCCAGTCCCCGAGGTTGTCCCGCCGCCCCCTCCCCTGCCGTCTCCTCCGCCAGTTCAGGTCCCTCCCGCCAAGCGTGGTCCCGGCCTCCTTCCCACCAGGGCCTGGGGGCACCACCACGTCCTAAAATCACTCTAGGGTCAGAGACAAGACGGCAGAGCAGAGGGACCTCAGCCGTGAGCACAGCAAACTCACAAGTAACCGCTGAACGACGTCAGCAAAGAGGACTGGGTCAGCCGGAAACCATACTCCACGTCCAAAGACACAAGGATGAGAGCCAGCGAGACGGTGGGAAGGGCGCACGAGCGATACGACAGATGCCATACCCGGGGGTGGGGGGACCTGCAAACCAGAGAATAATGACGCCGCAGGGCTGCCCCACAGGAGTGAGAGTTCCCAGCCGCAGGTCAGGCTCCCCAGCCCGGGCTCTGGCAACGGGAGGAGGAACCCCCCGAGCATCGGGCTGCGACGCCGGCGGGGCTCGACTGCAGGAGCTGCGCGGAACTGGGAGAAGCAGAGTCGGCTCGCGCAGGGCGCACCCGGGCCTCGTACGCACCGGGCCTGACCAGCCTGCGGGTCTCGGAGGGTCTCCCGGGGAGGCGGGCTCAGGGGTGGCTGCAGCCCTCTCTGAATCGCTCTGGGACGACGTCCATGGTCACAGGGCACCGATGGGGGTTGCCGGTAAACACACGGCGCCCGGTCAAATTCAAATTTCCAGTCAATACTGGTTTTTTGGTACGTGTGTCCCACACGTTGCTCGCCCTAAGAATTATTTGTATGTATCTGGAGCTTGAACGTAACGGTGCCCGTGCCACGGGCTGGGCCTGCCTGCCCTGCCCGGGTGAGGGTGGAGGTGCGGATGGGCAAAGCTGGCCCCGCCGCTGAGGTGTGGCAGCCTCGGCCTCGAGGTCTCCGGACCTGAGCGGAAGATTCTCCAGTGGCCGGGGACTTGGCCCGCAGGCCCCCCGGGGGGACGATTAGGCCAGAGGAGTCCAGCAGTTAGGGGCGTATTTTCATCTCTTTCGTAGGGGACGGGACCTTGCAGCCGGGGTTGGGGGCCGGGGGTCGGGGGGCGTCCCAGTAAGTGCCTCCCGGCAGCAGACCCGGCCGCGCCGGGGGTCATCACTGACCAGTGTCTACACAGTGGCATCCCCCAGAGAGCGGGGGTGGGCAGGAGGCTAGAGGGGCCTCCTGGAGAGGCTCCTGCTTCCGACTGGACTGTCAGGCTTCCTCAAAGAAGTCAGAGACTGGGGGCTCGGCTGCTACGCTAGTCACCTCCCCGGGTACCTCAGGTAGCCGAGATACGTCCAGACCACGAGGCAGCGACCGTGTGACAGGCAGGCAGAGGCAGTGCCCCGCCCCCCGCCTTCAGGTGCGCGTGCGCAGCAGGGAGAGCGGCTCGGCCGGGCACCGCGGCTGCTCTCGGGACAGCCCGCCAGAGCCCGTCGAACGTAATGGTGCCGCGGCCCTGAGCGAGCCACAGCGCTGGTCCCCAGGTAGCCCCAGCTTCCTGACCTGGGGCAGCACACGTCCCCAGCGGGTTAGGAAACCTCAACGCCCGTTAGGGTGGCTGTTATCAAGCAAACAGGCTAACAGGCGAGGACGCTGAGAAGCGGGAGCCCCCGCACGCTCTTGGAGGGAACGTGAGGCGGTGCAGCCGTCCTGGAAAACGGAACGGAGGCTCCTCCAAAGATTAAGCGGAGCTACCGTGTGGCCCAGCAATTCCACTCCCGGCACCGACCCAAAGACCTGAAAGCAGGGTCTCGAGAGATGTACGTCCACCCAAGTTCACGGCAGCATATTCACAATAGCCAAGAGGTGGAGGCAGCCCAAGTGTCCATCAGCAGATGAAGGGTAAACACACGGTGGTCCGTTCACACAGCGGAACGTTATTCAGCCTTAGAAAGGAAGGCAACTCCCACACAGGCTTCCAGCACGGATGGACCTTGAGGACAGACATTATGCTCAGTGAGCTCCACCAGTCACAGAAGGACAGATCCTGTAGGATTCCACTCACGTAAGGGACCCAGAGGAGTCAGATTCCTGGAGACAGAGGAGGACGGCGGGGCCGGGGGCCGGGGGAGGGGGAGGAGGAGCTAGTGTTCAACGGGTGCACAGGATCGGCTTAGGAAGATGAGAAAGTTCTGGAGAGGATGGTGGTGATGGCTGCACAGCAATGTGGGTGTGCTCAACAGCAGTGCCAGCACTGGCCCAGTCTCCCGCTCACCGCAGGCATCCTTCCTGGCCCCTGCTGGACGCGCACTGCTGCCCAGGGCCAGGAGATGAGTGGGTCCTTGAGGGGGTGGGGAAGGCAGGCCAAGCTTCCCAGCTGGACATCAGGGTGTGGGGCTGTGCCCCTGGGGCAGGTGTGGGACCCCTGGGGCAGCGGTGAGCCGGGGGTGGCCGGGAGGGGAGCCTGGAGAGAGGAACAGCGGGGTCTGGACAACAGAATGGGCACCGGCAGAGCTGGACGGCCTCCAGTGCCTGCCCTGCCCAGCCCCAGGACTGGAGGGAAGACGAGGGCAAAGGGCACCTGTGTCTGGGGTGTGTTTCCACTACCTCGGCGAACCCGCAGGGGAAAAGGAAGGATCCTTCTCCAGACCCGCAGGCCTCCGCGAGATGCCGAGGGCGTCTGGGATTGTAGGACCATGACCGTGACCGTGGCCGTGGCCGGGGCTGTGACCGCAGCCGTGCCCGCAGCCGTGCCCACAGCCGTGGCCGGGGCTGTGACTGGAGCTGTGACCGGGGCTGTGACCACGCCCGGCCGGGTGAAATCAGCTCCTCACACCCTCCCAGGGGCCTGTGTGGGGACCGAGCTGCTCTGCCGGTTACACCGCGGGTGACTCATGACTCAGCATCCGTGGGGACTTTTCCTCGGAACAGAATCGCACCCTCCTATCGCAAGGAGGCCAGGGACCTGGGAGAGAGGCGATCAAGGCCCAGAGAGTGAAAGAGAAAGCGGTCGACACGGGCCGCCTGGCCAGCTCACAGGTCGGGGGTGTGAATTCTCCAAGCCGGCGGCCGGCCTGGCTCCCTCCAGTTGCTGTTTGGCGGGTCTGCCGTGGAGGCTGACACCTGCGTCCCCAGGCCCAGGCCTCACCCTTCAAGTCACGCCCGGGTGCCTGCAGCTGCAGGGACTTTGTTCCGGACTAAGTGCCTCTCGGTGAGCCCCACCACCCGGCTGGCAACTCTCCCTTGGCCATCACGAGGTTCCAGCTCCCCTGTGTCCACCCCACACAGGCAGGGCCACGTGTTCCCCTCCGGAAACCTAAAAACGTGCCAACAGCCGGAACATTCGAGTCCCGCTCCGCACGCAGCCCCGTCACCTGCCCCAGAGACACCGAGCGCACGGCAGCCGGACCACAGGTGACCACGGCTCCTCGGCCCACGACCTCTGCAGCCACCAGCCCAGAAGCCGAACTGCAGCCTCGGCAGCGACGGGCCCCGGTCAGCACCAGTCTTCTTCCAGCTCAGGACCGACCACAGAGGCTCAGCGCTCCCCTCACCAAGCTTGTGGGACGCCACCTTCCAGCCCCCCTCGGCCTCCCTGGGCCACGGCCCCTGTCAGGGCACCCGTGCCCGCTCTCGGCTGGGATGCTCTCCCCCGCGCCCGCCTGGGGTTTTCTGCCGAACAAGGGATTGGCGGGGCCGCCCCCTCACCCTGTGAGCTCAGCAGGTCTTCACTCACATCCACAGCCCCATCCTGGAGCCGGCACTGCCCCAGGGCCTTTGCACTTGGCAGCCAAGGACACATCTTCCTGGAAGTGGCCCTTGCAGCTGAGGCCCCCCTTCTCACCCCAGAGCATCATCAGAACCCACGGTCAGGACGGAGCGGGGAGACGGCCGGGCACCGACATCTGAGCTGTGCCCGCGGCAGTCAGATCAGGGCCCCGCACGCGGTAGGCAATCCATCCCCCCGGCCCCGCTTCTGAGACCAGGGACGTTTTGCACCCCCACTTCGCGACCTGCCTTTAGGTTGGGGATAATCGCCAGGTTGAAGCTTATGACGCCCGGGCAGGTGCCGCTCCGGGAGAAACCACTGGCCTCCACGGGGCAACCCCACTGTGCTGGGCGGCTCTGGGGCCTCAGCCAGTCCGAGGTCCGCCTGCCACCCTCACTCCCTGTGCTCGGGCCACCAGCGGCCTCTGCCGGGCCCCACACCCTCCCGGCCTCTGAAGCCAGTGAAGGTGCCCCCCCGGGGTCAACCAGGCTTTACCTGGACAACGCAGGGCCCCTCTGAGGCTGCTTGCGGCGGGGCCGCTCCCTCCGGGGGTTGCACTGATTCGAGGGCCTTCCGGTGGGGAGGGCTCGCCCACAGGCATCCCGTCACCCATGAGAGGCGCCAGTCGGCACCACCGCGAGTGGTGGGACTGCCATCAGCAAGCCCTGCGAGCGCCCTTTGCCGTCAAATAAGAGTGAGTGAGAACGAGGCGCCCACTGCCCCACCCAGGCACCACCTCCCCGCTTGGGCAGACGGCACCCGCGGGTCCTCACCCAGCTCCTCTCGCGCACGCGCTCCGTGCCAAGGATGCTGCGGTGGCCTCAGCCTGGGGCGGCGCCCTCCGCATCCCCAGGACCGTTGTCCCGTCTGCCCCTGACATCATCACTGGCAACCCTGGAGCCGCCCCCGTGCTGCCGCAGCAGCGGGCGGGCGGGCGGGCGAGACACTCGCCCCACAGGTTCCGGGTCACGACCAGCTTCCGCGCAGAGCGAGTCTGTTCCCAAATGTGAACCAACTTCACGCCGCCCGCGGTCACCGCCGGGACAGGACACAGCGGCCAGGGACGGACACGGCCCCGCTGAATTCCAGGGGACACCTTTGTCCCTGCAAGCCGGCAGCTGATGCGAGAACACTCACGGCCTGTGCTCGGTGCCGCGTCCCCGTGGACACCGTGAGGGGCGCTCGGCCGAGGCGCCGGGGGGGGACCCCTGGGTCTGAACAAGGGTCTGCGTGGGAGGGCGCTTTGGCCACGGGGAGCCGGTGGGGGTCCCTCCTGCAGGGCTGCTCTGAAGGCTGCGGATCACCGAGTGGCACTGGGGGTGGCGAGGCTGCAGGGCACCGGTTGGGGGTGGCGCTCCGCCACTCGCCAGGTCGCAGCCTCTGTGAGCTCCTCGGGTCACCCCTCAGTCCCGCTCTCTCACTGTCCAGCCCACCGGCTCCAGGACACAACGATCCCCTCCCACTGGTTCCAGGGCCGCTTGGGAGCGGGTCCAGCCCCCTCCTCCTGGTGTAAGCAGACAGTGGGAGTCCCTGAAGACAGAGAACCAGGCACGGCTTCCTTGACCTCAGAGAAGATGTTTTTTGGCCTAAGCCACTTCGTCACTGAAGCCTGGCCACAGTGCCTGCCCTTGGACAGGTCTCGGTAATCAGTGACCTTTAGGGAAGTGAGGGAACGTCGGAACAAACGACAGTAGTCAAGGAACAGGAGTTCAAGGAACGCCAGTTCCGTTCATCCCTAGTTCCTCCTCGAGGGACGTACACCACAGCCTGATCCAGCCTCTGAGTGGTCCTGCAGGAACTGCGGCCCCCACCCAGCGGAGGAGGGACAGCGTGATGATGCGGACCCGCCCGACTTCAATACCTGCCCCAGCTCTGTGCTGATCTCTCCTCTGCTCAAGCCCCTTCCGGGAAATGCATGTCCCGTTCACTTGAAACTGCCCCAATCTTGCTTTTCGGGGAGACCCTGCTTTGGGGAAGATCCCGGGTGTTCTCCTTATTGCCGCAAGCAGTAACACATCCTTCCTCTCCCGCCCTCTGGCTTGGTTGTGCCTTTGGGCTCAGCACCCACCAAGAGGCGGACCCGGTTTTGGGGTAACACTGGGGCCGCCTCAGGAAGCCCTGTGAGCCCCAGGGAAGGCGGGTCCGTGGTTCTCGGGGAGGATGTGCAGGGCTCCTGGGCTGCAGGGTGGGCGCTCCAGGACGGGCTGTGGGTGCAGGCTGGGGCCTGCTGCCCCCTGGCTCCCCCTCCAGCTCTGTAGATGCAGACGGTGGCGCTGCCCGCAGGCCAAACCAGGTGCCCAGAGCAGCGAACGGAAGACCCCCGGATGGCGGCCACACGAAGCCACGACGATGCCACACGGCGGGGCTGCCCTCGGAAGTCTGGGGAGGCAGGCGCAGGCGTTGTGCCTAGTCTCCTCTGCACCCAGGGGGCTCAGGGAGCCCCAGAGACACCTCCAGGCAAACCCATCTGGCCCCCAGTGGCACCGCTCAAGAGCCCGTGTGAGGGTCCTGCAGCTGCTGTGACCCGGAACCAGGAGCCGGTGGCTTAACTCAGAAACGTCGGCTCCCGGCTCCGGGGCTGGAAGTCTGATGGCGCGGTGTCGCAGACTGCTCCCTCCAGAGGCTCTGGGGGAGGGTCCTTCCCGCCTCGTCCAGCTTCTGAGGCTCCAGGCGGTCCTGGGCTCGTGGCCGCGTCCCTCCAGCCTGTGCCTCCGTCTTCACGTGGCCTCTCTTCTGTGGGCCTGTCTCTTCCCCTCTGTGTCTCTTAAGGACACATGTCTTGGATTCAGGGCCCTCGGGTAACCCAGGATGACCTCATCTCCAGACCCTTAATCACATCTGCAAAGACCCTTTTCCCGGTAAGGTCCCATCACAGGAACCGGGGGTCAGGGCAAAGGACACATCTTTTGGGATCACCATTCGGCCCACTAATAGCCTCAGAACCGGGTCCCACACACATGCCCAGAGCAGGGGCTGAGGGCCGTGCACGCAGGGTGGGCAGTGCAGAAAGCAGCGAGTGCCCTGAGCCCCCGGCCCCCCCGTGGGGGGCACAGCCCGGCAGAGACTTGGGGGCAGTGAGGCCTGGCCCGCCCAGCAGACAAGGCTCTCTGACACGTGGTCCCAGACGGGCGGAGAGGCCTCGCTGGACCCCTGGGCAGCCAGGCTCCGCATCCGCGACCTGAGTCCCCCACCGCGGGTCTGCTCATCTTACGTGCATCCGTGAGCGCCCCTCCCCGTCGTCCCAGCCCCCCACGTTCTGAGGCCCTCACGATCTGCCCTTAAAGCGCGTTTCCAGGACCCCCTGAGTGCCCATGCTTCCGGCCACCAGGCCCGGGAAGTGCGCAGCTAAGACCTCTGGCCACAGACGCGCCGCGGCCCCCGGCACATCCTCGTCTCAATTCATCGTAGGCAGCGGGCACAGACACCTCAGCCCAGCGTTTCAGACCGAGGTGTGATCGGGGCTTCCCTGCAGCGGTCGGCGCCCCGAGGCAGCCACCCTCAGCAGACCCGTGGCAACACTGCTCTCGTCAGGGGCGCCGTGAGGACCTGCAGGCACTACGCGCGTCGGACGGCGAAACCCTGCAGGGCGGCAAGGACCAGGCAGGTTTGAAGGTCGGGACCCCGCAGAGGGCGTGCGGTGGGCAGGTGCCCACGCCCTGCAGGCCACCACAGGGACCTTGTCCACCGGAGGCAGGGGTCTCGCCTTGTGCCATCTGCTCGGGGGAGCACCAGGCGCTCAGGACCTGCAGCCCCTGCCCAGGTAGGGGAGCCGTGGCCTGTGCGGCGCGGGCAGCCTGGCGGCAGCCGGCTCCACCCGTGCTGTGGCCCAGGGGCCCCTGAGGTCCCGGGGGCAAACGCTGACCGCTCTCTGAACACGGGCACATCTGTGTCTGGTCCCCTCGGCTCTCTAACACCCCAGGCCAGTGGACACAGGTGGGTGGGACGGAGGTGGGCTGCTGGCCTCACCTGCCAGCTTCACGGCCCCTCCCGCCCCCCCCCAGGGAGGTGGCCTTTGGTAACAGGGGATGAGGGCTCAGCGGCTGCCCAGTGTGCCCGGCACGGCCTTGGCCTTTGCTCGTAAGCACGGTACCGCCTGCTCTGCTCAGTCTAATCCAGGCGGAAGGAGCGCTCGGGTTTCCAGGCGACAAGAACAGGAGCCCGGCCCGGGGGAGGGCTCAGGTGGCCGGCAGGGGGCGGGGCCCGGGTCGGCAAGGAGGCTGAGCTGAGACAGGCCCGCCTACGGGGACGGAGGCCGCGACCCGCTCACGCGTAACGAGCACCTGTGTCCTCCTGCGGTCGTCCCTCTGCGCGCGTCTGTGTCCTGAGCTCCTCTTGTAGGGACGGGTGCGACGAGCGCCACTCTAGTGACCTCCTCTACCTTAATTGCCTGTTTACAGGCCCGTCTCCAAAGACAGTCACATTCTGAGGTCCTGGGGCTCAGGGCTCCGATAGAAGAATGTTGGGGACACAAGCCGGTCCGCAGCACGGCCGTCACGGTGTCACAGCCTCACAGTGTCACGATGTCACGGTGTCACAGCTGCCCCTGGTCCACCACCTGTCATCTCCTGGACAGAAGCCCCGAGGTCCCGGGGTTCTGTTTTCTCCTTTGCTGTGTCCCCAGCTCCTGGACTGTCTGACTCAGCAGCTGCTAAGCACACGTGGTCAGTTAAGCTTAAATTTAAATTAATTAAAAAATTTAAAAGTTAAATCCAGCTCCTGGGTTGCACTGGCTGCATTTCAAGCGGTCAGTGGGCACCTGTGGCCAATGGCCGCCGTACGGACAGCACAGACGTTCTGTAGGACACCTCCGCCCAGGGTACAGGGCTCACAGGAATGAATGAATGAACGCACGCCAGCATGGCCTCCCGTGCCACGCGGTGAGAGAGAAATGAACGTTCACTGTGTCGAAGCCACTGTAACTCGGAGACCCAAGTCCCATCCCGTGAGGCGAGTCGGAAGCGCTCAGGGGTCAAGGGCTGTGGTCACCACCTGGAACGACGGCCACTCCCTGCAGACCCGGGAGCTGGGCACGGCCTCTGTCGTGGCCCCGGGGCCTCGGGGCCGAGCCTCACCCCAGCCACACTCGGCCACAGTCACGCTGCTCTGCCTCTGGGCCCTGCGGGGCCGGCCACCCTCCCGGTGGACAGGGCCACCCCACAGAGACCTGGACTGACCCGGTCCCTACACGCTCCACGGGCCGGAGCGGCACAGGGCTGCAAACCCTGGTGACCTTCCTAACGGAGGAGGAAAGCGTGCTCTCCCCCCTTCTCCCCAACCCCCTCCTTCTCTGTCTGCATCTCTCTGTCTCTGTCTCTCTCTCTGCCCCCCTCCCCCAGGCTGAACTTACTGCCCAGAAAACCTGGCAGTGAGCTGCCCGCTGACCCGCCCCGGGCCACTGGCCATGTGGTACCACCCCACGGGGCCCATCCCCCCACACCCCCACTCTCCTGGTGGCCCCCGCTCTCCACGGGGCCCATCCCTCCACCCCCGCACTCTCCTGGTGGACCCCGCTCTCCAGGCAGCGTGTGTGGAGCTCAGGGCAGACAAACGCAGCTGGACAACCAGAGAAGAAAACGGACTTTACTCCCCCGTTCCCACCGCAGCGTGGGTGCCGGGTCCTGAGCGCTGGCGGAGGCCAGCAGGGGCTGAGGAGGGCGCGGTCCTGTGCATCAGGAGACGCAGTTCCCCTGAGGGAGGCCCTGTGTGTGCCCCGCCTGCCCCGGAGCCTCCAGCACCCCCGGCAGTCCCCCTGGAAGGCGGTCGTCCCCACAGCCCCGGAGGTGAGCCCGCCCATGGAGCTCCGGAACGTCCCAAGCATCCCTCCCCAAAAAGCTGGAGATGCTCTGAGCCGTGTGGAGTGTGAACCTCCCCGACTCTTCTTGGGTCCCGCCCCGCTCTCCCACCCGAGCTCCAGGCAGGGAGGCAGGGAGGCCGGCGCCACACACCTGCCTCACTCAGAGGCCGCCCGAAAGGACCGGGCGGCCCCACAGAGGTCAGAGGGCGGCTGTATGGCGGGAGGGGAAGGCTGCCTGGACCAGTGGGCTCTGAGCCCCTCGCAAGGGCCTCGCCGCCACACACATGTGCACACACGGACACTCGTGCACACAGAGACACAGGAGCACATAGACACACATGCACGCGCACGCACGCACACACACACGCACGCTCCCTGCCCGTGGTCAAGACACAGCACACACGTCAACCCAGGGCACCGCCCGCCTGCTGGGTCTCACCTCGCGTGTGGCCCCTCCAGGGCACGAAGCCGGGACTGGAGCCCCCCAGGCCGACTCTGAGCAGGGAGGCTCACCGCGCCCCGAGCGGGCAGCAGCGTCTCCCCGTCGCTGGGCAGAGGACCCACAACCGCTGAGGCCGCGAGAAAGGACCCCGAGGCCGAGAGCCCCAGGGCGCCCAGCACCCAGCACCCACCCTTCCTTCCACCAGAGATCTGGCCGCCCGCCCTGTCTGTGGTTGGGGACCGCCAGCGGGAGAGGGAGGGGGACTGCGGTCTGTGCCGCCTGCTGAGGGCGGCCCTGGAGCTAACAGGGGCCAGTCTGCAGAGACCCCCGGGCGTCCGGGGGAGGGGGCGGAGGCGCCTGACGGGACGCCCTTCTGTTCCCGCTGGGTGACCGAGCCCCATGGGGAGCCGGTCAGGGGTGGCAGTGTGGCCCGGGGCGTCCTGACCTGTCGCCCCCCTCCGCTGCCAGGACCAGGAAGGGCCACACAGGAGGTCACTTGAAACAGGAAGGTCCCTGGACAAACACACGCTGGTAAGAGGCCTGGCCTCGCACCCTGCAGAGAGTAATTTCGATTAAAAAGGACCACTCCTGGGAGAGCCTGCATGGTGTGAATTGATTTAATCAACGTGGCCTCTCCCGGAAGACAAAAGGCCAGGGCTCCGTGGGAGGAACGGGGCCTGGGGGAGAATTGAGTTTTCCTCTCAGCCCAGCCCTTCTCTCCTGTTTGCGTTTTTTGGGTATTTTTTTGTATTATGGTAAAATATATATGGCAGAAAACTACATTTTCAGCCATTTAAAAGCACACAGCTCAGCAGCACTGAGTACACTCATGTGGTCGTGCGACCATTGCCACCATCATCTCTAGAACTTCATCTTCCCAGACGTCTGTCCTCATTTGACACTGACCTCCGCTCCCTCTGCTCCAGCCCCTGCCCCCACCATCCTACTCTGTCTGTCTCTATGGACTTGGTGCTCGGGGGACCTCACCTAAGCAAAACCCTACAAGGTCTGTCCTTTGGAGCCTGGCTTAATTCACTGAGCATGATGTCCTCAGGGTTCACCCATGCTGCAGCAGGTGTCAGATCGTCCCTCCCGTTTAAGGCTGAACCCCATCCCATCGCACGTAGAGACCACGTTCTGTGGACGCACGCACGCATCCGTCGACAGACACCCGGGCTGTTTCCACAGGGCTGCTGTGAACACGGTGCACAGGCGTCTGTCCAAGCCCCCGCTTTCAGTTCCTTTGGGTGCGCCCCCAGGAGTGGAGCCTCTGAGTCAGGTGGTAATCCTATGTTTAATTTTTGGAGGAATCGCCAAATTGTTCTCCACAGGGGCTGCAGCATCTTCTATTCCCATCCGCAGCGCACGGGCGTTGCTATTTCTGCATATCCTCAGCAACGCTTGGTATTTTCTTATAATAGCCATTCAAATGGTAGCTGGTTGTGGTCTTCATTTGTGTTTCCCTGGTGACCAGTGATGTCAAGCAACTTTCCACATTCTTACTGGCCATTCGTATGTCTTCTGTGGAGAAACGTCTATTCGAGACCTTTGCCCATTTTCTAACCGGTTGGATTTGTTGTTGTTGAGTTGTGGGAGCTCTTTATATATTCTGGATACTAATCCCTTATCAGACAAGTGAGTTACAAAGGTTTCCTCCCAAGTGTGGGCTGTCTTTTGACAGTTGCGTTTTTCAACCCTGTGTTTGTAGTTACCTTTTTACCGCCCCCCGCCGCAACATACTGGTCCAGTAGCCAGCACTGTGGACACACATCGAGAACTCCAGCCTGAGCCCATGTTTGCAGGCACAGCCCTGCTCATGGGGACAGAGGCCGGGTGGGAGGAGGCGAGGGCAGGGCATCTGGGGGCCAGGCGGGTAGCACAGGGCAGCAGGGCAGCAGGAAGGCAGTCCTGGCAGCGGGGCAGCTGCAGGGGCCCCCCTCTGTGGAGCTGACCTGTCCTCGCAGCCTCCGGTGGGTGAAGGACATCTGCGGTAGCCGCCCGAACACGACACCTCGTGTTTGTTTCCGGTGTGCACTGGCCACGTGCACGACGGGCAGTGTGGATGCTGGGAGCCAGGCTCACCCAGGCGTCAGGGGCCGAGGCCCTGCCCCACTGCCTGTCACACTGGGCCCGGACTCTCTCATTGGGGTATTAAAGCTTCTATTTAAAGAAAAGTTTGATGCGTAAAGGGAGCTGGTGCCTCAAAACCCATGACGCCTCACCCCCTCCTCCCTGGAAGAGACCTGAGCTGAACGTTCGTTAGCAAAGAAGAGAAGCGAGGGACGTGCCTTGGGGCGGTTTAAGCCGCAGCAGGGATCCCTGGGCGGGAGCCCTTCGGCCGGCCGCTGAGCCACAAGCCTGCGAGCCTCTGCTCCTTCCCTCCGCGCTTACACATTGACCGGCGGCTGCGCTCTGGGAAATCCTGAAGCCGCAGGGGATGGAGCGTGCCTGGCGGGGCTGGGCCGCCACCGCCCAGACGGCTGCTGCGCTCCCTCCCGAAGGGAAGCTCCGATGCAGCCAGAGAAACAGGACGCTTCCCTGAAACGCACCTCGAGCAGAGACTACGGCCGACGCCCTGGATGAAGGCGTGACCCACATGTGCAGCCGTGTGAAGGCACACACGCACCGTCAGGGCGGGAGGTGGGCTCTCCCCGGGTCCACGCCCGGCACGGGGCCCGTCACAGAGGGTGACAGGGGAGCAGCTCCCCACGGACAGAAGTGTCGGGGCCAGGGCCTCCCTTCTGGCGCCTGGCAGAGGGGGGACAGCGGGCGGAACCTGAGGTTGGCTCTGGGCCTCGTCCCCTTCATGTCACCGGGTCCCCCGGGTCCCAACTCATGAAGGAGCTTTGTCCTCCAAGTTTGGGCCCCTGCACTGGAGGCGTCGGGTCCTCAATTGTTCTCCAGCCGGAGCAGTTCCCAAGGCTCAGTGGTCAACTCTTCATCCCCTGATCAGTGAACAGCCAAAACACACACACACACACACACACACACACACACACACACAAGGACACACAAGGACACACACACAAGGACACACATACAGACACACAGACAGTACACACAGACACACACAGACACCACGAAGCACACTCCCTCCAGTTCAGAGCGAGAAGCCTGCACTACAACCCTCCGGGCATAACCCTGCGGGTCTGCAGGACTCCGGCCCCACCAGCATAACAGCCCCAGCTTCAGAAGGACCAGAAGGGCCAACCCAAATCCGACCCGGTGGAAACCGGCCTGTACCAGGGCAGGATGGGGGCGGGAGGCACCGGGGCGAGGGCCCCTGGCCAGCACCCCCTCACCCCGCCTCTCCGAGAGCCCAGACGCAGGGCAGGCCCACAGAGGCAGCTGAGCTCCCTGGAGCCCCTCAGCCTCAGGCCCCTGTCTCCCCCGACCCCAGGCCTGCAGACCTGCCCCGCTGACGTCGGGACTGGGACGTGGGGCCCGGACCAGGCAGGACAGAGGCTCCTAAGGCCCGTGCCCATGCCGCGGGCGCTGCTGGGAACCCTGGCAGAGGGCCTGCTGTGTCCACAACCCCCTCCTCCCCGGGCAGCTGTGGGCTGACCAGACCGGGGGCCTCAGCTCCTGCCACCCAGAGGGACGGGCCGGCTGGTCCTCGTGTTCCCTTGGCCAGTGCAGTGCAGACAGCCTCCCGCAGGCCCCGTCAGCCCAGGCGGAGACTCCCTCCCAGACGGGCCCCACGGAAGTGACAGGCTGCTGCCCACTGGCTCTGAGCCACAGCGCGGGGCCTCGGCCCTCGCTTCCAGAACCTTCCACTCAGAGTCTCTTTCAGCTGCGGCCTGCCCCAGGCCACGCAGACATGGAGGTGGCCGAGGGGAATCTGGCCCTGGGGAGCCAAGCTGACCTCTGAGAGGTGTGGGCCTCTGGGTGCGGGGCCCATGGGAGAAGGGGGGGATCTGGAACCCTTGTCGATCCTACCGAAAGAACTGCGCTGGCGTCTCTGCCCAGCATCCCTTCCCCGGGGAGGGGGGAGGACTGGTTCCCCACTCACTCCCAGGTCCTCCCAGACCATCTGTGACACTGCTCGTCCCCCGAGGCTGGGCCGCTCCTGGGAGGAGGCTGTGCGGTCGCCTCACCTGCCCAACTGCCCTCCAGCCCTGCGCGCTCGGCCAAGTCGGTGACCAGACCCGCGGGAGGCCCCCTCCGGGTCGTGAGCAGCCAAGAGGCCGGGGAGGGCTACTGACAGCCTCAGCCTGTGCGCCGAGAGGCCGGGTGTCTCCCGAGGATGGAAGCCCCCGCCCCGTCACCCAGCGCACACCTGCCAGTGAAGGGCAGTTCAGCACAGTGCCTCCACTCCACTTCCGGGCTCTGGCCCAAGGTGTGCCAACAGCCCGCATCCCCGTTCTTAAACTTCGCCAACGTTGTCTTAATAGCAGCGTCAAACAGTAGGTCCTTTGTCCTCACGTAGTGGGAATGACAGAAAATCACTTGACTGGTCCTCGGCTGGCACTGTGCCCTGTAACTCCTGCACCACTGGAGCCCAGCTGTCCTTGGCCGGGCGGCCGGGCAGTGGCCGCGGGCTCAGCACAGTTTCCACACCCGAGGGCCGGACCGGGGAACGGGTGGGGTCCCCCGGCCCTGAGCGTCAGCAGGGGAGGGAGGGGCAGGGGGGAGGGAAGCCTGAGCTCCGACAGCCGCCCCACGAGAAGAGGTGTGTGGGTGTGGGGGGAGTCCTAGGGCGGGGGGCTCCCCGTTCTCCCACCTGCATCGTCAAGGACTCGGGGTGATGCCCTCCTTACACGTCAGCGTGAGGATGAAGACAGCAAGAGCCCGGCAGGGGGCGTCCCCAGCGGCTCAGGCCAGTGTACTGGGCACCGAGGGCGGGCAAAGCGGCGGGGCCAGAAAGGGCAATGAGGTGCAAGGAGGGCCTGGAGGGTCGGCCTGACCCAGGCCCTTCTGGGGTGAGAGCCGCCCTAAGCAGGGTGGCGCCCGCCAGGAGTCCAGCCAAGAGGCAAGGCTGCGGCCCGCGGAGGCCCTGGCTCCTGTGGGGAGGAGGGTGGGGGGCCAGTAAGCCCAGGCTGGGGTCCTGGGGGAGCCTAGACCGGCTCCCTCAGGGTCCAGGAGACCTGGCGCCTCTACGGCTGCCGGCCACTCTCACCGGCACTCACGCTCGGGCTCCCTCTGTCAAGCCACTTACTTCCGTCAGGACAGACCCAATGCTGCACGGCACCCCAGAAGTAACGCACTGCTCTGACTCACGCTCGCCTGCTCACAGGGTTCCTGGGTATGCCGGAGCTGGACAGCCCAGCCCGTCTGGGGAGTGCCCTCCGTGGCGGCTGACTGAGGGCTGCCGTGGGGAGGGTCCCCTCCGCTTCTGGGGTTGAGACCACAGGTCACTCATCAGGTGCCACACGCACCCCTCCTGGAGCCCAAGAAATGGCTCCCGGGGCCAAGAGGGTGACCTGAGAACCAGCAGTGGTGACAAGTGTCCAGTCGCCCCTGACCTAGAGCTCAGAGCAGATCAGACGGGGGCATGTGCCCCACGCCCATCACCCTCCTCAGGGTTCTGGGACCGAAGGTGAGCTGCAGGCAGAAGTTCAGGGATTAAAGGCAGGGGTGGGGGCACCGGGGAAGGACACAGCGAGGGGCTGACGGGAGGGCGGTGCAGTCACACAAGCACATCGACCAGACAGGAGGAACCGGCCACTTCCTCGGCGGTCTCCAAGCCCCCTCCCCACACACACCGGAATGTGACTTGGCCTGGACCCCGCGCTCCAGGAGCAATGAGGTCAGAGGGCGCCAGGGGCTGTCACCAGCCAGTCCCCGCAGACAACCGCCCAGGACTCCAATTCCTGTCCAAGCCCCACCACAGGGCGGCCGCTGATGGGGGGCGTTAGCGCCAAGGTCCCCGGGGAGAGCGCGGAGGACGTGCGGTACCAGATCAACACCAGGTGGACACCAGCTCGACGCCACGCGCGGACCCCAAGGCCAGCGCCTGGGCAGCCCTCCCGCCCGACCACCGGCCACCGCCTGGGACCCACCCGACGCCCGACCCGGCTCCGCGCCCCGACGCGGAGGACGCCGCGCCCCGAGGAGACTGCCCGCACCTACCGTAGCGGCTCGGCTCGCGGCTGTAGTGCAAGATGGGCAGCGCGTCCATCCCCGGCGGCTCCGGGGAGGCTGCGGGGTCCGGATCAGGCCCCCGGCAGGGACTGGAGCTCCGGCTGCCGCCGCCCCCGGGTCTGGGCCCCGCGTCCCCCGCCCCGCCCGCTGCAGGGGTCACCACGAAGCGCTGGGACATGGTGGCCCCAGCGCCAGCCCCAGCCGCCGGTCCGGGCGGGCGCGGCGAAGGCTGCGGGGACGCGGGCGGGGCGGGGCGGGGGACGTGGGCGGGGCGGGGCGGGGCGGGGCGGCGCCGCGGGAGGAGGCAGGATGCACCCGAGCCGTCAGGGACCCGGGAGTGAGCGGGGGCTGTGTGGGCCTTGGGGGTGCCGGGGGCCGGGCGGGGCAGCAGGAGCGCGGCGGGGGGCGAGGGCACCAGGGAAAGCCGTCGGGCAGCGGGCGGAGGCAGTGCCCACCTTCGCCGAGGTCCCCTGCCCCCCGTGAGACACGGAAACCGGATCCGGGAGCCACAATTGTCCCTTCAGAAGAGCGCAGCCTCGGGGACTCCTTACAGGACCTTGGAGACCCCACCCCAGGCGCCAGGGCTCAGCGCCGGGGCCTGGTCTGGGGAGGGACAGGCCAGGGACGCTGGAGATCTGGCTTTGGTGTGGGAAGGTTGACCACCCCAGCGGCAGGCAGTGGCCCGGGGACCACTGAGGATGCCCACTGAAGGCCAGGACCAAAGATTCCAGGGGTGAGTGAGGGTGAAGGCCTCCCACGGGGAGGGTCCCGAGGGAGGGAGCCCTGGACGTTTGGGGGGCATTTCCACCCCCCACCTCTGGCCTCTTGGCCACCAGGGTCCAGCCATTCAGTCCCAGGAGGTCAGGCCGATGGCCTCCCTCAGAATTCTACCTGGTGGAAGCCCCCGGGAGGGCGGAGGTGGGGCTGGGGAGCCAGGAAGGCCCCGGGCGGGAACCAGCCCTTCTGCACGCGGACGCCTGAAGGAGGCCCCAGGGGTGCTCCAGTTTGCTGTCCCTCCACGTCTCGGGTTAGTCTGCCACCACCTCACACTTACCTGGTAGCAATTCATTCGTTCACTCACTCATTCATTCATTCATTCACTCACTCATTCATTCATTCAGTGAATGTGTATTGGTGCCTAGCAGTGCCGTAAGGAGGCAGGAATCCCTGCTTCTTTGAAGCCTGCATTCTAGAGGAGAGGCAGCCGTAAGAGCTCTGATTAAGAGGCAAACAACGAAGGGGTCTGGGGGATGAAATTTTAAATGGGGTGTCTGGGGTGGCACCAGGAGGAGGTGAGATTCAAGCAGTGACTTGAAGGAGGTCGGTGGTCAGTTGTGTCTGGCTTCTACTCACTCACCTCATGACCCATGATGGCTGCTCCTGGTCCAGCCATCACATTTGTATTCCAGCAATGGGTGGAGGAAACGGTGGAAGGGCAACTAGCACCCTCCCCAAGAGCACGACCCAGAAGTTGCACACAGCACCTTTGCTTAACCCATTATCCGGAACGTAGTCATGTGGCCACAGCTGCCCATTAGGAAGACTGGGACGTGTGCCTGCCAATGTCTGGGGCTCTGCTAAGGAGGAAGGACGAGAGGTTAGGGTCAGCGGCACCTGGAGCACAGGAGGAGAGACGGAGGGCAGTGGACGGTGACACCCCCTTTCTTGCACCCATTCACGTGGCAGCGGAGGGGATGACCAGGCCCTAGGCTCTCCCAACGGCAGGCACACCTGGCCTTGGGCACACCTTGGGCTCTTCTGGGTGCTCCGGAGCCCTCCTGGCGGGAGGGGGGCCTCCACAGATCCCAGGCTTTCCGTGATTCGCGGAGATGGCGGCTCTGCCCCTCCCCCACCCCGTTCTTCAATATTTTCTAGGCCATTTTTGCCCATTGATTTTTTCTTTTTCCCCCAACATGAATGTTTGAATCATGGTGGAAAGTTTTCCCCTTCATGTTTTGGTTGAAAAATCAATCTAAAAATAAATTTGCTGAGAACTCTCTTTATGGTGTCTGACCTTTCTACCCAGGTTCCACACATCTTTCTCGTAAACTTAAGTCATACGAATTCACATTTTTTGTTGCTACTGTAATGGATCTTGCAACTATGCTGAAATCTGTTAATAAAAACAGAAACAAGACCAACATGATTGGCCGTTGTGTATTTATTTTGTAGCCTGCTATCTCCCAGAGCTCTAAATTCTATTATTCGCTTGTTTTTCTAGTTTCCTCTGTGGTTTTGCTGGGACTCTTTTTACCTGTAAAGAACGATAGCTTTGTCGTTTTTCGTTGCTTTTACCTCTTCTGTTTTCTTCCCCCCCTTTTGTCCTTGTTTTGGAATTTTCTAGAAATTGCAGGGAAATAAATAACATGCTTGCTAGAGCTCCTTGTCTGGTCAGAACTGAAATGGCAACAGCACTGGTGGTCATCCCCGGTCATCAGAAGCCCCCCGATCTGGGAAAGGACCACTGAGCTCCGCTCAGCCCTGAGACACCACCCCTAAGACCGGAGGCGTCCTGGACAGGCTGGACTGTGGAGGCCTGGAACGAAGATGCCTTCTCTTCCCTCTGTCCAGGGCGCATCAGGTGAGGGGCCCTCCCGGCCTCTGCCCGAGGACAGCCTGCGTCCCCAGACTTCCGTCCACGACGCCCAAAGTTGCTTGGTCCAGCCAGGCTCCCTCTCTGCCCACCCAGACCCTCAGGACGTGGCTGGGAATCCGGAAGACTCAGGCCATGCCGACCTCGGCTAGTGGGCCTCAGGCGAACGGGCTCACTGCATCCCCCAGGTCCTCGGCACCACGTGGGCGGGTCCTGCCTGTCCTGTGGCGTGGTTGGGACCTGACCCGTGGAAGCCCACCTGGCTCCAGATCCCGGCTCCACGGCAGCGAGAGAGGGGAGATGGAAAATATCTGTTTCTTCTTTAAAATGTTCAGAACAGAGGAATGCAGCCTGGTCCACGTGAGTTCTCCTGTGCATGGTGAGCGGAGAGGTGAAGGCTGGAGGGCAGAGGACTGGCCATCACCCTGCCTGCCCCTCCTCCAGTGCACGACATCCTGCTGCCCTTCTCATCACCTCTTCCTGTGCACACTTTCCTGCTACCGCCTTGGTCCGGATACTCAGTTTAAGAAACCTGATCTGCATTGTGTCTTGGCAAATAAACAGAACATTGAAGACTAGAATTTTCCTCTGAAAATAGCTTTGGCCTCGTTGCTGAGGTTGGTCTTTTCTGAGCATCCTCTCAGTGTCACTGTTTTATACGTAAACTGTAATTATAATTTTATCTCATCAGCTAACAACCAGTTTATAGCCTCGAATTTTAAAAATTTGTTTTTTATGTCTGTGTGTATTCACTGATTTACTAACTGAGGTCTAACGTATAGGCAGTACGGTTCACCATTTCCCGGCGGAGTTCCCCAGGTTCTGAGGAATGGGACCAGCAGGAAAATGGAAATGGAAAATTGCAAAGCAGCATTAAAAGTGCCCATCCTGGCCATAAAAGCGTCTTAGGGAAGCACTTGTACGCACCGTCTAACTTCCAGAAGCCGGGCCTCCAGGCTGCAGTCCTGGCAAAGCACAGGCTCTTTCGGGGGACCCAAAACGCACAGCTTCAGGGTGGTTTGTGCGCAGAAGATGGTGGGCAGCAGGCACGCCTGCGTGGGACTGTGTGCGTGTGTGGAGGGGCTCTGGGCGTCCATGAGGGTCAGCGTGCCATCAGTCGTCCGAACAGGAGCCCCCTCTGCCCCTGCTGCTGGCCTGAGCCCCTGGCGGTCACTCCAGGGGCTCGGACCACACAGACCCCGCTGATGGCAGTGGCTGCCCTGGGCTGTCCCGGACCGCTGTGACCAGAGCAGAGGAACCGACAGCTCGAGTGACGGCAGGACTGTCTCTAGCAGGTGCGGACAGCCCAGGGCCCTCTGTCAGCCGCCCGAGGGAGGACTACCCCACTACACGCGTGCGCGTGCACACGCACACATGCACACGCACACGCGCACACGCGCACACGCGCACACACGGGGCGCCTCGGGGCTTCATTCCGTGGCCAGGGAGCTCCTCCAGGGCGGCTTAGGGAAGCCCACGGTCAGAGGCCTGAGCAACTACTCCAGGGGTCTGGGCTCTGCTACCTCACTCAGCAGGCCTTCTGCTGGGAGACCCTGGGGGCCTCATCACAAACCTGGAGGCTGCACCGCACCCCCAACCCCCGCTGTCAGCAGGTCCTGTGAGGACCTCAAGAAGGTGAGCGTCCCCAGGTAACATGTCCCCTATCCCACCCCAGGAGCAGGCTCCCGGGCAGAGAGAGCAGGGGTGTGGGCAGAGGAGGAAGAGACAGACACAGACACCGAGGAGGGAAACAGATGGAGACACAGAGAGGACAGAGAGAGGGAGAGAGAGACAGACGGGGAGGGGCGGGGCCTGCTGGCCCTCCTGCTGTCCCCTGAGCCGGGCGGGCCCTGCGTGACCCATGCCCTCCTAGCCTGTACAGCACAGGGCGTGCTTGGGCCTTGGGACCCCTCTGGGCCCTCGTGGGTCTGACTTTCCTTCGGAGGTGAAGAGAGGACGGGGAAGGGGGGAGATGAGGTGAGGGGTGCACAGCGCCGTCGGGGGGGATCGCCCCTCGGTGTCCGAGGCCAGCCCCCTGAGCCTCCCAGGCAGCGTGAGTCCAGGGTGTGGGAAGGCTTCGGCGTGGACCTGCACCTGACCCCACAGGCCGCCGTGAGGGCAGACGGGGCCGGGGAGGCGGCTGGGGCCCAGGCCCTGCGTCTGGGTCTGTGACTGGGCTGAGCCCTGTGGTTGCAAGGCCTGGGCCGGTACACCTGTGACGGCAGCAAGGATGCCGCGCGGCCGGGGCTCTGTGCGTGGGTCAGGAGCCCCTGCGGGGGCTGGGCTGTCGCAGGCAGCCCCCCGCAGCTCCTTACTGCAGCTCTTTACTGCAGGGGTCTGACCCTGCGGAGGCAGGCGGCTTGACCTGACGCCCGCCCCGCCCTGGCTCGGCCCGAGCCCCACACAGGTGGGTCCAACCCACCTGTGTCGTCGGGAACAAAACCCAGTCGTCAGAGGGCCTCACCTGCAAGTGACCCTTTTATTTAACAAGCCCAACCCCCTCCCTCCGTGGACACAAGCCCAAGGCTCCGTGCTCTCTCCCTCCCAGCTGAAGGCAGAGCTTCCTGGGGCTCAGAGAAGACAGACCCACCCGTGTGGGACGCGTGGTCCTCCCGTGAGGGCGGGGAGAGGACGGGGCGCCCGGCCGTCCTGCTCTGCTGCTGGGTCCCCCGAAGTGGACGTTCTCTCCACTCCTTGGCTGTCTTGCTATTGCTCCCCCCGCACCCTGGGGTCCAGGCCTGGGGGGCGGGCAGCGAGGCCTCGGGCCCTCCCACCGCCCCGTCCCCACAGCAGCCCCTCAGTCCTGCCTTCTGAGCCCAGATCTGGGAGCCGCTCCTGCTGTCCTGAAAGCTCAGGCAAGTTCACAAAGGAGTGAAGATTACATCATAACAGCCGCGCCAATAACGTGTCAAGGTCGGTTCGTCAAGTGTTATAAACTAACGGGTGGCGCTCCGAAATCCTGGTGGGGAGCTGCAGCCGTCTGTCCTTTCCAACAAATTTGTCTGTAAGCCTGAAACTGCTCTAAAAAATAAAGTCTGCAAGTTAAAAAAAATCAAGTGAATGGGGCAGGCAGCGACCGCCAGGAGAGGCTGGGGGCACAGGCGTGACGTCCAGGCCTCACGTGCCAGGCCCTCCACCGGCCCAAGGCAGGGTCTCCCCATCCAGGACGGAGGCCCCTGCCAGGCGGGTCACGCGCAGCCCCCGTGTGAGCGGGAAGGCAGGCACACGCTGGGCCCTGCTCCGGCCCGAGGCGCTCGTTCTGCAGCCCTGCGAGGGCCTGAGGGGGCGCGGCCTTCCTGGGCCTGGCGGGGCCCCCAGCCCCGGACACTGGTAAGGGACCGCGCAGTGCGGCTCCCGCAGGGGCACCCGCCTCCCTCCTCAGGCCTCAAGGGGGCGCTCCCGTTTGCTCTGGACAGGACGCCAGGAGGCGCTCCTCCAGGGCTGCCTGGAGCTGCGGGCCGAGGCGCCCAGGCACTCCAGGCAGAGCCGGCGGCCAGTCTGGGCTGGGGCCCCCACTGTCCTGCCGCCTCTGTGGCCGGAGTGGCTGATTTCCATCCCGCTCCGTCACGGGCCCCCTGGGAGTTTTTGGAGGACGGCCCCTCACGGCGGGGGGCTTCCTGCCCCAGTGGTGCTGGGTTGGCCAGGCTGGCTTGTTCCCCGGTGTCACCATGACAGGGACGTGCCCGGCCAGCCCACTGGCCCTGGAGGAGGAGAGCCGGGGGCAGGTCTGGGCGCACCTGCAGCCTGGCACCACGGCCAGGTGAGCCAGCGGACGGTGACGCGTGAGGGGAGGCGACAGGCGTAGTTCTGGGCGGCAGCTAAGGGGCTTGTGCGCTCTCAAAGCCTTGGCTTCCCGGCTTACGAGGTGGGGATAACAGTGGTGCCCCCCTCAGGGCTCGCTCGAGTGCGAGGTGACTTGGGTCCTGGGAATTAACTGCGCGGCTCAGCGAGCTTCCAGTGAACGGGGTCCCCGGTCACCTGACAGGCCGCCAGGACCAGGTGAGACGGCAGACCGCCTGGTGTGTCCTAACGCTGTAGAGTGTCGTGTGACGCTTTGGGCTCAGAGCCGGGCTTTGCGTGTCCCAAGCTGTCGAGCATGCTGTTGTGAGGAAGACCCGCTCCCCCAAGGTGGACGCGTCACGGTCACTCCCTCACGTCTCCTGGGTTTGGTTTCAGATGGAGACAGGCTTCCTTTAGGGCTCCAGGCTGCGAGGGCCAAGCCCACCCTGTCTGCAGAAGATGAAGCACAGGCCCACTGCTGCCTGTGATTCGGTGGAAGGCTGGGCACCCCGTTAGCAGCTCTGAGACTTTCCTGGAGGGGGACAGGTTCAGGGTTGGGTGTGTTATGGGCACGGCACTGCCCTCGGGAAATGGGGGCCCTGCCGGTGACAGGACACAAAGCCCCTACCTGGGGGGGCTTGGCGTCCCCAGCCCCGGGCGGGGGCATCTGCTGAGCGGCCCACCCAGCCTCAGCACTCCCTTCCCCTCAGCAGGGAGCGCAGAGGCCCACAGCGGCCACCCCCATCCCAGCCCTGGAGTCTGGGACGCTCCCCTGGGCCCTGGAGCACAGGGGCCGCTTTCTGTCCCAGCTGCCCAGCCCAGCCCTCTGTGGCTGGCCATGAGGAGCCCAAGGGAGGGGTGCAGTGAGGGGGTTAGGGGTGAGGCTGGGGTGGGGGTGTGATGGAGGGTGCTGGGTGTGTGCTGGGCTCTGACACCAACTGGAAGTGACTCACGCTAAAGACTGAGGCGTTGATGGGGGCCTCAGGAGGGGTCAGGAAAGCCGCCCCCCACGCCTCTGAAAGATGATTCCTGGCTGGAGGGTCCTCACTAGGCCAAAAAGGGGTGCCCCAGCCTTTCTGGGTAAGCAGAGGTGGACCCCTTACATGCAGGGTCACAGCAGGTGCCCCCCGGGGTCCGTATGACAACCCACGGGGGAGTTGGTTTTCTTTCGGTTTCACCCTCCCGACTTTTAGAATGTCCTCCTTAGGCTCGAAACCATCCCAGTGCCCACTGGGTGGCACCCGTCAGCCCACCACACCCCTCTTGGACGATGCAGCTGCCTGTGGCCCTTGGTTCTCCCCAGAGACACTTCTGTATTACTTCCTGCTTTGCTGCGGCACCCAGGATGGTGTGCAGTGCCTCTGACATTCAGAAACTGATGTGGAATGTGAGTGGATGGATAGTAGATGGATGGAGGGCTGAGCGGGTGCAGGGATGATGGATGCTGGGGTGAAGGGGTGGATGGATGATGGATGGGTGGATGGAGCGAGGGATGAAGGATGAAAGGACGGACGATGGACTGGGTTGGGTGGATGATGGATGGTGGATGGTGGATGACGGATGACGGATGGTGGATGATGGATGGTGGATGGTGGATGGTGGATGATGGATGGTGGATGGTGGATGGTGGATGGTGGATGGATTGTAGATGGTGGATGGATGGATAGTGGATGGTGGATGGTGGATGGTGGATGGTGGATGGATGGATGGTGGATGGTGGATGGTGGATGGTGGATGGATTGTGGATGGTGGATGGTGGATGGATTGTGGATGGTGGATGGTGGATGGTGGATGGTGGATGGTGGATGGATTGTGGATGGTGGATGATGGATGGTGGATGGTGGATGGTGGATGATGGATGACGGATGGTGGATGGTGGATGGTGGATGGTGGATGGTGGATGGATGGACGTGGTTGGTGGATGCTGGATGGTGGATAGTGGATGGTGGATGGTGGATGGTGGATGGATGGATGGTGGATGGTGGATGGTGGATGGTGGTTGGATGGATGGCAGATGGCGGATGGCGGATGGCGTATTGTGGATGGTGGATGGATGGATGGTGGATGGTGGATGGTGGATGGTGAATGATGGATGGTGGATGGTGGATGGTGGATGGTGGATGGTGGATGGTGGATGGAGGATGATGGATGGCGGATGGTGGATGGATGGATGGAGGATGGTGGATGGTGGATGGTGGATGGTGGATGGATTGTGCATGGTGGATGATGGATGATGGATGGTGGATGATGGATGATGCATGGTGGATGGATGGATGGTGGATGGTGGGTGATGGATGGTGGATGGTGGATGATGGATGGAGGATGATGGATGGTGGATGGTGGATGGTGGATGGTGGATGGATGGGTGGTGGATGGTGGATGGTGGTTGGATGGATGGTGGATGGTGGATGGTGGATGGATGGATGGTGGATGGTGGATGGTGGTTGGATGGATGGCGGATGGCGGATGGCGGATGGCGGATTGTGGATGGTGGATGGATGGATGGTGGATGGTGGATGGTGGATGGTGGATGGTGGTTGGATGGATGGCGGATGGCGGATGGCGGATGGTGGATTGTGGATGGTGGATGGATGGATGGTGGATGGTGGATGGTGGATGGTGGATGGTGGTTGGATGGATGGTGGATGGTGGATGGTGGATGGCGGATGGCGGATGGCGGATTGTGGATGGTGGATGGATGGATGGTGGATGGTGGATGGTGGATGGTGGATGGTGGATGGTGGATGATGTATGGTGGTTGGATGGATGGTGGATGGTGGATGGTGGATGGTGGATGGTGGATGGTGGATGGTGGATGACGGATGGTGGTTGGATGGATGGTGGATGGTGGATGGTGGATGGTGGATGGTGGATGGATGGGTGGTGGATGGTGGATGGTGGTTGGATGGATGGTGGATGGTGGATGGTGGATGGTGGATGGATGGATGGTGGATGGTGGATGGTGGTTGGATGGATGGCAGATGGCGGATGGCGGATGGCGGATTGTGGATGGTGGATGGATGGATGGTGGATGGTGGATGGTGGATGGTGAATGGTGGATGGTGGATGGTGGATGGTGGATGGTGGATGGTGGATGGTGGATGGTGGATGGATTGTGGATGGTGGATGGTGGATGGTGAATGGTGGATGGTGGATGGTGGATGATGGATGGTGGATGATGGATGATGCATGGTGAATGGATGGATGGTGGATGGTGGGTGATGGATGGTGGATGGTGGATGATGGATGGAGGATGATGGATGGTGGATGGTGGATGGTGGATGGTGGATGGATGGGTGGTGGATGGTGGATGGTGGATGGTGGATGGTGGATGGTGGATGGTGGATGGATGGATGGTGGATGGTGGATGGTGGATGGTGGATGGTGGATGGTGGATGGAGGATGATGGATGGCGGATGGTGGATGGATGGATGGAGGATGGTGGATGGTGGATGGTGGATGGTGGATGGATTGTGGATGGTGGATGATGGATGATGGATGGTGGATGATGGATGATGCATGGTGGATGGATGGATGGTGGATGGTGGGTGATGGATGGTGGATGGTGGTTGGATGGATGGCGGATGGCGGATGGCGGATGGCGGATTGTGGATGGTGGATGGATGGATGGTGGATGGTGGATGGTGGATGGTGGTTGGATGGATGGCGGATGGCGGATGGCGGATGGCGGATTGTGGATGGTGGATGGATGGATGGTGGATGGTGGATGGTGGATGATGGATGGTGGTTGGATGGATGGTGGATGGTGGATGGTGGATGGTGGATGGTGGATGGTGGATGATGGATGGTGGTTGGATGGATGGTGGATGGTGGATGGTGGATGGTGGATGGTGGATGGTGGATGGTGGATGGTGGTTGGATGGATGGCGGATGGCGGATGGCGGATGGCGGATTGTGGATGGTGGATGGATGGATGGTGGATGGTGGATGGTGGATGGTGGATGGTGGTTGGATGGATGGCGGATGGCGGATGGCGGATGGCGGATTGTGGATGGTGGATGGATGGATGGTGGATGGTGGATGGTGGATGGTGGTTGGATGGATGGCGGATGGCGGATGGCGGATGGCGGATTGTGGATGGTGGATGGATGGATGGTGGATGGTGGATGGTGGATGATGGATGGTGGTTGGATGGATGGTGGATGGTGGATGGTGGATGGTGGATGGTGGATGGTGGATGGTGGATGGTGAATGATGGATGGTGGATGGTGGATGGTGGATGGTGGATGGTGGATGGTGGATGGAGGATGATGGATGGCGGATGGTGGATGGATGGATGGAGGATGGTGGATGGTGGATGGTGGATGGTGGATGGATTGTGGATGGTGGATGATGGATGATGGATGGTGGATGATGGATGATGCATGGTGGATGGATGGATGGTGGATGGTGGGTGATGGATGGTGGATGGTGGATGATGGATGGAGGATGATGGATGGTGGATGGTGGATGGTGGATGGTGGATGGATGGGTGGTGGATGGTGGATGGTGGTTGGATGGATGGTGGATGGTGGATGGTGGATGGATGGATGGTGGATGGTGGATGGTGGTTGGATGGATGGCGGATGGCTGATGGCGGATGGCGGATTGTGGATGGTGGATGGATGGATGGTGGATGGCGGATGGTGGATGGTGGATGGTGGTTGGATGGATGGCGGATGGCGGATGGCGGATGGCGGATTGTGGATGGTGGATGGATGGATGGTGGATGGTGGATGGTGGATGGTGGATGGTGGTTGGATGGATGGCGGATGGCGGATGACGGATGGCGGATTGTGGATGGTGGATGGATGGATGGTGGATGGTGGATGGTGGATGATGGATGGTGGTTGGATGGATGGTGGATGGTGGATGGTGGATGGTGGATGGTGGATGGTGGATGATGGATGGTGGTTGGATGGATGGTGGATGGTGGACGGTGGATGGTGGATGGTGGATGGTGGATGGATGGATGGTGGATGGTGGATGGTGGATGGATGGATGGTGGATGGTGGATGGTGGATGGTGGATGGATGGATGGTGGATGGTGGATGGTGGATGGTGGATGGTGGATGGTGGATGGTGGATGGAGGATGATGGATGGCGGATGGTGGATGGATGGATGGAGGATGGTGGATGGTGGATGGTGGATGGTGGATGGTGGATGGATTGTGGATGGTGGATGATGGATGATGGATGGTGGATGATGGATGATGCATGGTGGATGGATGGATGGTGGATGGTGGGTGATGGATGGTGGATGGTGGATGATGGATGGAGGATGATGGATGGTGGATGGTGGATGGTGGATGGTGGATGGTGGATGGATGGGTGGTGGATGGTGGATGGTGGTTGGATGGATGGTGGATGGTGGATGGTGGATGGATGGATGGTGGATGGTGGATGGTGGTTGGATGGATGGCGGATGGCGGATGGCGGATGGCGGATTGTGGATGGTGGATGGATGGATGGTGGATGGTGGATGGTGGATGGTGGATGGTGGTTGGATGGATGGCGGATGGCGGATGGCGGATGGCGGATTGTGGATGGTGGATGGATGGATGGTGGATGGTGGATGGTGGATGGTGGATGGTGGTTGGATGGATGGCGGATGGCGGATAACGGATGGCGGATTGTGGATGGTGGATGGATGGATGGTGGATGGTGGATGGTGGATGATGGATGGTGGTTGGATGGATGGTGGATGGTGGATGGTGGATGGTGGATGGTGGATGGTGGATGGTGGATGATGGATGGTGGTTGGATGGATGGTGGATGGTGGATGGTGGATGGTGGATGGTGGATGGTGGATGGTGGATGGATGGATGGTGGATGGTGGATGGTGGATGGATGGATGGTGGATGGTGGATGGTGGATGGTGGATGGATGGATGGTGGATGGTGGATGGTGGATGGTGGATGGTGGATGGTGGATGGTGGATGGAGGATGATGGATGGCGGATGGTGGATGGATGGATGGAGGATGGTGGATGGTGGATGGTGGATGGTGGATGGTGGATGGATTGTGGATGGTGGATGATGGATGATGGATGGTGGATGATGGATGATGCATGGTGGATGGATGGATGGTGGATGGTGGGTGATGGATGGTGGATGGTGGCTGATGGATGGAGGATGATGGATGGTGGATGGTGGATGGTGGATGGTGGATGGTGGATGGTGGATGGTGGATGGTGGTTTGATGGATGGTGGATGGTGGATGATGGATGGTGGATGGATGGAGGGAAAGATGGTAGATGGATGGTGGGTGCAGGGATGATGGATGCAAGAATAAATGCCTGGAAGTCCCCCTTAGAGTGCAACTGACACTGAGTAAATGTTAATTTTCATTCTTGTTTTCTTCTGGAAAGCGTCAAAATGGCTGTTGTTTGCTGACCCTCATGGCTGTTTGGCTTAAGTTCCACATCTCCACCTTGAATCGCGTGCTGAGGGAGGGTAGTGTAACTGCCCTCGAGGAGTTTAGGTGAGAACAGAGAGGGAGAGAAGGGTGAGGAGCTGGGCGCACAGGAGGGGGACTGTGGCCCAGCTGTGCTGGGGGAGATGCCAGGGCTGGTCCAGGGGATGCTGGGCTGGCCCTGAGGCTGCTGGCGTTGTCACTGAGTGGGGCTTGATGGGAGCCCAATCCAGGGGCGGGGAGACCACAGAGCGGGGGCAGGTTGTGGCAGTGGGGGCGGCCTCTTTGCCCTCCGTCTCTATGGCCGTCCCCTCACGTCACTCTGCACTGCTGGGGAAGCCCGGCTTTGCCCAGGTACCCGCCTCTCTGGAAGGACTCCAGCAGGTGCTGGGGCTCTGAGCCCATCTCTACAGCCCCACCCCCTTGCTTTTTCTGGTTTAGGTGATGAGGGTCTGGCCAGCGAGCTGTGGGGTAAGGGTGTGGGGGACCCCGTGCCTGGGTGTGGGGTCCGTCTGCTTGCTACTCTGCGACCAGTACAATGGGAGATGGCCCTGGTCCCTACCTGGGTTCATTCAGCCACAGGGTCCAGTCAGCCTCAGCTGGGCCTGTCCTGGCTCTAGAATCAGTCTCGGGGGACCCCAGGGTCAGGGTGCTCAGAATCCCCCCTGGTGGACCTGTTTGGCCTCCCCCTCCAGAAACTGCAGCCCACCCTGGCCACGCTGCTCCCAGGTCTCCGGGTCAGCCCTCAGCTCTGGGCCCCTCCCTGCAACAAGACCTGCCCCACTTTGGATGTGCAAACACGGAAACTTGGGCCACCTGACCCACCGCCTGGCCCAGCATGGTGACTGGATCCCTTGGGCTCCTCCAGCCCCTCGGTCCCTTGGGAGGTCAGGTTTCCTGGGCTGGGCCTCTCAGCCCGCTGGAGCGCGGGGGACCCGGGGTGACCCTGGCCCTGAGCCTCCCCAGGGCGCCTCCCACAGCCTGGGGGTCACGTGGTGCTTTGGAGCCTGTGATCGTCAAGCCTCAAGGGACTTCAGACGCCGGTGGCCCCGCCTCCCACGCTGGGCGGCCTGGGCGCTGCCCGCGGATGGACGGTCTGAGCCCCAGAGTGTTCCCACGCCGCGGCCAGCCTGCTCCTGGAGAAGGTCTGAGACAGAACACAGCCGGTGCACTCAGCCTGCTTCTCACACCCATCCCTCTGTCCACTCATCAACCAGCCATTCCAGCACGCGGCGCCTGTGGCGGGCGCGCCAGAGCCAGGCCTCCTGGGCTTAAATCCGCACTGGCCAGAGGCAGCGGGTGCCCAGCTTCCCCAGCATTCTAGAGTGCCGGGTGGTAGCGAGGTTAAAGAACAACGCTTGTCATCCCATCAAAGGTCCCGGCACTGTGACCTCTGAGGTCAGCCGGAGCCTGCCACCGCGGGGTGCAGCCGGGCAGGAGGGGGCCGGGCAGTGTGCCTGAAGGACCACCCTACGGGGCCAGGCCACTGCGGAGCCTCTCTGAGGCCTGCTGGTCATTAATTCACCATGGGTGCATTTTTTGGCCACATCATTGGTAGATAAATGACACTTTTGTGAATGCGGCTTTACGTTCGCTGATTTTTTTAAACTTAAGGGAATTAGGTCACATTTGAAACAGAAATAAGAACCAAAATCATACTGTGTTCAAAATAGTTGGCCTTGCGTCATGTTCTGCCCCAGTGTTTAAATTGTATCTGTTTGTCACCTCGCATCCACGTGGGAACAGAGAGGGCTATAAACGCCACCGGCCATTTCAAGCGTCCCAGGCCATCCCTGTGGGCGTGGCACGGCAGCTGCACACGCTCCCACGTGGCCGTGGATGGAGACCTCCGCTGGCCCCCGGGGGCCCTGGCGGGTAACTCTTTGGGGGCCACCTGAGCAGGATTGTTCTTTGAAACCTTCTCTGAAGTCTTTGCTGAGCTGTGTGGGGTGTTGACAAAAGCAGAGGATAAATGGTTGAAGGTCGAATGTGTTTCAATTTTAAAGGGCCTTTGAGAAGACCCAGCTGACCTTCCAGAAGGGCTTCAGAGCGGAGAGGCGCCCAAGACAGAGTCAGCTGCATGGAGCTTTGAGGGAGAGCCACCGCCTCGGGGACAGAACGGTGGGCGGTCAGTGGGAGAGCAGAGCCTATGTGGGCAGAGGAGTGCCTGCAAGTAAACCCCAGTCTCCACGTGCTTCACCAGCCGGTGGAGCCCAGACGCCCCACCCTGCGTCCTGGCCGGGGTCCTGGCCAGCCAACCTGGCACAGACCAGGCGGCTGGTGTGGTTCCCTTGGTCTCGTGGGGCAGGGTTCACGGTCGCGAGGTGGGGCCGCAGGTCTGCTGGACGGTGGTTCCTGGCTCTCAGGAGGACTCACTCTCCGACCGGCGGCCAGGCAGCCCCGCCCGACGCCAGAGCCGCAGGAGAGGAGATCTGAGAGCTCCGGCCTGAACCGCGCTGGGCCCCCAGGGTCCGTGGAAAGCCACTCAGGGACCTGGAACGTGCACCCAGCCCGAGTTCACCAGGCAGAGAGCTCCAGGGCCAGGGCCTCAAGTATGCGTGCTCTGTGCCCCGGGATGGGTCTGGCTTGGGCTCTGCCAGGATCTGCACAGGTTGGAGACCTGCAGGACCCAAGGATCCGCATCTTCGTGTTACAAACAAGAAATTCCAGCCCCCCAGCAAAGGAACCTGCAACATCGGACAGAATCCAGGCCTCCCCCTCCGGAGCACTGGGTGGAATTCAGACCCTCTGAGCAGACCCTGGGGAGCGGCAAGGGCAGGGGTGAGGTCACCACCTGGGGAGGGGGGCCAGACACCACCAGCCGGGCTCCCCCGTGGGGTTACAGGGTTGTGAATAGAATAACCCGGAGCTGCAAATTATCCAGCCATCTCACAGCTGTTATGGACTGAGCTGTGTCCCCCAGATTCGTATGCTGGAGTCCTGACCCTCAGCCCCTCAGAGCATGTGTTTGGAGAGACGGGGACCTTTAAAGAGGAGGCTGGGGTGAAATGGAGCCGGGGGGACCTGTTCCAATACTGAAGAGGCCACCAGGATGAGACAGGCACGGAGGATGCCCACGTAGGGGGGTGAGCTTGGGGGTGGGGAGCCCCGTGGCTGCAGGTCTGAGCCACCGTCCCACCTGCTTGAGCAGCAGTGTGGCTGGAGCTCAGGTGGCCGAGCAGAGGTGAGCGAGACCCATGAGCGCCCTCCCCGCGAAGGCCCCTCCCGAGGGCAGCTCCCTGAGCGCCTCCAGAGGACCTGACAGTTTAGCAGTGGGGCGCCCAGACAGAGGTCCTGTAGAGCCGGCTGGGACTGTCTGCCCTGCCCAGTGGGGCGCTCGCATCAGGGCAAACGTGGACGGGGCACAGAGGGGCCTGGAAATACCCCCACCTGGCAGGGCAGGAGCTAGTGAACAACTTCCCTGGGCCAGGAGGCGGCCTCGGGGTCCCCGCCGGGGGACCCAGGGACTCGCCTCTCCCCTCGGTCACTGGCTGCAGCACCACGATCCCCCTGCCCCACGCTCAGCTCCAAGGGCCCACACGGATGGCGTGTGGCGCTCTGCGTGGCCTGCTCACACGCGTCCGGCAGCTCCTTCCTAAACAGGGAACCAGGAAACATCTCCTCGTCGGAAAGCCCGCTCGGAGCTGACCCCTTGCCCGCTCCTCTCCTGCCCCCCACGCCCTCCGCGCGGGCGGGCCGTGGGGTGGAGGACACAGGTCCTCACGGCTGTGTGACGGGCGAGGCCCCCACAGGCAGGAGCGCCGTCTTCACGCTTGGCCTGGACTGGCTCCTGCTTTGTTCTGGAAAGCCTCCAAGGGGGCCAGGGCCTTCGTAAGCTGGGGGAGGTGCAGGGCTGAGCTGCTGGGTGCGAGATGCCTGCCAGACCCCGGGCTAGAACTCAGCCCTGGAGCTCACCGGGGGGCTGGCCTGGGCGGTGCTGGGTGGGGGAATGCTCAGGAGGCCAGGGCCAGAGGGCTTGGCAGGAGTTGCCGACCAGGAGAGACTCAAGGAAGGCAGGGCCCCTGTGCCCTGTGTTCTCAGGACTGAGAGCAGGTAGGCGAGGCTGAGCAGGCATCAGCACGTCCTGTCCCCTGGGGGCTCCATGGGGGTCCCTGCAGCACGGGTGGCCATCTCATCATCATGCCCAGGGCCCCTGCACTCCTGTCCCCATATCCCTGCTGGTGTCTGGCCCCAGCCCACCACCCACTGAGGCCACGTACCCTGCTCCCTGGACACCCGGGGCCGGTGTGGTCCCCTGGCCTCACTGTCACCCACGTTTGTTGCCAATGCCCCCACAGTCCACTGCATGCTGTGGCTGTCCACCTGGCTCCCCACACCCACCGGCCTGTGAGCGGGCACTGTCTGTCTGTCCCTCAGGAGCTGCCCCTGCCCTTCAACGTCAGGCGAGCAGCAGGCTTCGCAGCAGCTCCGGACGCTCTCGGGAGCTGGGCTCACCTTCTCTGGGGCGGGGGGGATGCTCTGGGCTGCGAGGATCACGCCGAGTTGACCGTGAGCACTGGGGTTGCAGGAGGGAGGGCCAGGGGGCCAGGACCGACCAGAAGTCCATGCGCACGAGGGTGAGAGGCTGTGGTCCCCCGAACGGCCCTGCCTGAGGGTCTGGGAGGCCAGGCGGCCACTTGTGTCCCCCACCCCCGAGGGGCTCTTCGTGAGCTTGGCGGCCGTCATGGACCTGGAGGCCAGCCCACGGGCATAGGAGCAGATGTGCAAACTCGGAAGGCCGAGGCCAGACGCCAAGGATGTCACACGGGTGGCAAAAGCGCGTGACGGAGGCGCATGCAGCCGCCAGCCCTCACCCAGCTCCCGGGCTGCAGAGCCAGCCGAGTGGGGGGGCTCCTGCGGGGCTGGGAGGGAGGCCCGCTCCTTGAGGTCCACCCAGCTGGACCCCGGCAGGACCGTGTCTGCAGAGGGCAGGGGGCCCCGGAAGCCCCTCCCCGCGGTTCAGCTTCCCTCGGCCTTTCCCTGGGGACCATGCCTCTGTGCGGAGGGAACAGAGCTTCCCAGGGCCGTGAAAACCTGTGTGAGCCCAGAGCCCCCGTCAGCAGGGTCACCTTCCAAAGTGGCAAGAGGCCGACCGTGGACTCAAGTGAAGACCACCCAGCAGACAGTGGGTGGCTTGCCCTCCGGGCTCGCGGGGCAGGGGGCTGGCCCTGCCACGTCACTCCCAGGCGGGCGCGGGGGGAGAGCGTCCCAGCGGAGAAGGGGCGCAGGTGCCCTGACAGGGGCTGCGGCCCGGGGAGGCCGGGGGCTGGGGCTGGAAGGGGGCGTCCCACGAGGTTGGTGAGGGGAGCGCCTGGCCCCCTGTGGTTGGTCCTGAGCTGGAGACATAGAATCAGGGACGCTGGGCCCGTTGTAGGTGGTGGGTGGCTTCCAGCCGCAGGCCGCGGGGCCGAGCTCTGTTTCACGGCTCGTCTGGCCGCTGTCTGCATTCAGTGTGTCACATATGTATTAAAGTAGATGGCAACATGCACCCCAAGTCTCTCAGAGTGAAGGGAAAATCCCCCCACTGTCAGTCCCTCCCCCGCCTGTGCCCAGAGCCCCTGCCCGGCTCCCCCGTTCCCCCCGCCTCCTGGTCCTGAGGGCTACTGGAGGGCCCATCAGCCCCTTCCAACTGCCCCCCAGCCTGGGCCCTGCCCGGACACGGAGCGGGAGGGCCTTTGCCTTGGGGGGGGCCACAGAGAGGGAGGCACTGGCGGATCTGCCCTGGAGCCCCACCCAGGAGGTGGCCTCTCAGAATGAGGGCAGGGGCAGCAGGGCCTCCCCAGCCACCAACTGAGGCGGCTCCCGGGGTCCTCACGGGCCCCCATGGGTGCTGGCCCTGATCACAGGCAAATTCCAGGCAGAGTGGGCACAGAGCAGGAACGGCCCGCAGGGCCTGCGTGGCGGACACCCCGATTTCCTGCGCCTGAGAGCAGGGAGCGGCCAGCGTGGGAAGGAGCCTGCGGGCATGTGCGGGAGGCCACGGGCCGCAGACCGAGGACTGGCCCAAACGGCTGCCTGGAGGACCCCGTGTGACCGTGGACCCCGATGCCCGGCAGAGCCGCGCCCCGGCCTCAGGGGCAGCCAGGACAGGAGCAGGTCTCAGCCGGCCTCAAGGCCCTGCAGGAGGGGACGGCCGCAAATGCCGACTCAGCTCAACTGTTAAGATCCAAAGTCAGGCAGTTGCTTCCAGGCTGGGGACACAGGGTCTGTCTCTGCGGGGCACGCGCGGGCCTGTCAGGGCCTCAGCCTGCCTGGGAGGGGCCTCGGCCCATAGCCCCCAGGCTGGCACACGCCGACCCCGCGTGGGTCTGAGCCATCCCGCCCGAGAGGCTGGGCCAGGCCGGGCGCCGTATACCGGTCCTCTGGTCATTCCCGCCCCGCAGCTGCAGAGCCCGCTGCCTCCTGACTCAGGCCCTCGGGGGTGTCCTTCCTCCCCCCGCCTCCCAGGGCCCTCCGCTCTGACCCTTCCCTCTGCTGGGCAAGTGCCCCGCCCCGGGAGCACCCCCAGTTCCTTCCGGGCAGTGGGTCTGAGAGACAGACAGACAGAAGCTGGACGCCATTTCAAGATGATCTCCAGTGCTCCTCGCTAAAGAATGAACATGTTTTCAACTTGAATGAGACTTTAGAACTTCTGTCTAAGCCTTTTCTCTTTCCCCAGAGGAGCAGCACTGAGAAGTTGTGTGAGAGCCCCAGGTGGCCCCTCGAGGGGCTGGTCCCCCTGCCCACCGTCTCAGCCTCCACACGGCTGTTCTTGAGGCTGTGAGCTCGGGGCAGATGGAGCCTGGTAAGTGCCCATTTCCAGACCGCTTCACTCCCAGGGGTCCCACAAAGCCGGGGGCTAGGGATGGACGGTCGTGTGGCTTATGCCTTCATCTGCCATCTGTAGGGCTTTCAGCAGCTAATTTGCAAGCCTTAGTCTCAGAGGAGTCTCGGGGGCCCTGCTAGTGTGCGTGTGTGTGCACGTGTGTGCCTGTGTCCCTCTGCAGGCGCCTGCAGTGTGGGTCTCTCCGTTTCTCTGAGTGTTTGTGCCCCCTGCTGGCCGATCCGGACATTACTGTCAGCAGCGCGTCCTGAGTGTGTGACCTGGTCCAGCCAGGACGGACTTGTCTGGGAGTGACCCTCACCCACCGCCTGCCCTGTCCCCCACCCTGTCCCCCACCCAGGGCCTTAAGCTAGCCTCCCATGGACCTGGCAGGGGCGACTGGGACTGAGGGAGGCTGGATTCTAGCCCATGCTCTGCCCACACCCCACCCCGCCGCCTGCCCACTTCATCCCAGCACCGCATCCAGATTGGGAGGGCGATCGCTGGGTCCCTCCTGGGTGGGGAAGGTCATCACAGTGAAGCAGGGCAGCCTGAGTAGGCTGCATTCATCAGGCGTGCCTGGAATTAACCGAAACCCCGGTGCTTCCTGGGCTGTTAAAGGGCAGGGGGTCTTGGCGCCTGACAGGCTGCGCAGAGATGTCCGCTTCATCGACGTTCACACTGACAGTGAACTGTGGGAATGTCACTCCGAAAGGAACTGGGGACCAGCTGCCTTAGCACCCGATGGAGGGAGCCCGCGGTCCAGCACAGGTGGCCTGGGACCGTCTCCCTTCCTCTGAGAACTGCCCCCTCTTTGGGGGGACCCTTTTCCCCTCCAGCCACAGATCCAAAGGTGCCCCCAGCCAGGGCGGCTGACCGAGGAGGGCTCTGGTGGCCCTGAGGGCAGCAGAAGCCAGCCCGGCCCATCCCTTGCGGTGGGGGAGGCCAGGGGGGCTTCCATGTGGCAGAGGACCTGCCATTCTTGGGTCAGCTCACGTGGGCCGCAGGCTCCTCCCTCTGGGTATAGCTGGCTGCACTGGGGGAGTCCCCCACAGGCAGGGTCTTCTCTGCTGTGTCCCTCCACCCGGCCCCCCAGGGACCCCACTCCACTTGACCCCGCCAGGGAGGAGGCAGCAGCCCCGCTCTGCCCCCAGGCTCAGTGACCGCCTCTCACTGTGGATGCGGCCCAGCCCCGGTGGCAGTTCTCTGGGAGCGAGGCCCCCAGCCCCCAGGAAAGTGCTCGGAAGAGGGAAACGCCTCCCCACCAGGCCACCCTGCCTGCTCATTGCTTGGGCCTCTGTAAACTCTCTTTCCCCAAATTTAGCCCCCCAAGCTGATGCTTTCACCAGCACCATTCCCCGCCTCCCCCCACCGTGCCCACGGCCACCCTCCCCTCCCGACAGGACGTCCAAAGTCCCGCCTCCGTGTGCCCCCCTCCCCCCTGCCCCCGGCCTCAGCGCCTACCTTGGCCTGAGGATTAGAAACACCCCTTCAGTCAGGACAACAAGAGAGCCAGAGCCAGAGAAGCTGACCTCCGGCTGCCCACGGGGGTCCTTCCCCCACGCCGGTCCTTCCGCCCCGCCTGCCCCAGCTCAGCTGTGCCGTCCTGACCCACACGGTGACGCCTCTCATTCCTGAGCAGCTCACCCCTTTGGAGTCCCGCCTGCACGGGGCTGAAACTTTCCCCTAACTTCCCCGGGAAGCCAGGAGGCACCTCGCAGAGCGCCTCCAGACACACTCCTTGCCGTGGACTGAATTGTGTTCCTCCCTAGATTCACCTGCTGGGGGCTGACCCCCAGTGTGGCCGTGTTTGGAGATGGGGCCTCTAAGGAGGGGATTACGGTTAGATGAGGTCATGGGGAGGGGCCCCGATCCCACAGCACTAGTGTCCTTGGGGGAGGAGGCCCGGGGGCTCTGTCTCTGCCCCGCGAGGACACAGGGGACAAGGGCGTCTGCAGCCAGGGAGAGGCCGCACCAGGAACCGGCTGGGCTGGCACCTTGCGCTCGGACTTCTAGCCTCTAGAACCGAAAGAGTAGATGTCTGCCGTTTTAGATGTCTGCTCTTTCAGCCGCCAGCCTGCAGTGCTTGCCACGGTGGCCGAGCAGGCAGCCGGTTCCCCCGGCCTGGGGTCCTTGGTGACCACGAGCCACGCTCCAGCCGGCTGCCGTGTAGCTCGGAGGCCCCAGAAGCCAGAGAGGCCCCGGGCAGTGCAGCGCCCCACTGGTGTCCCTGCAGGGAGCGCCCTCCCAGCTGCAGGGCTGGGATCAGCATTTTGCAAGTGGGGCACTAGGACAGCAGCAAGGGCATGACCCTCACCCCCAAGCCCCGCATGGCCCCAGGAGACGGAGGCCCCCTAGGTCGGCACCGACGGGCAGCACGCCAGCCCCAGGCTGTGCCCCACGCCAGCGCTGGGCTTTCAGCGTGCAGTCCTGCTTTCCCTCGGGTCAGCTGCTTCTGGGGGACGGGACGTGTCCCAGGGACCCTGTGAGCGTGAGGCCATCCCTCATTCTTTGCTGTGAAGTAAGTTTCGGGGTCGGAAACGCAGGGAGGAGAATCTTCTGAATAAACATTCAGGCAGACGGGAGGGGGAGTGAGAACACCTCCGGGCCAGGGAAGACTGATGGGCGCATGTGCCCCGCAAGGACGCGTTACCGCTGCGTTCCAGACCGCATAGGGGGCCTGCTGGTTACTCGGTGCTGGACGGCGCCCTGCAGCCAGTGGGGCCTCGGCGAGGGGAGGCCGAGCCTCTTCTCTGCCTCCCCTTCGCAGACCTGAGCTCCTCCGGGAAGGAGAGGTGCTGGGAAGAGGCTGTCCACCCACCGAGAGCGGCGTGTCGTCCACCTTCCTGCTGGGCTCTGGGGCCCTCTGGGGAGCACGCATGGGCGCAAACATCCTGTGGCCCCTGTGCATCTGGGTGGGTCCGTCTGCAAAGCACCTCCCAGGCCATCTGGCTGCCAATTTTCTGGCCGCCTGCCCTCCAGGCCGGCCGTCAGCCAAACCAGCAGCGGTTGCCCAGGGGCTGGTGTAGATGGTCCCTCCGGCCACTGCTCCTTGTACGCAAGTGAACGGCCCGCAGGTGGGAAGGCTGAGCTCTGCGTCCTGAAGGCCCTCCCCTCCCCGCGGGAACCCCCGTGGTCAGCACCCCAGTGGGGTGGGCTGGCCGTGCAGAGATCAGGCAGCCCTGCGGCCCCTCGGTAAGCAGGCTGACTTGTAGCTACAGACGAGGCACCTGCTGGGTCCAAGGTGCGGGGCAGGCGCCGAGGCGGGGGCTGCTTCCTGACCTCAGGCGCCAGGAGCGGCCGCGTTGCTGGTTTCTGCAGTTCCGTCGGAGCCGTCTCACCACGTTCCAAACACCGAGAAGGCCACCAGGTGTCACCTCCAGGGGGAGTGTCTCCACCCTCCGGCGACGGGTCTCAGCGCAGGGCCCGGCCAGCCGCCGGCAGACCGTCAGCCGTGTCGGAGCTGGACCCTCGCACCTGCCGTGCTCGCATCCTGGGAAAGCACGGCTCAGGGCTCAGCGTCTCCGACGGGTCAGCGTGTCCTGGGATCTGATTCCGGCCAGAGTCTGGAGTTTGAGGGGGCGAGGGGAGGTCTGGAGGAGCCTCGGCGCCCCTGGCAGGACCACCGTGGCAGGTGGGGGCCTGAGGGCCCTCCATCAGGGCAGGGAGGAGACCCCACAGAGTAGAGGCATCCGCTGACCCAAGTTTCCGGGCCCTCTGGGTTCTTGGACAGCAAAACACATGCCAGCAAGACCCTGTACACCTTCCCCTGCACGTGAGGGCCGAGGCGGGGGTGGGGGGACCATCCCTGCAAAGGGGACCGGCTTGTCCTGTCAGCACTTCAGACAGGAGCGCTGGGCGGGGGTCAGGTGGATCCCGGGACGGCCCTCCTGGATGGCCCAGTTTGGCCCTTTGGGCCGGCAGAGGCCCAGAGCTCTGAGCGGGGCACGGCAGGCGAGATGGGGTCTGAGCCATGGTGACCGAGGGTCCGTGGTGGGCCCGGGCCTTGCCCTGGGTCAAGGGGAAGCAAAGGGACGGGGCGTGGCTGTCGCCCAGGCAGAGTTCCAGGGCCGGGGGGTGGGGGGGGTGGGGCAGGCCACACCTGCCACTGGGTCACGGAGGGGAGGGGCAGGGGGGAGGGGTCTGGCTTCCGCACCTGAAGTGGGGCCTAGACGGGGATAGTGAGGCTGGCGTCCCGACCCCAGAGTTAGGTGGGCCCCTCCTGGCTCAGGTGAGCGCTCAGGTGGGGAAGGGCTTTCCGGGGAGGCTGTCCCTCTCCCGGCCCTGTGGACTTCAGGGCGGAGGGTCGACCCTGCTCCCCAGCCACCACTGACCCTGCCTTGCCCAAACCCCAGCCCGTGCGGCCCCTCCTCCGACCTCTGACCTCCGACCTGTCCCTGCTCTGAAGACTCTGGTCAGGCGGCCCCGCTCCTTGACACTTCTGCCAGCCTCTCACGTGTTCAGGGCTGACTCAGGCACTGCCGCCCTGTGATCTTGCCCTCCGAACCCCGGCTGCCAGCCAAGACCACACCCGGGCCTGTGTCACATCCGACCCCAGCCCAGCCCGGCCAGCACTGCAGCCCTGGGAGCTCAGGGCAGCTCCTGACACCCTGGGCCCTCCGGCCGCAGCACCCACCTGCTGGCTGTGCTCACCTCGACCCTCAGCCTCACCCAGCCCTCACCCGTCCTCCCGCTCTAGAACCTTCTCCCCGGCACCCCCTCCAAATTTCCCGGGTCTGCTCTGGGGGGCCCCATGCCCGGGGGGCCCTCTGACGCTCAGGAGGGTCCCCAGAGCTTGGTTCGCTTCCCTTCCCCCACCTCAGGCTTTCAGTGGTGTCCGCAACCCCGGCGTCCAGCCTCACCGCCTGGCCCTGAGCCCACCTCCGCTCCCCCGGTGAGCTGACTATGCCTGGGCTTATCTCCCCGTCTCCTTCCCTTCCCGGCAGCTCTCCTGAAGGAATTAACTTTCCTGTACACGAATTCTCGCAAACTGCGCACCGTGTAAGTGGGAACGTGATCTGCTCAGAAGCCCCCCTCTGTCTAACTCTTTTCAGTTACCTCTTCAGAGCCGCTCTTGGCTTCCAACCATGGGCATCCCTGAGGTCGGCCCGTCCGCACCCAGGAGCCCCCAGGTCTGCCCTCCAGTGGCAGCAGTGGAAGGGCGGTGGGTCACCTCCCCCACCTCAGGAGGCGCTGGTACTAGGGGGTGGCATCTTCGCAGCACCCCTCCTGTGTCCCTCCCAGTGTCCCCTAGGCATACGCATCCAGGCCACCCCCCTGGCAGGGGCCCCCGCCCTCTCCACTCACCCCCCTGCAGCCAGCACCGTCTCATCTCCAGGAGCTCCGAGGGGCCCCCCAACCTGCCCGGCTTGATGACTCTCGCCCTCGGGCGGTTAGCCTGCCCTGCAGGCCTGACCCCGGCCCGCCTCTCCGGCCCAGCCCCGACCCTGACTCCCCTGGTCATCTTTGAATGTGGGGACCCTGGTGTCCTCGCCCGGCTCCTCTCCACTCCGCCCAGCCCCACAGTGGCCCGTCCCGAGGGGCGTCTGCACACAGTAGGTGCTCGGGATGGGGCCGTCTGCCCAGGCGGGGCCGCCGTGTTGAAGGCTGTCGGTGACCTCTTGGCGGGCGTCGTAAGGCCTACTGGTGAGCGTAGCCCCACGGATGTCACCCCTTCGTTCGGCTGCGCCCGTCTGTTACAGAGGCCATGGGAACCCCAGCAGAGTCCACACCCACTGGGAGAGCCCGCGAACCGGCCACTCTGGCCCAAGGTCAACACGGCTTCCAGTGAAGACTCTCTCTCGGGCCCTGGCACCCAGGGAGCTGTGGATCACATGGAAACGGTTCCAAAATTGTTCTTTTGGGTGAACCTCGAACTTTGCTCTCATGATAAAAATGCTCCCTGTAAACGACATTCCCTCCTGAGCACCTCTGTTTAGAGGTGCAGCGGCACCGGGGCCTCACCTGCCTGTCCAGGCTCAGCAATGCTCCTCAAACCACATGTCCCCTGAACCACGGTTCTCGCTCACGCGCGACTGCCCAGGCCGCCAGCACCCACGCTCTGGCCCAGAGGGCGCTGCGGGGGCCGCGGCGGAGGCCCTGGGCGCCCCTCCACAGCAGATGCCCCCGGACCTGCTCTGGGTGACCTCTGTGCACCTCAGGTCTCCCCAGGTGCTAAGGGAGGAGCCCTGCCCCCCACTCCCAGGGGACTCAGGGCCCCTGTAAGGAGGGGCGAGTGGCATGGGCAGCCCCAGGGCTGGGTCTGCTGAGCTCATCCCATGGGGCCCGAGGAAGGGTTCTGAGTGTCCCGGGAGCTGGGATGCAGGACGGGGGGGCTGACTTTTGCGGGGAGGGGCAGACGCAGGGGCGTGAAGGCTCTGGACTGGTCTGAGGGGAGCTGGGGAGGGCGCTGGCAGGGAGCTGAGGGGCCAGAGGGTTTGGGGAGAAGGGACCTGAACTGGGGGAGTTGGGGTGCCATGTGGGGGTCCTGTGGGGAACCCCACAGGGACCACAGGTGCAGAGGCGGGGTTCCTGGACTGCCCCACCCTCCAGGATTTTTCCCCAGGGACACTGGGTGCAGCGGGGCGCTGGGGGGTGCAGGGCCTCTTGGAAAAGTACTGGCCTGGGAGGCCGCTGAGAAGTCATTGCCTCAGGTTGATGGTTAATCTCGAGCCCAGGCATAAAAACAACTTGACCTGGGCAGCTAGCGGGAGCGGGGGAGGGGCAGTGACTGTGGGCGCTCATGCCTCGCTGGGGAGGGCAGGCCGGGCCACCCCTCTGCTCCCAAAGCCCGGAGGTCAAGTGGATGGACGTGAGGACCCCCATACACATTCTCACAAGGGACCCCGGCACCCCTGTGCCCACCGTCTGCCCATTTCTCTGGGCTGCAGAGGGTAGGGCTCGGACGTCCTCAGCTGCAGGTGGAAGGTGACGCAGCCCCTAAGAGAGGCCGGGGAAGTCCTTGTCCCAGGTGGGGGGCCAAGCAGGTGGGGAGCCGGCAGAAGGAGCCTGAGCCAGCAGGGAGGAGGGAAGCCAATGGGCACAGAGGCCAGCAGGACGCCACCGCCTTGCATTCCCGCAGGAAATGGTGCCCCTTCACGGTCACCAGCAGGAGGAGGAAAGATCCTCACCCCGCCCGGCAACGGCTCAGCCAATGAACAGCCCGTTTCCCCCCGATGGGCTCTCTGGGTGTAGAAGCCCCTCCCAACTCCTCTGCTTCCTGTGAAAGAAGGTCCTCCCCCGTGTCCTCCGGGCTGGCCCGGCTCCCCGTGCTTGCGTGCCTCCCCCGTGTCCTCCGGGCTGGCCCGGCTCCCCGTGCCTGCGTGCCAGGACTGCAATTCTTTGCGGCTCCTGAGTAAACCTGTTCTACTGGTAAAGATGGGTCATAAAAATTCTAGTATGTCCCTACACGGGGGCTAGTGGGTAGTGTGTTTTATAGTGTAGGAAAACACAATATGTTAACTGGAAAATGCAAAATGATACCGATTGTGAATATATATTAGGATATACGTGTCATATGTGTGTATGCACATATATATACACGTACATACATACGTATCAGAAGAAAAATGCGAAATTAGCTTTTTACAACCGTCTGCGGATGGTGAAATCATGAATGCTTTTTACCCATGTCTTGTATTTGTCCTGCATTTTCCAAATTACATTGCACATTTCCATTACAAAAATGTATTGCTTTTATAATCACAAGTTATAAAAATATAAATGTGGACGTGTTACTACTGACCTGACAAAACTTTAGACCCTGTAGCTAATGCCTTGTCTGCTTTTTCCAACCACACAATACAAGTCGGAGGGCTCTGCGCAGTGGACCCGGGGCTCCCAGGCGGACCACCCCCTCCCCAGGCCTCCTGGACAGCCGCGGCATCCTCCCTGCCCCTCCCACTTCTCTCCGCTGAGCTCTGAGGGCAGCTGTTATCATAAGGAAGGCAGAACCACACTGCATCTCATCCCTGCTTATCTGGGGTTATTTCCTCAGAGATCCTGTTGCTAACGATCAGTTCTCTAGATAACCCAGCGGTAAACAATCAGGTGGGAATGGGACTCCAGGGGACTCTGGCCTCTGCCGGCCATGGTGAGCAAGGGCCCAAAGCCAGCATCCCTGGGCACCAGCTGCACTCCGGCAGGCGCCCTGGGGAGTCCTGCTGCTGGAGAGCGGGCCGTGGGGCGCTTCCGGAAAGCGATGGGCGAGTGCGGCAGGTGCAGGGGCTGGACAGCCCGCACCAGCTCCCTCTCTCTGTCTCTGTCTCTCTCCTGCAGAGACAGTGCTCTGCTCCCTCTTCCCCTTAAGAAGACAAACACAGAGCAAACACAGATAAAGACCAGGAGCCTCTCCTGCGGGTGGCTGGCGCCAAGCTGTGGGCTCAACTCTGGGCCCCAAAGGCAGTGAATCCAGCCTGGGGGTGGGGGGCAGGCGGGGACGGGACGGAGAAGCAGCCAAGGTCCTGAGAGTCCCGGGACCTCGACTCAGTACCTGGGGCCTTGCAATCAGCTCCTCCGTGAGGACACAGCGCCCGAGAGGCAAAGGTGACTGCTGCGGGGATCAGGGGACCACACGGCCCCCCACCTGTCGCCCGAAGCCCGCGAGGGCAGGACTCAAGCATAGTCAATTCTGTCCGAGGCCCTGCTGTCCGGGACTTACGGGCGCCGTCCTGCCCGGCCCAGGGAGACGGCACAGCTCGGCTCCTTTTCCCGAGGATTTGAAAGGTGGGCGTCCTCTTAACACAACTGGAAGAGAAGTAGGAAGCTGGCCTCCAGCCCCATCGAGATCGAACCTGATAGAAAAGATGCGAAATTGATCGGGGGGGACCCACTTTATAAAGGCGTCAACAAACCATCTGGTCCGTTTCAAGCACATTTTAAAAAGCTTATGAAATTGGCAGAGATTAAGGACACGAATCCCCACGGTTGGTGAAAGTGCGGAGAGTAGGCTGCCCGTCTTCGTCTTGGCAGGAGGAAGGGGTGGTTTGTGACCCGCGTCTGCTCTGGGGGTGGAGGAACCAGAGCCCGTGAGCAACTGGGATTCTGGACTGACTCCTCTGGAAAGGAACGTAGCTGTGAAACCTCTGGGCTAACCTGCGGCAAACTGCAGCCAGGGGTACAAATAATTCCTGGGAAACCTGGGGTCATCCCAGGAATGCGAGGTTGTTTCAAAGTTAAAAATCAAGCTGTATGTTCACCACCTTAAGAGAACAAAGGAAAAGGAGTTTATAGCTGACCGTTAAAAGAAAAAGGGCCCCTCAAGGGTGACGGGGGGAGCGGCTGAAGGCCGGGTTTCTTCTGGGAGTGACGGAACGCTCTGACCTCTGCTGTTGTGACGGGTGCACAGCGCTGTGAATACACTAAAGGGAGTGAATTGTCATTTGTGAGAATCCCGCCTCAGCAAAGCTGTCACGGCAAAATGCAAGGGCCTCTGAGCGCGCGCGGAGCAGAAGGCAGCGGCCTCTGAGCGCGCGCGGAGCAGAAGGCAGCGTCCTTAACCGGACAAGAGTCTCTACAAAAACCTCCGCCGTACTCAATGGTCCGAGTGGGGAAATGCTGAAAACTTCTCCCAAGACGGGAAACGAAGCCGGCTGCTCCTGTTACCAGCTGTGTGCAGTGCTGGACACAACGTACTGAGGTGAGAAAAGTAAAAGAGGAAAAGGTAAAAGGATGGGAAAAGATGAATTAAAACTGTCGTTCTCACTTGGCATAACTTTGTATTGATGGGCCTTCCCTGGTGGTTCTGTGGCTGCGATTCTGCGCTCCCAATGCAGGAGGCCTGGGTTCCATCCCTGGTCAGGGAACTAGATCCCACACGCCGCAACTGAGAGTCCGCGTGTTGCAACTAAGACCTGACACAGCCAAATAAATAAATTTTAAAAAATATTTTTTTTTATTGAGAATATCTTTTTTTTTTTTTGCCATATGCAGGCCTCTCACTGCTGTGGCCCCTCCCGTTGTGGAGCACAGGCTCCGGACGCGCAGGCTCAGCGGCCATGGCTCACAGGCCCAGCCGCTCCGCGGCACGTGGGATCTTTCCAGACCGGGGCACGAACCCGTGTCCCCTGCATCGGCAGGCGGACTCTCAACCACTGCGCCACCAGGGAAGCCCAAGAATGTCTTTTAAAAGCAATGGTTAAACATGTCAGAGAAACATAGTGTGAGTGTGTTTCGTGTTTGGTAATTGCAATCATTGTTGCTTTAGTTGTGGTCACCCATTTACAATGCTTGGTGACAGTTGATTTATCTCTTGTAAACATAAAATACAGTGTGTGTGAAAAAAAATACTAGCAAACAGAATCCAACAGCACATTAAAAAAATGCCAAGTGCAAGAATAAATGTGATGGAAGATCTCCAAGACCGCCACACGAACAAAACCATAAAATGAATTCCCTGGTGGTGCAGTGGTTAGGACTCTGCATTTTCACTGCTGAGGGTGCAGGTTCAAGCCCCGTTCAGGGAACTACAAGATCCCACAAGCAATGTGGAGTGGCCAAAAACCCCACAAAAACTGTAAAACATTACTGAGAAAAAGAAGACCTACATTAATGGAGGGATGTACTACCCTTACGGTTTGAAAAACTCAATATTGTTAAGGTCCCGTTTAAACTGATCTATAGACTGAATGCACTTGAATCAAAATCCCAGCAGGTTTTCTGTGGAAATTGGCAAGCTTATCCCACAAAGTATGCATCCTTGAAGAACACAGTTGGAAGACGTAAGACCTTCAGGAATACATCTTCAGGAATGAAGGCTGTGTGCCCTGGAGAAGAGAGTGGACAGAAAGACCAAAGGAACACGGTGGAAAGTGAAGAAACAGACCACAGGTATGAACATTTATGGCAAGCGCAGCTCTGCAGGAAGTGAGAAAGGGTGACAGTCTGGGTAAAAGGTGCCACAGGTTGTTTGGACGTGTCCCCCCGCCCCCCCCACCCCCAAGAAGGACTCTTGGCCAACAGCTGCCCGCACACAGCACGTGACAAGAGGATCATTGACTTAAACACACAGGAAAACATTAAAGCTTCTGGATTAAACGTGAGACGGTGTCTTCATGACCTTGATGTGGGCAAGGTCTTTTAAAGGTGAGCTGATCCGACAACATTGTAATGGGAGCTTCTTCTCATCAGAGGCACCCTGAGAGGACAGGAGGCCAGAGGCTAAGCGGGAAGACGCTTGGGAAGCTCTGGGTCCCAGAGCGCATGACCAGGTCCTCGAGGTTAGCGGGACGGGGCCAGCATCCCACCAGCAAAGGACAATTGAATGGGTTTCACGGGAGGACAGCGGTGTCACAGGCCTGGGGGGAACGCCGGTTAAGGCCACCGTGCACTGCCTTTAGCGGCGTCACTGTGGCCACAAGGTCCAGAGGCCGGTGATTGGTGACAGTGTGGACCATCCCCGGGGGCCGGCCTGCAGGTAGCTGGCTCAGTCCTCTCGGAAGCGGCTTTGCAGCGTCTTCTCAGGCTGGGCCAAGTGCACGCCCCGGGGGCGTCATCCGCCCCGGTACCGTCCCGAGTGCACCGGGAGGCGAGGACGGGCTTCAGAGCGGCACTCGTGGAAACGGCACAAACCAGACGCTGTCCCGCAGGTTGAGGACAGATTGACGGACCGGGCACTTCCCGCGAGAAGACAGCGGGGCGGAGGCACGAAGAAGCCAGGGACCTCGCTTGGCCCGGGAAGCCGGGAGCGGGAGGTGCCCTCCGGAGCAGCAAACCCAGCTGTGCTTTCAGAGCTGCAGGTGGACGGACAGACGGCGCCCGGGGGTGGGGTGGGCAGGGCCTCTGGGTTCTGGGATGTTCTGTCTCTTGATCCGCGTGATTGTTACAGGGATGTGCCCACTCTACGAAAATTCACCAACCTGTCAACCAGTAACAAAAAGACATGTGTTCACATACAGTTATCACAGCGATATTTATAACAGGGAGAAGTCGGAAGCAGCAGAGGTGCGCCACGTCAGGGAAAGTTTCTGTAGTAAATGACAGCAGGCCCGACACCCGGAGCACGCTTGACGTTCCGCATCAAAAATGATGTTTGAAAGAAAAATTTAACACAGAGCTAATAAATAAATAAAATAAAGAAGAATCTAAATTTAGTTTAAAAGTTTTAATTTAACGAACGGAACATTCTCAAGATATGATGTTAAGTAAAAATCATGCACAGGGGCTTCCCTGGTGGCGCAGTGGTTGAGAGCCCGCCTGCCGATGCGGGGCACACGGGTTCGTGCCCCGGTCGGGGAAGATCCCACGTGCCGCGGAGCGGCTGGGCCCGTGAGCCATGGCCACTGAGCCTGTGCGTCCGGAGCCTGTGCTCCGCAACGGGAGAGGCCACAGCAGTGAGAGGCCCGCGTACCGCAAAAAAAAAAAAATCATGCACAGACACTGACATGTCAAGTAGTGGGTGAGTGGGTGTCATACACATTCATAAAACTGTATAGAACAGTGAGAAAATTCCTGGTGTAAACTCTCCAATTTTCCTTACTCTAAGCATGTATTTGTTTTGTAATAAAAAGTTGCTAGGGCAAATGTGAGTGAAGAGACAGGGAGAGGAGAGTGCAGCCGGGAACGGGGGACCAGGCAATCAGCCAGAGAGCTAAGTAAGCCGCACGTCCGTCACAGGAGAGGATGCTCCTGTGGATGGAGAGCAGGGCCACCCGCAGTCTGTGTCCCGCTCGAAGCGGGAGGATGGCCCCCTGGACACCCGGAGGGCGGCAGGGCCGGAGGAGCAGTAGGGGCCTCGGCCGGAGTGGGGGGCGAGGTGAGAGCTCACGGCAGGGCAGGCAGGACCTGCAGGCTCCGGAGGCCTTTGCCCGTAGAGACATAGGAGCTGGTGGAGGGTTCCAGCTGGGGGGCGGGGGAGGGGCGGGGGCGGCAGGGCAATGGCTCTGAGCCCCCAGGAGAGCCCGTGGGGATGAGGACCCAGCCTGGAGGCCCCACCTGAAGCAGCTCTGGGCACCGGGCGCCGGTGGCCCCGCTCTCTGAGGACCTATTTAGAGCCCAGAGCTCGGGCCGGAGGGTCTAGGCGGCACCGAGCTCAGCGTAGACAGGGCTGCGGGCTGCTGCCAGGATCCAGGGCTCCAGCTGGAAGGCGGTCAGGATGCCCCGCGTCCCCGCGCTGGCAGCGAGAGCTGGGGAAAGAGGGCCCCTCCCGTCCTCCTCAGGGGGGGCTGTGGCCGGTGGGCGGGGCTCCGAGGGTGCGGAGAGCCCGAGTCCTGCAGAGCCAGGCGGCTGTCCTACCATCGGGTCCCTCTTCCCGGAGAGTCCGGTGTGCGTGGTGGGGGTGGGGGTGGGCGAGGCTCACCTGAGCCGCTGCCTTGGCGTTTGCACAGGGGGAGGGGCCGGCAGCGCCAGGGAGCAGCCCGGAGGGTCCACGGCGCCTCTGCAGATAAGGCATTAACAGTCTGGTGGACTCGCCCTCCAGATCTGCTGACGCTTCCTTTCGGCCCAGGTGCTCGGGGTGAGGTGCCAAAGGTTCCCTATAAAGTGCTGGGGCTCCGGCCCGTGGCCACTTACCCTCTGCTCCGGCCGCGCCTGAGGGACCCACCTGCGCCCGCCATGGTCAGGCTGCTGCTGCCCAACCCCGGCCTGGAGGCCCGGATCCCCACGCTGGCCGAGCTGGAGACCCTGGAGAAGCAGGAGAGCAGCTCCCGGCCGAAGTGGGACAACAAGGCTCAGTACATGCTCACCTGCGTGGGCTTCTGCGTGGGCCTGGGCAACGTGTGGCGCTTCCCCTACCTGTGCCAGAGCCACGGCGGAGGTAGGCGGGGGGGCGGGCGACGCACACGCCTCCGCCCAGGCCCCACTGCGGCCTGGGGGCCGGCAAGCCCCTCGGCTCCGGGCGCGCCGGGCCGGCGCATCCAGGGCCTGCGCGTCAGGTGGGCCCCCGTGCTCCAGCACCCTGGAGCCCTGCCCCGTTCCCAGACCTGGTCTGACCCGGGGGCGGGGGTCAGGGAGGAGCCGGCCGCTCCTCAGGGGAAGCGCCTCCTCTGAGCGTGGAAGGTGCTGGCCCGACGGGCAGTGACGCCGGCCCTTGGTGAGTCTGCCATGTGGGCACCGGGCTGAGCCCGCCCCGTGTGTCACCTTCCATGCCGGCCTGGGGTAGGGGAACGGGACCGGGGAGGAGGTCTGGGGCAGGTGCAGCGCTCACGGGACGGCCGAGAGCTGGCGGGTCGGATGCTCTGGGGATGCTCCTGCTTCTGTGGGCTCTTGAGCGCCCTCCAGTGGCCTGAGTCAGTTCTAACTGAGGAAGCTGCGGGCTCTCCCAGGCTTTGTGACACGAGTGTCCCCCAGAAGAGCAGACGTGGAGGTGGCCTCCCGGGGTCCCCGCAGTGCCGCCCCCAAGGGCTCGAGCTCCCGAGTGTCTGCGAGGGTGTGTCCTCTGAGCCTCTGGTCCAGGCTGCGCTTCCCTCTGTGCCTGGGGCCCCAGGGAGCCTGCGAGGTCAGGACCCCCAGCCTGAGTCCGGCCTGTTCTTGCCGGGCTCTCAGCGGCTTCAGTGAGGCTGGTGCCCCCCTCTGGAAGTTGCTGGTCACGGCCCCTGAAGGGCCGTCCTGGCGGAGGGTCCCAGCCTCGAGTCCAGCCCAGGGACAGGAGGTGGGCAGGGAGGAAGGGCTGAATGCTTCCTCTGCAGGTGGGCCCCGGGGGGCTCGGGATGGACCCACTTTGTGGGTGGAGGCCAGGGGCTTGTCCCTGAGAAGAGGGGACTGGGACCCCAGAGTCGGGCAGGGACGCCCGGGAGGACCACGCGGGCAGCAGCTGCAGGGTCTTCAGTGAGAGTGACAGAGCAGAAACCAAGACCTCAGACTCCCAGGGAGCCTAGGCCCTTGACTAGGAACAGCTCCCCGTGGGAAGTGGGGTTTCCGGGCGCAGCTGCACGCTGGCCAGGAGCCCGAGGGGCAGCGCGAGAGCGGCCTGCAGACCCCGCTGATGGAGGCAGCTGGGCTCCCTCAGGCGGCCCCGCCCCTCCTCAGCTTGGGCGAGGGTGGAGGTCCAGCCCCTGGCACCCTGGGCGAGGCTGCCGCCCGCCCTGCCCCGGACAGGTCGGGACTCTGGTCCACCCGCCCCCCCCGCCCCTGGAGGGCCTGACCACAGTCCTCTGGGCCAGCTCACAGGCCAGGAGCTGGGCGTCCTGTCCTCCACACCCGGGAGACGATCCCTGAGGACAAGGCAGCGGGTGGCCGGGGACCCATCAGGGTGACGTTCAGCCCCCGCAGAGCCAGCTAGGAGGGAGGGGGGTGGTTGTCCAGCTTGCGGAGAAAATGCCGCCTTTGAAGGTTCTTGACCTCCTCCCACACTGACCGTCCGTTATGGCTTGGTGAAAACTTACTTTGTCTCCAGTTATTTCCAGGAGTTTTGGGTCATTCAAGAAGCAGACGATCTTTTACTTTACTTTAAACTTTATATTATGAAAAAAAGTAAATACAGAAAAGTAGAGGAAGCCACAGTAAAGACCCCCAGGCCCCCGGAAGCCACAGTAAAGACCCCAGGCCCCCGGAAGCCACAGTAAAGACCCCAGGCCCCCGGAGGCCACAGTAAAGACCCCAGGCCCCCGGAAGCCACAGTAAAGACCCCAGGCCCCCGGAGGCCACAGTAAAGACCCCAGGCCCCCGGAAGCCACAGTAAAGACCCCAGGCCCCCGGAGGCCACAGTAAAGACCCCAGGCCCCCGGAGGCCACAGTAAAGACCCCCAGGCCCCCGGAAGCCACAGTAAAGACCCCAGGCCCCCGGAAGCCACAGTAAAGACCCCCAGGCCCCCGGAAGCCACAGTAAAGACCCCAGGCCCCCGGAAGCCACAGTAAAGACCCCAGGCCCCCGGAGGCCACAGTAAAGACCCCAGGCCCCCGGAGGCCACAGTAAAGACCCCCCGGCCCCCGACCCAGGCTGAGCATCGGCAATGCTTTCCCGCTGTTTGCTGCGTGTGTGGCCACGTGCGCGCCGAGCGGCTGCTGCACGACCCTGGGGGACCGTGCAGTCACTGGCCTCTGGTTCTGGGTCTCCCGTGGGTCCCGGCATCTCCGCTAGCAGGGGGTGCGGGTGTGCAGCCCTCGCCTCCACCCTCCCGCGGGCTGGCCTGGCCTCCGCTCGCCTCTGCTCTGGGGTGAGTGTTTGCTGTTAGCAGAGAGCAGGGGTCTGTGACGCTGAAGGAGCTGCAGGCAGGCTTGTGGCTCCAGCCACAGAGGAGGAGCTTGCTGGCCCAGAGCAGCCCCCTGGGCGGGCGGGTGTGGGAGCCCCGGCTGTTTCAGCTCCCTGGGGCTTGGAAAGAACCTACTGCTTTTCTGGGCTTGGGGGGTGCGGGAAGCTGGCATCTCTCCCCACCCCCCTCCCCCACCCGTCCGCACCGCTCCTCCCTCGACGCCTCAGGGTGGCCTCACTTCAGGAATCTCCTCCTTCGTCCTTTGTGCCCCTCCTTCCCAAGTCCCCGGTGAGCGTTCCGTGGGCTCCGCACGCATGGTTATATGTCCAGCCGGCAAGCGGGCAGTGCACCTACTGCCTGTCTTCTGCTCCGACCAGGAGTTCAGCATCGGGCGCCACGCTTGCATTCAGCTCCCTGGTCCCCACGCCGCACCCCGCCCTCCCCCGCGCCATCTGGGTTTCCAGGAGGTGGGCCCCCCCGGGGTGCCTGGATCGCCAGTCTCCACACCCCGGCTCTGTCCACTCCCTCTGCGATGGCCACCTCTGCCCGTCCAGCAGACCCGGGGCACACACGGGCTGGGTGCTCCCGCAGGCGACAGGGCCCAGGCGAGGAGGGCAGAGCAGGGCCCGCGGGAGTGCGGGGTCCCGGGTGGTCCCACTTCTGGGGTCGTGACCTCTAGGCCCTGGACAAACCCAGGCCTCCTCTCCGCCCCCAGGCCCTCAGGGCAGCTGCTGTGCCCGCAGGGCGGTGCCTCGGGGCTCTGGCGTCCCCTGGCCTGGGGGACCTGGACGCCTTTCAGGGGTCCGCTCTGCCAGATGTTGACTGGGACCGCACAGACCAGCAGGGTGGACCAGGCCCGGGGAGGGCAGGACCCGCCCGCGCGGCTTGGGCTCCTCCCGCAGGCCGGCTCCGCGGCAGCCGAGCAGGGTCTCCCGGGCACTAAGTCCAGATCACGGGACTGGCAGGGATGCAGGGCAGGCCCTGGGTGAGGGCGGGCGGTGGTGTCATTTGGGGAAATGGCGGGGGGACCCACGGCCCCTCCCTGGGTGTCTGGGGAAGGGCAGTGTCCGGGGGAGGCTGGCCCTCAGCTGAGGCACCTGCTGCCCACACCCAACACAAGCCCAGGCACGGGACCACCCCAAGTCCCCGGGCAAATCCTCGACACGGGAAGGGCAGCAGCCTCAGTTTCCACTTCGCTTTCCTCCTGGAAGCCGACTGAGGGTCTGCGATTATCCTTCATGATTAAACAAAAATGAGGCGCCCCTGGGAGACTCCAAAGCTGAGAGGTACCCCGCACCCGAACCTGCGCCACGTGGGCCACTGCCAGGCCCTCTTCCGGCAGCTCCCTCCTCCCTCGTCTGGCGTCTGGCTTCCTGATTTTCGGAGAGAAACTCCATGTCGTTATCCCGGGGCGGGGGTGGGGTGGGGTGGTGTTTACGTCTCCTGCCCCCGCATCTCTCTCTGCATGTGTGTCCCTCCGCGGGGGCCGTCTCCGTCTCTGGGGACCTTTGGAACCATGCCGGGCACCGGGCACTTACGTGGCTTTCCTCCCTCACTGAGACCCACAGCCCTCCTTCCTCTGTCCCTCCGCCTCCTCCACACCTGCCCCCACAGAAGGGAAGCCCGTTTAAAAAGGGAAGAGGCATATTCCCTGGAGCCTGAGTTTCTTGAGAGAAAAGAAGCCAAGAACCGCACATCCCTGGAAAGAACAAGGTGCAGAGTGCCTGCCTCCTGCTGGTGCTGCTAGGGCTGGGGGAACTGGGCAGGCGGACTGCACAGCATGGGCACACAGGAGGGCTCCCTGGCCCAGCCCACCTCTGGGATGCAGTGGACATGTGCTGGTCCCACCCTCCCATCCTCTTGAAGCTCTAGTCCCCGAGGAACTTGTGGGAGGGAGAGGTGCCAGGACCACAGGCAGCAGGGGGGGGCTTCCTGGAAGAAGTGTATCCAAGCGAGGTTTTCAAGGATGAATAGGAGTTTCCTGATGGAGGTGAAGGGGCAGGGAGACTGGGGGTGGGGGTGAGTAAAAGTGGCCTCATGAGGGGAGGGGATGGGATTTGGAATCCTGGGGTTGTTTTCTTCTTGGTAGTTCTGCCCCAAAGATTTTCAAATCAAGCTCCCAAGAAAACGTCAGATAGACAAATCTTATTTCAACTTTACCTTCACTGACAGAGGGATCGCAGGAGTCCCTGCCCTGAGCCTACGTCTTCGGCCATGTCCCCAGACCCAGGGCAGCTCCCCTCCCCTCCCTCAGGGGATCCGTCTGCTGGGCCTTCTTTTCCTGGGGTCTTTCCTCGTGGTCACAGCCCACACCCCTTGCTTCCTGGCCCTCGGCCCCCTGGCAGCCCTGGAACCGGAAGAAGCCTGTCCCTGCAGCCCCAGGTTGGGAGAGAGTCTTGCGGCCCATGGCCCCTCAGCGTCCTGGCGTGGAGACCGAGGAAGGGCCACGGGGAGGGCGGAGGTGCCACTGGGCTCTGGGGCCTGTCCGCCCAATGTGAGGGCTCTGTGGAGGCAGACGGAGGAGGGAAAAAGAGAAAAGGCCGAGGGACTAACCCAGGAGCTAAAGGGAAAGCTGGGCTGGCAGAGGCTGTGGGCCCCCCGCCCCTCCAAGTCCCTCTCGACACACACACGCACACATGCGTGCTCAGCACGCATGTGCACACAGACACACACTCTCAAACACACCTGCACAAGGACACACTGCCGTGCACAAGGACACACATCCCTGTGCACGCTCACACCGAGTGTCCACATACATACGGACACGCCCACATGCTCACACATACACACTCATTCACATACCCGTGGGCGCACACACACTCACACACGTGTGAATGCACACATGCGTGCACTCACTGGCACACACAGCGCCAGGCCAGTGAGGACCTCTAGCTCAGGGTGTGACACGCACGCTGACCGGGAGGCCAGTGTGGGGAGGTGGTGGCCTGGCTGGGGTCTGGGAGACAGCGGGGCAGAAGTGAAGAGTTTGAGATATCTGGGGGAGAACAGAGAATGAGCGTGCCGGAGAAAGGAGGCGGGGGCAGGGAGGACTAGGGGGAGAGGTGGGCGCAGGGATGGCAGGGAGACGGGGGCTGCACAGACACTCCAGACGGGGTGTCACACCCAGGGTGAGGGGCAGATGTGGGGCACCCCCTCACTTGGTAGGTTCACAGCTGGACACCGGCCACTTGGGGCGGAGAGGTAGTGCCACAGAGCGAGCATCCCAGGGCAGTGCTGGCAGCCCCGGTGTCCTGGGAACCCAACCGCACGACCCCATCGGGCTGGACCTGGATCCGCTCGTGAGTCCTGAAGCAGTCGTGTGTTTCCAATTCTTATCACCCAGTTTCGGCTTTGAGCTTCGTCCCGATTAATGTAACGACCTTTGGTGACCACGATTGTGCTAATCTCGGCTGCGTTGCGCCCGGTGCGGTGCCAGGCCGTGTGCACCTAGAATGCCCCCCCTGTTTTCCCCAGAGCCCGGTTCAGGGTGTTGGGAGCAGCTGGGGGGCCGACCTGGATCAGGCCAGGGCGGCTGGTACAACCGTGGCTTGGGGGCTGGGGGTGGTGGTGCTGAGGACAGAGCAGTGGGAAGGGGCGTCGCTGTGGGCCGGGTAGCAGAGCCCAGTGGGCGCACACGCACCATGAAAGCAGGTGTCACCACGTCCCCGTCCTTCATTTACACTCGGCAGATGTTCACGGGGCTCCTGGTCGGTGCCAGGCTGGGCCCTGCTGCCCGTCAGGGAGCAGGGCCGGCAGGTGCTGCGTCTGCTCCCGCACGTCCCCAGGGCAGGGTCCCTGAGCCTGAGATTCAGATGCCCTCCTGCCAGATGTCCGGGTCAGCCTCTGAACCCCTGGCCTCTCCCCTCTGCCCTTCCCTACCTTTGCGTGAGGGTGCCACGTGTGTCCACACCCGCTGAGGGGCTCACCCGGCACGTGCCCCTCCCCGGGCTCCACCTACACGTGGACACCATCCCTCGTCCGCCGGGGGCTGTGGCGCAGACAGCGTCCTGCAGGGATGGCAGACAAGGGTGAGCCGGCCCCCGTTAGGAGGTGGCGTGAGCCCCACCCACAGCAACACCGCTGGCCGTCACCACGGGCATTGTCGACGGCGATATCCTTTGTGTTTGTGACAAACGCCTGTGAAGGTGGCCTGTGCAGTCCAGCGAGCCGCCCCCTGACTGCACGCCGCCCCTCCCTCTCCAGGGGCGTTTATGATCCCTTTCCTCATCCTGCTGGTCCTGGAGGGGATCCCCCTGCTGCACCTGGAGTTCGCCATCGGGCAGCGGCTGCGGAAGGGGAGCGTGGGCGTCTGGAGCTCCATTCACCCGGCCCTCAAGGGCGTAGGTGCGTGTCTGCACTCAGACTTGGGCGCCTGCCTGGGGTCCCGTGTTGGCAGCCAGCCCCACCCCGTCCTCCTTCCTTCCCTTCACGTTTCAGGGAGAGGAAGGTCCCGGGACTCCACGGCCCCCACCCTGAGGCCTTTGCAAACCCTTCCTTAGAATCTCCTGGGGTGTGGCTGCAGGGTCCAGGCCACCAGGGGCTAACCGGGCAGCAGAGGACGTCCCGAGTCCCCAGGCGTGCAGGACCTGGGAGGGGCAGACGTGGGGAGAGCGGAGCGCCCCACGGCCTGCCCAGAGCAGGGACCTGGAGGGACGCTGACCACCGGGGGCTGCCCCCTGCTGTCTGGGGCCTCCGTCCACGCACACGCAGTGGGCCAGGAGGCTCCCCCAGAGGTGACCTCCCCACCCCCCTCAGGCATCGCATCCATGTTCGTGTCCTTCATGGTGGGTCTCTACTACAACACCATCATCGCCTGGGTCATGTGGTACTTCTTCAACTCCTTCCAGGACCCCCTGCCGTGGAGCCAGTGCCCGCTCAACGCCAACCAGACAGGTGAGCCCTGGAGGGCCTGGGGGGGGGCGCCGGCCCGCGAGCAGCCGTCCTCTGATTCTCCGAAGTTCGCGTGGTTGTAGCCCAAGTTTGGCAAAAACCGGAGCACAGAGAGGGGCGGGCCCTGCCCCCGTGGGCTCCCTGGCCGCACTGGGACCGTTCAGGGCAACTTCCCGTCTCTGGGGATGGGGGCGGGGTGAGGGTGAGGGGAGGTCTGCCAGGATTAGACCATGCCCCCCTTGACAGGGTCTCTCTGTGGTTCCGTGAGCCTGGGGGGCAATCAGGACCCTGGGACCCTGGGGCTCAGAGTGGCGAGAGTGTGTGAGGTTGAACAGAGCTGCCCGGTGTGGGCTCCGGCCTGGGACCCCCAAAGACTGGTGATCCCCGAATGGCTGAGTGCCGCGGGGTGGGGGTGGGGGGAGAAGGCAGGCCGTTGAGGCCCTGTGTGCACGCCACACGTGTGCAAGGGTGTGTGCACGTGTGTGCCTGTACCTGGGTTTGCATACAAGTCCGTTTGGCGTGTGCATATGCTAACCATGCACACAAGTAGTGCACGTGCACACGATCGCATGCAAGCGTGCCCGCGTGCGCACACACCTGCTAGTACGTCGCGTGCATATTGTCTGTTGCGTGTGTCTGTGTGGGTGTGCACACACGTGTATGCCTGGGCACAGGCGCACTGCACCCCTGGCATCAGTGCCCTGGGACCTGGGCCCGAGTTTCCTTCCTGGGGGTCCGTGCGCTCTGTGACCCACACTGACGCGGGTGCCCGTGCCAGGCTACGTGGAGGAGTGCGCCCGCAGCTCCTCCGTGGATTACTACTGGTACCGGGAGACCCTCAACGTGTCCACCTCCATCGACGACTCGGGCTCCGTGCAGTGGTGGATCCTGCTGTGCCTGACGTGCGCCTGGAGCGTGCTCTACGTGTGCACCATCCGTGGCATCGAGACCACCGGGAAGGTGCGGGGACGGCGGGGGGGGGGGGGCCACGCCCAAGCTGCGGGCACCCCTGGGGGCGTCGGGGGGCCACGCCCAAGCTGCTGCCCACCCTTGGGGGCGTCGGGGGGCCACGCCCAAGCTGCGGGCACCCCTGGGGGCATCGGGGGGCCACGCCCAAGCTGCCGCCCCTTCAGCCAGCTCCGGGGCCCAGCCCCCGCATGCCCTCTGTCCGGGAGGGCTATGCCAGTCACCCAGGCCCGCGCCACAGACTCGGTGCTGGACCAGGTGGCTCTCGAGCACATGTTTAAGAAGCCGAGTGGGGGAGTGACAGTGACGTCCGTCTGATGGGCAGAGCTAAACAGTAACCATGTTCACAGCAGAACATAGAAACCAGAGAGGGAGGCTGGGGCCCGGGGCGCACGGAGGAGAGCAGCGCAGGTCCCACGTGGCCAGCCCTCCTCTTCGAGGCCGGGGCCCCCACCCCCGCTCCGGCCTCCTTCGTCCCACACCTGCCACCTCCCCAGGCCGTGTACGTCACGTCCACGCTGCCCTACGTCGTCCTGACCATCTTCCTGATCCGGGGCCTGACGCTGAAGGGAGCTTCCAGTGGCATTATCTTCCTCTTCACGCCCAACGTGAGTCCCCGCCGGCCACCCGCTGGCCTGGGCACTGCAGCGCCTGCCTGGTCCCAGGGTCCCTGCATGTGGGCCGGGCCTGTGCGGGTCATGGGCCGGCTCAGCTGCGGCTCTGGGTGGAGGGTCATCAGCTGTCTCCTCGGGGCCGTTTTCCCTCTGACCGCCTGCCGGTGGCCTCGGCCGTCACCTTGCCTCCAGGCTCCCGTCCCCCCTGGGCGCCCCTCCTGTGTCTCCCACGCCCCCGCGTCAGCGGCGCACAGCCGAAGGTGTCCGTTTGGCCGCAGGTCACGGAGTTGGCCAACCCAGTCACCTGGCTCGACGCGGGGGCCCAGGTCTTCTACTCCTTCTCGCTGGCCTTTGGGGGCCTCATCTCCTTCTCCAGCTACAACTCTGTCCAGTGAGTACGAGGGACAGAGGGTCCCATGGGCGGCAGGGTTGTCACTCCACCAGGTGTTCCAGTGCTCAGAGCCTCAGTCTCCGCATCGGACCTGCCGTGAGCGTGAAGGGAAGGGACGCGCGCTCTCCAGAGGCGCCGGTCCGAGCCTCTTGGATTGCGGTCGGCTGGGCCGTGAGCAGGCGGGCGGGACCTGCTTACCCTTTCGCCTCCCCTTTGTGCCTTAGCCCTTGCGGCAGCGAGCGCTGCTGCTACCCCCTCCGTCCCCCACCCCTCGGTATCCCGCGCCGTCCACCCCAGACAGACACCCACACCCACACCACCCACCCCAGGGCCTCCAGGGGAGCGCAGCGGTGTCCGCTCATCTCATAAGCACTTACGGAGTGCCCGCCCCCACCTCCCACACGCCAGGACCCATGCTCCTGGGTCCCGCGTCCATGCGTCCGGCAGAGGCGCACCAGCACGGTGAGCTTCTGTCAGGTCGCAGGCAATGAGAGACTCGGAGAAAAGGAAGAACCGAGCAGGGCGAGGGGTCTGGAGCCGGGGGCTGGGCCGGCTTGGTGTCAGAGCGGGCTGGGGCTCCAGAGCACGTGATCAAAGGCTCCGACGGCGGGTGGGCGATGAGTGTGGTCGCCCAGGCCGGGGGTGCCGAGTGAGGTCGCCCAGGCCGGGGGCGCCGAGTGTGGTCGCCCAGGCCGAGGGCGCCGTGAGGCCCAGCGGATTGGCGGCGGGGCGTGGGGGTAGTTGAGGGTGAAGATTCAGCTGCTTCCAGCCGCACACACCCGCCCCCTTTAAAGCGCACAGTCCCGTGGCTTTTCGTGTGTTCACAGTCATACAACGATTGCCGCTAATCCCAGAATATTTCCAACCCCCAAGAGAAAGCCCGCACCCTCCCCGGCCCCGGAACACTCAGCCGCTTTCTCCCCGGGGGTCAGCCCCTCCCGACATCTCACAGATGCGGCCTCCACCAGGCTCCGCCCTCTGTGTCTGGCTCCTCCCACTGAACTTGAGGCCCTCGGGGTTCGTCACGCTCCTTCCTTTCGTGGCTGAGTCGCCCTGAGGCCTGTGGACGGGCCACGCTGGGCTCCGTGTATCATCCCTCGGCCGCTGGCACCTGGTTGTGTCCACTTTCCGGCTGCTGTGAACGTTTGCGTCCAAGCTCCGTGTGCGCCTGTTCTGGCTCCCCACAGGTGTACCCCAAGGGGCAGGGCTGGCGGGCTGCAGGGCGGCTCGAGGTCTAAGCATCTGGGGCGCCGTTCTCCACCGCGGCCCCCCCACCTCACAGCCCCCCCCAGGGCCGTGTGCGCGGCCCTGGTCTCTCCACACCCTCACGCCCACCCATCACTCTCAAATGTTTTGGTTCCGGCCGCCTCGGTGGGTGTGCCGTGGCGTCTCACTGTGGTTTGACTTGCATTTCCCTGGGGCTCCTGATGGAAGCGCCTGGAAGGATGGTGTTGTCAGCAGCAGGGAGGGGGGAGGTCAGTGGTCATGTGCTGAGCTGAGGGAGGCTTCGGGTGTCCAGGTGGAGGGGGGCGTCCTCAGCCGTGAGGGCCTGCGGCCGGCAGAAGGGGTCCCGGCCAGGGGGTGGGGGACACCTGGCCCACGCCGCCTCTTTGAAGCCTCTGTGGCTGGCGGGCTGTAAGGTCCAGGCCGTCCTGCCCGCGTGGGGCTGACGAGTCACCTCCCGGGCCCAGAGCAGACGCTGGCCCAGCAGAGACTTGAACACAGGCATCTCCGGCTCCAGCTCTGGGGTCCCCAGGGCCTGTGGGGGCACCGAGGGGCCACCAGGTCGCAGCAGGGCTTGGGGACCGTCACCTGGCATCGGGCGGGTTGTCCGAGAGCCCCCTCCCCCATCCATGCCCGGGGGCGGCTCCGTCCCAGGCTGGCCCGATGGCTCTGGCCGTCCCACTCGTGCCGGCGCGGGCTGGCCGGGTGGACACGGCGTCCCCGGGCCTGTGGTCACCGAAGCCGCTTTCGTCCGCAGCAACAACTGCGAGATGGATTCGGTCATCGTGTCTGTGATCAACGGCTTCACGTCCGTGTACGCGGCCACCGTGGTCTACTCCATCATCGGCTTCCGGGCCACCGAGCGCTTCGATGACTGCTTCAGCGCGTGAGTGGCCGGCTGGCGCCCGGGTGGCCGCTGCGTCCCCGCCCCTCGCCTCCGCCTCCAGGGAGCCCGCCCGGGGCTGGAGTCAGCCTCACTCTCTTTCCAGGAACATCTTGACACTCATCAATGGGTTCGACCTGCCCGAAGGCAACGTGACACAGGAGAACTTCGCCGAGATGCAGCAGTGGTGCAATGCCTCCAACCCCGCGGCCTACGCAGAGCTCAAGTTCCAGACGTGCGACATGAACACCTTCCTCTCGGAGGTAGGCACCTTGGGCCGCGAGGCAGGGCAGCGGGCACCTTGGGTGGACACCAAGCTTCCCCCGGGAGCTCAGTTCTGACAGACCCGTCCCCCTGCCACGTGCCGGCCCACCCTGCCCCTCCTGCCCCCTGGGCGCCGGGTCTAGGTCACCAGCGTCTGCTGGGCCACGAGCCCCAAGTGTGAGGCCCCGAGATGCAGAGGCAGGGACCCAAGGGCCCCCATGGGCCTGACCTCTCCATGGCCTCAGGTCAAACACACAAAAACACCCCGGGGTCCATTTTTACTTTAATTTCTTCTGCAAAAAGGGCAGAGTCATTATAACTGTACTTTTTTTTTTTTTTTTTTTTTGCGGTACGTGGGCCTCTCACTGTTTTGGCCTCTCCCGCTGTGGAGCACAGGCTCCGGACGCGCAGGCTCAGCGGCCATGGCTCACGGGCCCAGCCGCTCCGCGGCATGTGGGATCTTCCCGGACCGGGGCACGAACCCGCGTCCCCTGCGTCGGCAGGCGGACTCTCAACCACTGTGCCACCAGGGAAGCCCATAACTGTACTTTTGAAATTGCTCGACGGCCTGTGGCTGTCACGGTGCTGGGAAACCCTCGCCTGACGCACAAATGCTTTGAACACCAGCTCCAAGATTAGTGACGTTTCGTTCTGTGATGCTCGTGGGCCAACATTTACTAATTTTGTTTTTGCAATTTTCTTATTTGGAGCCACCCGACATTTCGGGGCACGTGGAGCATTGTGGGGGCCTGGCACTGTTTCTCCGGCAACAGCACAATCTCGCCAGGAGTGGACACAGAGCAGAGGGTCCTCCCTGCCTGGCTCTCCCCTGGGAGCCCCGGGTGAGAGGGACAGAGTCACAGTGACCCCCTCCCCCGCCAAGAGACTGAATTTCCTTTCTTTTTAAAAAGCAACCTTATCGAGGTGTCAGTTCTCACCTGGAAGCTCTCCCGTGTCCAGCGCAGTTTGCAGGGTTTTAGTAAGTTTACGCCGTAAGTTCACGCAGTCCCGCACCCTGGACGTCCTCCGTCAGCAGAGCTCCTGCCCCCCTCCCCACGCCCCGGGCAGCGCAGACGTCCTTTTGTCTTTTCCACGGGGTCTGGGCTCTTAGACCCCCGGACACGCTCCTCCGCGTTGTGGGCACCAGGCCGCTGGTGACGACGCCCCTCAGCCTCCCACCCTTCTGCGCGGAGCTGAGTCCTTGTGTCCTGGGCCCTGGCGTAAAGGCTGCTATGCTGCCTTGGGCCCCGGCTTCTGATGGGATCCCGGCCCTGCGTGGGTCCTGCGGGGGCTGCCGGTTCCCCGTTCAGTCCCTCCGAGCTCAGGTTTAAAATACGCTTAGGGCTAAAAGACGAGATCTGGTCGTTTCCCAGAATGGCTCCCGTCAGCCGTATTCGCGTGGTGCTGGCTGGCGGGCGGGGGGCCGTCTGACAACAGGGCCAGCCTGGCCCCTGGGTGACGCGCCTGCCGCACCCTGCAGGGTGTGGAGGGCACCGGGCTGGCGTTCATCGTGTTCACCGAGGCCATCACCAGGATGCCGGCGGCCCCGCTCTGGTCCGTGCTCTTCTTTATCATGCTGTTCTGTCTGGGCCTGTCGTCCATGTTCGGGAACATGGAGGGTGTGGTGGTGCCCCTGCAGGACCTCAACGTCATCCCCAAAAAGTGGCCCAAGGAGCTGCTTACAGGTAGGCCGGACCGGGGCCGGGGCTGTTCGGGCAGAGCTGGGAGGACCGGCTCCGGGGGTCTCGGCCGTGGTGCAGATGTGGGGCCTGGGTCCCCGGCGGCCCGCTCTGCCCCGGTGACAATGGCCCTGCTGTGCCCCGCAGGCCTCATCTGCTTGGGGACGTACCTCCTCGCCTTAGTTTTCACGCTGAACTCCGGCCAGTACTGGCTGTCCCTGCTGGACAGGTACGCGGGCTCCATCCCCCTGCTCACCGTTGCCTTCTTCGAGATGTTCTCCGTCGTCTACGTGTACGGCATAGACAGGTAAGAGGGAAGGCGAAGGACCATCTCTACTGGCCAGGGGACATTCCCATCACGGGACAAAGGGATGCGTTCGGGGCAGGACAAGGGGCGGCAGGCCCGCGAAGACACGGGACCAAGCCTGCATCTCCCTTCCGGCCCGGCGTGGTGTAGGCAGGGGCCTGGCCCTGGGAGGGCGACAGGGAGAGAAGAGGGGTCCCGCATGCATGCAAACCGTACCCCCTCCAGCCTCCGGATGCTCCCAGGCCCCAGGATAAGCGCTGGCAGCAGCGGAAGGAGATAGCACAGTCTCGGGGTGGGTGAGAGAAGCCAGGGTGGGTGCACAGGCAGGCCGCTTGCTGTGGGTAGAGGGGCTTCCCCAGCACCCCAACTGTGGGGTGCACAGCCAGGGCTGCACAGCCAGGGCTGCTCCCTGGGGTCTGGGGAGGGTTCTCAGGCAAAGAAAGGCAGACAAGTGTGGCCTGGTCAGCCATCCCTTGGCCAGCCGTTCAGGGCATCGGGGATCGGTGGGGACCCAGAAGACGGTCCCTGGGCTCTTAGTAGGAGCTGGACTCACCACAGCTCCAGAAACAATCTGCTGGAAACCCATAGAGCGAGCCACCTTGGGACCCCTTCCCTGCACCCCCAAGAGCACGCGCGTGTGTAAGGACACACGTGCAGGGGGTTCACTCGCAACACAACTTGAACCAGCCTGGTGGCGCCGTGGGGAGACTGAGGCGCACTTGGGAGACCTGCTGTGTGTAGCATCAGCAGACGTCAGGGAGGGACGTGCGGATGGAAAGGTACGGATGTCATCGCATGTGTGATGCTGACCTTGCAGCAGGTGTGAAACTGTCTGAGAGAGCACATCCCTCTGTGAACAGCCGGAAGACTGTTGAAGCCAGACACTGGCCCGGGGCAGCTGCCCTGTATCACTTGCCTCGGGGAGGACGGGCCGAGCGGAAGCGTCCGGTCACGGGGCTCCTGGGCCCCACGGGGGACGAGGCCCGGGCGCCTGCGCTTCTCCAGCAGCATCGTCTGTGTTCGCCGGGCCCTGGACGGCTCACGTTCACGCTCTGCCCACTTTGTTCTGATTTCTGCAGATGACAAACGCATCTGTGCAGAAGGGCATTGGGCACAGGACAGGGGGAGATGGTGAGGTTCCCCAAGGTCAGGGCTGCTGCTATGCCAAGGAGGCTGAGGCAGAGGCTTCGACGGCTTCCCTCCTCCATCCCCAGAAGTTCCGGCCCCTCCTTTGCATCAGTGCCTGCCCGGGGCCACCTCTGACGCGAGTCCACAGTCCAGCTGGGCAGTGGCGCGGTGGGGCGGCGGGGGTTCTCAGAGGCTACAGATCGGCTTCTGCTGCACCCACGGTGGTCTTCCTCGGGGAGGTGCACCTTTGCCCAGAAGGATGTGACGGGTCAGGGTGCGGCGTGGCAGGACTGGGACCGTCTGTCTGGGGGTGGAGAGGCTGCCTGCCCTCCGCCATCTTGGGATGAAAGGCATCTCAGTGTGCACCGGCGACAGCCCCCTCGGTCTCTGCTTCCAGGTTCAACAGGGACATCGAGTTCATGATCGGCCACAAGCCCAGCATCTTCTGGCAGGTCACGTGGAGGGTGGTGAGCCCCCTGCTCATGCTGACCATCTTCCTGTTCTTCCTCGTGATCAGCGTCAACGAGGAGCTCGTGTACAGCGTCTGGAACCCGGCCTACGTGAGCCCTGGGCCTCCGCGGTGGGGCTGGGGGCCGGCTCCCCCGCCCTTCAGCCTGGAGGCCAGGAGGGAGTCACACGGGGGAGAGGGCATTTCGCCCCGAGGGAGGCCCCGGCTGCCTCGTCTGCTCACCCCAAGGTCGCTCTCTCTCTCCAGGAGGAATTTCCCAAATCCCAGAAAATGAAGTACCCGAACTGGGTGTACGGCGTGGTGGTCGTCGTGGCCGGGGTGCCCTGCCTAGCCATCCCTGGCTTTGCCATCTACAAGCTCATCAGGAACTGCTTCCAGAGGGCAGGGGACCAGCAGGGGCTGGTTGGCGCGCAGTCCACGGTCTCGGTGAACGGGGACGTGAGGTCTTGAGTGGCCCCGCCCACAGCACGGGGGGTGGTGCCAGAGGAGAGGGTGGGCTGCACGTGCGTGCGTGTGTGAGCGTGTGTGTGTGCACGAGTGTGTGTGTATCGTGTGAGTGTGCCTGCGTGGGAGTATGTGTACACGAGTGTGTGCCTGTGTACACACGTGTGCACGTGTGAGTGTATATACGTACGTGCACAAGAGTGTTTGCATATGCGTGGATGCTGTGTGAGTGCACGTGTGTGAGTGTGTATGTGTACATTGCAAGTGTACAAGTATAAAAGTGTGTACACAGTGTGTGTGCCTACATAGGTATGTGTGTAGGGCTGAGTGTATATACATGTGCAAGGCTATGTGTGCGTGTGTCAGTGTATGTAAGCATGTGTGCACAAAAGGAGACAGCAGGGACCCTCCCGGTGCGGGTATACACACATGTGAGTGTGTGCACATGCATGTGTACGTGTGCTTGTACGCGCATGTGTGAGCAGGTGCATACGTGAGTTGGCACATGAATGTACTCGCACGTGTGAGTGTGTGCGCAGTGCGTGTGTCTGTGCACCGTGCACACGTGCGTATGTGTGTGTCTGTGTGTACGCATGCACACCTATGGCTGTGTGTGTACACACGCACGTTGCCCTGTAGCACACGTGCCTGCCAGGTGAGGCCAGCGGCCCGGGAGCAGACTGGTGGTCCCCCCGCCCTGCCCGCACTCCCAGGGAGAGTCAGAGCTGCAGCGGGGGTGCGCCCGCTGGGTGTGCCCTGCTCACCTCGGCCCCTAGGAACATAATCTCGTTGCCCCCCCCCCTCCCCTCGCTGTCACCTCCTAAGCTCGGGACTCCCGCGGTGAGGTCGGGGCCTTTACCTCGTGGCTAGGAGCGCCCTTCTCAAGGCCTGTCCAGAAGAGGCCAGTGAGCTTGCGAGAACCTGGCAGAGTCCTGTGGGGCCCCGCCCACCTGCTGGCCGCGAAGAGCCCCCGAGTCTTGGCCACATTCCGGCGTCGTGAAGGCTGACCCACTTAATCACTGCATCTGGCCGCCATGAACAGACGAATAGTTAATAAAACTCAGCTTGGGCGAGTTGGGGCAGAAAACCCCCCTTCGTGTTTTCTTGAGAGGACGGTAACTGCATGAACATTTAGCCAGGTGTTGGAAAAGACGAGTTACAGGGTAGCTAACTCAGCCTTGGCCACCGAGGTGGAGGACGGTGCACGCGTCCCGAGCAACGGCAGGGGAGCCACGAGGGCCCGGAGGACCGTCCACCCGGCGTCGCTCGGCGAAGGCTGGCGTCAGCTCCTCTCTCCCAGTCAGGGACGGGATGCGACACCCATTCTCAGGCCAGGTCACGTGGCACTTGGGTGTTTGTTTCCAAGAACTGGTTGCCTCCACTTTCCATGGAAAAATCTGGAAGTTCAAGTTAAACTGGACCTTCTGGGGATTCTCGGAGCAGGATGGGAGACCCGAGTGGGAGTGGGTCCCGGCGCCATGTCCCTCCCACTTGGAGACGCCCCGCCAGCTTCCGCAGAACCCCACCTCCCTGCTCCCCAGAGTGTTCCGACCCTCCTCTGGGACAGCTCTGCTGCGGACCCCTGGACACACGCCGCTACCTCCCGCCCCGGGGCACGGAGGGGCACGCGCTCGCAGGCGTGACCTGGCCGGGTTGGCCCGTCCGTCTCTCTGCGGCTCGGTGAGGACTTCCTGCAGGCCTCACATTTGGCAAATCGTTAGAAATCTGGGCTTCGTGGGCATCGCGCATCTGTCTGAATAAATCTCTCCCTTTCACACTCTTGGCCTAAATGCTGTCTAAATGCAGAGGACACGCAAGCAGCGGAGCCCCAGCCTCGAGGGGACGGGGCCAGACTGCGCTTCTGCTGCGCCCACGGAGCCCCCATTACCCGAGGTGCCCGGTGGAGTGCGGGGGTGGGTGCGCCTTGACCTCAGGATATGGGAGCTGCCGGCCGGGTCACTGTGGGGGGACAGGGAAAAGAGGGAGCTGGAGGCACGGAGGGGAAGGCCTGTGTGGGTCACTCGGGGCTGGGCCTGCCCTCCCCCTCCCATTTCCAGCCTCCCCTCCCCCTCCCCCCACTGCTTTCCATCTTCTCTGATTCTCCCTTTTCTCACTTTTTACTCTCACCCAAAAAGGGATGTCTAAAAATGTGTCCCCTGGGGCCTGCGTTTCCGGGACCCCCACGTTTGGCCTTGGCTGCCCGGCTGCAAGCCCACCGTCCAGGAAACATGAGATTATGGATGTAGGGCCCGGGCCTGTCCTAGTGGAAGCGTCTGCTGGGTCGGGGCGAACGCGTCCAGGGGGCCCCCAGGGGGAGTCTTAGGCTGAATCCGCCGTGACAGCTCACTACCTCGCCAGCCCGCAGGCAGGGGGTGCTCCGAGGTAAGGCGAGGGCTCACGTGTCCCCCCAGCCTGGCCAAGCCCCCTCCCCTGCGCCCTGGTGTCACCCGCCCACCCCAGGGAGCCCCCTGAGGATCCAGGCCCCCACTCCCTCCACGACCCCTGTGGCTAATGGTGGGCTCACACCCAGCGTGCATTCCTGGGCACCGGGGCGCCAGTGGATGCAGAGGGGAGGGCTGATCTTCTGGAACTTACCTGGGCATCCTCAGAACAGGAGCACTGGGAGCCAGAGGGAAAGTTCACGTTCAGACAATCTGAGAAGTTTGGAAATCGCTTTGGAAGATAAATGCGGCTTAAAAATAAACACGGCCCAGGCCCGGCAGTCCTGCCCGGGCGCTGGCCCCACGTCCACACAGAGCCGCGTGCAGGTGTTCATCTCAGCTGCCGCTCACAGCCCCACCCGCCCAGTGCGCAGCGGACACGGAGCCCCATGGCCGCACTGCACCCCTCCCGGTGGGTCTCCAGAGACTGAGGCCGACCCCACGGTCACACGGTTTATACAGGGTGCCTAAGATGACGAATCTATAGCAACGCAGCGCGGAGCAGGCCGCCAGGGGTGCGGCCACACAGGGGACAGAGGGGCCCTCGGGGACGGACACGTCCGCTGTGGCGTTGGCGAGATGTTTGCAGGACGTCTGCACTGGGGGGCTGGGAGCGTGGGCACTTGGTACTGCTCCTCACGGCAACGTGCAAGTCTGCAATTATCTCACGAAGTTAATTAAAAGTAAAATTTTATAAAAACAACTAAAGGTGCCCCAGCCTTGGAATCCTTGAGGTTCTCGTGCTGGTGGTGGCAGCAGCTGTGGGCTGTTGGCGTCGGGCGGGAGCCAGCGGGGGGCGGGGGCACGCAGTTGTGGCGGGCGGGGGGGTTGTTACCAATTAACCGGCTCCACTGGTTTTCCTTTAAATCATGAAAAATCACACCTGCAGGGGAGCCGGCTTGCGGCTTCCCGTCCCCAGTGGAGGTCCCGGGCTGCGGCCAGGAGCAGGTGGTGGGCATGGCGGGCACCCTGGAGCCGGACCCACCTGTGCATGCTGGAGGGGACGAGCGGCCCAAGTGGGACAACAAGCTCCAGTGCCTCCTGAGTTGCGTCGGGTTTGCCGTGGGCCTGGGCAACCTCTGGAGGTCCCCGTACCTGTGCCAGACCTACGGGGGAGGTGAGCCGCGCACCCTCCACATCCGCCCCCACCTGCAGCCTCCAGGGTGTTAGGGACCTGCCGCCCCCGGGGGATTTGTCCCTCTGAGGCCCAGTGGCCTCAGGTTTGCGGTGCTGTTCACTAGGCTGCCCGTCTGGGCTTGCGGCGGTCAGGGCCCAGGCCCCCTCTGCAGGCGCTGCGGCCTTGCTGACAGCACCCCAGAGCGCGAGCCCAGGGCTTTGCTCGGGGTCCCAGCAGCGAAGCCCATGGGCTGGAGCCGGAGCGGCTCAGCTGGGCTGCTTCTCACTCGAGGGCCTTCTCTCGGTGTCACACTTGCTCTTGGGGACATGAGGCCGCAGGCTGGCCGGACCACTGCCTTCGGGGGCAGACGTGGCCCGTTTTGTCCCCAGGTTCAGGGCGGGGGTTTTCAGGCAGGCTCGTCCTCATGTGGGTTCTGAACTGAGGCTCCTCTGCCCTTGCGAGACCGGCGGTTCCCCAGCACCTTCCGACCTTCCCGCCTGAGTTGGTCTCTGGTGGGAAATTTGGGGAGTGTCTCTTTCAGGGCCCAGGAGCTGGTGACACTCACGCCCCGTCTTCTGGTCACGGGGAGGCATCCTTGCCCTTCAGGGGTGGACAGCCAGCCCTCCTCGCGAGATGGGGGGCAGTGGGCGGTGGGAAGCAGACCTCACGTGAGCACCGCCTGCCGGCTTCCTGGTCATAAGGACGCTGCGTCTTTATAAAGTCTTTGTTTCCTGATTGTGAGACGATACAGGGCATGCAGGAGAGTTTGAAAGTGCAGGTACCCCTGTAACAGCTGCCCCAGAGATGCCAGAGCTCCCGCGGTTTGGGGTCGGGCGAGCGCCTGGGTCCCGGGTCTCCTGGCCAGCGCCTCTCTGACGCGGGCCCCTCGGGAACTGCAGAGGCACAGGCGGCAGACCCGACCCGGGGCTCGTGGGTGCCTCTCGGCGCCCTTTGCGTCAGGTCAGGGCCTTGGCGACGCTCCGCACGCGGGGGATCTGACGTCTGCAAACGTTTCACTGCCCACAACCTTACTCGCTGCTCAGAGCTGCCGGAGCCGGGGGCCTGGGAAGCCCTTTCCTGCGAGGTCCGTCTCCCCGCGGTCCAGACAGTGAGGCCCTCGGGGCGGCCGTGCCCAGGGCTTTGAGACACTCCTGTCGCCTCTGTTTTCAGTCGTGGAAGCTCTCGCTGCAGCGTCATGAGATACTTAAGCTTCTCACGCTGCGAGAGGCCCTTTTCTCCTGCCCTGAGCACCTCTGCTAACTCCCAGGATGAGGGAGAGGCAAGAAGCAGACGGCGCCTCACCCTGACTTGCACAGACTCCCCACCCCAGTGTTCTGCCCCCGCTCTGGAAGCGCCAGGCAACGCTGGGACAGAATTGAGCAGAGCATCTAGACAGATGGCCAGGGATCCTGTCACACAGACGCCACTCCGCAGCGAGCTGTTCTTTAAGTCAGACGACGGTAGAAGCCCAAAGGCCCGGCGGTGACTCCGGTCGCCGACCGCGGGGCTCCGACACGGGCTGCGGCTCGGGGTTCACCCCAGGGAGACACACGGACGGGGTCCCCCATCGAGAGGCTGCGATTTCTGCGCTGCCCTGTCCCGCCCGGACTTCCGCGTCCCTGGAGGTCCGCGGACTCTGGCACCGGAAGCGGCGCAGTTAAGTCGTGCGGGTTTTTAAGGAGCCCTGGCGTCCAGCAGCGATCCTCTCGGCTTGCGCTTCCTTCAGACGCCTTTGCCGTCACTCTTCTGTGTGAGCCAGAGACACAGAGGCACCAGCCCGGGTGTCTGGCCTGGTGTCGACTGTCTCGGTGGGTTTGGGAAGCAGTCCCCCCAGCGACGTGTCACCCCTCCACACACGCACACACACACAGCATGTCACTCTCCTTTCTGTCCTCGTGTGATTCTCTCCGTAAAGATCTTGGGCAACCCGGGCTATTGGTGCTGTTCCGACCGGAACCCTCTTTTTCCCCACAGTTTCTTAGCGGATTGGCCTGGTGTGTGCTGCACCCAGCACCCCCGGGCTGGTGGAGCGTGGGGTGAGGGGGGGGCTCTCCGAGATCCGCCAGCGGGCTGCCGTGCACAGCGGGCCCCCCCGACGGGGCTGCGTGCTCCGCGTCACCGGCTCTTTGGTGCCCCTTCTGCTCTCAGGGCTGTGGCACCAAACCTGTGAGGTTTTCCCCACACCGACCGGGTCTCCGGTCCTCAGTGGACACCAACGGGGTGCCCCACGACCTCACCCCACCCTGACACCGCCTGACCCCACAGGCCAAGGGCTCACCCACAGGATGCCCCCATCAGACGCCAATCTGGAGTAGCGGGTCCCCAAGTCACCCACAGCTTCTGTCCAACTTGGCTACAAATTCAAGGGGTCCCATGACCCCTCCTAAGGCTCAATAATTGGCTAGAACGGCTCCCAGGACTCAGAAAAACACTTAGGCTGACAGGTTTATTATAAAGCACGCAACTCAGAATCGCCACATGGAAGAGGCGTGAAGGGCGAGGCGCAGGGAGGGGCACGGAGACCCCCCCTCCGCAGGGGCCACCCGCCTGTGCCTTGAGTGTCACCCACCCAGAAGCCCCGCCGGGCAGGGTTTTCGGTGGGACCACTCGCCACTGACTGGGGATTAACTCGGTCTCCCTGGTGGGCGTGGTCAGGGCCTCTGGCCACCAGCTCCATCCTCCAGGGGTTATACCCCATTGGCACGAGCCCAGGTAAGGTTAAAGGGCTTCTCACGGACCGCAGATGCTGCTTCTCTCTCCCGTCGCCCGCGAGATGCTGAGGGTCTTGGGAGCTCTGAGCTCCGAAATGCATTTCTTTTCGGGATGAGGACCAAACATGCTTGTCTTACTTCATCCCAGCATCACGGATCTTGTGGACCCTGTGCTGAGGTCCACCCGATGATGGACCAACTCTCCTCCCTCCTTCAGATCTAGCAGAAATGAACTTACTGTGTGAGCTGAGGGAGGCAGGTGCCCACGCGGGACGTGGAGCCCTCTGCGCCCCGCCCCCAGCGCCCCAGCCTGGTTTGCGATCTGCGTTCCTGTCCCCATGGCAGTCCCGTTGGGGTGAGAGGCATCGGATGCGCAGGGTGGACGCTGCTCCCCACGTGGTCACAGAAATGCCTCTTGTTCTCTTCTCCCCCAGTGCGGCGACCCAGCCCCAGGAGAAACCCCCGCCCTCCCTGGATATTTCCTCTGGGTGGGCCCAGTCATGCTGACCTCGGCCACCCCTAAGGCCCCCACCTGGGCCCGTCCGGCCGGGGTTTCCCCTCAGAGCAGGGGGGAGGGGGAAGGGGCCAAGGTCTGGTTGGCCCGGAGGCTACAGCCCTTCCTAGACAGTGGGCCACGTACCTAGGACTCCGTCCCTGCCCGCGTGGCCATTCCACGTCGGTCCTCGCCACGCTGCAGCTGTGCGTCCCGAGGCCTAAGGGTGGCTGGGAGGCCCGCCTGCAGGAGACCCCACGGTGCAGCGTAGAGACGGGGCGGGCAGGGAGGAGGGGCCCTCCGTCTGTGCCCCGGGCCCCGGCCCTGTGACCGGCCCCTCCCCCCAGGGGCTCCCTGGGTGACCTGGGTTTTGTCCACACCCGTCTAGCTCCGAGTCCCAGCCCACAGATGCCCTCGCACCCCGGGGGCGTCCGGCGCCTCCACTGAGGCTGAGTCCCTCGAGTTTAACTTTCTCCTCTAATGCGGCTGCTACGCAGAAGACACCGACAAGCACTGTTTGCCCCAAGCGCTGGCCCTGGAGTCCCGTCAGAGGCCAACGTGGGCTGAGGGCTCCGTGGCCAACTGCTCCCTCCAGGGCCCCAGCTCAGCCTCCAGACACCGGATTGTGACACGAGAAGCCAGACGGAGGCTGTGCTGGTGAAGAACACGGGGCCTGTGGGGCATGCAAGTGGCCCTTGGACGCTGAGTCCAGGCTTCCTGCAGACGGCGTGGGGGGGACGCAGCCGGCCGACCTCGCTGGCCAGGCGCTGACGCTGAGCCGCTCCGTGGGGTCACCTGGACCTGTGCGGGGGGCGGGGGCAGCTGCCGTCGGTCCTGGAGCATCGACGTGCCCACACATGCCGGTCCGAAGCGCGCGGCTGGCGGGGACCCGGAGGGAAGGGCCCTCAGGCGAGACGCCAACATCGCCGACTCCGTGCTGGGGAGTTAGTGGCCCTCCCGACAGCGTGGGAGCATCCAGTGGGGAACCGGGGTCTCCCCAGCAGGCCTGGCAGGTCTGTGGGTTCGGGGAGGCCAGGCCCTGCCACCTCGCGGCACCCACTTTGTCCACGGGGGCTCGCGGGGCAGAAGGGCCGCCGCCATCTCTGCCTGCCCTTCCCTCGGGCTCTGGCATCCGTCAGTACGTGCTGGGGGCCTCGGCGACCTCTCGCGCCGCCGCTGGGTCCACCTCCCAGCGTCTGGACTGGGGTGAAGGGTTGGAGAGACAGGTTCCTGCGCCAACTCAGGGCGAAGCTTGGGAGACCGTCTGGGGTGTCTCCTACTCTGAGGCTCCACGTGAGCAGACCGGCTCCCCGACTCAGGAGCCCCGGAACCAGGGGTCACAGGGCCTCAGGGAGAACCATGCAGCCTGTCTGTGGATGAAAACCACCAATAAAGCACCAGATGGTGGGGTGACACCAAGTCATTTAAAACAACGGCAACCCCCTGACATGGGGGTCCCCTATCCTCCCCTCGGGCAGCCACAAGTGCTTCTCCCTCACCCGTGTCGTCCTCCAGCCCGAGGCCTGGCCGGGCAGACGGCGCCGCTGGCTGACCGCTGCGTCTTTTCAGACACCTTCATCATCCCCTACCTCATCGCCCGGCCTTCGAGGGCAGCCGCTTCCACATCGAGCTCACCATTGGCCAGCGCCTGTGCAGGGGCAGCCTCGGGTGTGGACGGCCATCTCGCCCTACCTGGGCAGAGAGGGTACGCACCTCTCTGCTGGGGGCAGCGGGGCGGGGGGGCGGGCTGCATTTACGTGTGCCATGCGCGTTTCGTGGGTGTTTGATCATCACTCCAGTGCATATCCGGTTGTTTTGAACCTGCAGACACGGGAGGTGCCCTGATGTAAGGATGCAGGGGCCCGGGCAGCGGCGTCCCTGTGGGAGGACTGGATGCCGGGTGTGGTGGCAGAGGCGGCGGGCCGGCCCCGGCGCAGCAGCAGGCTGTCCCATATCGCCCAGCTCACGCGTGCAGAGCGCTGAGCCCGCCTATCCCCGAAGCTCAGGCGCCAGGGGAGACCAGGCGAGGGCAGGCCCAGCGCCCCGTGTACCCTCGAGGTGGGCGCTGCACTAAGGGAAGCTCAGGCGCCAGGGGAGACCAGGCGAGGGCAGGCCCAGCTCCCCGTGGCCAGGGGAGACCAGGCGGGGGCAGACCCAGCACCCTGCGTACCCTCGAGGCGGGCGCTGCACTAAGGGATCCGAGCACCACCGTCCAGGCCTGTGACACACCTGGTGGCTGCAGGCCGTCTGAAAGCCCCACCTGGAAGCAGCCTGAGGCTGGTGGAGAGCCAAACGCAGCCCAGCCCGGAGAGCACCACATGGCCGGGAAGGTGACGGGTTGCCCACGGGCGGACGCAGCCAGCTGCAGGCCTGCGGGCAGACAGTGGGAGCCCTTTGGGGCGATGTAGGGAGCAGAACTGTGGGATGTGCTTGAGGACGGTCTGCAACGGGGCAGCCAGGAGGGGGACGCTGACCGCGGCTGGAGCCCACAGGGCTCAGCAGCTTCGTCACATCTGTCCTGGCCAGCGCACGCCGCGCCGCGGTCCTGGCCAGCATGCGCCGCGACACGGTCCTGGCCAGCGTGCGCCGTGACGCGGTCCTGGCCAGCACGCACTGCGACGCGGTCCTGGCCAGCGTGCGCCGCGACACGGTCCTGGTCAGCACGCACTGCGACGCGGTCCTGGCCAGCATGCGCCGCGACACGGTCCTGGCCAGCGTGCGCCGTGACGCGGTCCTGGCCAGCACGCACTGCGACGCGGTCCTGGCCAGCATGCGCCGCGACACGGTCCTGGCCAGCGTGCGCCGTGACGCGGTCCTGGTCAGCACGCACTGCGACGCGGTCCTGGCCAGCATGCGCCGCGACACGGTCCTGGCCAGCATGCGCCGCGACACGGTCCTGGCCAGCGCACGCCGCGCCGCGGTCCTGGCCAGCACGCACTGCGACACGGTCCTGGCCAGCATGCGCCGTGACGCGGTCCTGGCCAGCACGCACTGCGACACGGTCCTGGCCAGCATGCGCCGCGACACGGTCCTGGCCAGCGTGCGCCGTGACGCGGTCCTGGCCAGCGTGCGCCGTGACGCGGTCCTGGCCAGCGTGCGCCGTGACGCGGTCCTGGCCAGCGTGCGCCGTGACGCGGTCCTGGTCAGCACGCACTGCGACGCGGTCCTGGCCAGCACGCACTGCGACACGGTCCTGGCCAGCGTGCGCCGCGACACGGTCCTGGCCAGCGTGCGCCGTGACGCGGTCCTGGTCAGCACGCACTGCGACGCGGTCCTGGCCAGCACGCACTGCGACACGGTCCTGGCCAGCGTGCGCCGCGACACGGTCCTGGCCAGCGTGCGCCGTGACGCGGTCCTGGTCAGCACGCACTGTGACGCGGTCCTGGTCAGCACGCACTGCGACGCGGTCCTGGTCAGCACGCACTGCGACACGGTCCTGGCCAGCGTGCGCCGTGACGCGGTCCTGGCCAGCACGCACTGCGACACGGTCCTGGCCAGCATGCGCCGCGACACGGTCCTGGCCAGCGTGCGCCGTGACGCGGTCCTGGTCAGCACGCACTGCGACGCGGTCCTGGTCAGCACGCACTGCGACGCAGTCCTGGTCAGCACGCACTGCGACACGGTCCTGGCCAGCGTGCGCCGTGACGCGGTCCTGGCCAGCACGCACTGCGACACGGTCCTGGCCAGCATGCGCCGCGACACGGTCCTGGCCAGCGTGCGCCGTGACGCGGTCCTGGCCAGCACGCACTGTGACGCAGTCCTGGCCAGCGTGCGCCGTGACGCGGTCCTGGCCAGCACGCACTGCGACACGGTCCTGGCCAGCATGCGCCGCGACACGGTCCTGGCCAGCGTGCGCCGTGACGCGGTCCTGGCCAGCACGCACTGTGACACAGTCCTGGCCAGCATGCGCCGTGACACAGTCCTGGCCAGCGTGCGCCGCGACACGGTCCTGGCCAGCAGGCGCCGTGACGCGGTCCTGGCCAGCACGCACTGCGACGCGGTCCTGGTCAGCACGCACTGCGACGCGGTCCTGGCCAGAGCGCGCTGCGACGCGGTCCTGGTCAGCACGCACTGCAACATGGTCCTGGCCAGCGTGCGCTGCGACGCGGTCCTGGCATGGGTGCTGTGGTACCTCCCCAACTCCTCCCAACCCGCTGCCCTGCAGCGCCTGCCCGCCGGACCTCAACCACACGGGCACTGCTCTCGGGGGGGAAGCCCAGCCTCGGCCGGCACCTTGAGACTGGGTCTCGTTACCCCTGCTGTTGCCTGCTCCCTGCGGGACCCAGGGCCCCGGACGCCCTGTTCTTTCACTGAGGAGCACCCAGGCCCTCGCGGCTGCCCGTGTGCTCGGCGACAGGAGGGTGACGCACAGGCTGCTGCGCTCCCTGAACTAAGTCCTTAGGTGGAGACCCCAGCCAAGGGCGTCATCGGGGGACACCTCCCAGATGTGGGGAACAGTCACGGTTTTCAAGTTCGCTCGTAAAGCTGGGTTGATCTCTTTCCCTTCCTGCCTCTAGCTGATAGAAACTTGTGCTCGGCACACGCTGGACAAGGCTGGCCCTGGGTGCTCAGGCCAAGGGGCTGGGCTGGGAGGCTCCCCGTGTCGGCCACAGAGGCCACTGGCAGTCAGCCTCCCTGCCCCTCACTCAGGGTGGCAGCGGTCCCGCCCAGTGTGCCCCGGTCATCTGCAGTCTATGGCCAGCCCATGACTGCACGGGCTGGCTCCAGGCTGGAGTGCCGGGATAGCAGCGCTGTGAGCCTCTTCCGGTACCGGCAGACGCTGAACATCACGGCCGACACCAACGACAGTGGCTCTGTCCAGCGCTGGCTGCGGGTCTGCTTGACGGCCTCCTGGGCCATGGTGCACCTGTGCGTCATCAGAGGCACTGAGACCACTGGGGAGGTGAGAGCCCACAGGCCAGACCCCGCTCCCACCAGCCCCAGAGGACCCCTCCCCACTCCCATCATTGCTGGCCTCTGGGGTCCAGAGGCTCGGCGAGGAGGGGCGCAACTTCCGCGCTGTCACGTGTCCCCGGAGAACTGAGGCCTTTGTCACCGTGAGGTGAAGCTCCTTAGCCTGGCGACCGTCGGCTCCAGGTGCACTGGGATGTTAGAGGAGCTGCCCCAGCCTTTGCTGACTAAATCAACATAGTGCACTTTTTCCAATTTTTTCTTTTCACCTCTCTGGGCCTTTTTGTTTGAGGTGTCATTCTCGTAGACAGCATACAGTTGGTCTTGTTTTTTATCCAGTCTGACAATCCCTGCCTTTTTTTTTTTTTTTTAATTGGCTGCGTTGGGTCTTCGTTGCTGCGCGTGGGCTTTCTCTAGTTGCCGCGAGCGGGGGCTGCTCTTCCTTGCGGTGCGTGGGCCTCTCATTGCGGGGGCTTCTCTCGTTGCGGAGCACGGGCTCTAGGTGCGCGGGCTTGAGTAGTTGCGGCGCACAGGCTCAGTAGTTGTGGCTCACAGGCTTAGTTGCTCCGCGGCACGTGGGATCTTCCCGGACCAGGGCTCGAACCCGTGTCCCCTGAATCGGCAGGCGGATTCTTAACCACTGCGCCACCAGGGGAGCCCCCCTGCCTTTTTTATCTGGTTTGGTTTAGCTTGTCACCTCGTACTTCCTTCCTGCTTGTCCCCTCTGTTCTGTGCTCCTGTTTCACTCTGGCTGAGTATTTTTTGGTCCCACTCTATGTGCTTTGCTCATTAGTAGCAACTTGGTGGTTGAATCAGGGGTTGTAGCATCATGGTCTGTCTCCAGGCAACGCTGTGCCACTGCACGGAGGAAGCTCTCAGCATCACCCTCCCTCCCCAGTGTCCACACCGTTGTCGTACATTTGACTTGCAATGTGTTATAAGCAGCAAGTTCATTCTCAGCACTTTTTTTTTTTTTTTTGGCTGCCCGGCACGGCTTGTGGGATCTTAGTTCCATGACCAAAGTGCCAAGTCTAACCACTAGACCGCCAGGAAACTCCTGCATTCTCAGCATTTTTGTTTCAAACAGTGGATTATCTTTTAAAGAGACGTAGACAATGAGAAAAAACATACTGATAGCTACCTGGTCTCCACGCAATAAGGACCGGGGAGCCGGAGCCTAAGCCCCCAAGCCTGCCTCTCAAATTGCACCCAGCACAGAGCTTCCCGCCCTCTCCTCCTTCCGGGCTTGGATAAGTCTAATATGTTATATGTCTGTCCTTTAAATGACTGTGACGAAATCCTGTGCATTTCTCAGGTCTCCCGATCCGTGATCATGGAGGTTTGCAGGTCCGAGTGTGCGTGTGTGCCTGTGCTTTTCCTCGGTTACCTCGTGAGGGTGATGGTTACTCTCCCGTGAGGGGCTCCAAGCTTGAGGGCAATTTTGGAAGCAGCCGTCCGTCGCAACAAGCCAGCCAGAAAGCCCGCATGATCCTGCCATGAAAGTCCCTAAAGACGCGCTGGGTAGCTCCCCAGTGTCTGCATTGGGGTCTGGGGGTCAGGAGGGAAGGGCGTCCACTCGCAGATGCCGTGTGTGCAGACCCCTCCTCAACCCTGGAAGAATTGGGGGCTGGTCCTTCTGCGGGAGAAGGTGTGGGCAGGTGTGTGGCCCCATGGACCCTGAGAAGCGGCCAGCTGGGGGCCTCAGCGTGGAAGGAAGAGGGGCCTGACTGTGGGCGAGGGGGAGTCCGCCCACCCTGGGGAGGCCATCGCCCTCCTCAGCGGCGTCCACGTATGGGCTTCAAGGGGGGCCCCAAACGCCGCAAGCTTGACTGGAGCTCACATCCCACCATCCCCTCCCAGATCCCATGGGTGACGTGACAGTGGACCCAAGCATCTCGGTACACCCACCCCTCTCAAGGGTTCATGCGGAACAGACACACTGAGAAGACTAACAGCCGGCCTTTTTCAGGCAATTTTTCATGGCCTCGTTCCTGCACCTGCTCCTCTTGGTTTTCCTCATCAGAGGACTCACCCTGCCTGGGGCGACCGAAGGACAGACCTACCCATTCGCGCCCGATGTAAGTGGGTCCCGAATCCAAGCCCCCAGGGGTCCGGGCTCTGGAAGCACGCGAGCCGGGGCCCCTGCGCAGCCCAGCTCGTCCCAACCCCTGGCTGTGGGAGCAGAGGTGTGGTCACAAGGAGGGGCAGCCTGGGATCCCAGGGGTCAGGTTTGGAGGGGAGGGAGCAGAGGAGGACTTGGTCTGGAACATGGGGACCGCTATGAAATGGGGGTTCAGGGGGGAGGCCGGCTGGGGACCCACATGTCCCACCCCTAGGGCCCTCACCCAGCAGTGCAGCCCCACCAGGCGAGGACCACTGGGCCATTCCACAGTCTCCGGGGCCCAGCATCCCCGGGACCCCAGGGGCTGCCCGGCTCATCCCGCAGCCTCCCAGGCAGAGCCCTGCCCGGGGGAGGGACAGACCCCTGGTACGCAAGCGGGTGGAGGTTTGCCCGGTCTAGCAGCAGAAACATCAGGCACTGTGTGCACGGGGGCCCCACCTGGCCCTCAAGTCCTCAAAACCCCGGGCCTGAGGGGAGCAGTACACACCCTGAGTTCGAGCTGCTCAGCCTTGACTCCCAGCCCGAGAGGGCAGTGCCCCTAGCGCTCAGGGCCACACGTCTCGTGTGGCTGGGACCCGGGGGGCCATTACGCATCACGAACAGGCAGGTGGAGTTGGCCATGTCAACTGCTCCTCGCGTGCGGCCCCGAACTCTTCTCGGGGCCTGAGCAGGTGGCACTGCTCGTGGGAGTAGTCCCAGGGACGCTGGGAACATTCCAGAACAGGAGGCACTGGGCCAGGGCAGCTTGTCTGATCTCGGGCCCCTATCTCCTTGCAGATGCAGGTCCTGCAGAGCCCCCTGGATGCAGCCACCCAGATACTCTTTTCTCTGTCCCTGGCCTTCGGAGGACACGTCACTTTTGCAAGTTACAACCCGCCCAGGGAGGGCCGGGCTGGGGGCAGGGAGCCAGGCTTCAGAGAGACACACCACGCGTTTCTTTGCCGTGACCTGCTGCCGGGGACGGAGGGTGATCTGGTGTGAGCTTCTGAGAAGAACAGATTGTCAGGATCTGGTAATTACTGAGTCATCCCCCAAGGGCCGGGAGGTTGGGGCCCTCTGGGGCAGCTTCCAGCAAGTTCCGGAGTGGCTGCAGGCAGAGAACCTGGGTCATCAAACACCGGAACAAGGCCATCACCGGGGGCTGCCTGTGTGTGACGCATGTGGCCATAAAAGCAGAAATACTGCCTGTGTCCACCTCCTTGTTACTTAAAATAGACGCCAGGCCCACGCCCGTTTATGGATGGACTGGCCCTGGCACCAGGCACGACCGCGGGTCAAAAGCCACTCGGCGCCGGCAGTGACGCGCTTAAACCTACCTCCAGGTGGCTGTCCGTGCAGACAGGCGGGGGGGCGGGGGGCAGGAGAGGGGGTGGGGACCACAGGGTGAGTGTGAGCCGGGCCCCTGGGAGGGTGTCAGCAGGGAGGGGTCTGAGCTGTCCTCAGAGCACAGCAGCGCACCGTGCTCCAGGTCGAGCACAGGCGGCCCCCGGGGGCCCTGATGACACGCGTGTCTGCCCAGGAACAACTGTAAGAGGGACGCGGTGACCATCGCCCTGGTCAACGGCATGACCTCCCTCTGCGCCCATTACTGTCTTCTCTGTCCTGGGGTTCAAGGCGGCCAGCGACCACGGGCGCTGACTGGATGGGGGAGCACAGTGCCCTCGGGCTCTGGGGCCAGGCGGCCCCGAGCTCAGCCCCCACGTGGGGATCCCCCAGATGACCTTCTGTTTCCCCAGAGCAGTGGGGTGGAGGGTCCACCCAGAACCTGGAATGGGACCTGACCCGGAAGCAGGGTCCTTGCAGAGATGACTGGTTAAGGTGAGGTTGTCCTGGACAGGGTGGGTCCCCAATCCAATGGCTGGTGTCCTGATAAGAGACAGAAGGGGGACACACAGACACGGAGGAGAAGGCCGGGTGACCACAGAGGCAGAGGCTGGAGGGACGTGGCCACAAGCCCGGGGACACCTGGGCCCCAGGGGCTAGAAGAGGCAGGAAGGACCCTCTCCTGTAGCCTCCGGAGGGAGCGCGGTCCTGCCCACACCTTGATCTTGGACGGCTGGCTGCAGAGCTGGGAAAGGATGAATCCCTGTTATTTTAAGACTCCCCAGGCTGACGTCGTTTGTCACAACAGCCCCGGGAGCTGACGCTGTTAGGATGCCCCCACCCTTGAAGTTAGCACGTTAGACGGACGGCCTGGTGGCCTCCAGACATGGTTTAGCGGTTGGAGCCCGTCTGAGCTGCACAAGCCTGCCTTTGGGCACTGCTGAACGTCCCCACGGCCCCGGACGGCCAGCGGAACGGTGGCCGTGTCAGCAGAGCGTGGGGGGACGCCTGTCCTGACCCTGCTCGGCTGCGCTGGGGGATGAAGGGCAGCGCCAGGCGCTCCGGGCACTGCTGAGCAAGTGCGCCTCTTGGAATGTTCCGGAGAGGCTGCAGTGGCCACGCCCGAGCGGTGAGCAGCGTCACCCCCGCGGGACAGCAGCTCATCCCCGTCTTCTTGTTGCACCTGGGACACTGGATAGCACTTAAACAGCAAAATCACCGACAAAAATGCGAAAACCGCAGCCACAGCAGCCTGGGAGAGGCTTGTCTACCGCTCCACGGATGAGAGGGCAGAGCGTCCCGGGGGCCTGGCGGGAACGGGCGCGTCAGCCACTCTGGACACGTCTGCAAATGCCCTCGGGATGGTGTGGGGACTGGATGCAAGGTGACAAGTTCCTTCTAGCCAGCAGGAGAATTCGCAAACGTGGAAGCCCCGCGGAGTCTGAGCCTTGAGCCCTGAGACAGACGTGGAGGCATGAGGAGAGCTGCCCCCCCGCAGCACCACCGCAGCAGCTCTAGGAGCGCCACCCCCAGGGCCATCGGGCCCTCGAGTCGGGGAGGCAAGGAGTGGCAGGTCCATTTGTATCCGGGCCCCGAGGCTGCAGCCTCTGTCCCCCGTGTGTGCATGAGGCCAGGCCTCCCAGGGCCCGCCCCTAGGGCATCTACTCCCCCCACTGGCCACCCTGCAGAAACATCCTCTGCCTCGTCAACGCCTTCGATCTCCCCGACCAGAGCATCTCCAGGGAGGACTATGCGGCTGCCCTCGTGCACCTTGACTCCACCTGGCCCGAGCGGGTGGTGGGCTCCCCCTGGAGGCCTGCTGCCTGGAGGACTTCCTGGACAAGGTACCCCAGGGGCTGCGGCCAGGCTGCAGGTGGCTGCAGGCGTTGAGCCAGGGTCAGCAGTGAAGGGATCGGGGCTGACCCTGTGCCTTGCTTCTCTGAGCTCCTAGAAAACCCCACGGCCTAAATGCAGCAGGTCCGACGGGCCCTGCCCAGCAGTTGGGGATCCAGGCTGACCCGAGAGTGGGAGTTGTGGGTGCCCAGAGCCGAGGGAGAGGGGCCTGAGCGTAGCCACGGAGCCAGGCTGTGTCTGGAGGAGATACGCACAGGGCCAGCTGATGCGGGGACAGGGACAGCAGGCTGGGGGCAGTCGGGGGGCAGGACCTTGGGACAGTCGTCGGATGGGCTCCTGAGCCCAAGGCCCCCAGGCCCCACGGCGCCTGCTGCAGGGGGTTTAGGGGTACAGGCCCCCTTCCTTCAGAGGCGCACCTGTGGTTTGTTATAACACAGCCTGACTCGGGGGGGGGGCTGGTGCGCACGCGTGCCCCGGTGCGGATGCGCCGCGTTGCAGAGCGCCCGGGCACAGGCCTGGCCTCCGTCGTCGTCACACAGGCGCCCCCACATGCCGGGGGCCCCCGTCTGGGCCTGCTCTTCTCAGGGATACTGTTCAGCCTGGGCCTGACGTCCACGCTCAGGAACACGGAAAGCGTCGTCACACCACTCCTGGACTTGAAGGCCACGCCCAGATGGGTCCCCAAGGAGGCCCTCCCTGCAGGGCCTGTCCTCACTGCCCTGCTGCCTCTACCCTCTGTCCACTCTGCCCGACGTCCATGAGGGCTCGAGGGCCCTGACCCCGCAGCGCTGGCTCAGTGCCTCAAGGATCGTCCCAGGGGAGCTGAGGGTCAGGGAGGGGACTCCGTCCCACACTGCCCACGGAGGCCACTCCATCCGAGCACGTCCTCCAGCCCCGTAGGTGCAGGGGGACATGCTGGGGGAGTGGACAAGGGGAGACGCCTGAGCGTGGGGCTGGGTCCAGGGCTGGCCCGCCTGCTTCACGCTGCGGCGGGAACTACTGGCTCGAGATCTGTGACCGCTGCGTCGCTTCCCTGCACCCGAGCCTCTTCGCGTTCTCCGAGGTGACTGGTGTCACTCATGTTTATGGGATGAAACGGTGAGTCAGCTTCCAGGGGTCCCGCCCCTCTGCTCCAAGCGTCCCCAAGTACACACGTGTGGGCATCGGGCAGCCGGTCTCCTGGACAGCTGCGGGATGACACGGACCATCTGAGTTCCCTCCCCGAACAAACCCGTCCACAGATGCACCCCTGGGACCCACCCGCCGGCTGTGGGGACGCTAGTGACAAAACGACCAGTCCCCAGCCATGCGGGGGGACTCCTAAAGTCCAAGGACAGGTGGACACCCAGGGTTCCAAGCCCCACCGTCCTGGAGGCCTCTGAGGAGGCCCCACGCTGGTCCTGCCCATCCACACCTGGCCCGGGCCTGCGGCGCACCTGTCACTCACGCCTGCACTCACATCTGTCTCCCTCATGGCCACTCACGCCTGGACTCACACCTGTCACCCTGACCGTAGCCCTGCCCAGATGACCCTGGACGTTGTGCCTCTAGGAGATCTGAGAGGCCCCAAATGCCAGGGCCTCCATGCTGCTCTGTGGGCACTGGGACAGCAGGCTTGTCCCCGGAGGGATGCTGCCCGCCTCGCGACACCGGAGTAAGAGGCAGTGGTCCGTGGTGATGAGGGGGGAACAGTGAGGCCCTGGACTCAACGGGTTGTGGGTCTCAGAAGGGGACCCTCAGGAGCCGTGAGGAGTGGCCTGGGGGGGGACAGGAAGGGGAGGGGCCCCAGGAGGGTGGGCTCCTGGGTGGCTGATACCTCCTCCTGGGTCTGCAGCGGCTGCTGCACATCCTGGGCTTCCGTCCCCATCCTGGGGGCCCGGGTCAGGTGCCGCCTTCCCTCCCACAGCGGGCCGGCAGAGGGTTCTCTATCCCTCACAGAGCCGGAGCTCCCCGCCCCCAGGGCCAAATCCACGGGTCCTGCCGTTCCCTGGGCCAGGCTGGCCTGCCCCTCTGGCCTTCCCCACACATTGACCTGGGGTTGGGTCCTCATCAGGACCCCAGAAGTTTGCCTGGTCCGGGGGCCACTCAGGAAGATGTGGGGCAAAGGTCAGAGTGGAGGTGGGGCGGCCCCGTGGGCTCCATCTGTGTGGCAGGACAGAGGCTACTGGTCGAGCGGCTGGGGGATCTGAGCCCGTGGCAGGTCTGAGTGTCTCTGTGGCAGGTTCTGTGACGACATAGCGTGGATGACCGTGCGCGGCCCGGCCTCTACTGGCAGGCGACCTGGAAGGCTGTCAGCCCCCTGCTGCTGCCGACCACCTTTGTGGCCTACATTGCCCTCCTGGCCAGCTCACCCCGGGCTGCGAGGCCTGGAACCCCCAACATGTAGGTCTCTGGGTGGGGGTCCGGGAGCACCGGGGCCACCTCAGACCCGGCCTGGCCCTTCCCTGGCACCTCCGGGGCCCAGGGGACCCTCACGGTGGACATTCGTGCCCTAAGGGCCACGTGGGCTGCTTGTGCTTTGAGACCCCAGATCCCCAGATCCCCGATGTCCCCGGGGGCAACGGTGCCAATTCCAGTGACCTTGGGCAAGGGCCTCCGTCGGTGGCGGGAGGACAGGAGCAGTTTCCAGACTCCGGTGACTTCGCAGGTGCCTGAAGCCCCTCCCACAGGGACGTGGCTTCAGGCCACACTTGCCCAGCGCCGCGGGATGGGCTCTGCAAACGCCCAGCCGGGCCGCAGACTAGAAACCGCCGCCGAGCCGGTCAGAGCGTGAGCCGCGTGGGCCCGCCGACCTGCCGGCTGTCTGGTGGCTCCGAGCTGCCCCTCGCCTGGAGTGCTGAAGCAGCTGCTTTCAAACTCTCCCCAGAAAGGAGCTGCCCCTGAGGACCAGGACGAATGGCGCCACGTTTCTCAAAGAGCTTCTCGTGGCTGTTGTTGTCCTGTTCGCCACAGTGCCTCAGCTTGGGTGGCGGCACTGCCCCCCTTACGGGGGGAGCGCAGCGTCTGACGATGCCCAGCGGATCAGACCCGGCAGCCCCTAGGGGTGTGCGGAGTGGCTGCCTCCAGAACCCGACGCCCCAGATCCCAGGCCCGTCTCAGAGCCAAAACCCTACGAGAGGCTCCGCCAAGCCCCGGGGCTTCCGCTGCCCGAGTCCCCGCTGCCCCAGGGAGCGGGCCCCGGCCGTGGGCCTTTTCCCTCCACCCACCCTGGGTGCTTCGTCTCGGGAAGAGATGGGACGAAGCTGCCCCACACAACTCAGCCCCTGTGGCCGAGCGTCCGCCTCGCTGCGCCCGGGAGTGGAGGTGGGGGGACCTGCCCCCTGTCCGATGCCCACCTCGGGGCCTCGTGTCCTGCAGCACAGCTCCCCTCGGGCAGGAGCAGGCCTGCCCGGGCTGGGTGCAGGCCACCTGCGCGCTCCTGTCCTCCCTGCCTGCACTGTGGGTCCCGCTGGCCCCGCTGCTCACCCGGCACAGACAGAAGCGGTAGCACAGGCGTCCGAAGCTGCACGGCGGTGGGGGGGGGGCGGCCGAGGGCGGGGCCGGGGTGGCGGGGGGGGGCCCTGCCTGTGCCGGAGCCCGACCACGCCAGCAGACACCCGCCTGACCCGAGGCCCGCGGTTGTTGCTCCCGACGCCGTCGCGCCCTCCAGACCAGCTCGCGGCACAGCCCAGCGCCGACACTGCAGTCCACGCGCTTCCCCAGATGGGGGACAGCCCGCCGTCTGCCTCCTGGGCCCTGCGGCGGGCCAGGCGCTGTACCCGGCGACTCCACGGGCAAACAACTGGGGTGCCGACAGCCAGGCCAGCGGTAGGGGGGCATCTGGGAAGGCCCAGCCACACCCCACAGCCGAGGGGTCTCGTGCCACGCGAGCTTGGGAACCTGCAGGCAGGGCCGGTCTCCAAGGAAAAGCAGACTGCGTTCTCTGCCATGAGGCCCCGCCCCATAGAAGTCCCTTTCTTTACCTAGAGCTCTGGAGTCACGGGGAGGGTCTGGTGTGCTGCACGTGATGGGGAATCTCGGGGGTGTGGGTCCGTCTCGACCGACGTTCGGGCCACCCAATGCAGAGACTCGTCACAGAAGCACGGCCCATCCCGCTCTCAAAGGCCAGGGAGCTGCGGCGGGAAAGCCAGCAGCGAGGCCGCCTCTTCCCAGGCTTGGCTCAGAAGCCCTGCCTTTATTCTTAGAGACTTTCTCAGTCGAATGTGTCAGGAATGATCAAAAAGGCCGATTACCACGCAGGTTTCAACTGTCTCCAGGGGAAGGCCGTCCTCACTCATGCCCGGTTCTTCCTTCAGACAAGACCTGCCCATTCTCGAGCCCACTCACCTCCCCCCGCCCTCCTCCGACAGCCAGGGGTCGGCTCTACGGCGCTGGGCACTGGGTACACGGGCTTGCTTCCAGCCCCCAGCCCCGCGGCCTCACTCAAGGAGACCGTGTGTGTCCTTGTATCCTGCTGGGAACACGTCCCGCTAAGCTCCAGTCCCAGGTGGGGCCAACGCTGTCCATGGTCCTGAACCACCCCCAGCTGACAAGCGCCACGGTGTGGCCAGGCATGCGTGAGGGGGCCCTCCTCGTCCTCGGCAGCCCAGACCCCAGCAAACAGAAGCACGTGCACTACAGCCCACCTAAGAGGAGCTGAGTATTAACGCGGGGTTAACCCAAGAGTGCCCCCAGAGTGAGTCCTAAGCCGCACGGGGAGCCCGGGGCCCGCACGTTGCCCGCTCCGTGCCACGCTCCGTGGCTCGTGGCCCCTTCCTCCATCAAAAAGCCAACACAGCCGTAAGTCTTCTCAGCTTCCCTCCTCCACGTTCAGGGACCCTGGGCTTCCAGTGGGTCCGCCCAGGGGATCCGGGATCACGTCCCGGCTTCAGGTTAGCTGATTAGTTACAAACTCCACCTGCACCTGTAATGCCCCTTTGCCACGTCCAGTGACGTGGATTCTGGGGTTAGTGTGGCGTCTTTGGGGGTCATTATTCTCCCGCCAGCGCCTGGGGGACTCTGAGCTGCCAGGTCTGGGAAGCCCTCTGCTCTACAGCGAGCTTCACAGGTGAGCGTCCCATGGCTGGGCCAGCACACACCAGGGCTATGGCGGTGAGGGGAGCAGAGCCGTGGGGCTGAGGGCCCCCGGGCATCGTCTGTGCCCTGCTTTCACTCCTGCCCCTCGTGCCTTTCACACCTTGGCTTCTCTGGCTGTGCACACATCTGGGGGCACGGGAGTCAGAGGCTCCTTCACCTGCAGTTAAGACCTAGGGAAGCCCAAGAAACTAGATGTTTTTTCTTTGCTTCTCAGCATTTTATTATTTTCATGTTTCACCCTGAGGAGACTCGGTAGTCTGCGTGGTGATTTAAAACAATAGATAAATCAGAGTGACGTCTTACTCGGTTGCGCCTGACCAGAGCACACGCCCTTCCCAAGGGTTTTACGCTTTAGTAAAATACAAGTGACTTTGAGTAAAACTGGGACAAAATGCATGTAGTAGACAAGGTTCTAGAGGCATGGAGAAGTCAGAAAACAGCCATGACTGACCTGTTTCTGGAAATGCCAGAAACAGGTCCAGGGGTGCTGGGAGCCTGTGGTGGCCGGTGGCGGGTCAGTGGGGTGCAGCTGTGGGGGCCAGGTCACCTCCCCCTGCATGGGGAACTCTCTGCTTTGGGCAGCAGGTCAGTCCTTCCCAGCAGGGGCACCGCCAGGCCGGCAGCAGGTGGGTGGGGTCAGTCCCGCGCTGATTATTTATGATGCGCTTGTGGACTTGGGTCCATCATAAACGCTCGGTCACTCGGACGCTGCAGCAGTGGCAGTGAACGGGCAACAGCCATAAACCCCGGCAGGCGGCCTGCACTCACGCTCAGCTGACCTGGGCTGCGTTAGCACCGAGCCCGTCCAAGGTACGCTTGACGGCACCTGCCACATCACGTGGACCCATCAGGGCCATCCTGGAAGGAAGCTTGGGAACTGCTCAAGGTCATCAAAATGCCGCTTTCCAGCCTCCGTGTCGTCCCCGGGCACAGGGCGGAGAGCCGGCCCCCAGGTCACCCCCCGAGCTGCCCCTCCTGCTGTGAGCCCCACGGGGCTCTGAAGGGCGCAGCCTCAGTGCAGACAGAGCAGGGCAGGCCCGGGCGCTGGCTTCTCCAGGTGGAGGCGCCCCACGGGGACCTGAGGCCGGCTGGACGCGGAGGCGGGGACGCTGACGGGCTGCTGCGAGGGGGCCCGCTCTCACACAAGCCCCCCGGCACTTCAGATCCTCCTGGTGTCGGCTGAGCCGTGTCCCTGCAGCCTCGCCCTTACCCACCTCCTGAGCCCTGACCCTGACGCTGGACCCAGCCAGCCTCTGTCAGCTCCACCCCGGGGGGGTCACGGCATGGAAGACAGCCCCCAGACCAGCCTCCAACTTCCCTGCCCCCAGCAGCACAAATACCACCTGGAAATAATTTGATTCACATTCCCAGACCTGCTGGGCCGGAAACGTGTGTGTGTGTGTGGGTGGCATCTGTGTGGTCCACCCCCCGGGGGGTCACGGAGGCAGCACCTGTGTGGTCTACCCCCCCCCCAGGGGACCAGGGGTGGCAGCTGTGTGGTTCAACCCCACACCAGGGAGCCCAGGTTGAAATCTGCCCCTTGCCTCCAAGCCCCTGGGCTCCCTGGACAAGCTCTCTGGGGCACTTGGCCATGGCCGGTCAGGGGCTGACCACCGTTCTCCCCGGGTCCTCCACACGGCCCCCCGAGACACAACCCTTGACCTTGAGCAGAGCCCCATATGCCCCGGCAGTGCAGGGAGGCCCCCGTGCATAAGGAAGACTCCCGTAGAGACCTTACCCTCGGGGACCCGAGCAGCTCCCCCCACTTCCGGGAGGCCCCGTTCCCAGGCCTATCGTGCTCGTCCCCAGGCGCTGTGCCCGAGTCCGGCTAAGCGGATGTGACAGCACGTGGCCAAAGGAGCCCCACAGCCGTCAGCACGCAGGCCACCCAGATGACAGAGGGGGGCAGACGGGGTGGACAGCCAGGGACTGCCTGAGCACACCCACCTGCCCAGGTCCAGCACGCGGCGACAGGTGAGGAGACAAGCACTCTGGGGGAGGGATGGGGCCGGACTGGGACCCCCGTGCGCACGGCCCTCGCTGCCCACTCCACAGAGCCCTCGAGAAGGAGGGAATCCCACGGTCCACTGAGAAGGTAACGGGCAGAGGAGACACATGCTCAGGAGGAATCCCGATGTCCTGGACCTCAGACCTTTCTTGTCCGTCCTCTCCCACGTGTCCACGGAGCTTGGCCAGAGCTGGCTGCAGCAGTGGGGGGTGCTGGGCCGGGCCCCATGGGAGCACCCTCTCTGAGCCACCCGCCCCTCCCTCCACATCCCCCGCACCAGGAAGCCCCCTCCAGGCCGAGAACCCACGTGGCTCTCGCACCCCAACAGGTGCACGTGTTTGTAATTACAGAACACAGACCTCACTAGTACGCGTTTTAATACAAACTCAGAGAACAGTCGTAAGCTGTGAAACCAATCAGCAAAGGCTCCTTTCACTGGGGTGACAGGGCGGGGGGGCAGGAGGTGGTGCAGGAGTGCAATCAGGACGACCTGGGCCGTGTGCTGAGAGGGGACCAGCGGGGAGGGCCCAGAGATGGGGGCGCGGGCGGGTGCAGAGCGTAAGGACAGGCGGGCTCGGAAGCAGGGGCGGGGCCGGGTGGAACCGGGCCTCAAACAGCTGACCGGGCCCTTGGCTTCTGGGGAAGGCGCCACGGGGCGTGAACCGCGGATGCAGCCGGCAGAGGCACCCGGGGCAGGCTCTGCTCCCGACGTGGGTGTGAACGGCTGGGCTGGGCACTGACTGCACAGGTCAGCAGGAAGGAGCCCACGCCCACCACTCAGCCCCACGTGCCGCCCCGTGCCCTCGCTCCAGACCGGGGCAGCCCCTGCAGCGAGGGGAAGGGGGCGACAAAGGGCCCCCCAGCCCCGTCCAGATGCCTGCCGCCCGATGCCCGGCTCTCCCACCTGCCGCTTCCCGGTGGTCAGCGGCTGGAGAACGGACCCCGTCACGGGAAGGCCACGGCGCGCGGGCCCTGCTTCCCTGAGGACTTGGGGGCTGCCCCCTCCCAGCGGGCTCCGGAGCCCAGCCCAGCCCAGCCCAGTCTGTGAGCAGGGCTGCCGTCAGTCCAAGATGGTCTTAAAGTCTGCGGTCAGGGCCGGGTCGGCTGCTGCCTCCAGGGCGGCCAGAGTGGCCCTCGGGAGCCGCCGGCACAGTCGGGCTCTGGCTACAAGGCAGCGACTGAAGTCAGGCCACCAACCCCCCACCTACGCCCCGGAGAAACCAGAGACCGCCCTTCCCCGGGCCCGCAGGCACTTACACTGCCAAGCACCCTGCGTGCAGGCGGGATTGGGGTGGGCACCTCAGGAGGGGCAAGCACCCACCCCTGCCGGGGGCACGGGGACTGTCCGGCAGAGGCCCGAGGGGGATCTGGGTCGGGGGTGCGAGGAAGGACACGCGGGTGGGGGGCTGCAGGGGAGACGGAGGACGAGGACCCGGGGCGGGGTGGAGAGGTGGCGAGACCCGGGTGGTCATGCCAGGCCCCTGGACGAGGGAGGGGGCCTGTAACCCTCGGGGCACCCGCACCCTCACCTGGGGGCTCTGAGACCCGCCCACCTGCCCCTCAGACACGGAGGGGCCCCAGCACCGGAGCGCAGGGCCCGCACCTCACGAAGGGGCGCCTGGCACTCCACCCGCGCCTACCTGTCCGCAGCGCCCCCAGAAGACAGCTGTAGGTGACGCGGTGACGAGCTAGCTTGAGCAGAAAGGCGTGCAGGCAGAGCCACTGCGCGGCCTCGGAAGGAAACGGGCCGGAGGCGCCCTTGGCCCCCAGTGACATCCCTGGGGGACACGAGGAGAGGCTGAGGCTCCGCTGGCCCCGCCGCAGCGTTCCTCCCTGGGGATACCAGGGGCCCCAGATGGTGCCCTCCTGGCGGGGTCCCTCCAGGCTGATGGCATGAGTGAGGTCTTGGGGGCGGCGGGGGGGAGACTGGCCACTTCATTTCAGGGGCCACCCGACACGAGCACCAAGGAATTCTGAAAACTGAGACGTTTTCTTCAACTTCTCCAAGAAACCTCCACAAACAGACGTGACGAAGAGCAAAGTCTGTTACACCCAGGACCTCAGAGACACGCACGGCCTGAACCTCAGACAGATCGGGAACGCCCAGGACGAGGCCGGAGGTGCAGACACAGGGGCTGCAGTGCGAGCGTTCAGGTGGGGACGCCCCCGAGGAGGCCGGGCCAAGGAGCGGTGAAGCCAAAGCCGTTGGGCGCGCGGCTGCCGTGGGTGCCCCTCGCTGAGGTGGGCAGGGGTGGCCCGGGGCCTCCTGCGGACCCTGGCCTGGACTGATGCAAGCGCCCAGAGCCCCAGGGGAGGAGGGCCACCAGCTGGCCCCCGAGCACCACGTCACTCTCCAGTCACGTGGCAGAGGGCGGCGAGCTGCTAGCAGGTTAAAGGCGCCCCGACGCCCCATCTCCGCCGTGGCTGCTGGAGAGGCAGGTGCTGCAGTGGCTGCAGGACACGGGGGACCCGGGACGGGCACAGGACGGAGCGTGTGGGCGTGACCCCGATGCCCAGCGCCCCGGGCGACCCCTCGGCCCGCCAGCCATGCCCTGGTCGCCTGTGCACACCTGCGTTCCTGGCTCTCAGGAGGGCGTGGCAGCGGGACGAGGTGTCAGAGATGACCCGGAGGAAAAACGAGGGGTTCCTCCCGACTGGCTGATTAAACGGGAGCTGCAGCACACACGCGTGGAACCTGGGGATGTCAGCTCTGTCAGGGCCCAGCCTCCCCAGGCTGCCTGGGGCAGGGCTCCCTGGAGACCACGGGCGGCAAGCCTGGCTCTGGGTCCCAGAGGCCAGCCGGCGCGGTGAGTGAAGGACGGGGTCCGCCTCCCCAAGGTGGACAAGAGCGGACTCCACGATCACCTGCCTGGCCCTGGTTCTTGGAGGGGGACCGCAGAGCCACCCGAGGGCAGGGAACGTTCCGGAAGGGGCTGGAATGATCGGGAGACGCATCCCGCCGTCCCTTCCGGGGGCGCCTGAGTGTTCGGGACCACACACGCCTCCTGTGCACTGACTGGCCCTCTGCTCGCCTACCCGCCCCTGCCCCGCGGCCACCCTCCTCCCGCCAGCCCCTCCCGCCGCGGGGACTCAGGCCGCCCCGGCCGCTCGGGCCTCCCAGCACCATCTGGTGCCCGGGAGCAGCGCCTCCAGAGCTGCCACGGGCTCCGTGGAGAGGCGGTGTCCGCCGCGGAGACGCACCCGCTGCTTCCTCACGGACCCGGGGGCAGCGCGCTCCCCGGGGCGGGGCCGTCGCCTCCCTCGCGGAGCAGCCACCCGTGGACCCACCTGTAGGCCTGCAGCAGGAATATCTTGTAAACATTTGTGAAAACTGTCTCAAGACTGTTCACCTGGAGTCATAAGAAAAAGCAATGTTGGCGATACCTCTGGTGTTTGAGTTTGTCTTTTGCTTTATTGCCCCATCAAACGGAACGAAAAAAAGGACCATCTCAGTAAGAATCCATCAGTCTCTCCCGTGAAACCCGCCAGGTCCTCACTGGGGCCCCTCAGCAGCTGCGGTGGAGTCAGGCCTGCGGGAAGGACAAGGGGGAGAGCCCAGCCTGGCTGGACGACGGCCTGGGCCCCGCGGCTCCAGCGCTGAGGCCACAGCGGTCCTGGGCCCTACAGCCTGTGAGGAGGGGCCCGGGCGAGGATGGCAGGGCAGCCACGCGGCAGGGTGAGGGCCGGGGGCCCTGGACACACACGCACACTCACCCACACAGTGCACACCTGCACACACAGGCACAGGCACGCATACCCACACACTACACACCTGCACATACTCACAGGCACACTCGTTCACACACACGTGAACCTGAGAGTGCACACGTATGTGATGCCTGATGCGCCCCCACACACGTGCACGCGCCCGCACACGGGAACAGACACACGTGCCCCCCCAGGATCTGCGCCGCGCGCGCAGACCTTCCGGTGGCGTCGGCTGCCCTCCGCTCTGCAGCCCCAGCCGCCCACGGGCAACCCGCACACCTGCAGGTCCAGGAAGAGCCCTTGGCACTTCAGCCGCAAGACCGCCGAGAGTTTGCGACGCATGTTCCTCCCAGGCTTGAAGCCCTGGTTGAAGGTGAGGCTCGCTCTGATCGAGGTCCCGGCGTAACTGCGAGACAGCGTGGGGTTCGTGGAAACACGTGTGTCCACTTCACACTCTGACCGCCACACACGTCCAGCCCATCAGCTGCGCTGGGCCGGAATGGGCGCCAGTCCCCCAAACGGTCACAGCTTCACGGGGAGCCAGACAACCTGGTGGACAGTTCATGACTGACCGGTGTGGTCGGTGCCCGGACACGAGAGGGGGCGGCGGGAGCAGCAGACGGACGCGTGGAACCGCGCGTGGAAAGCGTCTGCACTTGCGTCTTCCCGGGAGCACCCCAGAAAGAGGACCAAGTGCAGCCCTGAGGGCTCCAGCAGAACCGCGTTACCAGCGCAGGACGGGGCACGCCCATCCACCACCGTCTTGACACCTGCGCTTTTTATTCATGAGAAAGCACAGGTTCCTGTGTCCACGTGCATCGCGAGTCTCTCTGCGCAAAGCCTGAGGTTGGGCTGTGTGCTCTCAGGCTCAGTGTGGGGGAGGTGGGGGGACGGGCTCTCAGGGGCCGAACTGCATCCCCCACACTCACAGGCTGAAGCCCCGACCCCTGAGACCGTCTGGGGATAAGGCCTTTAAGACGGTGATTAAGGCAAAATGGAATCATAAAGGTGGGGCCCTAATCCCATGGGACTGGTGCCCCAAGAGGAGACACCGAGGGGCTGAACACAGAGGGTGACTGTGTGGGGCCTTGGGGAGCAGATGCGTCCACATGCACTCACAGGAGAGGCCCCAGGAGAAACCGGCCTGTGACAGCTGGACCTCAGCTTCCAGCCTCCAGGACCGAGAGAAAGGAAAGGTCCGTGGTGTTTTCTGCGGCAGCCTGAGCTGACCGAGGCAGGGACCCAAGACTCTGTGTACAGAGCAGGCCACACGCACGGCAGCCCTGCTCCCCGACGGGCCAGAGGTGACCACGAATCCTGGTGCCCAGTGAGACCACAGGGACCCTCGTCTGGCAGGTCCTGGAAGCTCTGGTTCAGATCCACACGCTTCCCGGCGGAACACGCTGTGTCCCCGAGTCTGCCACGCGATTTCCTTTTATCAAAAACGCCCAGAAGGTACTTCCCTGGTGGTCCAGTGGTAAAGAATCTGCCTTTCAATGCAGGGGACGCAGGTTCGATCCCTGGTTGGGGAACTAAGATCCCACATGCTGCGGGGCAACTAAGCCCGTGCGCCGCAACTACTGAGCTCGCGCGCCTCGACAAGAGAGCCCGCATGCCGCAAACTACGGAGCCCACGTGCCCTGGAGCCCGTACGCCACAACTAGAGAGAGAAAAACTCGCACACCACAACTAGAGAAGCGTGCACGCCGCAACGAAAGATCCCGCGTGCCGCAACCAAAAGCGCCCAGAAAACGGCTCCCCCAGAGAGTCCATCCCCTAGTGCCCGCCGCTGGCCTCTGACCCCCCTGCCACGCGGGGGGACGCGCAGAGCTGCGCGGCGCAGCACTCACCTGGAGTGGTCACAGCGCACCTCCAGGGTGCGGGTGTCCAGCAGTAAACCACACCAGGGGAACAGGCAGTGCGCCGGCAGCTGCAGGGGGGCCGCGCCGCCCAGGCCACCGTCCTCCACGGGGAAGTTCACCACCGTCTTCTGCAGGTTCGCCAGGCAGCCATACTCGGGCACGCCGCGGACCAGGGCCCTGCAGCAGGGGGGCACGTCAGCCACCGGGCAGAGGGCACGCCACCCGCGGGTCTCGGAGGCATAGGTCAGCGTCACCTAACAGCCCGGCGAGGCGGGCGGGGACTGGAGGGCTGGGACCATGAGCCCGCGAGGAAGGCCGGACACAGCCCTGCTCTGGCCTCCAGGCTTCTGCGCAAACAAGTACCAACGATTAGAGGCCAGGGTGGACAGGCCAGCAAGGGCAGAGGCAGGCAGCGGGGAAGGGGAGCACGGAAGGCCCAAGAGCCAGTCCTGAAGGACGAGCACACGCCGGGATGGCCCTCCAGGTAAGACAGGTGGGCGACTGAGCTGACGGGTCGGCTGGGACCCGGGAGACACGGGGCTCGGAGGGCAGGCAGAGTCCAAGGGACGGGTCCTCTCTGTGACGGCCAGCCGATGTGTCCACCTGGCGAGGCTGCGGTCCCCAGGTGTGCACACTCGAGTCTGCGTTAAGACCAGGGGATCTGTAGGTGGGGCTGACACCTGCAACCAGTCGGCTTCAAAGGAGGACACTTCCCAGAGTGGGGCGGGCTCACCCATCGGGGAAGGGCCCTGAGAGCCAAACAGGGGTGTCCTGACTGCGGGGGTCGCCCACTGACTGCAGCCCCAGCACCTGCCCTTCCTGCCACCCGCCCCCGGGTTTCAAACCTGCCCAGCCAGCCCCACCATCACGCGAGCCAGCTCCTTTGCAGCAAGTCTCCTGGACGTGTGCCTGTCTGCTGCGCCCCCTGGTGGGACCCTACGGACACGCTCAGAGCTACCTCCCTGCCCAGCCCAACGACCACAGAGCAGCGCCGCTCCCAGAACTTCCCATGACAGAGGCGACGACCTCTGCACTGTCCCTTCTGGTGGCCACTGGACACGTGTGGCCACTGAGCTCTCCAACTGTGGCCGGTACCCATGCGGACCCGTGTGCAACACGGGTTTACATTTGCAGTGTCCTGTGCCGGGGCCGCCATAGGGAGCCCCAGAGCATCACAGCGGGCGGACTCTACAGGCTTCAAGCTGGGGTACCCCGCAGGCAGACACGGGATCCGTGGCTGCTGTCCAGGTGGGTTTCTCCAAAGGCAGCCCAGCGACCAAAGTGTCAGGCTCGGGGACGGCTTGAGGGCTCAGTTTTGAACTTTCTCCTCCCTTGGAAAACCACGCTTTGAAACAAGCCCCCAGACTCCCGGGACGGATGGGGCACTGTGGCCGCAGCCCGAAGGGTCCCAGGTGCCGGGTTTGCTTTGGGCACCAAACCCATGCGATCCCCACGCCTGGTAACCCCTCCTCCTTGACACGTCTGAATTCCCCGCTCTCGCAGACGCTCTCCGCGGGGAAGCCACAGGTGAGCCGTGCAGGCCTTCCCTCTTCCGTCCCCCGTGGTGCGGAGCGCACAGCCTCTGCTCCGTCCACCACAGCGCATCATGGGCGCAGAACCTCCAAGGAGCCTCTGCAGACCCAGCCCTGCTGCCCGAGCTCCTGCAGTGGCACCTGCGTCCTGACGGCCACGCCAGCGACAGGAGGAAGTGACAGCACTCTGGGCTCTCAGAGCCGCGGGACCACACCGCGTGACACTCCCCAGAGATGTGACGTGTGGGGAGCACGGACGTTCGCACACAGGTCCCACCGTCGTACGTGGGCCAAAACGCGCCTGCAGAGACACACGCGTGGGGGCCCTTACCTGAGGAAGGCTTTGGCTCGTGGGAGGTGAGGGGTGACCAGCAGGAAGTCGTCCACGAAGCGCAGGAGAACCCTGGACACGGATTGACCCCGAGATGAGGGGGACCCTGAACGCACTGCTTTACGCCCACAGGCAGCGTCCTCCCACAGGAGCCAACGCTGAAAATTTAATGTCTGTGTTCCCGTGGACACGGGTAAAGCGACCTTCTCCACAGAATCGAACCAAAGACTCTGGTTTCTGTGGGATTTGGCTCCAGCTATGGATGCCAAGCAGGGGCCCTGCAGCTGGGCCGGAAGCACACGAGCTTGGCGCTGGTCCGAAGCCCCGGCCACACAGAAGGCCACGTTTCCTCCCCACTTGAGGCCTGCTGACCACCTCCTGTGCGCCGTTATGAGAAGAAAGGGTGAGGCCCAGTGTACATCCAGGACCAAAAGTACGAACAGGCCCCAAGCAAGGCAACGCCCGCCCACAGAGGGCTCCGTACCCGTCCCGCTGGATTCCGGGAAAGAGCTCGTTTTCCATGTCTCCGTAGCAGAAGCTGCAGAGCAGGGTGGACAGGATGGAGCCCTGGGGGACCCCCTGACACTGGACGTAGGACCTGGGGGGCAGGACGCGGTTAGAAGGTGGGCCAGCCACGGTGGGCCTCCTGCTTACGTCGTAAACACACGCACAGACGTGGAGCACAGACACACATGCACATGCGTGCCCACGCCGCACCCGCCTGGGGGACATGAATCAAGATTTATCACGCTCCCGTGCCACGACCCCTCTCCACGAAGGTCACAGCGGGTGGTGGTGCCCCTGGGGAGGAGCCAGGGGCCACAGGCGTGGCCTTTCCGGTGGAGAACGTCCTCTTCCCCCCCGGTGCCATTTACACGCACGTGCAGACGTGTTCCCTTTGGCAAAATTCGCCCCGTTGTGCAGTCGGCACGTGTGCCTCCCCAGGGTGTACGTGTTTTTTTATATTTTAATGTGATTATCTTTCAGTAAGTGTTGTACTTACTGAGAATATAATAATAATGAAAATACACCCTTTAACTAGAAAGCTTCCTGAGCGTGGCCCACAGTTAACGACCTCCGAGAAGGCCCCGCGGTCCAGGCTGAGCTCTAACGGCCGTGGCTGTGAGCCTGAACCCCCGGGGCCACTGCTCTCCTCGGTCGCACATGGGGTCCCGCTCAGGCACTCGCCCAGGCCGGTTTGGCTCCGCACACGTTAAAGAAGTTATCTGCCGGCTTCTGAACGCAAGGACTTCCCACAACCGTGGGAGCCTTGCTCTGTCACCCAGCCGCACGGCCGCAGTGCCTGTCCGCGGCCGGTAAGGGGGAGCCACGGGGTCCGGACTCACCTGCCCCCGATCCTGACCACGTGGTTGTGGACCAGGCGTAGGAAGAGCTTGAAGAGGCTGCCGCCGGCCTCGTTCAGGGAGCAGCTCTGCGAAGGCAGGCAGGCGTTCACCAGCGTGGATGCCGCCCTGGGCCAGCCGGCGGGCCAGCCGGACGGCTCGCGGTGGGGGCCCCGCACCCAAAGGAAGGCATCTGGTGTCTGGGAGCCTCACATCGTGGCAGGGTCGCTCCGAGACTATTGTGCACAAAGCGGGACCGCGAGGGCCGACCCGCTGCTGGCAAACCTGGCTTTGGGACACTCTGCTCACACGAGGCAACAGGTCGCTCGATGGGTAGCTCGAGGCGGGTGTACGGGGCAAACCCTCTCTTGTCCTCCTAGAGGGAGGGGGCTCGCCTTCGTGTGACCTCGAGGCCAAACTGCGAGCGAAGATGTACGGCAAATCTCAGAAGAGCCGCGGGCAGGCGCCAGAGGGTGCGTGAGGCCCAGAAGAGGGAAAACGTGGCCAAAGGTGGGTGCAAGTCTCTGCCACCCACAGAGGCGCCCGCACTGACCTGCTCGATGACCACGGCGTCCCTCAGTGAGCCCGCTGCCTGCAGGCGCTCCACGAACTGTCTCATGTAAGGCTGGAGGTCTGTGAAGGTGGACACCTGCTGGCCGGGAAGGCGGGGTGAGGCGAGCGGACGCCCCCCTCCCCAAGCCCCGATAGCAAGGGCACACTCAGAACGGGGAACAGAGCCTGGGAGGCCCCGCCCTGCAGCTTCTGTGGTGCCCCTGCCATGGCCGCTACGACCAGGGATGAGATGCAGAGCTCGGCCGCCTGGAGATGCTGGGGAGGCGGGATGCAGGCGGGCTGGGGTCTCAGTCCTCGGGGTGCATCCCACCCTCACCCCGACTTCTCCCCAAGGCCTGTATCCACCTTGGGAGGTGGAGCCCGAGCAGAAAGTGGGGGCTCTGAGGCTGAAGATGCTGGGGTTCAGAGCCACGAAGTAGCTGGGACTGAGGGGCAGTTCCCGGGGGAGGGGCTGCAGAGAAAACACCCTGAGCAGCAGGCGCCCCTGGAGCCACGCCGAGTGGGGCTGAGGGAGCCCCGCCCCTCCGAGGGGACCACACTGGGGAAGGGCCAAGTGAGGGAGACCAGGCACCACTGTCTAGAATGGACCCCCGCCGAACTAAGGTCACGGCTCCACCGCTGCCAGGAAAACACCACCCACTCCGGAGAAAAGCTTGCAAAACCCTTGTGTTAAAACCCCTATTTACAAAGTGTGGCACACCGGGAAAAAATTCCAGAAGCTATAGAATAGGCCTGTGTGACCAAAACCACCCACAAACCAGCAGAAACAGACACGACAGAAACCTGCCTGCAGGCGAGCTGGTATCAGTTTCTGGCATTTTAAAATCACTCAAGATAACACTGCTAACAAAACAAAGATGGAGGATGTAACCAGAGCCCTGGAATCTGTGAGAAAATTCACATGGATTTCTAACACTGAAAAACAGGCTGGCTAAAATTAAGAATTTCATAAATGGGTTTAAAATCAGAGACAGAAAAGAGCAGGCGAGTGAACCAGAAAACAGGTCTATAAACGCGCAGATTCCGGCAGAGACGGAACACGTTAAAGCAGCAGCGCAGAAATTAACTCAGAACAGACCCTGGACTGAACGCCGCAGCTCTAGCGAGAAACATTCTAAAGGAACATCAGGGTCAGGCAGCCGGGCAGGCGCGCCGCTCGAGCACAACACGGCTTCAGCCCCACCCCGCGGATACGCTGGAGCCCGCAAAACAAAAGCGTCTGTCTGTGGAGACTCCACTTGCAAAAGAAAAGGCGAGACAGGCGAGAAGGCGCCTGGGAACCCACAGCTGCCCAAGGACTTGTCCCCAGAGCGTGGGAAGGTCCCCTAAGATGGATGACCAAGGAGACAGCCTGGCAGCACCGGGGAGATGGGATGGGCACCCCATGAGAGGACACAACCACGTGGCCGGTACGCAAGGTGCCCAGAACCGGATCTCCCCAGACCGAGTCCCACAGACAGGACCGCGCTGCGCCACCGGGCGGCCGGGCTGCAAGCTGCAGCCCTGGTCCCTCGGTACCGCCAATACCGCCGCCAGGGCCCCCTGCAGCGCCTGCAGCCGCGCTGGAACCTCTTGGGCAACATCGCCTAAAACTACACAAGCCTGGAATCCGCCCACGGCAACGAGGACTTTGTTTCCCAAACGGCACATCCTGGGGATGCTGGCAGCGGCCGCACTCACGTCCAAAGAGGAACCGGCAAACGCCCACCCAGCGGAAGGCGAAACCTCACCGCGCACGGTGACCGCGGACGGAACACGGAGACGCTGCTCTGGGCGGCTGGACCCCAGACGCGGCGGAAACCGGACAGGAGGGCAGAGTTTCCCTGATTTCACATTACAGAGTTAGAGACAAGCGAGCATGTCGCCGTGCTCGGGGTAGGAGAGGTGCCCCCGGGGGCGGGAGGGAGTCCCGCGGGCGCCGCTGTTCTGGGCCGTGAAGCGGAGAAGACGTCATCCCTGTCCACAAACCCAAGATCCTGCGTCGCACACTCAGGACTCGCAAACCATGCTCACCAGCGCCTTGTGCTGGGGTCTTCACACGCGCCTTTTCCAAGAACTTCTGGGGGAATTCCGCCCCCCCCCACGCCTCCACTACACACGCTGTTTCGGCCGGGGTGGGGTGGGGAGGTGGTCCAAAAGCCTTCCCGACAAGCGCTAGGAAACCCCCCACCTGATGGCCTCGGGCTCAACCGAATGCCCTTGTCCCCTCCCAGCCCTGCCTGGGCCGCAGCCGAGGGGCTGCCCTTCCACCCTCAACCCACTGCGCCCACACGGACAGCAGCACAGCCCAGGAGTCCCGGGCGAGGCGCCCTGTGGCACCTCCCCGCCCATGGAGCACACGCGGCCCTGCTGCGTGGCCGCTGGGACACCACGGAAACACGCGTGGCTCTGCTGCCACCAGGGTCCCTCCTCTCTGATCAGCCCGCTGTGTAGTCGGGGCCCTGCAGCTGTGAAGGGGCAGCGGGAGGACAGTAACCGACGGAAACACCAAGAGTGAAGATGACGACCGCGCGTGCGCATGCGCGGGGGGTGGGGGAGGAGGGCCTGCTGCGCATGCCCACGCCCACGCCCACCACCACGCCCACCACCACCACCACCACCACCACCACCACCACCACCACGGCGCATGCCCCTCCCGCAGACCGCGCCTCCCGCAGCCCACGCCCCCCACCACCCAATGCACGCCTCCCGCAGAGCGCGCTCCCCAGCACCGAACACACCCCAGGTGGGGCTTACGTGTCTCTTGAAGGACTTCCGCACGTGTCCGCGGGCAGTCCTCTGGACCACGGCATACTGGCGCACGCAGTACGAGTTCTCATGAGGCCGGATCACGTTGGCTATCACCTCCGCCAGCCTGTCCTGGGGGAGCGCGTCGTACGCCCCCGCCACGTCCACCTACATGGGAACCGAAGTGCCTGAGGACGCGCTCACCTGGTCCCCGAGTTCCCGGTCCCTCTGGTTCTGACCTGCGGTCAGCAAACCCTGGGGTGAATCGTACACCAGGGGACTGGGGAGACCCTGGCCCCCCCCACACTGTCCCGTCCCCGCCCCCCACGCCCGCCCCCCACGGGGCTCTCGCTGATACCCACTTCCCCCGGACTCTAAGCACCCTCGGGGCGGGTCTTCGCCCCTCTCTCTGAGCTGCAAGCTGATGACCAGGGTACCAGGGCACCCGGCGCTGGGGTGTGAGCAGGTGTCTCCTTCCCTGAAGGAGCTCCCGTGGAGTTGGGGTGCAGTCACAGAGTCCACTCCACAGGGGAAGGCACAAAGCCTCGGCCCCGGGGAGCCAGACACCCCCAAATGGAGATGGGGTTCCCTGCCCTCCCGCGCACAGAAGAATCTGTGGGACGTGGACACGGCTCCACCAAGGGGTGACTCGTTCTGGCAAACACGGGACTGCAAAAGGCTGGCCACTGCCCACACTGGCGGGGGCCTGAGGCGAGGGGTCACCCGCAGGGCCGGTTCCCTTGGTGGGGGGCGGGAATCGGGCGCCCACCTTGACGAAGTAGAGCGGGGCCACCGGGCCCCGGGCCCGCAGGGGCAGCACGAAGGCCTGCCAGGCCCTGTAAATGTCATCCATGCCCAGCACGGAGGCCCCCAGAAGGCCGGGGCGCCTCAGCCGCTCGTAGTTTAGCACGGCGAACAGGGTCTTGACCTGGGAGGTGAGATGCTGGACCTGCAGGCCCAGCCCAGGACGACCAGTGTCACCAGAGGGGCCCCAGACCAAGGGGATGTGGGGTCAGACAGCCCCCGGGACGAGAGGCAGGCCCCCGCGCTGTGCCGCCGCCGCCGCCACCCCCGCCTACCCCGCCTCCCTCGGACCGCAGAAGGGCCAGATGGCTGCCCCCCCCACGCCCACCCCAGACCCCAGGGTCTCCCCAGGACCCGTCCTGGGGTCACGGACGCCACGTGTGGGAAAAGTCAAGTAGCTACCCCCTTGGTCCCCTCTACTTACCTGGTCCCCCCCACCCAGCGAAGAGGGGTGCTGCCTCCTGGGGGCCCTACCTCCTCGGGGACCCCAGCCCACTGGGCGAGCACTTTGTCTTCGCTCCTGGACCAAACCCCCATCAGCAGCGACAGCTTCTCTTTCTCACTAACGGTAGAATCCCCCCCAAATCCCCCCCAAATCCTACAGGGAGGCGCATGGAAGGGGGCAGAGCTGCTGGTGAGGCAGAGGTGCCGTGGCAGGGAGAGCAGTCACGGGGGCTCACCATGGGGGTGAGGTCCTACGGGGGTCCTCGGGACCCTGGCAGGCTGGTGAGAGCTAGCGCATGGTCCCTCTGCCCCGGAGAGCACACCGTGCCCACCCCCGGAGGATTGCAGGGGCCAGGGGCACAGAGGGTTCCCAGAGCCCATCCAGCACCTCACAGGACTGGCCTTCCCGGGAGCTCTTTCTCTGGGCCCGGGAACCCCCATCCACGGCACCCCACCATTCCACGGCCTCACTGAGGCTGCCAGCCCCCTGAGACCCTGACTACAACCACCAGGCCTGGGGTTCAAATGCACTTTGCCTAAAAGCGGCACAAGCGGCGACCTTCCTGTCTCTGTGCGACCTCCCGGCTCCCACGACGTCGCCCATGTTCACGATGGGCCGCAGCCCGCTGGGCTTGGGGACGAAGCGGAGCTTGGACGTCGGCAGAGCCGGCCTGTCCTCCTGGAGTCGCCTGACATCTGCCTCGGATAGCTCGCGGAGCTGCACGCGCTCTAAGTGTTGTCTGAAACAGAGGTGCCCGTGGGAAGCCGGGGCGGGCAAGCATGGCAGCCGCCAGTGCCCGTGAAGCCGGCAGAACCCATGCCCAGCACCCCAGACTTGCGGCGTGGCCGGGCGTCAGCTGGAGGCCCCTCCTCGGCAGGGCCGGGACACCCAGTTCCCGGTGGACAGAGCCCCGGCTGGTGTAGGCCGGGACCCATGGGCCAGAGAGCCCGCCCTCCTCTATACAGAATGGGCAGGGAGTGCTCGGCGCGGCCCCGAGGAACAGAAATGTCTCCCCATGGGCCTGCTAGCTCCTTGTTACCTGTGACCTTCAGCCTTTACCCCAAAACCACCCACAGGGAGGGCCTGGGTGGACCCTGCCTCCTGGCCGCTGGGGTGAGGATGCTCCCTGGGCTGGTGGCCCCAGGGGTGAAGCGTGGTTCCAAGCACAGCCCCTCATGGGATTCAAACACCCACCAGGCAGGGGTCGGGCCCCATGGGCCCCACAAGGACAGCCTAAACGGCCGCTTTGGGTCACGTGGCGTGAAATACTTAAATGGGGCGCCTTCGCTCAAGACCACGATCAAGACGTCCAGAGCCTCCCCCCACCAGACACAGGAGGACACGGGCCCCAGCACGTGCGCTCAGGGACCCCGGCCCGGCTCCCTCCACAGACGTCCTAACGCAGGGCACGGCTCTGGCGCAAATGCTGAGCTCTCTGACACTGGGAGCCTCGCCAGGCCCAGCCCGTGTCTTTCGGGCTGTCACCCCATCCATCCTGGCTGGTTCCTATCCAGCTGACACCTGCCCAGTCTTTCCAAATGGACATAAGACAGTCAGTGAGCAGCTGAGACAAAGCTCATGGCCGCCCCACGGCCATCCAGCCCCCGGGAGGCCTGCTTCACGGCAACGCCTCTGCCCCAGACGCGCCCCACTGCACGGCGTCAAATAGGCGGGTCTGTCATCTGTGTCATCCTCCGTTCTGTGCGGATTAAACAGCACCGGGCCCATGTGCCGGGGGAAGTAAGCGGCCCGCCCGTACTGCTTCAGTCCAGACAGACTCCCAGACCCCACAGGCCATCCAGCCCAAGCCCCCGGCCTTCAGGTAGGAAGGGGCTTGCAGGAGTCCGTGACGGGGGCGGGGTCCCTGGAGGGGCTGGCCGAGGAGCCCTGGGCAGGGAGAGGCCGTGGTTCCCCATGGCCGTACCTGATGCCGACGCTCTGCAGCTGACTCCAGACGCGCTTCCGGAAGAAGAAGAGCCGGTTCTTCTGGAACGTGGTCTCCGTGACATAGAAGAACGCCCTGAGCACCTCGACTACGTACGCACCCATCAGCCAGCACAGGAACCTGGCCAGGACGGCCTCGCGCAGACGGTGCTCGGCGGCCGGGACGCAGCGAGCCCCTGGGAGGAGAGAGGCCGGTGCTCACCCCGCGTGCTGCCTGAGCGGCCCCTCGGGCCTGGACGGCTGCACGTGCGGCCCACGGGCCGTGACTCGGAGCCTCGGGCAGAGGAGAACGCGGGTATCTCAGCAACGACGCTTCCCCCATTGCATGTTAAAGTGACTGTTGGATCACTGGGCTTTGATAAAAAACGTCCTTAAGTTAGTTTCACCTTTCCTTTTTTACTTTCTTATTGGGGCTACGGAAAATCTGAAATGTATGTAGCTCACGTTAGGTTTCTACTGGGCGGCGATGACGTGGAACCTCATCATCTGTCCCCTTTACACACAGGCTGGAGGAAGCAGAGACTGCTCTCCACACGGGGGACGTGCAGTTGAGGCTGGCGTGCATCGCCCCCGGGGGGCAAGAGCCAGAAACACCTGGGCTTTTCCAGGCTGAACACCGCGGGCAAGCAGACACAGCCACACACCAGGGACGCCCGACACCGCGGGGCTCCGGACCCAGCCGCGGGCCAAGGTGAGCGCGCTCCCCTGCGGTCCTCTGCATTTTACTCTGTGCACTCGGAAACGTCTCCAGCAGAGGTGCATCTCGAGAGCTGTCACCAGGCTGCCAGGGGGGCCTCACTGCGGACAGAGCCAGGGCTTTACCACCCGTAACCGGCATGAAAGAAACACAGAGGAGAAGAAGGGGCCCCAGAGGCAGGTCTGGGGCAGGACAATGAACAGTGAGCAAGGAGAAGAGAAGGGGGATGAAGCTACATAAACATCGACTGTAGAAACGGTACCAGCAGCATCTAACTTGGGACACCACTGGGTTAGTGGAGGGAACAGCTCAAGTGTGATCTGGTCCCAACACGCAAGGCCCTTACACGGTTCCCAAGGTAACCAACCACCCAGGGAGGGAAAGTGGAGAATACAGAGCTAACACTGGAAGCAAACCCAACGCACGCACACCCACGTGAGAAAATGCACGTCAGGAAACGAGGAATAACAACGCGGAAGAGGGGGCCAAAGTGCAAGGTGAAAACGGCATCCACACTCGCCTATCATCACAGGAAATGAAAAAAAATCACTCCCGGTAAGTGGTAAAGACTGTCAGAATGGATTGAAAATAAACGGAAAACGTCAGCTCAGGGCTTCCCTGGTGGCGCAGCGGTTGAGAGTCCGCCTGCCGATGCGGGGGATGCGGGTTCGTGCCCCGGTCCGGGAAGATCCCACATGCCGCGGAGCGGCTGCGCCCGTGAGCCATGGCCGCTGAGCCTGCGCGTCCGGAGCCTGTGCTCCGCAACGGGAGAGGCCACAGCAGTGAGAAGCCCGCGTACCGCAAAAAAAAAAAAAAAAAAGAAAAGTCAGCTCAGTGCTGTTGTTAAGACACTTAAACCACGTATCCTCATAGGATACGAACAGGTTGAAGATAAAAACTAAATAATGAAAAACGACACAAGCAGGAAATACTAACCAATGGGAAGGCGGGTAAACACACTTTATGGTAAAAAGAGCCACTAAACACTAAACATGGGGAAGATTAAGTCTAAAATGTGCCGGCAGCTAACAACCCATCGTGCAGACCATCGGGCAAGCAGGAAAGGACACGCCCACCCCCTGGGGCCGTGTACCCTCAGCGTCGCGGCATCTGGAAGGACACACGTTTTGCGCGGCACCCGACGTGGTGACCACAGCACCAACCCCGGCCTGCAAACACACGGGAACCATTAGTGCTAACGCCACACACGAGACCAAGCCAGTCTCCGCGGGCTCCAGGCCACCGCGGTCCTACGTACCCGCACGTGGCTGAGTCAGAAATCAACAGTAAAAGGCAATTTAAAACTGCCACACGTTCGGAAAATAAAACATAATCGTCCAAAGAACTCCAAGATCAACGGAGCCATCACAGTAGAAACAGAAAACACCGAAAAGCGGCCGATCGAAACACGGGGCAGCTACTGCGGGGCTAGGGAAATGCACAGCCGGGGAGGGAGTCGGAGGGGCGGCAGGTGACTGAGGAGGAGAGAGGTGGGGAAATTAGGAGCGGCCGACACCCCGCTGAGACGCCAGAGCCACGCCTCAGGTCCATGGGGCTCAGGGGCGGGAGGGGGAACGCTCCCACCCGCAGCTCAGGAAAAGCAACCGTGGTCGGATGTAGGCGGACAGGATGGGCCAACCAGAAGCTAAGGCAGCGAGCAGGAATCCTTCTGGTGATGTCTCTAGTGACACGTGGCCCCAGATGTGGACAGTCCGGTTGTCTGGCCTCCGGGGCTGGGGATCAGGGAGCTGACAGGTATCAGTGGGCAGCATGGCAGGCACGACAATGGCCTCAACGGAGGCAGAGGAGGCTGGCGCTGTGGACGGAGTGCCTGGCCGGCACGGAGGAAGGGCAGCATTCCGGCAGGAGAGGGTGGAAGAGGCGACCTCGGAGAGCCGCAGCTCAGAGCAGCATTTATTCAGCCAGTGGGCAGAAGGCGTGGCCGAGGCCATGGAAAGGAGCAAATGACCAGGGGCATAGCTCAGGTGAGCAAGGGCCCAGTCGCCTGGGAAAACACCACCTCCTCAGTGCCTGCAGCTCGAGGGGCACGGGGACCCCATCTGAAATCGGGGCCAGAGCACAGAACTCAGAGCCTCCTTCCACAGAGCAGGCTGGGGCCCCACGAGCACAGAGGCGTCAGGTGAGGGCCTGGGCTCCCGAGCCCGCCTCCTGGAGACTCATCCACGGCGTCCCACGTGCAGGGAGTCACGCAAGATGCCAAGTTTCTGGAGATCCACTGTAGGACACCGAGCGTGCAGTGCGCAGTACTGTGCTGTCCACTTCAACGTTGTTTAAGAGGGCAGGTCTCGTGTTACGTTCCCACAATTGAAAAAACATTTTTTTAAACCAAGTTGCTGAAGGTCACCCTGACTGTCCGCGTCACCTGCCCCGGGGTCTCTTGGGGAGCCAGAAAGGGTGTGCCCCGGCTGCACCTGAGGCCACCACAGCCGCGATCTTTGCGGCCCCCACCCCGGGGACTGTCACACGCATGGGGGAGGCGGGGGGCAAACCTGGCTCTCACAGACGACTTCCTTCTAGAGGTCATGATCATCTCAGGAGCGTGGGGAGAGCAGGGAGGGTGCTGGGCCTTTCACTCCTGGCTCCGCCCTGCCAAGGAGGGTGCTGACCCAGGCGGGGCTGACAGTGGCTGGGCCGGAGGAAGCCCAACGTCAAACCCAGAACACCACAGTGGGAGGGACACGGCAGGCTCAGCTCCACAGAAAAAATCCTGCCGGCGCCCACAGTGGCTGCCCACTGCCCTGAGACAGCGGTCGGCGTCCTGATGCTCCCCTTTGACCCCTGGTGACGCTGGGGCCTTGTTCAAGGACACGGTCTTTTCACTCCTCCCACCTGCCTGCCCCGACCTAGCAGAGGCACAATTAGAACTCGCATCCGGATCCGCGTGGGGGCTGACCAGATCCAGCGGGGAACCGAGGAGCCGCACCTCCCAACCCCATAAACGGGGTTCTGGGTCCAGCCCCCGTTTCTATCAGCGGGGCCACGCCAAGGTGATAAACCTTGACGTCAAAAAGGGTTACGAATGACCCGCAGACACGCCCACGGGACCTCCTGTTGACCTCCGTCTGTCGGCGCAGCCCTAGACCACGTGTCCCGCCTGCTCACCGCCCCTCCCCATCGCCCAGAACCTGCCTGAGCCCATGAACGTCCGGAGGTTTATGCGAACTGGATGGGGGGAGAGGGGGACAGAGGCAGAGCACTCAGAGGGAGCAACCCGACAGCCGCCAAGAAGCCCCTGCCCCCCGAGCGAGGTACGGAGGAGGCGCTGCCGCACTCGAGGGCCCGAGGGCGGGGTCCTCACCTGGGCTCCCGCGCAGCCAGGCGCAGTCCTGCACCTTCATCTTCCAGGTCAGCTCCTGCGGTGAGAGCTTGCCGTGCTTCCCCAGAGAGAGGAGCTTCTTCACATTCCTCAGGAAGCGGCGCTCGTTGTGCCGGGAGCCCCAGAGGCCTGCGGGCACCAGCCGGCGAAGGCAGGCCCGCAGGAGGCCGTACACCTGCCAGGGGCTGCTGTGCTGGCGCAGCAGCTGGACCAGGCGGCGCGAGCCCGCGTCCCCCTCGGGGGTAGCGGCCGGCCTCTCCCCGGAGCGGGCGCCCACTCCAGGGCTCTCCCGATCGCCTGGCCCCGCCGGGGTGGTGGAGGCCGGCAGTGGGCAGTGCGCCCTGAGAAGTGCGCCGTAGGGGCACCGCACGTGGTTCTCAAGCAGCTCCCGAAACAGGGGCCTCATCCGCCAGTAGCGCGCGGGCAGGCGGCGAGTCCTGCGCGGAACCCCTGGTGGCCGGGGCTTAGAGCCCAGAAAGATGGTCTCCACGAGTCTCTGGGCCCCCGCCAGGCTGGGAGGCAGGCAGCAGAGCAGGAAGGAGCGGCGCAGCCGTTCTTTGCTACCCGAGCAGTAGAGGAACTGCTTGGTCTCAGCCCACGCTCGGGGACCGGGCTCGCCCTGGGGATGTGACGGCCGCCAGGATGGGGAGCGAACACCCCCCTCGCCGCCCACCAGCGGGAAGGGGCGACGGGTCCTGGGCACGTTGCCCTCCTGAGACTTGGCTTCCGCGGCGGCTCTGGTAGGTGTCATCACGCGGGGGTCGCTGTCGCTCCGCCCAGGCGCCCTGCCCAGGTGGGCCCCGGGCGCCTGCCCTTCGGTACCCCGCTCGGGCTCCAGGCCATGCCTGGGCTTCTTGGCTGGAGGCGGACGGCCCCCCGCGCCGCCCCGACGCCGCCTCGCGCCCTTGGCCGGCAGCTCCCGGGGTCCCCCCGCCTCCCCGTCGCCGCCATTCCCGGCCTGGCGCGTGAGTCCGAGGCCAGTCCGGGTTCCGCCCGCGCGTCGCGTGGGCCGCGCCGCGGCGGCGGTGCAGAGGTCATAGAGCGGCGGCCCGCACACCTGGTAGGCGCAGCTGGGGGGCACCAGCAGGTAGAGTGCGCAGCGCGCCAGCAGGTGGGTGAGCACGTCATCGCCCACGCGGCGCAGCAGCAGTCCCCACGCGCCGCTGCCGCGCAGCGTGTCCGTCACCGTGTTGGGCAGGTAGCTGCGCACGCTGGTCGTGAAGGCCACGGGCGGCCCGCCGCGGGCCCCGTCCAGCAGCGCGAAGCCGAAGGCCAGCACGTTTCTCGCGCCGCGCTCACAGAGCCTCTGCACGACCCTGGCCACCAGCTCCTTCAGGCAGGACACCTGCAGGGGAGGGCTCCTGAGTCGCTGGGGACGCAGGTACGTCCTTCCCCACCCCCTCCACCACCACCGCGGCGGGCCCGACCGGAGTCCCCGGAGGCAGCCCACCTGGCGGAAGGACGGGGCGGCAGGAGGCGGCTGCGCATCCCAGGGCACGCACACCAGGCACTGGGCCACGAGCGCGCGAAAGGCCACCGGGTCCCCGCGCCGCACGAGCCGCCGGTCCTCGGGCCCCAGGCGCCGCACGAAGGTGGCCAGCGGCAGAACCTGCCGGTAGCGGTCCCGCAGCAGGGCGCGCACCGCCCGGCACCTGGGCGCGCGCGGCATCTTCGGAGCAAGGGGGGTCCGCGCGGAGGAAGGGGCGGGGTCGGGAGGAGGAAGGGGCGGGGTCGCGGGAGCCCCGCAGCCCCGCCCTTAGTTCACCCTGCGGGCCGCGGGTGTGGCCCCAGAGGTGTTTGCGCCCAGGTGCCTCGAGAACCTGCTCCGACCGCGCAGCTGCTCCGCGCAGTGTCCCCACCCACACGCCGTGACCCCTCCCAGGGCGCAGGGGTCTTGCGAGGGTCGCACAGAGGAGAGGCTCTATGGTACCGAGGGAGGGGACCATAACGTGGGGTCCCTGGGGGACCTGGTGCATTCTGCGCCCCCGCGGAGCGGGTCCTTCTGGTGTGTTACTGTCTCACGTGGGCCGTGAACGGGCAGTGAGGGATGCTTTGGGGTCCAGCAGGGGCTCATGGCAGCGAACTTGTAATGATGTGCAAAGAAGAGAATGGACCACCGCCCCTGCCCCGCGGGCCTGGGGAAGCCAAGGCAGCAGGCGCACCCTGGACCTGGACCGGCACGCGGTGGGGCTCCTGGAGCTCTTTCCCGGCTCCGGCGGCTGGCAGTGGTCAGCAGGCAGCGGTCGGCGGGCAGTGGTCAGCAGGCAACAGCGGCACTTCCCCCACCGGCTTGGTCTCCCTGACCCCAGGCTGTAGTTTCTCTTTTTGAGTTCTTCTGTGATCCCCACCAAAACCAAAAATCCTCAAATCCGCTCCCTATGAATCACCCACCTGATGGCTTGGGCAAAGGAAGGGGAGAAGAGGAGCCGCAGCCTCCCTGGGGCACCACCTGCAGGCTCCTGGCACCTGCCATGGCCTCCCTCCATACCCAGAGCTGCCGTTCCCTCCGCAAGCAGCAGGAGGAAGGTGAGGCTGGACAGGTCAAGGGCCTGTCCCCAGGCTCGCAGCCCCAGGGAGAGGAGGAGCCCCCGCCTTGCAGCCCAGCCGCAGACCCTCCCCAGGCCTGGGGCGCCGTTCTGACAACGGCTGGTCATGTGAGCCAGACAGTTCGGAGCAGTCGCCCTAATGACACTCCACCCGAAGCCAGACGCTGCAGCTCTTCAAGGCTGAGTCGTAAGAAATGGGAAGCTTCTGGGTCTCGGGGGGCTTGCGGGGTCTCGGGGGGCTTTTGCGGGGACGAGGCGCCTGAGTTTGGCAAACACTGGGCGGCTGAGCAAATGTTAACCTTTCACAGCGTTAAGAAGCGTGGTCAGAAATTGCTCGTCTTCACGGCGTAAACAGGCCTCTGCCACCCCTCCGTCGACGACGCCGTCTCACGTTCATCCTGCTTGCTCTGGTCTGCCCGGCTCGTAACCCTCGGGACTAAGGGTGGCTCTCCTGGAAGTCCACTGCGTGAGCGCCGCAAGGTCTCTGAGACTTGCTTGTTTCTGCCAGTAGAGGATTTGGGGCGGCTTTGGGGAATTTGTTCTTTCCCAACAACTAGAAACTGGAGAAACCGGCATGGAAAACAATTTTTTTTTTTTTAAAGAAGAAACAGAAGCAGTGTGAACAATGCCATGTTGAAGTGAGGAAACTTTTCCTAGAGAGAATGGAAATCGTTCATCTCCTGAATACTCTGTGCACTATTACACGTGCGGTTAATCCGCCTCTGGAAAGCTAGGGGTGGTCTCAAGTCACTGCGCCATAAAACATGAAGATGTTCCCAGAAAAAATTTCATATTGTTGGCTTATGACAAAATACAGCAAAATCCGATTCTAGAACTTCTGGAAGGCAGGGGATGGGTTTCACACTTCATACCTGGCAATTTCTAAACAGTGGATTCTGTGCCAGGAGCCAAATACGTGTCGTTTGTCACTGAAGGGGCAAACAGAGCCCCCCGCCCCCCAATTACGCAGTAGCCCGACTGAGGTTTCCTACTGAGTGTGCAGTGATTGGACACCGGGGCTGCTCTTGGGGAGCTGGTGGGGGGCCTGCAGGGCTGGCAGTGGACCATCGCCCCCCGTCTGCGAGGAGTCACCGCAAGGCGTGAAGAGGGAGAAGCCCAGCAAAGGGAGGAAAGAGGGTCCCAGAGGCTCCAACCGGTGGGCATGACC